>NC_046184.1:24797343-25429176 GCF_011004875.1 Balearica regulorum gibbericeps
TCTCTTTTTCCTATAAAAATAATACAGTTCACCGCACCAGTGGCTCTAGTTGGCCTGGAGCTGATGTAAGTAAACTCCCTGAACACAAAAATCAGGCTGATCAAGATACGTATGTTCTCAGTCTTGCTTTATGAGGTGGAGCCACACGCCTTCAAGAACCCTGATCCATAGAGACTGCTGTTTTTCTTTCCCCCCCCCTAAATATTTGCATCAACTAGCAAAATCACACAGAAGCAAGATGACTGAAGAAGTACTAACACACCAGAGACAGTCTGATGCAACAGAGAAGCCCCAGGTCTGGACCCACCTGCCAGATGAAGGCTGACCTTTGATGGGCCCTCCCTCGCTGGCTTCCTGGAGGGCAGCAGCAGCAGAACCGGACTGGCAGGACACAGCCAGCCCTGACACACCACAGGGCTGCAGTAAGTATCTGGTAGTGTGAGCCCCAGCACAACCCCAACAAGAACCAGGGTGCAGTTCATGCCTATTCCTTAGGGTTGTCATATGCTGGATACAGACTTAAAAGAAAAAGGAAAAAAGAAAAGAAAGAAAAACTACATGAAAGTTATTAAGTCATCAATTGCAAGACAATTGCAATTGTTGCTGAGTTGCATTACATATTTGCCAGCTGTTCATTGACCTATTGGGAGTAAACTACTGACCTCAAGCCAGCTCTTAGAGGGCGAGTATGTACATCGTACTTGGCGCTTACAGTAAAAAGGGTGGATTTTTAATGCACTTGCCTGTGCTCTCCCTGCTCAGTAAGGATGAAGCTTCCTGGTCAGAACCACACAGACCAGGGTGGGAGGTCAGTCACGCTGCAAACAAGAACTGACGTCTCAAACCCAGAGCAAGATTTCTGTTGTTAAGGAAATGTGCTCTAAGGACAGATTAGCAGATTGCAGTAAGGAAAGAACATGTTTTTCTTCTTCTTTTTTTTTTTAACTGGTGAAGGTCTTGAGCTTTATGGTGGCTGATTAATGGTTGAAGGGAGATTTCATTACATTGAATTTAAAAACTGTCAGGAAACTTAGAGGAAGGAATAAACATTCCTTTTAATACCTGTGGATAAATCAGAATTTATTTATTTACTCCACTCATGGTTATTGCTGGGTGTAAAACTCAGAAGTCACACCTCTGCTGAGGTATAAACCAGGCAAAGAGAATAAAAACAGTGTTTCAACAAACCCTGCACTATGCAATTTTGAAGACGAGCTTTGATGCAAGGCTAGATGCTAGCTGGGCTGGGGAGAGAAAAATACTTTCCTCTGATTTGCAGAGCAGCTACAGAACTGTTCCACAGTTACTGCAGGCAATGATCAATAAATATTAAAAGGAGAGAAAGAAGATGCCTCAAATTCCAGTATGTTGTTTGGTCCATTTTCTCCACAGTCCTGAAAAGGAGAGTGATAGAGTCTGATGCTTCAGGCCACAGAGGAATTGTAGAGGAGCTGTTGAAAAGAGCTAGATACCCCCATAACTCATTTCAAAGTTAAAACAGAATTGCCCATATCTTATCCCAGTATATTCCAAGTATGATTCTATATCCTAAGCAAAATCAATGTTATCCTTTGCTGAGCAAAATGGAAGGGCACAAATTACTTTCCTTCAAGTAAACAATCTTGAGGTTGAAAATGAGGGCTAGAAAAGATACAGCAAACAGAAAGACATGCATAAGAAGCAATACAGCAAGAGAAAAAGTTCTAGCTGGCACCCAAGACAGCATTTGTGCAAGATATGAAAGAACTTATTGTCCTTCAGCATTGGTTCTCAGCCTCCAGCCTGCTCACTCTCGCGGTGAGGACGCTCTGCTGTGCTGCCAGCCCACAAAAGGAGAGGATTCTTCCTACTGACACTACACTTCCACATCCATATGGAATTAGCAGAGGCTTTCCTGACTAATTAAAATACAACTTAATTGTCAACTCTGCAACTTCTGTGGCTACTTCATGTCCTTCTGTAACTGAAATCTACAGGATATAAATTGAATATAGAGAAAAAAACCCCACCATGGACTCCAGATCCTCTTTTTTTCCAGACTATGACCTGCCTGAAACAGATAATGTAAAATCTCTGGAAGAAAGGAAATGCAGTGACTGAATCTGAAATAAGCCATAACTTAATAGAAGATTCAGGTACCTCCAGAGCAGGTTGGGATTCCTAAACGTTTAAAGGTTCAGCGCACGGAGAGCAGATGTGAATGAACCTCTCGTCATTAAAATAACCAATATGTTATTTGCCATCGATTCAGTAACGATGCCAAGCCAGTCCTCTTCAACGGGGTCTCTGTTGAGAAAAACGTGGTTTACTTAAAAAAGAGAACTTGTGTCTTCACAGCTCAAAATCCACTTCCAACCACAAAGACAGTTCCTTTTTTTTTTTGGTAACCACAAGTGGTTTTGCAGTAAGTAGACTGGTGTTTTCTACAGGCCCAACCAAGAAGGGTGTTGAGGGAAACAAGCCCTCCCTCCCTCCCTCTTGTCCGTCCTTGGGCTGCCCGGCTGACACATCCCTCCTGTGCGGTGACAGTAATCATATGCTCTCACTCCTCATCTCCCCCAGCCACGCTTATGTGGTCGCTGCAGCGAGGTTTGTGCTTGTCCCAGGCTGTTCCACTTGTCACTGAGAATAACATGAGATGGGAGAGAGACAGGAGGATTTTCCTTTTTTATGGAGAGCCGCGTTCTCCTTTAAGCCTGCTTGTTCTTTGGTGTAATCAACTGTCTCTTCATCTTACGGAAAATAAGAAAATCAAACTGTCTGACCTAAATTCAGCACTGGGACAAAATCGAGATATGGGAAATGCAGTGGCACTACTAAAAAAACAATAAATCCTTGGAGAACTAACTTCTTGCATTTAGATAATTCAGACTTCGATAAAACCTTTAAAATATATCATGATTCGTGGCGCTAGAAAAGTGAACTCTAAGTAGAAAGTTTTCCTCACCTTTTTACTCCATTTTCAGTTGCAGAATGTTAGTTCTGAAATTGTGTGAATATTTAAACTCTGGATCTAAGTCTGAAAGTATGAAAAATTACTGAAGAGATCCACATTTAAAGACAAAATTCAGAGATACATATTTTCTATCAAAAATAAGTCTGACGATAATAAAACCTGTTTATTAAATGAGTATTTATAACATAAATCTGCAAAATCATTACACTCGCTATACTGATACACGTTATGTCACTTCCAATGTACTTCAGTACCTTGGTGCTATGAGCTGGTATCCTGAAATGGGAAAAGCTTACAGGCACCAGCAGTGGGTAACATAGCTTGAACCCCAAGGACTAGAGTGAGAAATTCAGAGGAAAGCCTTGGATAAACAATGACAGCAATTTCCCTCAGAAAGATCAGACAGAGCACTGCAATTTCTTCAAAATACAGGTAATTCTAGCTGGTGGCTTCACTTGAGAGAACTTTGCTTGAATTGGATGTTTTATGCAGGAATAGCAGCTCTCTGCTAATATTACTGCAAATGTAAATATCAAAGGCAAAAATCTATTTTTCAGTGGGTCCCTTGGACTTATCACCAGATACTGATATTTCCATTTCCCTTCAGGACTCGCTGCTTTGCCATGATACAAAAACAGAAACAGTTTTTGCATAATTAATGAACACAGGGTCTGAAAATAGTCCGTTTTTTCCTTCCCTTTCCTGCCTACCCCTACTGAAAAATCAAACTAAATCGTAACAATAGAGCCTGAAGGTTAAAGGGCCCTTACGAATAATTACCAGCCAGCTGGTCTGAGAACAGTATGAAGCAAAACATATCACCCGTAACGCCCAGAACTCTCTTTGAATGGCAAGATCTACACAATCAGGAACAAACAGTAAAAGTTAACAGAAATGAGAAAAAAAAATTCAAGGAACCTAAGTGGTCAGAGGCAAGGACAGTACCAGCATGTACCCATTGAAGGTGTACTATATTTTTAGCTATTTACACTGATCGCCAACAGAGGTACGTAAATTTCCTTGAAACAGCTTTGGTTATAAAATGATTGTTTATGAAATAAAACAACCCAAACAAAACAACAAAGTACCAAGTGTCTTGTAAAGTGCTTCGACGTGTTTTATCTTTTTATGTACATTTTCAACGAGTGAAATGCTGCCAATATTCTTTAGCTAAAATATTTCCCCTTCCACTAAAATATGTACATACTTACACAAGAAACGAATGAAAACTGAAGAGCCTAGGATTGCTGAAAAGTACTTTGGAAGCATTGGTTCCTACTGGTTTTCCTTTACAGCAAAGGTCCAAGTCACTTCTGTGAGATTTGCAGATTGAGGAGTCCTTTATGTGCATTTATTATTTTTTTTTTTTTTACACCGGAAGCTTGGGATTTTCCACCATATTCTCCCTTCCTTACACTTTTGGTCACAGTTACAGGCTCCTAAGTACAAGGAAAAGGGCCTATATGCAGAGCAGAAGGGGTTGCCATCTGTTCCTGCCTGATCTTTTGGAAGGTATGAAGTCAGTACAGCTTTGTACAAAGACTTGTGCTTAGGGGTTTTCCTCCTGTGCTTCTCTAGTTTCTTTCCTTCTATGCTTCTTCAGTTCTTTCCTACAATACAAAGTAAATCACCATGGGAGGGATTGCTTTAGCACCTTCCAGATGGACAGAGGATGTGAAGCAAACACATTCTTCACCTGAAAACACTGAGAAAACTAGTAAAGTGCTCACTTTGACATCTGGTTTTCACCTTTGTGCACAAGAAGCACGAGTACTTCTTTCGTGCAGCTGAAAGCCAGGCTGGGCATAAGGCAGCTGTGCTCTGGATCTTCAGGCTTTGAAAGGTCTTCAACCTCCAACCCAGCTAGTTGCTGTCACATGGAGAGAAGCAGGGGGAAGAGAAATCTAGCTGACAAAGGCTGCTGATTGTAGACATGATTTCTCCTCAGCAGCCGATCCCCGGAGAGCCTGAAGTACCTCCTACTATTTCTAGGTATTTCACCTGAAAGTGCAGCAGCCTACGTTAGGCAGCATGATGGCTGACACCCCCGCTCCTGCCTCCCTGCACACTGCCAGGACTGCACGAACTTCCCACCCCACGCAATGCGGCGGGGAGTAATACAACCGACTTGGTAATTTCTATAGCAAACCATGAGAAAAGAAACATTTTCTTTTCTGTCACAAAAGGTGAAAACATTTTTGAGTTACAAATTAAATCAGGTTTCACTAAAAATGTAAGGGCTTCCAACACACTCTGGTTTCCTCGTCCCCGGAGCCCTGCGTGAGGCCTGGGCACCCCGCGCGCTCCCTCGGTGACGGGCTGCATTCAGGCAACGCTGCCGTTTAACGGATTTCGGGACCTCTTGGCGCTCCGGGTGACTTCCCCCAGGGACCCGGCCTCCCCGCGCCCCGGGCCGGCACGGCTCACGGCCCCTCGCCCGCAGCACCCAGCGGCGCTCCCGGCCGCGATCCGCCTCACGCCCTGCCCCGGCAGCTCCCACGGCCTCCGGGGCAGCGCCGCGCCGGTCGCCGCCGTGCGGCGGCATCCTGTCGGGCCTTAGCCGGGGCAGGCGGGGGACGAGGACGGCGGCGACCGCTCCATCTTCTTCCTCCTGCTCCTCCTCCTCCTCCCCTGCTCTCTGTCTCCACCCAGCAGCCGCCAGGCCGGCCTGGCAGGTACCGCGGGGGAGACCGCGGGCAGCGGCGCTCACCATCGGGCTGCTGAGGCGCGGCCCGGCGGGGCGGGAGCGGAAGGCGGTGCCCTCCCCCCCCTTCCCCGCACGGCGCATGGTCGCGGCGGCAGCGCGCTCGCCGGCCTCCCCTCCGCCTGCAGTGCTCTGTGGTCTCGCCCGTCCCCGCTGCCATGTTGGATTGTGCGGCCGCCAGAGCCGGGCTGGAGTTGGAAGTTTAGCGCCTCTCGGAGGGGCGGGCGCGATCGGCCGCCGGCGCGGAGCGGCACCGGCGTGGCTGTTCCCTTGCCCGGCGTCCCCTTCGCGGGCTGCCGGTAGCTGGCCGAGGCCCCGCCGCCCCTCTCCACCTCCCTCCTTCCCCGGCCCCGAGAGGGAGGCTCCGCGATGCGGCTGCTGTGAGGCCGCGGCGGCAGCGGAGGAGGAGGAGGGGGCCGCGGGCGCCAACGGTCGCAGGGCGGCGAGGGGAGCGCCGGGCCGGCCCCGGCCATGAGCGGCAACCCGCAGCAGCAGCCCCCGCAGCCGCGGCGGGTCACCAATGTGGGTTCCCTGCTGCTCACCCCGCAGGAGAACGAGAGCCTTTTCAGCTTCCTCGGCAAGAAATGCGTGGTGAGTCTCAGCCCGCGGCGGCGCGGAGGGGGCGGCCCGCGGGCGCTCCCGGGCCGGGGACCCCGAGCTCGTCCCCACCCCGGGCGCGGAGGGCCCGGGGCAGGCAAGAGGCGTGTGAGGACGGGCCGGCTGGGGTGCCGGGAAGTTGAGGGCTGCGGAAGTTTCAGCCGGCCCGGCCAGCTCCGCTGCCCCGTCTCGACGCCCGGGAAGGGACGGCCTCCGCAGGCCTCTCTCCCTGCCCGCCTCGCCCTCAGTACCCCGGGCGGTGGGAGCGGAGCGGGAGTGGTGGGGGCAATGAATGGCCACAGCTGCGGCCCGCACCGCGGGTGGCGGGGCTGCCTACCCTGAGCACCGGGCCTGGCCTCGCCCCCTCCGCCGTGCCGGCTCCGGCTGGAGCTGTGCGCACCGGGGCGGCTCCGAGACCGCCTGGAGCGCCGGTACGGGCTCCGTCCTTCCGCGCTCCCCGGTCCATCGGCATTGAGCTCCCGGGGGACGGCCGGTGGGGCTCACCCCTGCCCTGCAGCTGACCCGTGCTCAGCGGGGGGAACTGGACAGCGAGGGAGCAGCCGCGGAGCAAGGGGAAAAAACTTCAATTGCTCGACGAGGCTGGGACGAGCCCCAAGTGCACCTGCAGTACAACAAAGCAATGTTGATGAAGTTGTAGGAAGGCTCGTATCAGTGCTAGGCCTGCCTTGGATTTGGTCTGAACTTTTTCTAGCCTAAACAACAGGTTCGGATACTCAAATGTGACTCAAATAGTGCATATTTTTCTGTTTATGCGTGCATATATATACAAGGCAACATCATAGTTAAAAGAAAAAGCCTTGTAGTAAATGTGTTACTGGGTATATCAGCAAGTTTGCTTTCAGAAGACCTTATTGCATGTTAATATAAAACTGTATTTATCGGTATTAAAGATCTACTTGAAGGCTTCAAAAGTTAACCACTTTCTTTAGAAAAGAAGCAGCTTTTACAAAAAATGTATTTTTGAAAAAAATAAGCTTCTTTTTTGTAAAAAAAATTACCATTTGGAAGCCATTGAAAATTAACTTACCTGGCTGTCTTCTGATGCTTTTTGTCCAGCACCTAGCATACTAATGTTAGGTGCTGTGCATTTTGCTGTAATGCTATGAGGAATATTTCATGAACTTAAAATTATGATTTAAAGCAGGATATCTGTGCAGTCATAATGGTTCCGCATAACTTGTTGGACTTTGAAATGGTGTTGTTGATGAAACTGACTTGCAAGGAAAGCACAAGATGTAGTAACAGGAAGTAAGTGATATTTACATTGGATGGGTTAAATAAGATGCTGTCGCAGTAACTAAGTTAAATAGATCAGAAAGCCACACCATAAAGCATGTTTTTTGAAAAGTAATAAATTTTTAGAAAACACTTTCAATTAATTGAACTACTTTCAGGCACACATTTCATATGTTTATCTCTTTTGCAAAAAAATCCCCAAACTTTTCTCTAAAGTTAAAAAATAGTGCATGAATTTGTGTAAGTTGATTTCTAGTTTGTTTTCCTACAACTTGGATTTTCTTGTCAAGTGAACACACTTGATTTTTGTTACGCTCAGATGTAACACTCACCTACTCAAGTTCTCAACTTTTCTGCGTGAATAATGTGTTGAAAACAGACTTTGGAGGCAAATATCTTCACAGTATCTGAAGTCATGCGATTCGTGACAGGTTGATAGTTTCGTAGACATGACTTGTTTGGTATTTTTCTTGAAACTACGCATTCTAGTGGTTTTTACCAAATCTCAGATGATTTTCCAATTGAGGTTCTTCTAATTGTGGCCCATTCTTTTCCCCCAGCCCTATATGCTCTCTAGGTTAAGCATAGGCTCATCTTATTATAATTGAGGGTCTCTGCTCAATCTTGAGGACTTGAATGTTGAAGCTGTAGAGATATTTAACCAGGCTTTTTTGGCTTACTGTGGCATGGGCCAAAAATGGTGACAATTCAGAAACTAATTCATGAACAGATTGAACATCTCTGTCCCTTGGAGGGCAGCGTCTATCAGAGAAGTGGAATGGGCACCCGGAGATGGTAACAGCTTCAGCTGACTAACTTGAATCCACAATGTCTGTCTGTCAGAGCCCGATAGTACTCCTGATGCTTTTGACCTTCTAGCCTGACTCAGCGTTGGCATCCTATGCTGATAAATGCCTTTTTGCTGTAATGTACGTGATACTTGATCTCTTAATATTCTGGTTTGAATTATTCATTAGTGAAACTTGAGACTGTAAATGCTACTTTTTAAGAAAGGAAAATCTTGTCAGTTTCATAGGATGCTACAAGCTTGCTTTCCCATCAGCTGAATCGTCTGTGCTGCCTGGCTGCTACAGGTGGTGTTTCTGTCAATGTGCGGCGTGGATGTGCTACTGGATGTGATGTGCATCTGCCATATCGACATAACTTTACGTTATGTTTGACTTCACCTTGTGTTTAGATCACTAGTGAAATAAATGCTAGAGGAGCAGTCGAGACATTATGATCGTAAATGCTCTTTTTGTAGTAATAATTTCTAGTGCTCTTATGGAAGGCATAGTGCTGGTATCAGTCCTGAGGGGCTTGGTTAAGAAAGCATGAGGCGCTCTGGACCTGATTTATTTCAACAATCTTTCTTTTGACTCTGTTTTTGACTGATAACGAGGCAGCTACTTTGAAATAACATTGAGGACTCAACTACTCGATTTTTGTTTAATGTAAAGGCAAAGGAATTTATCAAGTAACTTAATATTGATTGAGTACTTGCAACCTATGAACTCCAATACTGATGTCATTTCAATGGCATCTTAAGTAATGATGACTGGTAAACACAAAAATTACCTGGGAGTGGGGGAAGTGGTGAAGAAGCATCATGCTGTGTGTGTTGCTGAGGCTGATACTTTGGGAATCTCATTGACCAGTAGGCGAATGTACATACAGAAGGTTACTGATTTTTTTTTTTTTTTACTCCCTTCCTCCTCCTCCTCCCCCGCCACTTGCTGAGCTGTAAAATGCTTATCTGAATCTATAAGCAATTAAAATACCTTTGCCCATTACAGATGAGGTTTTCAAAACAAAGCCACTGGCTAATAGTCAAAGCTGCAGCTGTAGTTAATTTGGTTGAAATATGAATCCAAATGTAGAACTGCTTGCAGTATGTATCCAGCATAAGGTAGCCTTTTAGGACTTTCATTGTTGCTTAGACATGTAACTAATTTTCATTCAGGTATATGACACTTGTTATCTAGGTCAGGTGTAAAATTTAGTCTCTGCAGAAATTTTTCAGTAACGTTTTTATCATAATGTAGAAATAGAAGTCTATCTAAACATGCTAAGGTGAGCTATGAGATTACTTTTGTGCATATTAATGAAATATTTTCATCCGTATGCCAAACTTGGAAGCTTTTGCTAAGTCTGCTTAGTTATAAATCGGTCATGTTAATTTTGTCCTAATGAATAAGAATGAGTTCTGTAAGGAAAAGCAAATGCTAGGTGTCCCACTAATAATTTTTAATAAAGAAGGCACTTTTATAATTTGCATGATTAATATTGGTCAGTAATGTCACTGATGAAAAACTGGTTTATTCTGTAGAAATAATTGTGTATGTGTGAAAGGCCTTAGGAAAGAAAATGACAAGTGTACTTGATAACATTAGAAGTAGGCAATGGAGTATGGATGTTTTATACTGTGCTTAGAAATGGGACTCAACACTTGCATAAGGTGTAATGAGTAAGGCTAGGACTAGATTGTTATTTGTAAGGTCTTGCCATGGTTGATATGGTAAACAGGAACTGGGAAAGAATGCAAAAGGAGAAGTGACACAGCAGTAAACTAAGAAAACTGTTTTGGCTGCTTTTAAAGTGCATGTGACCAGAATAAGATTGTATTTCAGAGCCAAAGGACAAATTACAGTAATAGTTAAGGTAAAACAAAATAAAAATGTGAATGGCAGTTATAACTCTTAATTGATAAGAATTAAAGGCTTTATCAAGAAAGGACTTGTAAGATTACTTGTGCGTATGAAAACAGCATGAACTAAGACTTGAAGGTGGACTACAGGTCTGAGTAATGGGCAACTTAATGTGGCTGAGAAGTGTTGGGACTTCAGTTTGAGTTTATACTGCAGGCTGTACGTTGAAAAAAGGTTGAGATTGTAGTTTGTAAAGGAGTTATCTCTTGAACAGATAGCAAGAACTGAGTCAGTTCAGTGGTGGCTATCTCATCTTTGCATGTGTCTTTAAATGAGATGCAGAGGGTGAAGACAAAGTGTAAAGTATACGGTCTTGTGGAACAGAAGAATATTAAGGGTTATGACTGGATTTCTTTTGAGGTCTGTCCTGTTCTATCAAAAGACATGTAACATCTTTGGATGCCTCGCTAGTATCCACTGGAGTCACTTCCTTTAAGAACTTGTCCGCAATAATCTTCCCTTCTAGAGGGAATTACACTGTTTTTTCACAGTTTCTCTGAACCAAACCGGTGCTGACAAAACTGATGTTCACATGAACAGGTCAGATCAGACTCTTCAGATCAAGTGGCTGAGCCATCATCCTCAAACTGCCTCCCTGTATCTAGAGTAGGGTTTCTTATCATAAAGTGTTCCTCATGCTTGTTTTCCTCACAGCTTGCTGTTAAGCTGAAGTAGTGAACTATGCTGTAAACAGATTATTTACCCATGGATGAGAAATGTTTTGAGACCATGTGTGAACGCTCTACAAGGTATTGCATCTCATAGCTGTATGTATTTGAGACAAAGCATCAATTCACAAAGTGTGGGATTTGGTTCAGGAGTAAAAGACAGAAATTTAGACGTTAAAATCCCATCATTGTCAGTAGACATCACTGGCTGTTATCTAAATCTCCTATTCAGCTTACCTTAAGATAGAAACAAACAATTATCAGCTGAATTTCTGTCTTTGCTTCACTAACTGTAGTGGTTAAATCTCTCCTGACCATGCTTGTAGCTCATGTGCTAGACATATAAATGTGTCTTGACGTGCAGAGTGCATCCTACTACAAATTTCAGTCACTGTATATCTCTGTTATGAAGTCCTCGGTGTTGTTAAAGAGCAGGTGATCTAGTAATACAGGCCTGGAACAAGTCCCTCAATCTATTAAGGCTTCAGTGCTCTTGCCTTTTCTTCTGAGCTACTTTGTAGATCTGTTTTGGAGGTAGCAAAGTGCCGGAAGTCTCATAGCATCTCTGTGGTTAATCAGATGGTCAAGTATACCGCTCATGCTCCTGATAATGTGCTCTGGAATCTGCAGTGTACAGACGCAACAGGATGAAAACAATTTGTAGTCACAGTCTATTGTGTTGTAGCTTACCAGTTCTTCATGGCTAAGAATGAGGTGGAGTAATTTAGAAGAGCACAGGTTTAATGTAGGATTTAGATGAACAATCATGTTTTGACTACAAGATTTCCACCAAGATGTCCAGATACCACTTGTTTAGGAGAACACCTAAGGAAGAGGTAGTTTCTTGTTAGAAGATAGTCTGCTGTTTCATGCAAATATGTACATGGAAAGACTCTACTTCGTTCTTCCTTCACTGAAGAATTAATGTGATTTCTCTGCATTATCTGATGATAAATATTGATTTGAATCTCTTATCACTAGAATGTTTCCTCTGTGAATGTTTCTTCTGGGGTTCTCAAGGGTTTAGTATAAGCCCAGGTTGTAGCAAGTAGAGTGTATAAGATCCATCTTATACCATGCTATTTCAGGGTAAAAAGATGATAATGGAGAATGTAATAACTTTAGAACTCAAATCTCTTGGTGGAGTTCTGGTGCTCCTGCCTGAAAAAAACCCACCTTTCCTGTCTTTTCTGTAGAGCTGCTTATGAGCTTTATTGCTCTACTGTTAGTGTCTCTAGTAGTGCTGGAATTAAGAACTTGTTTACTACTAACATTGGTAAGTAGTGGCTGCAGGTGCCAGCGATGGCAGCAATTGCCACTGGCAGCCCCTAGCTCAGTGCTGGAATGAATGGAGGGAAGCATTGAAGTGGTTCATATATGATGAGTGAGTGTTATCTAGGAACTTTGCAGTAGTTCATTAACCAATGCAACAAAAGGTTGGATTCTTTCATTGACCTTTTATAGGCAGAGCTGTCTGCAGTGGAGATGGGATTTGGTGAGCTTTTAAGTACTCAGTTCATCAGAAAAAGTTTGCTGTTCACTTAAAGCAGTGTGGTAAGATTTATGGTGTCCTCTCTTCCAGTAAGCACGTTTCATAGGCTCGTCTCTTGAGGAATCTTTGTAGTACAGAAATAAAACTTGGTATAGTGCAGGAGGCTTAAGGTTTCATGACCTAATACCGAGATAATAAAACATAGGAAGTAACAAAAATGTGTCATAGGCACTAGACAGAGTTGCTTATTGGTAGATTAGGGTACAATTTGTTCAAGAACTGTTGGTATTATGTGTCACTTGGGCACAGAGGGATTTTTTTATTGGCCAGTTTGTTTTATTTGTAACAGTAAATCACACAAAGTGGATTTAGTGGAACTAGAAGTGTATCTTCCTGGGTGGTTTTAAACAGACCACTCTACCAGGCCATGACTCAGATGCTGTACAAGATAGTGTACCCAAGCAAATACCTTGAGAAACAAAGCTGCCACGCTAACTTCTGTGGCTTCCAGACATGTTGTTTATGCCTGGATCACCAATAAAACGGGCACAGTAGGTGTGCAGTTATCTTCAGGGATAGTTGCAGCTAAATTTGAAGATCCTGAAGTGTGTTGTAATCTTCATGTGACAGGAGCGGTGTACTAGAAGGGCCAAGTGGAAAAGAGATGTAATGCAAACGATCACAGGGACGCTTTCTTAGAAAGCTGGTAACTTGCTTAATTCTTCAAATTCAGCAGTGTATTTTCAACTACCTGTGAGTTAAAGGTAGATGATTTTCCTGACACTTTTTTGTGTTTATGTGGTGAATGACACTTAAGGCATCTCAAATTGGAATGCCTGTGTTAGGAGTATGATTCTGGAAGAAGTTCATTAAATGAATTACTCAGTTCCTGTGGACTTAATGTTCTGTGGAGAAGGTCATTGCTGGCAAGGAAACTGTTACTGCGGAGCTCCATGACATACTGTCAGATCTACAGATTGCAGCTCACCTTAGGCACTTACTTTCATACATGCATCCCCACCTTGGTGAGACTGTTTTCCCTGTACTGTTTATTTGGCTATCCTTAAAGTCCTCACTCTAAGGCAGCTTTTTTAAGTTTTCTGAGAAACAGTGCGTTTTCCAGTTCTCCAGTGTGTCTAGCTTAAAGCTGAAAGGTCACGTTAAGGCTTGCTAATCAAGGTTGTAAGTGTTTCCATTTCTGTAAGATGGTTTCATGCATCATTTTCCCCTTCAGAACTTTATGTGTAATTCAGAATTCCCCTGCATTCTTCTCGTTTCCCTTCAAAGTGAATGTGTTATTTTGCCTTTATCATGTCCTGTTGTTAATTCACCACTAGACAGCATCAGAGTGGTATAGTTATATGGAAGCATATCTGTGCTCACCAGGCATATTTTGTTTGTGAGGGTACTGTGCCTGCAACTTGAGAAACATCAACCTAATGAAAGAAAATGTGGCTTTCTCCTCTTTGAAAAGCTAAGAAAACTGTATTTCGTTATTTGAACTCTTTAATTATGGAAAGATAGCTCTTGCCTCTACGATTGCAAACACTTTTAAAAAATGCATTTACTTCAAGTGTTATTGATGATGGTTTTCCTGAAAATTAACCACACTTGGTGAGATTATTTACAAGAAAGATTAAGTTAAAATATGGATTCCTAAATAACATTCTCTGAGTATTAAGTAACTAGGCCTAGTACTTGTCTTACTGTCTAAGCTGAAGAACAACAAGAATATTCAAATATGGGAATTTGGCACTAAATTGTAAATGCTTTCTCCCCCCTCAAGGTGACAGCCAAGAGATTTATTTATCTGGATGTGGTTTGTGGATAAGAAAATAAATGAGTATTAATTTGTTGTATTAATATATTTCTATGTTAGGGATAAAGAAAGTAAAACATGTTTCGCAATCTTCTTAGTACATTTTATAACAGAAGTAGCAATTTGTTGACTTTAAAAGAATCTTAGTTTCTATGTAGAAAATAAAGCTTTAAGATTTTTTTACAGCAGATTACTGTAAAGTTGGTAATGACATTTTAGGAATCAATTTAACCACTACTTCTTTTGTAAGCCCCATAATGCTGATTTGCTTTAAAGTCCTGCACAGTGACCTGTGTCCTCTGAATCTGGTGTCTCAGCTTTCACCAGGGTCTCCTTGCACTCTCTTACCACACATGCTCTTTTTTAAACAAATTTTCTGTCCTTCTGTGCCAGCAAAAGGGTTTCCTCCCCTTATTTCCTCTTCCTCCTTTACCTCAAGTGCTTCCAGGATTTTCCTTTCTCCCTTCAGCCGCTGCATCCATAATCTGCACAAAGATCTCCAGGTAGAAGTCTTTCCTCCTCACCATTCTTTCCTTCGCTCCCTTATCCCCATACTTCTCAGTTCTACAAGTGCTTTGTTCTTGCTGATAAACTTTGTGTCTCATCAAACACGTAGTCGTACCCATACCCAGTGCTGGGATAGACATGGCTTGTATTCTTCTAACTCAACAGAGCATTGCATGAGGAAAGAGATGAGGAGAGAAGACAGTCTATGTCAGCCAGCTGTTTGCCGCTGCATACATAGAGAGCACTTCAGCCTGAGATATGGCCATTAGACATTCCTCTCCTATTTCATCTTCACTGGCCCACAGTCATTGTTAATGTTGCTACAGAAAAGAGAACTCTTGGTTAGTAGGAGAGGGGGAAGCAAAAACCAGAGTATGATATTCCTCAGGCTTCTTGCGCTGCTCTACCCTCCACTGCTGCTTCTCCAGGGAGGACCAGACTCTCCAGTTCATAAGCTGCTATATTAAGAAACTGTATACTGGAAGATACAGCTTCAGCAACTCTGCAGACTCGGATTTGAAACCACAGAATTGCTTAGTCCTGCTTTGAGTGAAAGGCAAGTTATTTCCTGCTCCTCTAGCCATGTGACAGCTCACTCTGAGCACAGCTAAGATGTGGTCATTCTTTGCAAGTAGACTTTTTTTTTTCCCTTTACTCCCCCTCAGTCAGCCAGAGCAAATAGAAACATCACTTGGCTTATGACACTAAATATACAGAAAGGCATCCAAATAGGCTTCTCTCTGCAAAACTGTGCTTGATTTTTGTGGTTAACTGAAAAGAGGAAGAAAACTATGAACATCCTGTAGTGGTATGTGTTCTGTGCAATATCACAGCAAAAGCTTCCCCTTGTGTTTACAAAGAAGGAAGCAGTAGTTTCTAATAATTAAAATGCAGAGCTGTGTTTTCTGTATTTGCCTTTAGTCTGTAGCTAAGAGTATCTCAGCTATGAAATTCATTTTATAATTGGGCACACAGAATTATTAGTGTTTATATTTTTAGTAACTTGACAATCAACAGTTTCAAAAAATACAGGTTTGGGACTTAATTTTGCAATTTTATATCAACCAGTACTTTGTAGCCATACAATAGGTGGTGTCATTTTGACCTTTGTTAACAACGTTGGCCTCTAAGTGTTATACAGCACTGTTAGCGCTGTTCTCAGTTTGTGTAGCTGGAACTTTAAAACTATTCAAGGTTTTAAAGTGTTATTGCAACAGAAAATGCTGTTTGCATTCGGTAGTGATTCAACAAACCACTTATCTATTTAAAAAAAAATTATTTTAGTTTTGTCTTTGAGAGATGTGCCATATGATACTTAGGTATCAATATTTATATACTTGAGTGACTGTTACTGCATCTGTATCTCTGCACAGAGCATGCCCTTCCTTGCCTTAGTTCAAGTGTGTACAACATGCAACACACCTACTTGCATTACAGTTTTGTTTGATAGGATGAGTGAAGATGGGTTTGGTGCTAAGTGTTTCTCCAGGAGATGTAGATCTTATTTCATGTCATGGTCTTCACTTCATCTTTTTAGTCATTTAGGAGGTCTTTCTCTCAGTGCTTCAGTTCTTCATTGAGACTTTTTCTTAACAGTCTCTTTGAACATCTCTGGCCTTTGCTGCTTGTAAACAACGAATTCTGTCTGTTCTTCTGCCCTCTGTTCATACTGTTTAGATGAGGGTTGCTTAGATGACAAAAAGTGTTCCTGCTGCTGTTCCAGGTTTCACACTGTGTAACCAGGGTGTCCATCCCTCACACTGGCCATACCTGTCTGGACCATACCTTTCTGTCCCTGATAACCAGAACCGACAGTCTCAAAATGTGAGATACCCACCCAGGGTACATTGAAGCCTAGTGGCAGAAGGATGCATCTTGTCATTTCTCTCACCTCTGGTTTGTCAGCCAGCTGTGCTAACATATTTATGCTAAGAAGGGCAGTAGCATGAACTCAGGTGCTGTTTTGTGACTGTCTATAGTGTTTAATTTGTTGGCACACTTCCTGGCACAGGTTTGGGTAATGCTAGCTAGTACTTGCCCAAATTAGTGAGCATGGTTTTGGGAATAGAATGGTGTCAACACAGGTCCTAATACACAGTATGGGTAGGGCCAGCCTTACTCAATTTGTGTTGTGCTGGGAGGAGAGGGAGAGTTTCTCTGTGCAGATGTGCATTCTGCTGTACCACTTGCCATCGGATCCAGAAAGTGCCCCTGGTCCTAGTTACTAATATTTGTGCAACCAGCGAAAGCTACCAGGAGACAAAAAGCAACTGTAGCGCTGGGGATGGAGAGATGGAAGTGAGGTATCTGTTCTAGCGTTGTCAGTAGCATGTGCATCACAGAATAAGGGTCAGCTCTGCTGCTGTTCTCATAACTGTCCTCTTTGACATCAAGCCAGAGTCAAACTTGGTTTTCCTGCCAGCAATAAAATTCAATCTTCTCTGCTCCTAGAAATTGCCTTTGGAAACCTGAGAAAATGCAGGTGACTAGAAGTTTCCAGCAGACAAAAGTGTGTCTGTGCATGTAACAACCTACTGCAGTGGACAAATTATCGAGTGCATCTGACATATTGTGAACACAGGATCAAAAGGTTCCTGATCCTCTTCTCTGATTTCAGGAGGGGAAAAAAAAATATTTTGCCTTCTGGTAAGGAGATCTGGCTAACTTGTAGCCATAGCTCTACAGACTGCATTAGGTACAGCAGGGGTGACCTTAAGGGCTGCTGCGTTTCACTTACTATACTTCTTGATTACAGAGTGCTGGCCTACCAAGAAAATTAATTCCTGTCTAGAGCTTTCGATTCTAATGAGTAGTTTGTAAGTGATTTAAGAAAAATTCTGTGCATCTTCAGAAACTCCAGGGATGTGCTGAGGTATCTTGGAATCTTCCCTGCAGCTGCATTTTGGAGCATTTAAGCAGTTTTCTGACAGTTCAGATGTAACGCTTTGTTTTCCACTCAAGCTCCAGACACAATTCTAGGGCGTGAAATAGTGTAATTCATGATAGTTTAATCATCACATATGCACTCTGTTCTGGTGTCTCACCTTAATCATTGATTCTGTCTAGGATGTAAAGGTGTGAGCTCAGGAACCTTTTCAGTTCTGTCTTCCGCATCCACTAGATCTGTTAGTGTTTAAATTCCTCAGTTTTGTAGATGCTTACCTGAAGTTTTTATTTTATCTTCCCCCCCGCCCAGTGTCCTGTGGTCTCCTCTTCCCCCTCAAGCCATATTTTTTCCCAATGTCTGCTTCTGTAAGTTGGCACTGGCAGGAGCTGGATCCCTGGACATGCTTGGTGCTGTACAAGCAGTTCTCTCACAGCAGGTAGCCTTTGCTTCAGAATAGAAGGGAGAGGACAATCCATCATGGATTTAGAAGTGAAGTGCTTTTAGTCTTAATTTCAGGATGGTGACTTGCATGTCAATTCTGGCAGTGATAATTGCTCTAGCAATGAAATGATGCAGTACCAATATGCGTATCACTGGAAATAACTTCTCCAAGGTCACCACATAGAGACAATATCACTATGATGCAAGTCTGAATTAGTAAAAGGTGTTACATAGTTGGCTTATTCCAAATAAACAAACCAGCCATAAATAAGGATGTCTGCCAGGCATCATCAAGGCTGGTTTTTCACTTCAGGTGCTTTGGGTGCTTTGTTGAAGTGCAATGTGGTGCCCTGGTTTGTCAGAGTAACCTGGTCCTGAAGTGAGGTGACTGACATGTCATTTCTTTGACTCCGGGATTCTTCAGAGGACTGTAGTGTTTGTTGCAGAACTGAAGCTTTTATGTGGGGTTTGGCAGATTTAGAGATCTTAGTTCCACATCAGCTAACAAAACTGGGCAAGTTCTGTATCTTATTGCACATCACATGGTGGATGGCAGAGGCCTTCTGAAGGATGCACTTGTGAATAACAAATGTTCTATGGAACACTTTCATCAGTGAAGTTGGCTAGCCTTTCAATTTATTCTGTAAATCTGCTTCATCTTCTGTAAATAGTCCGTGTTCCCAGGAGTGGATTCTGAACTACCAAGAAGTCAAGATATTTTTTTTTTTTTTTCCCCCAGACTTGCTCAAAGTCTATCTGTGTTACTGGCACACTCCCATCACCATCTATCTTCCTGCAGGAAGATCATCAGTGTTTGTATCACAATGTTGAAGTTTCTGGCAAACAATTCAATTCCTAGATCTTTTGAGGACCCAGTTATACAGACTTCAACCTGATGTTCAAAGCATTTACCATGCTGAACCTCTAGCAACCTATTAATGCATTACTATTATGTAGGTCCCACTCCTGTGATTATTTCTTCCAGGAGACTGGAATTTCTAGACTCATATTCAGTCTTTTGAGTAGAGTGTCATTTTTCTTGAACTCTGTCTTAATGGAGTAATCAGCTTGTTTTCTCTAAACTCTATACTCCTGGGACTGATATTGTCTTTCATATACTCAACATCAAGAGCTTTCTGTTTCTGTGCTTACAGATTGAGGCTGTTCAGGTGCTCAGAGCAGTTGGTGTAGTTGGTTGATACAAAGGAAGGGAATATCCGTACAAAAACTGGAAACCCAGAATCTATTTTGACAAGGGGTACCTTCTTTCAGTCATTGGGGCTTAAGTTACACATCTGAAAAAAATAATCAGTACGTCATTATTAATGACATACCCAAACTATATTATGGTTCTATAATAACATTTTTTTCCTGTTTAATGGTTACAACCAGTATTAATGAACATTTATTATTATGTTAGTGTGGTGTAACGATATACCTGCTGTCTTTATACTGTCATAAAAGCACTGTAACTTCTCATTGCTTAAGTGGAGGCTTTCAGAAAAGTGACAAACACTTGACCTGACAGTAAGGCTGTTGCCAGCTTTCCTAAGCAGCAAGAACCAGTGACATTGAGCCATGTTAGCCTCATTGTCAGCTCCAGAACAGATTCGGAGACTTGCAGAAAAATAGTTCAGAAACTGAAGCATGTATTGCTTCAAATCTGATGCTTGACTAGGGTAATGATACTGGCTGATTGGACTGCCAGTGCAATACAGATTGATTGTTTTCAGTATTTCATTTTCACTGGGATCAAAAGCAAAGCTATCTTAATATCTTTTTCATTACAGTTATTACTTTGGCTCAACTTGTGGTATTTCATTAATTCAGACAATATTCACCAAAGAGAGTAAAGGTCAGTTTCAGACCTAATGTTTCTTCTGAATGTTCTTTGAAACAAATACTTTCTGTCCTAAGAGTTTTTAAAATATCTTAAGATACTGTGTTCGTGTTAAAGTTATATTGCTGTGACTTTATGGATTCTAAACTCTTGTATTGATCTAATAAATATTGATTTTCTTTATTGTAAGCTTTGTTTCTCACACAAGATCTAGTGCTACTTCAGTACTCTTGTAAGTAGAGTGAAATAATTTTTACATTGTCTCTAAATTCAGGCTAGTACATACTTTTAACTTTTCATGTAGTGTATTTATTATTGCTATTGAAAATGTTCACAAGTTATGAACAGGAACACAACAGCACTGGAAAGCTGATTATAATATTTTTTCTTTCTTTTTTCTTTTTTTTTTTTGGTGGGGAGGCTTTTGTTCTGACCGGTCCAAACATAGGAATATTTAAGAATAAATAATGGAGAACAACATCACTGCCCCATTCCTCAGTTCTGCCTATGGTTGCTCATTAGAACCACTATGTGAAGTTGTACTACCAGCTCTGCACTGAAGGAAAAAATAAGTATTGTGTGATTTAAACTGGTGACTGGTCATGAACACCAAAGTGTTGAGTTCAGAGGAAGAATATGTCCTGCTGCCCTCTTTCTACAATGTTTTTGTTGTATAAATAAACACTTCATCATTAACTGTAAATGAGTAGAATCTTTTAGGTTTTGTGATTCTGGTTGTGCCCAGCAGACAGGCGACCTCATGCTAAGTGACGTTCTGACACCTCATGGAGTTACAGAGGAAGAATTTTGGCTTCAGGGAAGGAGCTTTCCCATTCAGCAGCCCTCTGTGCATTTATTTTTGGGTAGTGGGTAGTAAGCTCAGAAAGGAAATTGACAATTTCGTTGTTAATATCTGAGTTTCAAAATTGTTCTTCATCTGAACTTAGCTTGGCAGAGGTCAGTTGTATTCATTTATTTTTTTGCCTTGAAAATTGAGTATTGCAAACTCAGCAATTCCTTTCCTTATTATTTTTTTTCATGAATAAACTACACTCAAATATTACCTTTGTACTATTAATTTGGATACCCTTAAGGGGAGAGTGTAACAGAAACACAAATTGTACAGAGGAGCTTTTCTTGCATAGTAGAAATTGAAGATTTGTAATAGCTGGCCTGAGAATTTAAACACAAATCTTGAGCTGCAGAGCCCATGCTATAGGATGTCACTGAGGGCAAACTCATAATGCATTTTCTAAGTCATGAGTAGTAATGCCAAAAGCTAAACTAAAATCTCTCTGGCACTTTTTATTATGTAGCCTTAACCCTTCATAACAAAACCTAGATGTGTGGCATGATTATTGCCCTTATTGAAGGGCAGTGTTGGAACTAGGATAGTGTGCCTAGTTTTCAAAACTGCTTTTGTCAGGTGATTATCTTGTTCCTCTGGTATTGCTGACATCAGGGTTTGTTTTAGTTTGGGTTGGGGGTTTTTTTTGGTTTTTTGGTGTGTGGTTTCATGATTTTCTCAATCCTTATGTAGTAAGACTTCAATGGACTTTGTTGCTTAGGGTTATCATGGAAGAGACCACTGAGAATTGCCAGATAGGTGGGAAATTACTTTTGTTTCATAAAAATATTTTTTCTTTCGCCATTAATTTTGAGTCATGTGCCTTGTGCTGTTTATTCTTCCATCTTAAGAATCAAGTGTTCAATATACTGCGTAACAAGTATTCTCACAGAAGCATTAGTAAGTTTGTTACAAAGAATTTACAGCTGTGGTTTCTCTGAAATGGAAATAGGTGACTTACCTTAAGCCCGAGATTTGCATAGAATTGGCCACATAAGACCATCATTCTGTGACACTGATTCTACAGTACTAAAGTTTGTTTACACACAGGTGAATTTAAGTGGGTTTTGGCCTCCACAGTGCATTGGTAAATGCAGTGCTTTCGACTTAAAAAGAAGTCGCTTTACTCAAGGGGCATCCCTCAAGGTAAAAGAATTTCTCCATATCCTTATCTAAAACAGTCAACAGTGACGAGGTTATCGGGTATTAATTAATGATCATGCATTGGGGAGAAAATTAACACTAGTAATGAGGAAATTAAACTGTCTTATCTTCTCTGCTAATAGCAAAGGTTAATGGAGAGACACCCTGTACACCCCCCCAAAAATAATGGATTTCTGTTTGTGGTAGTATAATACTTTTTTTTCTTCATCAGTAGGTCTCAAGGCACTTTACAGAGGTAGAGGTCCATATCTCCATATTACAGATGAGTAAACTGAGGTACAGGGGAGAAATGCAAACATCATGCAACAGGCTACTGCCAGAGCTAAATGAAAAATAGCAGTCCTCCAAACATTCAGCTGATGCTTTCACTATTAGGTACGTCCTCTATTCCGAAAGAGCTTTTAGCATTGTATCCCTGGAATGAGCTTTGAATATGGCCAGGGATCATATAACTACTACATCTTCATACTATTTTTTTCCCCATAGTATATCTACTTTTTAAGACTGAAAACTGGGAATAACTTTATTAATAGCAGACTCAGTTGGTAGTATATTAAAAAAAAAAAAGTACAGTTATGAGTTTCTTTATATCTGACTTGAATTATCATAAGTGTTCTGTTCAAACATGAGCGGCTGAAGGAGGAATTAAACATGTTGAGTTGTGGTACAGTGCAAGTGTGAGGGGGGTTGCATCTCTAAGTACTTTTATGTAAGTGGATTGAGTCTGCTTTACGGAACAGGACACAAGTTTTATACATGATTGCGAGACCAGTTGCTGGCTATTATTCAAAGAGGTTTTACTTTTAATAGTCTTTTCTCAAATTTGTTAATTTTGAAGGGGGTTCTTTGTTCTATGTTGGCATAAGTAATGTGTTCTTATAAAAGAGTTTTTTCTTTTAAAACAATTTAAGCTGTTTTATTTCAGTGTTCTTCAAGTATCTGAAGTCAAAGTTCCTTATTATTTTCTGTCCTCAAGTGTAAAGATTATAAAAGTTCACCTAAACCTCAGCTCTGCAAAGCATCTATTCATTTTTTTAATTTTTATTTTGTTACATCTAGACCTGGGAGTACCAGTAGATGCTAAACAGCATTTTCAAGTGCTCATTTAATGAGTGTTCCAGAGACAGGATAAATCAGGAATTCCTGAGGCTTATGCTTCACATCCTTTCTTTAATAAATTTAAATGTTGTTTTGAAGATTTTTACTTGTGAATGTGATGATATAGACCATTAAGTGGGTCTTTGAAGAACTACAGTGGGTCTAACTCTTTTAAAAAAAACCCCAACCAAACAAAAAAACCACCTCAACAAGCCTGTTCTGGTTTTTATGGATGATAAGGGTCTGAATTCTAACATATTTTCTCAAAGCACTCTCACATGTTCAAAGTGGGTGTGAGGATCTGCTTATAAGAACCTGCATTAAATAGGGATCTAGTATGTAGCGTCTAGAAAAATGATATTGCATAGCAAGTGGAATGGTTGGTGAAGGCTGAAGAAAGAGGACCTTAGTGCGTGAAGGTAATGGGTTGCTGGTAGAAGGGAATGTTGAGTCAAAGGAGCTGGTTTCCCTTATAGGTGAATAGGCAGTGGAGCAGGACAAAACAGATTCGAGCTCCAATTTTATCCCATGGGTTGCATGAAACTTATGATTCTTGCCTTGAAGCTGTATGGCTTGAAACACTGATCTGCAATTTCTGTGGATGACCATGAAACATAGTTTTGAGAAACAGTTAATCTACATATGTGTACAGTGCTGTATTTGTATAAGGATCATCCTAGTCTTGGGAGTCTTGATTAATTTAAAATGGTTCAGAATCAAAAGGTAGACTTAAACATTTCATCTAAAAATTCCCTGACCTTGAAAAAGAACAGCATTCTATGCCTTAATTCTGAGTGTCTTGGGAGGCAAAGGGTGGGAGTGAAACTGCAAAACAAAATGTCTGTCTTCTGTAGTGAGAATTTTTGCTCCCTGGCAGTAGGACAGTGAGAAATTTGTGGCTGGCCTGTGCGTAGCGCACTTTGTTGTTCTGAATATAACTAAATGCATAACTTTAACAACAGAACACAAATAATTGTGTTTTGTCATGTGTCTGCTGCTTTCTGGCCAGCCAAGATTTCAGCAGTGTTAAGCAGCTGAGTAAGCTACTAAGGATGCTGTGCAGGTAAACAGGAAGTGACGGTGCTCAGCTGGTTCATCATTGAAACCCCCAGGTTGTGTATGTCATCTGGTAAATGATCTGTTAAGGTGAGATAGCTTGGAATATCATAATCTGGAGCGTGCTTGTGGTTATGGTTATGCCATATCTCTGGAAGGCTGAAGTCTCGTATGTGTTGTCTGAACTGAGGTTGCAGGATTTAAAAATATATTTATTCTGTGTCTGATAAAAGCATGTCTCTTAATCATGTGCTGTTTGATTTGGTTTTGTATGCTATGCTGTTTACCCACATCTTAATTGTTGTTCTTCTGTGATCCACAGTTGAGCAATGAGTGTTTGAAAAGGAATTGGCCAGCTCTGGCTGAACTGGGCGTTCTGGGAGGTACTGGAAATGTAAATTAACTTGTATCTAAAGACGGAAAAATGTGAGGTCTCTGTAACTGGCTGACAAAGGATTAGGAGTGAAGGATCGCTTTGCTAGACAACTGCAGACTTAAGTCTGGACGAGCACTCTTAGAGTTTAGATTTGTTAAACAGCAGTCCCTTGTTTCATCCTTTTTTTGCTGTAATGTCACTTCCTTCACTGGTACCTTCTCCACATCAGTAAAAGATCTTCAGTGAGGACATTGCAGCTGACTTGTGTGCTGATCAGCACACAAGGCAGGGAATCTGTTCTTGGGTATTAACAATTTTTTTTTTTTATAATTAGTTTTGGTCCCTTGATTCCTTAAATGTTTTGAGTTGTGTGTTGTGTAGAACTGTCTTTTAACTTAGGTTGAGATATTTATGTTCCAGAAATGATAGGAAATACCCAAAGTGGCTTTTTGCTATTTCAGAAGAACTTCCTCTCTTCCTTCTCCCTTCAAATAAGAAAAAGGCAGCATCTCTTATGCCATGGCTTTATTTTTAGCATAGCCTAACTTTATGTATAGTTGGAAAAACTCATTAATTTCTTAGCATTTATGCGTAGTGCATTTTTAAATCAGTGTGCAATCATGGGAAATTAGGAATTAAAAGCAAGCTTTAAGCTTAAAATTGAACAGCATTGATGATTGTAGCAAATAATTTCACAAACAGGAGAACAGGTGAGGCCTCAGTGTCTTCAGTTGAGTAATTTTTCAACTTGCACCAAATAAAGCTTTTCTCATGTGATTGGGTATCTATAAAAGGCTCTCTTATGTCAATTCTTTCACATAATGTGAAATTTTACTTTAGGTTAACTGTCTGTGGAGCAATTGGTCTGTCTTCTGAAAATAATGTCCTTTAAATGGCATTAAAATTAGAAGATTGTTTCCAGCTGCTTAACTTGTTGAAATCTGCCAGCAAACTTCTGAAGTTCTTTATTTCTTCTTTCTATGGGAAACTAGTTTAAAACCTTGTCTGTAGCATCTGAAGATAACTTTTTTGCAATAGACAGTTGTCTTTAAAGATAAGATTTTTAGTAATTTGACAAATGTACCTTTTAACAGCTATAATAGCTTTAAAAATTGAACTAATCAGAGTTTACCCAAATTGCAAATAAATTATCCAAATCGTTAGTGGACAAACACTGTCACATGTTGCACTCATTTGTGAAGATCCTGGAGGCAACCTGGTGCAAAGGTGTAACTTATAAGCCAATCTGAGGGTTGCAAAATCTAATTTACTAAAATCTAATTTTGTAGCAAAATACTGTGGAGCTCTTGAAAGGTATTTTTATCTATAGAAAAGTGTGTGTGTACTATCAAGACAGTATCATCACACTTTTTTTTTTTACAAGTGCAGTAACCATAAATAGCCACATCCACTGTTTTTAAGGGGAAAAAAGCTAAAAAGACAGTCAAATGCATCTATTGTACTTATTCTGCTGTTGTCTGGGGCTATAATCCTTGTAGTCCTTCAGATGAAGGTGTCAGCAGGAAGCAAAAGCAGTCTGCCTTTAGCGTCACTAGTCTTTTCTGTCTCCTTGTGCTGTTTCTTGGTATCTCCGTCCCTTCCTGTCTAAAACTCCGAAAGTAATTAATTACAAGTTGACAGTTGTGAATACTTAGAGACCTTTAAAATTTAGTCAAAGTGTTGATTTGTGTTCATATTTCTTGCTGTTATGCCTGAATTGCGCCTAAACCATCATACTAGACACCCACAGTTAAGAGGGTTGGATTGCCTACTCTATATGCTAATAAATATTGTAGGATTCTGAATCTAATTAAACTCAAGTTGGCTAAGTTTCTCTGAAAGTGCTAGGAAGTACTTTGGTGTACTCTAGCGAATGCCTCTGCCACTTATAATGTGGATGTTGTTAGGAAAGCTTACTTGCATGTTGTTTATGTGGCCTCATTAGTTAGGGATCATCTGAATAGTGGCAGGCTTATTCAGTTCATTTAAAAGCACGGTTGGAGGAGATTGCAGCGCGTGCTTTCTGTAGGATTGCGTGGTGATGAGAAAACCCACCTCCAGGGTGAACGATCAGCCCTTCCTTGCAGGAAGGGAACACACTGTTCCCACATGGCAGGAGACATCCTCAGTGCCAAGAAAATAGCTACATTTTCTCTTGAAACGGGACCACTGTGCAGAAGGGAAATCAAACTGCCAGAAGGAGACAGCAGAGCTCGGTTGCGTAGGCCACTGAAGGCCTTCCCTTGAAAAGGGGAGAAGGTTCCAGCGCCTGGTCTCTGCAGCAGGTTTTGTTTATGTTTCTGTGTTAAGAGTGATGAGAGAAAATGTATAGCTGTGTTGAGCATTGCAGAAATGTTTTTGGAAGCTCCATGTATTTATGACACTGAAGGTAAGGTAATAGTGGAACAATAGGAAGGTTACTATCCCTGTCGAACTCCAATTTTGTTTGCTTTGAATAACACAAATTTATAAGAGTATCAACACTTAAATGCATAATTGCATAAACATAAGCTTTTTTTTGAGATAAACTAAGATTTCAAGCAATATTTCTGCTTGATTGGTCAGTGCTACATCTGGGATTTTTTTTGTGCAGAATACTTGTGATCTAGAGAAAGAAATGTCAGGCACTGAGTTCTGAATAATTGTCTGATTTTTCTGTGGATTATTCTTAATATCTTACAGGGTTAGCTACCCTGTATTCTCAGTTTTGCTTCTTGTCTTTTGCATTCATGAATCTTAATAAGTTTCCGTATCTTCTTCCATGACTCGAATAAATGCTAGGCTATTCGAGATTGCCTTGGTACTGAAGCTTTCTGTCCTTGTTGTGGTCAAGATTAGCGTTACACCTCACGAAACTTCACAGTGAAGTGGTACTTGACATTAGCATGCCTCTGTTCCTGAACCCTGCTGTCTAAGGAAGACTTACCGCTGTTTTAATGTCAATGAATAGCAACAGCCCTTTATTCTTGAACAGTCAACTTAGAAGCAAACTGTGGGCTATCTTCCTGGTCTTGTATCAAAGAAGAAATGAGTGACCCAGGAGCACCCGGCATCACCTGGTCAGGCTTCAGCATGTTGGCTTAGCCATAATAGGGTTTTTCACCATAGGTCTTAAAAAGTACCTGCCACAGGTACCTTCTCACCAGCTGTAGTATTGATCAGGACAATTTTTCCCCATGCTTACTTTAAGGAAAAGACTGATTTCCTGAAGAACCTGCAGGCAGTGTATCAGCCTGTTTTCTTTCAAGAGGTTACTCTGCTTGGAAACAACTGTTACTACTTGTATTCTTACATTACAGGGCAAGGTCTTTTTTTTTCCCCAGTTTTATTTGTAAGATACTTCCAGAGGCTGGGAAGGATAACTAAGAAAAGCCAACCTGTCATGTGTGATTAAATTATGTATGTATGCAGGGTTCTGCACCTTTATTGGAAAAATGTGACTCTTAAAATTGGAAAAAGATTGAAAAATCACTGCTACTGTGTCTTCAGTAGTACTGTCAACATGTAACCCATAACAATATTAAACCATTAGAAGAATACGTTAAACTTAGTTGCATTTTTACAAGCACTGAAATGGGAGTGATTAAGCACTGGAACAGGTTCCCCAGAGGTGATTCACAGCCTTTAAACTTAACTGGATGGGACCTTGAGCAACTGGAACTCCAGGCTTTTAATTACCCTCGCTGTGGGCAGGAGGTTGGACTGGAAGACTTGCAGAGTTCACATCCAACCCAAATAATTTTATGAGTCTTTGATCTTTGCACCACAAGCAGTTGTCAGCTGTACGTAAACACTACACAAAACCATCCCAATGGGTCTTGAAATGCTTTCTGTTCTGGTGTATACTGAGGTGGCTGAACATCCTCTTACAGCCTTAATCTTGCTACTGCTCTGTTGTGACTTTTGATCCACTATGTTTTGATGTCTGTAGTTTCCTGTATTTCTTAGCTTTTCACAATCCATGTCAACCATAAGCAATCTAGTGTGATGGCTCTTTCTTGTAATGAGGTGTGCCACAGTCTCTGTTGGCTTGCTTTACTGTTTTTTAGAAACACTGAGTTACAGCAAGTTATTAACTTGACAGGCTACTGCAGCAGATGTTCACACCAGAAGCTGATCAAAATACACAGCTATCTGCTGCCCAATTGGAAACTACCAGTGGCTGCTGTGATCACATTCTACAAATGTGCGATGACTAGTTGTGGCTACCTTTTGCAGGCAGAAGGTGTTTTCATGAGCCTTTTGTTGATACCACAGATCCTGCAGTATGTGTGTGTCCCAGGATGAGACCAGCTCTGCCAGCGAGGCAGCCAGCGTACAGCTGACACCACCAGACTTACTGCTTCATAGCTCAGCAGCAGCATCATCCCTGGAATCAATGGCATGTCCTCTGTCCTCCAGCCGGAGGTTTTCTGGGGGAAAAAAAAAAAGGCAACTGAGGGGGGTTGATTCTCATCTCCATGGCTCATCAGTTTTTGGTGGGTTACCTTATTCCTTTCCCCTGTGCACCTTTTCCAAATACAGAGATATATAAAAAGAACAAGGTCCTCACCAAAACTGTTAAGCAAAGCAGTAGTGCTAACTTCAAAATCCTCCTTCTGAAAATACAGTAATAACTTTAGGTATTAAGTAGCAAATCAACTTACTATATCTCAGAAAAAATGCACTATTGATGTTGGGTATTTAATGGCAGTCCTGTTTAATTCTATCTGAAAAATCGATGGCATGACCTCTTGTGAAGAAATATTTACATATAGTTTTTAAATGCAACATTCTCTTCAAGAATGCTGTGAGAAACTGAGCTGGGTATACTAATTGGCTTCAGAATAGACAAAGCGAATGCTCATTCAGAAAATGCAGTAGAATACTCAAATTATGATATTTGCGTAAATGTTCTCAGATGCTGCAATTAAAGTTGAATTATTTTTAATTGAATTTATGTGGCTAGGATTCAGAATGAATAGCAGTAGATGAAGTTTATGGTTCATATATTTTCTCACATTTTAAATTTTGCTGATAAGTTTGTACATGTCCAAAGGCTGTGGATGATTAAATATTTTTGCCACCTGTCTTCCAGAGCCTGAGTAGCATAAAGCATGGCACCGCCGCTCTGCATGACGAAAATGAACAGTGGCTGAAATAAAAGGAATTGGATTTCATTGTCCTTCCCACAAAAATACACCTTGTATTTTTTTCCTGTGTGGTCCTTCTATTAAAAAAGAATTATAGTGGTGTAATGGTGGAATTTGAAAGGCATGTGAAAGCCTCATTGCAGGCTGTCAACACTAGGAATTTGCACAATGCTAATGAATTAGTTAAAATGGAATGGAACTCAAAGCTTGGTAGGCCTCAAAAGCACACCTACTTTAGATTCAGTGAAATTGTTCTCGAACTTGTAAATTAAGCTCTACTCATAGGGTATCCAAGTGTACATTAATTATATTATGATTATGCAGAATGAGGACACGCTGCTTTTGTGTAATATTGTTGTCTACACACGGGGTAGGTGCTGGTTCAGGGTTCTATACGCAATCATCCTTGAGTTATGACAGTTACTGGTTGACTCAGATAATCCAGTTGGTGGTTTTGCTGCTAGATACAATAGGAAGCGATGCATAGGAAGCCCTTTCTTGACGCACATCGCTGTCTTCTGTGGCTTGAATTTAAGTTGCATAATTCCTGCCAAGACCACCAATTTCTGTGGGTAGTCCTATTGGGGAGACATTAGTGGAGCCAGTCTTGTTTTGGAGGGTTGAGGAGGCTTCTTGCATGGACAGTGGGAGGGTTGCTGTGGTTGAATGTGATGCTTTTGTTACAACTGTAGAACGGTCCGCTTGTGCTCCTTTTTGTTGTCTTGTGTCTACAAGATTATCGGTTTAACAAGGAGGTAATATTGGAGAAATGAGACAAAAGGCTGTTAGCAGAAGTTTTGAATAAAATCTGGCCAGTTATGCTAAAAATTAAGTCTTCGCCTGCTGGAACGTAAAGGGGAAGTGGCATCTCTTGTACTTGTAACTTAATGTCAGCTAACTGTTTCGTTGAGGTAGTATGGCTGATTCACAGGTCACTTCTTACTTATCTGACAAGTCCAGTTATGATTAAATTATTCCTATTACTCTATAGGTTATAGGGAGAGAAGTTTTACTCTAAACTTAGCTGTAGAGCATTTGAAGAGGCAACTGCAAAGCTTCCTTTCCATCAGTCAGTCATGCTTTAACTTTTTCTGTAGATTACCAGAAAGCTGTCAGTCAGACAAGTTCTGAAGATGTGGTTGCAAAGAGGAACAGAGTTATATCTTGACTTGTGAAAGTTACGTCACAGTTCTGGGGCAAAGGTTATAAAGCTTCCCCAAGGACTAGCTGGCAGTCTGGCTATATTACTTTGACTCTATTTTAACAAAATTGGAAGGTTTTTTTAATTAAAAAAGAATCCCATGAAACTTAGGTTATTCTTTTGGTTATTTTAAACCAGTTTAAACATGTGACGTGGGAGTTATTGATGTTTAGTAGGTATTCTTATAATGCAACAAGGCATGCCTGCATTCTAGATGTCAACTGTTTTAGCAAGTAGTCAGTGTTGATGAAGGCAAAGTAATGCTTGTAGAGCAGGTAGGGAAAACCTAATATGGAGCCCATTACTCAGACTAGGTACGATCCGTCCAGAAGGGTCTTGGAACTATAACAGATCCATGAAAATATCTGCTTAATGTTCCATAGTGAAAAAGGAAATAAAACTCTTTGACTTACAGGGAAAGAAATAGAGAAGAAACCAGAAAGCACTATTATTGTGATGCTATGTTCAAAAGGCTAGCAAACTGCATTCGTACAGCATTAGTCTCATCCCTAAGGGAGGATGTAGTAGGACAAGGTAAGAGCCATATGAGAGTGACAAGGCTAGTTAAGTGTAGAATTTTTTTTTTCTTGGTACAAGAATGACTTAAAGTATCATTTCCTAAACAGTAGAGAACTTACAGGGCAAAGTGGTGTGACAAATACCTATAAAAGCATGTGCAGCATAGAGAGGCAACTATGAAACCAGTAACACTGTCTCTTAGTGTAAGAACAAGGAGGGACAGTCAACTGAAACTAGCAGGTGGCAAACTTTTAGATAAAAGTAGCTATTCACAGAGTGCATAAGTGAACTGTGAAATACAATCCTGCCCAGTGCTGTGGTGCCCAGAAGTTCACATGGATCTGAAAAGTAATTAGATAAACTCACAAAGGAAAAACCCAACCTGTGCTGTAAAACAGGTATGTTGGCTTAGGGGAGCTTTGAACTCCAACCTATCAGTTGTTGAGGATATACTCCCATAGTGTAACGGTGTATTCTTGCATTCTTACCTGGGCATCTGGTGCTGTTGGAGAGTAGATCCCGAGCTAGATAGCCTCTGGTCTGTCCCATTACAGAGCCTTTAAGCTTTATGTCCTTACGACTTCACTGCTAAATAAATATTCTTCAAAGGCTCCAATTTTCCTTCCCTCATTGAACTCTTAAGCTAGGACACATATATACTAGAAAATATGCTGAGGAATGTTCCCAGTGACTGAAGCAATCTGATGTGGAATAATCTTCATCTGTTAGTACATTCTCTCAATTTGAAAATAGGACTATTTCAAGTTGCCAACTGGGAACGAGCCTAGCTCATGCGAATTCTCAAGCCATGCCCAAGAATTTTAGGAGTTCGCTAGTTGGCATAGGCTAAAATCATGCCAGAGACCATGTAGACAGTTGCATTCCAGTACCCGGGACTGTTTCCAGGCACAGTGTAATTTACAGTTCTAGCCTGAGTATTGCATTTCTATCCAGTTTGAAGTACGGAACAGAAAGAAATTTAGTTGCACAGTTGGGCTTCTCTGTGTGACCTCCGTAGTTACTGGTCTGTCTCTTACAGGCAAAGTCTCTGCTGATTTTTATGAGCAAGAACAAAAAGTTCAGTTGGGTTCTTGAGCTATCTAAATCTTGCATAGAAGTGAAAAATCTGAAGCGTGGAAGTGATTTGGGGTCATTTGAACTTTACTGTGTTATCACCTGGGAAATCATCAAAGTTGCTGCCTAGCACAAGGAACAAAATCAAAAGATGCTTTGATAAAAGATGAAATGTAGAATTTGAGATTTTTACCTTTAAAAATAATAAACTTTTTTTTTTTTAGACGATGTCTTCAGCAGTTGTTCAAATATATGCAGCAGATCGCAATGCCATGTGGTCAAAGAAATGCTGTGGTGTAGCTTGCCTTGTAAAGGACAATCCTCAGAGGTCGTATTTTATCAGAATATTTGACATTAAGGTAAGCATCTTTTTTTCTTTTTCAGACTCTTTAAACTTGATTGTATTCGTTCTCCATTTTGAATTGAATGAGTATAGGTTGTCGTAGCTACAAACTCACAGAAATTCTCAAGTAAATGATTGTGCTTTAAGCGGTGCAATTACAGTGCTTATTAATAAGCAAGTGCAACTTTCTCAGGTATTCTAAATTTAAATTATTTCACAGATGTCAGCTTTTATGGAGCAAATAAATATCAGATACCATTTTCTTAGACCTCGCAGAAGCTGTCCTCTACAGACCTGATGAGTCAAACTACTGAAAGTTAATATAGTGTCACTGATGTGGGTAGCTGTCAAAATTCTAGTGGGTGTCACTAGTGTTTGGATGATATTAATAGGTGCTGTCTTCTGTACAGGTGGAAACAATGTTTTTGATTAGTGTGTTAGTGCATGTGACAACTGCAGGACAAATAAGTTGGGTTATTTTCCCTCCACAATATATACAGTCATACTGAAGATCTTTGTGCTAGTAGGAACTAAGGGGTGAAGTGTCCAGGATGTGTTTTCGTAACAAAAATTGTACTGAGAAGCGTAAGTCCTGCTGACTTTGAGACTTTGGAAAGCTTTCCATTATCTCTACAGCCAGGAGCAGCTCATTATCTTCAGCATTCAGTGCTTGAAGTCTCTCAGATTTGTTCAGGATTGCCAGTTGGCACTTGCATTTGTGATTTGATCACTTGACTATTAGACTTAGAAACCTGTTCCTTGGGTGCTGAAATATAATGTCATTTCACTATATAAAGCTTCTTAAAAAGGTGAGATTTTTGTTCCCTTTAACTGTTTCCAAGTCAAGCCTGAGATAATAACAGAAGACTGGAAGTGTCTATTGCTGTTATCACTGTCTTCCTGTCACTGGTCACTATTACCGCTCCCAGTATCACTATTGCAGGATTGTAGAATTTGAAGGATGTTTTTTGAAAATGTCCAGGAATTTGAACAGAACACAGTGACCTCATGGAATAGTCTTCCACAGCTCTTCCACAAGTTCCAGTGTATTTTGATTTTGATTGAGCTCATTCGTTGGCTTAAAAGCAAAGTAGATGCTTAACACCATGCAGCTTCCAAGTCTTACTGGGTTCTATGGTGAAAGATGTTAAACTCTGCAATTCATTTAAGGTTTTTTTTTTTTTTTTTCTTTTCAGGATGGGAAATTACTGTGGGAGCAGGAGCTGTACAATAACTTTGTATATAATAGTCCTAGAGGATATTTTCATACCTTTGCTGGAGATGTGAGTCTCAACATCTTTGAATACCTATTTTAAAATGTCTTTTATTTGAACAGTAGCTTCTTTTACTATAACTGAGGTTTTTATTTTTATTCTGTAAATTATTTATAAAAGTACAATATTTCCTGTGTACCTTGAAGCTTTTTAAGCTTATTTATAAAAGGATTTTTTTTGTATCTCAACTAGAAAGCCTAATCCATAGGACAGAAGCCTAAAATGCAGTTGTTAATTTTCAACCCCCTTTAATGAAATTCCATTTTGACTTACAGATGATGTTTGTGAAGTATCATATGTTCTTAAACACAAATTTTCCTCTCTCCCCTTTGATTTCAAGATTTTTCTCAAATTTGTTAGCCATGATCTCTAGAAACTTGATTAGTAGACAGACATTCCTAAGATAGAATGTTTCACTAAGTCTTGGTTCCAAATCAGCAGTGATGATTTTTTTCTGATTATACCTTCAGAAGGTGTAAGAAGACATTTAAGAAAGCCATTGAAACATTTTCTTAGTCATGGGTGGGGGAATATTAATGTTTTTCAGACATGTCAAGTTGGTCTTAATTTTGCTAATGAAGAAGAAGCTAAACTATTCCGCAAAACAGTAACAGATTTACTTGGACGACGGCAGAGAAAATCTGGTAAATATTCAAATTAATCTTAAATTCAGGCTTGTTTATGTTGTTTTGGGGGGAGGCAGGAAGCTACTTCTATGTCTGAAAGCTACTCGAGGTACTACTGCTATATTAATATTTAGGAGTAATTGTGTTATTAAAGTGTACTACTTTTCTCTATTGTGCAAAAATATTTTTCTGGAATAACTTAACTTGATGCTCCTTGCTGTAAGTTTCCTTGTAAGCTAAGACTCCAAGGTTGTGGCGTTTGAAAATATAGATCAGGACAAAGCAAAAATGGTAAGCTGTCAGTGGGAAAACTAGAAATCTTTCTGTAAGCTGTTTTCACATTTGACTAAACCCTCTTTTAGCTCTAGGCTGTTTATAACTGATTTGTTTAAATTCAGCCCAAGTGGGTTGTAACAAAGATTTTACCATCTGGTATGTTCAGTAGTTCATGTGAATGAATTTTTGGCATTGGTCCCGCGTTTAGTAGAGAAATATCTTTTATTCAAAACTAGTGATCTTGACGGAGGCCAAGAACAGAAGACATAATGTGCCTATACTGTCCTTAGCACAGGACAGTCTGAAGCACAGCTGCAAGATGCTTTATGAACACGGTCAGTGTTTTAAAGGGAGCTCAGGCTTCCTACAGATCTTGTCTTGGTCCTTTTCCAGGGAGCCCATAAACAACTTGCCTATCTGACAGCCATATGTCCATGAAGAATAAGGTGATATAAAACATAGACTGGGAACGCATGGATGTGCTCAGGGTTCCTGTAAGCCGTAGTGTGGATTTGTGTTCAAGCTACAGGATGGGTTTTTGTAGTCCATTCTGAAATCGAATTGCACTAGCAGTGCAGTGTAGACTAATGTAAAGGGAGGAAGCACTCATCTTGGAGTGCCATCCTTTCAAGTATTCTTAAGAACCTGCATGTTCTATATGTATTTCCTTGGATTTCATTGAGGGATGGTGACTCAGATGCAGAACATTTGTTGCAGAAGCTTAAATGGTTTCTTTAAGATTCCCTCTACTCAGAATTAGAATAAGATCGTAGGGTTTCATGAGAAGAAGTGCCATTAATAATGTTTCTCATACTTGTGTGAAAATAATCTTGTATCAGCTTGCATCTCTTGTTTCTGAAGTTTCACTCTATGTGCCTAAATCACCATGCTGCAATGCACAGACATGACTTGGGAGGAAATATGTTTGCATTATTGGCCATGGCAAACTTTGAAAATAGTGGTTCAGTCAAACATCCTGTGAACAGGATGTCCTTCCACATAGAGATCTTTGGGTTTTTTTCCACAGGACCACACAATTTTTTCTTGTTACTCTTTGAGTAATATCTTGGGGTTTGTGCTCAAACTTATGTTGTAGGATGAGCTTATTCCATACATTGTCTTTTAACAAACAAACAACTCCCCCACCCCAACCACAACTTGAAGATAACTTTAATTTAAAACAAAACAAAAATCTCCCAAGTTTTTTTGTTGTTAAGACCTGCAAAACAAGAATTGAAAACAATAATGAGATTCCTTAGTCAAGCCACCAGATGGAGTTCTGTATTTGTCATTGATGTGACTGTATCTAATTGTGCTTCTAAAGTAACAGGCTTTGCACTTGCCCAAGTCAAAGCTGATATGCCGTTGGTGTTTATTTTTATATATATAAAAATGCTTATATAACATATATATCTATATGTATAAATTAATGTCATATGTCAAAGTTGTGTATTATTTACAATGTATATATAAACTGTGTATTCTAACGCATCTTAACTTCTCAAATACAAACGTAATAGTCTGGTAGTTTTGATGGTTTTCTGTTTTAATGGGATTTTTTACTCCCATGCCTTCCAAAGTATGTTTCATTTCATAGCAATGCCACCTGACATGCTTTCAGCTGAATTGAGTGCTCCATGTGATCACTTAGCAGCTGTTACACCATTCAGGGCTTGCTAGGAGTCTTTTCCAGGAGTCTTATGGAAAGCTTATGTTGTTGGAAGGTAGCAAGAACAGCAGTTCTGGCTCACAAAACTATGTTCTTGGTGTCGAGACTAGTACACAAAATATTGTCTAATGGCTGCAAGAAGAGGCAACAGTATTCTGCTCTTCCTCATTCAGCATGAAATGTACTCCAGCATACAGACAACTCCTGAGTAAGTGCATCTGGAGTTCCAGAGAGGTGAAAGTTTTTGGTTCCAAATAGAGAAAGTACAAAAGCTTGCAAATGTACAAAATATCTAATAGAGAACAGAATGAAGGAGAAAGGCAGAGAAAGAACTATTGATATGTCTTCATAATCTTTTTATATCACACTGGTTTTCATCTAGCTAAATTCTGATTATTTTTTTTTTTAAAGTCAATTAAATTCTTAACCTTATGTTAGGAAGAAATTACAATAATTAGTTAATTTCTCTGGTAGATTTACTTAAATAATCTCTCCATTTACACCTTAAACCAATCCCAGATAGTTCCCCTGGTAAGCAGGGTGAACACAGTGTTTCTCTCCTCAGTGTGTGCCAGTGTAATGCATTCTCACTTTGGGTATTCTTGCACGTGGGTACCATTAGTTTTTGTTTTTATTATCTTGCCTCAGAAATGTTAATGTGTGTACACACACGTGTCTTCTCCACATGCTGAGCACTCAGCCTTACAAGGTCACCAGAGACTTGTAGAACAGAGCCGTGTTCTGAACTGCCTTTCTGAACTAGGAGGCTTCTTGACTAATTTTTATGGACCGCTCGTGGCTCATGGGTGGGAGCTCTGTTAGCCCTCTCTGTGAAGCTGCCTTTGTCCTCCACAAGCTTTTAGCTCCTGATGCTCTTCCTAACACAGTTCATAAGCTTCAAGCTGGGTACTTAATACAGACAGCTTTTTTTTTTTTTTTTTTTTTTTTTTTTTTTTTTTTTTTTCTTCTGTGGTCACAGCTTTTGCTTTTGCTGTCTGGGAGATAAGGACATCTCTTGAAGTGCTTGGCTTGCATGGGATTCAAGTCTCAGCAGAGAACATTCTGGTTTCCAGGAATACTTATGGAAGGGAGCTGTGTTTTTTGGACATAGGCAGCTGGTGAAGTTGGTCTGGTTTGGATCAGTAGGCATCTCCATTGTCAAAAAAGGAGAAATCTGCCACTCTCCAGTCAGCTCATCTCTACTTCAGAACAGGAGTTCGTATTTTCTAGTCAGCAGTGGGAACCACAGAAAAACAGATCTGGTATCTTTGGGCCACAAATTAATCTTCTATATACCCAGCAAAAATTACAGGAAATGTTTAAAATGTCTTACTTTGTTTTCTACTATCTTTTCTCTTGAACTCTTTCTTCTAATGAAAACTGTAATGGATTCCCATGATTTGGCCCAAGGCCACTTAACACTTCCTATCAATACGTCCTGCTTTTGCCAGCTTCCTGTCCTGTGCCAAACGACTTGCATTCAGTCCTGCACTCTCCTTTACTGTCTCTGAGTTGTTGAATAAAACTCTTAATTAAGTTCCAAAAGTTGAGTTTGAGTTTGGGGTTGTTTTTTGGTTTGTTTGGGGTTGTTTTTTTTTTTGGCAGTACATCAGTGGTTTCTTAAACTGAATATTCTAGGAAAAGAAAGCATAGTATTTCAGCAAAAAGCTTTTTTTTTTTTTTTTTTTTTCTTTCCCGTCAGCCCTGATACCTTTTGCTGAGGCACCCTTGCAGAGGTTCTCCTCCTCTGTCTAAAAGTAACCTGCTGTGAGCTAATAGGCAACTGTCTGTCTTTAGAAGCAAAAGTTGATTCTCAAGGGGTTTTGGTCCCCTTCCTCTGAAGGTGTGTTGACCTTGACAGGTTCTTTATTCCTACCTGAAGATCAGCTGACTGATATGAGGCTGACTTGCCTTGCACACTTAAAATTGTAGATTTTTAAAAAATATTGCTAGGATAAGGTCAGCACCCTTTGTGGAGGCGCCTTCTCCCTTCCCCTTATGTTTGTGTCTGGAAAAATATAGTAAGTTAGCAGGTTTTCTGGGACTCTCTGAAAAATGAAATGTCTGTTAGAAATTCTTAATACAAAACTCTTGAGGAGTCCCTGTTAGATTTCATATACTCCAGATCTGAAAGGGAGCAATGCACAGCCTGCCTTAGAGCTGTGTTTTTTGGTGTGGTGAGCTGACAAACTGCTTGCCCATATGGGTACTGCTAAATCCAAAACTGTTAAGAGTGTGTGTAGGTACACAAATAGTGTAACTGTATACTGGGGGTTTTGAAGGACGGTTGCAGGGTAGGTAAATGTTATTTGTGGTGGATAGGGATTAATAATAAGTGAAGGAAATCCCTTTTAAAGGAAAATTTATTATTATAGCCTGAGAGCACTGAGGTGTGAAATGTTTACAACTACATTTGAAATCATCAAGCCAAATTCTTCATGCTCTGTGAAACAGTTTGCTGTTGTGAATAGAATATCAGATTAGTACTAAGGAGATTCTAGTTCTGTTCCTTATTATTCATTTACCTGTTGGATAACATAGGTCAAGTGTCTTGCCCCTCTGTGTCCTATTTTCTTTGTATAAAACCAAAAATAATTATAATATATTTTAGGTTCTGAGGGAGAACAATACTGTATGAAAGTGCTAATTATATTTCAAATAAGAATGAAGGAACAGTATAATTCAGAGGAAATCAGAAACTATAATGCTTCAAAAATCTTGATTTGATAGGTTGTACCAAAACAGCTGCTTTGTGAATATTTCACCTTACTTTGGAGTCAAAATGTCTGAAACCAACTCAATAGCTCTTTCCTACTCCTGCTTGATTTGCTCACTCGAAATCAGTGCTTATTGTCTCAGATTTAGTTTTTATTGTTCTGTAATGCTTTGTTTCAACTGCAAGTAGGCTTTAAGGATATTGATAGATTCTTAAGTTTATGTTCAAGGTCACTGAAAGCTTCAGTAGAACTGAAAATTTAGAATGAATTTTTCCTGTGATACCTATGAATAAATAGCTCCTTTTCTTTTTCAACAGAAAAAAGACGAGACCCACCAAATGGTAAGCTTTTTTGCATGAATCACTGCATTTTATTTTTTCCTACTACTGTCATTTACTGTTTATGCATAGCTTTGTTTTGGACTTGCTCAGGATAGTGTCCAGGTTTTGGCAGGGATAGAGTTAATTTTCCTCCTAGCAGCTGCTATAGTGCTGTGGTTTGGATTTAGGATGAGAATAATGTTGATAACACACTGACGTTTTAGTTGTTGCCAAGCAGTCAGGGACTTTTCAGCTTCTCACACTGCCCTGCCAACAAGAAGGTGGGGGTGCACAAAAAGCTGGGAGGGGACACAGCCAGGACAGCTGACCCAAACTGGCCAAAGGGATGTTCTATACCATATGACATCAGGCTCCATATACAACTGGGGGAGTTGTCCAGGAGGCATTTTGGCTTGAGAACTAGCTGAACATTGGTTTCAGGTGGTGAGCAATTGTGCTGTGCATCACTTGTTTTGTATATTTATCATCATCATCCTTTTCTGTCCTATTAAACGGTCTTTATCTCAACCCATGAGTTTTAACTTCCCCCTCCCTTTCTTTTTGGTTCTCTCCCCCATCCCACTGCGGGGGGTGGCATGAGCAAATGGCTGTGCAGTTGTTTTAGCTGCCTGCCAGGTTAAACCACAACAGATATGCATGCGGTGGCAAAAGCAGTAAACTCTTATGCTGGAGACCAGTATATTTGTTTTGTTTCTGTTCTTTGGTATTTGTTTAGTTGTAGCTTGAAAGATTTGTGGCTTAGCTGGCATTCCTAAAGAATGTTTTTGGAGGAGTGTTTTGTTGCAAATACGACAGAGGCCCTTCAGCTTAAACTGGGAAGAAAACTTTGTACCTTGCATTTACTGCTTGGTCTTCAGAATATGTATATATAGGATCACTATACAGAAATGAATGCTGAAATTAAAAGTTAGCCTATTTGTCTAAAGGCAGGCATAATGATGACAGATTTCATAAAGCATCCATAAAATTTAGATTTCAGTGTTTCCAGCTAACTATGTAGCATAGCCTTTTGATCATATCTCATATGTTGTGGAAGGCATTTGGCACTGTCCCGCACAATATCCTTGTTTCTAAATTAGAGAGACATGGATTCGATGGATGGACCACGCGGTGGATAAGGAATTGGCTGGATGGTCGCACTCAAAGAGTTGTGGTCAATGGCTCAATGTCCAAGTGGAGGGAGAACAGTGACGAGTGGTGTTCCTCAGGGGTCGGTACTGGGACCAGCAATGTTTAACATCTTTGTCGGCAACGTGGACAGTGGGATCGAGTGCACCCTCAGCAAGTTTGCCAATGACACCAAGCTGTGTGATGTGGTCAACACACTGGAGGGAAGGGATGCCATCCAGAGGGACCTTGACAGGCTGGAGAGGTGGGCCCATGCGAACCGCATGAAGTTCAACAAGGCCAAGTGCAAGGTCCTGCACGTGGGTCGGCGCAATCCCAAGCACGACTATAGGCCGGGCGGAGAATGGATTGAGAGGAGCCCTGAGGAGAAGGACTTGGGGGTATTGATTGATGAGAAGCTCCACATGAGCCAGCAGTGTGCGCTTGCAGCCCAGAAAGCCAACCGTGTCCTGGGCTGCATCAAAAGAAGTGTGACCAGCAGGTCAAGGGAGGTGATCCTGCCCCTCTACTCCGCTCTGGTGAGACCCCACCTGGAGTACTGTGTCCAGCTCTGGGGGCCCCAGTACAGGAGAGACCTGGAGCTGTTGGAGCGAGTCCAGAGGAGGGCCACGAAGCTGATCAGAGGGCTGGAGCACCTCTCCTATGAGGACAGGCTGAGAGAGTTGGGGTTGTTCAGCCTGGAGAAAAGAAGGCTCCAGGGAGATCTAATTGCGGCCTACCAGTACCTGAAGGGGCCTACAGGAAAGATGGTGAGGGACTGTTTATCAGGGATTGTAGTGACAGGACAAGGGGTAATGGGTTCAAGCTGAAGGAGGGGAGATTTAGATGAGATGTTAGAAAGAAATTCTTTACTGTGAGGGTGGTGAGGCACTGGAACAGGTTGCCCAGAGAAGCTGTAGATGCCCCATCCCTGGAAGTGTTCGAGGCCACGTTGGATGAGGCTTTGGGCAACGTGGTCTAGTGGAGGGTGTCCCTGCCCATGGCAGGGGGGTTGGAACTAGATGATCTTTAAGGTCCCTTCCAACCCTAACCATTCTATGATTCTGTGATTCTTTGTTTGTCAATATTACTTTTTTTTTTTTTGGTGCATGAAGGATTATTTGAATCTATTTGCCTCTCAGGAATACATCTGACTAGCATGAAGATACAGATTTCTCAGGAGCCCCTGTCATTAAATTGATGGAAGGAGTTAAAACTATGTATCAATTTGATCCAAAATTTTTGTATCGTCTATTCTAAAATCAAGTGAAAAATGCACATCAAGTTTGGAGTCTCTGTAGCTCTAGATTCACACTGAAGTTACAAAGTGATTTCTCCTGTGGTATTTCTGTTGGTGATCCAGATCACAGGTCCTATCACTGTATGTTAGTTTGCTGCTTGAGCCAATGGTATAGTCAACTGAGGTCCCCTCATGGCCTGAGGAGGTAGTCTTAAATTTGTGCTACCTGAGGCATCCAAGCATCTCAGTAGGTCACCAAAATATGTAATCCGTAACTAATCCTGAATTATGGGAACTACTGATGTCATATATCCAAATAACCCCCCACCCCCCTCTATATGGAATACTTCTCAGAAAAATTATTTTTTTTTTCATAAACATTAAGTTTTGAGGAAGTTCAGACAATCATCAGTTTAGGCCAGGCATTTTTAGTATCGATTCCTTCAGCTGGGACTGGATTGTTTAGTTTTGAAACAATCATACCAGCTTTTCTGAGCTTTCAGGAGGTTGTAACTGTTCTGCCTCTTGAGCAACATTTGGTTTTGTTCACTAAACAGTGCATCCCTGATAGCAGTATCTGCAGCGCAGAGGGGAAGAAAAACAGCAATGGTGATTGTGTAGTGCCACCTACCACAAAAAATTTAGCCTTCGTCTCTACTGTAAATGTTACCAACAGTAACACAAAAAATTTGTTTGTCTAGTTTGCTATCTGTGATTGGGATAAGATTTAAGAAAACTAAACCTGCAAAAACTAAGCTTGCAAAAACTTTTGTACTTAAAATAGTCTCCGTAATCCATCCTGTAAGACCTCAGGCAACCACGTTTTTGAGAAAAACACTCACATACTAAACTTGCATTCATTGGTCCTATGCCTTTATCCTGAATATTCTGTGAAAGACATAGGTTTATGCCCAGTGATTCAAGTTTTATAATTGCTAGTCAAAGTTCTGAGCATCTCTGCTTTTTAATAAACCATTTCTCTGGGACATCCATGTACTCTTTCACAACCTGTCCATTTTTCTTTTCTGATTCTGTCAAATTATATAATGCCTGGCTTCTCTGCTGACAAAGAGTTAAGTGGGGTCATGCCCTCTGTAGTCACAGGTGAGACATGGTCAGGGTACAGGTAATAGCCTGGGGTGGTTATGCGCTGTACAGACTTGGCATTTCAGTATTTGGAATTCAGGCTAGAGCAGATGTTTGGGTTTGTTTTGTTGTTTTTTTTTTTTTTTTAATAATATACAACCTATTGTAGGATTAGCTAGTTCTTGTTTTACTTTCCATATGCAGTGAAATTCTGCTGGGGCGGGGGGAAGGAACACCTGCTTTTTTCTATTGGGTATCAGTGCATAATTACCTTTAAAACTGAAAAACAAGAGCAGTCACATTTCTGTACTCACATGATCCATGCTTGAAATACTGTGGGGAATTTTTAGTGGGGCTTGTTTGTCTGGATTTTCTGCATACGTTGAAGCTGCATGGAAAAAGCACTCTGTCTCTTTTGTATGACGTTTTCAATGGCACGGATTAAAGATTTTTTTTTTTTTGTAGAATTGCAGGATTAAAATCAAATTGGCATTAACAGTTATGTAAAATGTATTAGTCTGTAATTTCCTGGTATTTATGTTCCACTCATTTGTAATAGCTAGGTCTCTTTATGCAAATAAAGACGAGTTATTGTGGTTGAACTGACCTCTTAGTGAAGTTCTGGATGAAGTAAGGATTTGTCAGAGAATTAGGTTTTGAGGGAATCTTTAAGAATCATGTGGCAGAATTTTGTTTCAGATGTTAACTAGAGCAGTTTGCATGTATTGTAGGGCTGTCTGTAGTCTGAGACAGATGCCTGGAGAGGTTCTAAATAAAATACAAAGAATTTCATAGAATTAACATTTCAAAATGTTCTGTACTACATTTTCTGGAGCTCCTTCTGAAGATGTTACAGATACTGATAACAGTGGATGCTTAAGGCCACTGTACTGTCAGGTACTTCCTAATGATGAGCTCTATGTGCCTCTCTCGTCTTCATTTATTGAGTTATCTACACCTGATGGGGAAGGTGCATGTCTTATGATGGGAAGAATTTTACTGGATATAAATATGGCAGTTCTAGAAGAGTACAGTTCTTTCCAAGGTTCTTTTATCCCTCGTGGACATCTAAGGTCTAAACCTGACGGTAAGAAAAATTTTCATCTTTAGAGTCTGCTGTGATCTCTAGTATGAATATTATTAGTATCAGGCTATTAGTCATTCATTTCAGCTCATCTGAATAAAACTGCAATTTGCAAATGGCTACTGCTTTGCATGGTTAAAACCATATATGGTTACTTTAGGATTTTACATGCAAAAAGGTGTAATTTCAAAGACTGTTAGGAACTGTGAGAAGACTATCAAGAATTTCCTAGATGTGCTAAGGTACGTGTTTCTTTTTGAACCTCAGTATAGTTTTTGAAACTACAAATATCACTGTAATGGTGAGAAAGTATAGTAGGTGATTAAAGCGAAAATTAACACCTACAGTATTTTTTGTTTTTAGTCTAATGAAATTAAGACTGTAACTTTCAACTAATCCTGAAGATTTACTTAACTCCACTTGCTCAGTTTTGAGGTGATAATATTTGGCAATTAGTGAATTAATGTTAACTTCAAGTGTGACTTTAACAGTACACATTGTTTTGCTTGGTTGTATGTGGTCAGTTTGTGGTTTTGGGATTCTCAAAGGACAGCTGTCTAGGTCATAACATTTCTAGATCAAAGCATTTCTGCTTAGCAGAAAACATTTTAGAATTTCTTCCTGCAGTTTTAAATCTTGTCCTTTAAGACTCCTACAGGAACATAGGTGTTGTCATGTGATTTTTAGATGTGTTTTGTCTAGCCCAGTGTTGTGTTTCTGTTCTTGTTTCTTGTCTGGCCAGTACTAGGTGCTTCCCACTGAGGTGTTGAACTCCAAATGTCAGCTGTGTTATCTATTGTATTGTCTCCTTCTCCTTTATGATTTAGACTTTGGACTGTGAAACCTAAGGCTTGTTGGTGCTTTCAGAATGCTTAGGAGATCTTTGAATTACCCATACAAAATGCAGTTATGAAAAAATAATGTCAAAATAAGGTTCAGATTTATCAATGTTTAACTAGACGTTTTTATTTATCATCTGCCCAGTAAGACTGGATGCATGAGTCTTGTTTTAATTGATTTGCTAGCCATTGGGTAGTAACTCAGTGGAGGATGCTTTTCAAACTATTTCTGGCCAAACTGGTCTTAAATTGACTGCTTAGTTTCAGTTTTGGAAGAATGAGATTACTTACCCTTTTCACGGGTTTCTTTAAAAATACACATCTACGTGCGTGTGTATGAAAAATGCATAAACTGCCTCTTAATATTTAAATACTACTGTCACTTATGTCAAGGGTTATCTTCTGTCAAAACTAAAAAACCTGAGTGGTAAACGTACTAGGTGTATTTGCTAGTATTGCCCAAGTAATATAATACTAAAATGCTGAAATTGGCAGGAGTGTAATTCAGATGCATTTTAAATAATGAGAGTAGTAATCTGGAATTGTTTATAATGAAGAACAAGGTTTGAGAACATCATTAATGATTTGAGTGTTTAATTTCTATTTCTGGTGCTATTTTCACTGTCACTGCTCTTCATGCTTTGTTTCTTATCTGGGACTTTAATTTGTTTCACAAACCTGTCAAAGATTAAGAAATGCAAAATCATACATTTGAAGACAATAGTGTGTCCAGAGCAGCCATCTGAAGTTCTTGTGATACTCTAGTTCTGTGTGTGATGGCAGAAAGTGGTCCCTCTTGGGGCTTATTAAGCGAAGATTCCCTTGCCTTTAAGATCAATTTACTGTGCTGACAAGGTAATGGTGCGCTGGGGTTACTGTTTATGGCACTCACTTCTTTAATCCTGTCTAGGATTGTAGCTGTGCTGTACCTTAATGTGTCTCTTTCCATGTGTTCTGTGCACATGAAAGCTCTTGAGTTTAGAATTACTTTCTTGGCCAAATTTGTAAAAATCAAATTCTAGTTTAGAAATTTTTTTCTGCCATTGCTCTGCTCTAGCAATATGTCTTGTTTTGCTTTTTTCTTCAGCAAATAACTTAGTTTGTTTCTGAACCCAGCCGGATGCATGTGGCATGGAAAACTAGGGCTACAGAACAAGTATTTTGACACTCGAAAAGGTTTGTAGGTTAAATATGGCTTTTTTGAAACACAGTAATAAAAATCCCATACTTTACCTTCACAGGCCCAAATCTACCAATGGCAACTGTTGATATCAAAAACCCAGAAATTACAACTAACAGATTTTATACTCCACAAGTCAACAATATTTCATATACCAAAGAAAAGAAGAAAGGAAAAACTAAAAAAAGAAGATTGACAAAGGCAGATATTGGAACACCATCTAATTTCCAGTAAGAATTTGTTTGGGTTTGGGTTGGGCTGCTTTTTTTTGGGGGGGTGGGGGGGGTGTTGTGTGTCAAATTTTTGCAAATCCTCAAGACTTAAATGTGTGGCTATTGTGTTTAACCTGAACTACAGTGAATGCTAGTTGTAATGCTGTGGGGTGTAAAAGCAAGTTAGTTTATACACAGGTGAGGAGTTTACTGTAAACAAGAAACAACTTGCTATCCTAAAATACTTTAGAAACAATTTAGCTGCATAAAAATGTCTTTTTAAAGTGGTCAATTCAGCACAGACTCCGATTCAACCTCAGTGGTCAACTCTGTAACAGTGCTGTTCTTACAGCTGTGCCTGCTGAGCTGTGCTTCATCATACAAAATACATGTGGTCCTGCCTTGTCATAACAGCAGAAACGACATAGCCATAGCTTTATCTCTGACTTTCTGTTTACAAGCTTACTTATTCTGGAATGTGGGCTAGTACCTGTATCTTATGACAAAAGGACAGTGTGCATGTACACGCTTTTTAGGAATAGGTTGGGTTTTTTCTGATATTGTTTCTTATGTGTCTTCAACCTTATAGAATAGTTACGATGTATCATTTTAAGCTTCACTTTACTGAAGCTTGTATTTGGTCAGTTCACTAAGTTAACTATTGTTTTCCTGAACTATAATTTGATATTTTAATCTTCTGCCTTTTAAAATAAGTCTACTTTGTTTGCTAAAGTAACAGGAATTTAAAGAGCTTGAGTTAGTTACTGGAAGGATAAGTTTCTGTGAAGTACTAGAAAACCAGTGTGAGGTTTACATGCCAAGTGAACGTCTTGTTCTTTTGAACCATTATTTTGTATCACTCCCACTGACTGCCTTCCCAGAATAAAACTCGATAAAAGTGATGCTGGTATTACCAGTTACAGAATGTTACTGCACAGCATTTTGAGAGAGTGCTCTGTAGAATGGGATAGTGGTCAGAAAGTAAAAGGAGACGGGCTAAAATGCTTCCCTAACCAGACTGTGCGTAGACAGTTCAGACGTAAACCACGTTCTTTCTGATCTGAGTATCAGTGAAGTGCTGCATCTATTCGTGTCACTTGAAAAATGCAGAAAAGAATGAAAACTGAAAGAAAGAAAATTGAATAGTGATTGGTAGCTGGTCACTGTTGTAGCTCTCCTGATGCAGATTTCGACATATGCGGACAAAATTGCAAATAATGATTTGCATTAGTGTTACCTCAAATTGGAATTTGTAGAAGAGGTTGTGCAGATATAAAATGAATTTGAGACTTTGTTTATAATGTCTGTCAGGTTCTGACTGTTGCAAAACACTATGTGCGCTCATAAAATACTAAAGGAGACCTAGTGAAGCTGAGAATAAGATGATAAAATATTTAATGAAGTTCATTAAAGATATGTTCCCATATCTTTAAATGTAATGTTAAATTGTAAGTGATGAAGCTTTGCAAAAGAAGATTGAAAGTCTATTTTGTTCAGCTTAAGGTCCAGTATGCTTTTCTGTAGAGTGCAGTGAAGTGTCATCTTACTGTGTAAGATACTTTAATTGCTGGTTTTGTACAAACATATGGGAACTGGTGTTTGGCATTGTTAGGCAAATGTGCCAGTAGGGCAACTTGTGTGTAACTTGTGCAGTGATACTGGGGAAGACCAGCACTGTCACTGTTTATGCCAGATCAAGGTTGCAATCAGTAGACAGAATTTTTAAATGCCTCCTGTTAGAAAGATGTGGTCTTTCAGTGTTCTGAGAAAAAAAAAATCAAACTATACTTGACATTAATATAACTTCTTGCTGTATACATTCTTTTAAGTAACATAAGAGTTGCAGTTACCTGGTAAGTCTGCATTTTCATTGAAAAAGACCTCTGAAAACAATGTGTTACAGTCAATGTGTACAAGTAACTTATTTTACTCTGAAGGATGAAAAATAAATGAGAAATAACCCTATCACTACTCCCTATAAACTTTAATAATATCAATTAAGTACACTAAGCTCTGAATTGTATGCCCACAACCTCTTAAAAGGGCACCATGAATTGCACAGATATGCAGAGATATATGGGTAAGATTGTATTTGCTGGTAAATTTCTGTCAACTTCCATATGCCAGTTAATACATTACAATTGGTTATGGGACTATGTTTTAGGAAATGTGTGTCTAATTTATGTGAAGCAAGCTGTAGCTTAACATCCAGAATTCTGTAACCAATAAATCATCCTATCTTTTGGTAGTAAAAGGCATTTAAGTATTTAGGCAAAACAGGGGGCTTCCCTTTTTTCCTTTTCTGTGGCATAATGTAATTTTTAGACCAGATTTTTTGCTGCTTGCCCTTCAAACTAAGCAGTTAACTAATCATAGTTATACCAAGACCAAAATCGATCATTGAGCTTCAGTAATCTCATTAAGAATACTTATGCTGTTGGTGGTACTAACAGACCCAAGCAAGAATACAAGGTCTGTTGCACTAGGCACTGTATGACAGCGAAACAGTCCTTGTAATTTGACAAGCTTAGTCTAGATCATGTTGGTTACTAATGGCTCACCTGGTATTTTTAAAATTCTGAATTGGATTTCCTGAAGACTGGTTGTGTTTCTAGAACTGGCCATTGGCAAAAAGAAATCCAGAATGTGGAGTGCTGGTAATGTGATGATTCTGTCTTCTATAGTCAACAGCAGTTGCATGAAGTAGCTTGAAGGGCACGAACTCTTCTGGCTTTTATGTGATGCTATAATCAACTAAAAATAATACTTTAGTAGCTACGTGTGAGGGCTACTAGAAGCCTAGGAAGATGGCAGCTGAAAACAGTCCTGACTTTTCTTTGAAAGAAGTGAATAGGAGAAAGGTGATGAGAGAACAAACAGCGATGGTGGGGAGGTGGAGGTTTTCCAGCTGTATGATAGTCAAGACCTTGGCAGTAGCTTGAAGTCCAGTTACTATGTAAAGGCCAAACTCCTCTCTTGATCTCTGTGCAGTCCTTCCATCACCATCCGTATGCACCACAGGGAGGTGTGGAGCCTTCACGTTTTGCCACAGATTGTAACCTAATGGAGGAAAATAACTTCTCTGCTTGGTCTTTTGACACAAGACAAAAAGGGAGAGTAAAGGAAGCTTTACTATTCCGTTCTCAAGTGGGGCACTGAGAAGTTAGAATTGCTTAGGGTCTTATATACCTGACAGTAATCTCTAGTTATCTTGGTGTCCTATTATTTTAGTTAACAAGGTACTTTTTATGCTGATTAAATTAACTTTTCTGCTTTTTTAGACACATTGGACATGTTGGTTGGGATCCAAACACAGGTTTTGATGTAAGTAATTTAATAAGTTATTCAAGACACTGAATAATTAAAAACTTTAGAGGCTTTTTAATGTAAGTTGTGAAGATTGGCATTAAATAAACTTAACTGTACATCAAAATAGTTACAAATTGTGATTTTTATAATATGATTCAAAAAGAGAGAGATGCTGGAGTAGAAGGGAGTAGGAGAGATCTGGGATTGATGGGAAAACATGCATAACTTAAGGTTTTGTGCAGGGTACATACCTCCCCTAAAATAGTCCTTTCTGATTGAAAAGTCAACCCAGAGACATGTCTTTGGCTTTGCTGTTCCTTTTAACCATGTAGTTTGTGGGGGTTTTTCCCAATACAAATGATAATTTTAAAAAATTCTTCTATTTCAAGCTACTTAAACCTAACATATCTGACTTGCAGGTGAACAACTTAGACCCAGAACTGAAAAACCTGTTTGATATGTGTGGAATTTCAGAAGCTCAACTAAAAGACAAAGAAACCTCAAAGGTCATATATGATTTCATTGAAAAAACAGGAGGTGTGGAAGCTGTTAAAAATGAACTACGCAGACAAGGTAGGATTCCTTTTATTGCCATGTAAAAATTAGCAGGGCAGTTTTTGCCTTAAGGATTAGAGTAGAAGCTGTTGATGATGAGTGATTTTTGATTCTCTGGACTTCATGTCACCACAGTTGCACTGGATTTCATAAAGTTTCTGTATACCATACGCTATGTAAAAATATTTCATGCTTGACCTGTGAGAGTTCCCTAATGATTAAGGATCTTACCTAATGTCAGTTAAGTAATTTCCAGTAATGCTTAGTCTGACTGTAAAGCTATGCAGTATATTCCATATAGATTTTTCAGACTGTGTATGTTGCATATTTATTTTGTAATCTAAATCTTGTAAATAAGTTAAAAACTTAGAAGCAATATTGCTGTTGTCAATAGTAGTAGTAGTAGCACGTCTGACAGGTGTATGTGTGGTGCCTGTTTACCCTGGCATCACTGTGTAATGAGCCTTGCAACAGCTAGAGGCCTCCAAATTTTATATTAATATTCAAAAAAGAAAAAAAGGGGTTTTTTTAATTTAAAAAGTACTAATTTTGAGCAAGGTTCTGCTGTGAACAAATTCTCAAATAAGCCATTTCCTGCCTAACCTTTAAATGCCATCTCACTGATGCATTATCTAGTGGAACATAGCAAGTCAGTCTGAAAATTAGACTACCAATGTCAAACTTCCAAAATTTGCCTGGAACACTTCTCAAGAGAAATAGGATATAAATGCCATTGAAATTACAGCAGTTTGAAACTAGCGAGTAAAATGTTCGAGTGACTGGAGAGATAGAGATTCAGGGTACAGTGACTTGTTACATTTATTCCTTAGGTCCCCCACGGTGGAGCGGTATGTATTTGAGCTGGCATCTAAGCATATGCTTCAAAGTATTCATGCTGCTGTGTGATTTCTTTCCTAGATGAGAAACCTTAGTCCACATCTGTTTGACTGCAATACTGAAAATTATAGTCAAACTCCATAGTTAAATTGCAAGCAAAATTTCAGTTATTTTTTTTCCTCAGAAATCTGTCAGTTTCTTTACGTAATCTTAACTCTGTTTAAATGTTTACAGAGTTGTTGATCCCAGACTGCTGACCATAAAATTGGATTGAGAAGACTTGGCTTAGTCTTATGACTAGCTTAAAATACTTTAAAAATGCCTATTTTTCTATTACATACGGGTTAACTTCAAGTTGCGACCACTTGCATGTATACAATTGAAAGAAAAGCTGCCTCATCTTTAACATGCATGATAATAATCTACCTCTGCACTGTTTGATAGCGGTAGATAAAATATTCCAGTATTTCAGTAGGTTTATCTGAACTTATGTTATTTGTGTAGGCTTGACTGCTGTTTGAAGTGCTCTTTCTCAACCGAAACACATTTTTCTGTGTTTTGTTGCAAGAATTTCTGTGCTTATGTATTTACCCTGCTAGGATGCTGATGAGAATTGCAGACATGTTGCTCTGCTCAGATAGAAATTACTTGCTTGTTTTTCCTGCCCTTCCCTTATTTTTGGTACTGTTGGTTGGGGTTTTTTAGTGAGAATACCATCAATAGAAGATTTGACATACATTTTTTTTGTTAATAGCCATGTTCAGATTAATGTGCATTTATAAAAAATGAAATTATCTTCTTGCTTTGCTTGTACCATCTGTTTGGGGGCGGGGGGGAAGGGAGAGAGGATGAGGTAATGGAGCTCCCTGCTTGCTCCTCCTCCCTCATTTCACTCCAGCAGAGTGAAATCAAGCCTTATAAAAACTCCTAAACTATTTCCAAAGATTGGGTGTGGTATATCTCTCTATATACGATGCAGACAAAACCTTTCCCCACAGGATAACTTAGACCTTGTGTTCAAAATCTACACGCTCTGGAGCATGACCATGTTCTATATCTTTTCAGTAATACAAAAAAACTGAATGTAGTGCTTGCTGAGTAAGTTATATTTGAAAATACTGGCCTCCAGTGGCCGAAAAGGAAACTACAGTCATATTAGCCAAAAATTGGTGCGATTTTTTTTTTTTTTTTTTTTTAATCAAGAGTATTGGCAGTATGTCTCTTGCAAAATATATGAAGTTTGAGAGGAGATTGTCCCCATGTTGTTCTCTTGAAGGGATGGAATAAAAAACAGAGCAATTTGTGGAACTTAAGAACATAACATGTAAAACACAGGGGTATGTTACTCTAGCATGAGCAGGGAAGGAGGCGATTTCTTCAAAATCGCGGGGTTTTTTTAGGGATGTCCCCTCTTTTCCAGCACAGCCAGCTACTTTCTCAGTAACAGGAAGGAGATAATAGAAGAGGTAAAGAAGTATCTTCTTGAGTGTAATACCCTTTTCATTATCAAAGCATATGAAATCAAATGTGAATTTTCTCTAGTTGTATGATGGCACCTGGATTATTAAGTAGTTACGTGCAACAATCACACAACTTAAAGTACCATAAGCCATTAGATGCTTAATGGCAGAGGAAATGAAACTGTGCTATTTAAAATGCCATTAACAGAGCAAGCACATTTCAAGGTCACTTCATATAGAACTGATCCTGTGCATTGAGGTAGCCCTGAAGTTGTTTCCTTTCTACCGTCCCTTCCATAAAGATATTGTTGGAACTAATTTTCAGTAAAAGAGACTAAGAGTCAGTTTATGTTGCATCGTAATGCATTAGTACTTTTTTGTTGCTAGAAGATGATGCTTCAAAAAATATTTGTCTCTGTAATTCCTTAATAAAATAATGGATAGATTATAAAGTGGGAATTCTGTATTTCACTTTAAGTGTATTTTCTAAAACCTCCTTCTCTTGCCTTCTGTCCTAGCTCAACAAAATTTCAGATGATTCTTTCAGAATTTTTCTGCATTTTGTCGTGAGAAATTGAAACACTAACTTAAGATACACTTGGATTATGAAGAAAATTACTGCCACAGGACCAAACCAAAATTAATGGCCAAGCTTGTTTTGTGACTTTAGTCTTTTTATGTATTGCACTTGCTTCCTGCAGTGTTGATTCTTTTACAAAATACACAACAGACACAGGGGCTATATTCAGCTTGGTTTGCATTCATATAAGCATAACTTATCTTCAGCTATATTTAACTTAATCTAGATTTGGTAAAATTTGCACAGGCACAGAGATCCTTGCAAAAGGCAAGGCAAAGCCTTTTTTCTGGTAGTCTCTGAAAGACTTAGGGGTACCGAGTAGCATGTAACTGAAATTGTTTTGTTTCATTTCAGCTCCACCTCCACCACCACCGTGCAGGGGAGGACCCCCTCCACCTCCACCACCACCTCCCCATAGCTCGGGCCCTCCTCCTCCCCCTGCTAGGGGCCGAGGGGCACCACCTCCACCTCCTTCAAGAGCTCCCACAGCAGCACCTCCGCCCCCACCTCCATCTAGACCTGGTGCCACAGTGCCCCCACCTCCTCCAAACAGGATGTATCCTCCACCACCACCAGTGCATTCATCATCTGCACCATCCGGCCCTCCTCCACCGCCGCCACCGCCGGCAAGTGGGTCATCTGTTCCTCCACCACCTCCTCCTCCACCACCCCCTCCTGGTCCTCCTCCACCACCAGGCCTTCCTTCAGAGGTTGATCACCAGCTCCCAGTTCCTGCAGGAAACAAAGCAGCACTCTTGGATCAAATCAGAGAAGGAGCTCAGTTAAAGAAAGTAGAACAGAACAGTCGACCAGTGTCCTGCTCAGGAAGAGATGCACTGTTAGACCAGATACGACAGGGTATACAGCTGAAATCAGTGAGTAAAAGCTGTTTCTCACCTGTGTCCCCTTGGGACTTGCAAATGGCTGCAGTATTGCACTGTGAACAGTAACTTGTGGCTCTGTTTCAGGCTGGATCATAACGTCTAGAGTTTTTGAACTGATGCTTTAAACGGTACTACTGAGAAAATGCTTAGAACACGTATTTGTTATAGATGAGTATTGGTACATGAAATTATCCTTGTTTCAAACTCATTTCTCGCTTTTCAGTAAAGCTTTAAGCATAAATACTACAATGATGATACCACAGTATTGTGGCTGTAAAGCACTTTTGCAAGAACTATGAAAGATTGCTGTTCTCCTGAATACTTCAGTGAAATAGTCTAAACAACTGAAGGGGATGAGTTCAGTGGTAATGGCAGTGGAAGGCAACACTAGATTTTTTTATTTCCACACCCCCCCCCCATCTTAAAATGGACCTGTGCTCAGCAAACATTGAGGCTTGTAAGAAGGTGGCTGCCTGTGTCTGGAAAAGTGCTGCCCATGAGCGATGCCTCTGCTGTTCCTGCTGCAGCTCAGGCTATCACTATTATTATTTCTTCTTGATGTTACTGAATATCTTCAAAATAATTCATTGTAGCACTTTTTTTTTTTTTTTTTTTGCCTCTCCTCTGCACTTGAGGTTTCGATGTAAACAGTGCGAGGGCATGTCAATATTTATTTGCCATTACAGATATGCAGTATCAAAGTCTACTACTTTCCGAAGAGATTATCAACCCAAAGAAGACTTGGTTAAAGGCAAACAAGAAAAGATATTTGACAGTATACACCAAGGATAAAACAAATAATAATTCAGCAGCCACACATACTAAGAAGCTTTCCTTTAGCTGAGCACTCACTTCATGATGTCAGAGCTAAAATATTTAATCTTGAGTATAGGCTAATGCAGTTGTATTACATGGCAAAAGAGAGAAGGTTGACTTTTTATTTATAAAAACTCAGCTTGAGGTAAAGAAACAAACTGCAGTTTCACTCTTCCTTCTGGCTGAAAATAAACTCATTAAACAGGAAGTTTGTCTCGCATTACACAGGTTCTATTTTGCTAATTGCATCTTTCCATTGTATCCTTTTTCCAAGGTATCTGATGGTCAGGAGAGTGCACCACCTACACCTGCACCCACCTCAGGAATTGTGGGTGCATTAATGGAAGTTATGCAGAAAAGGAGCAAAGCCATTCATTCTTCAGGTGAGTCTATGAAATTTTTCTGACCTGATGGTGTCAGGTTTTCAAGAGTTATTGTTGGAAAAAAGCATGGATTTCAGCATATAGTCCAATACAGAATGCTCTAGGCAGACCCCTCGTGATGAGTTGAATGGTTACTTCATGCTACTTTGAATTTCTGGTGTATAGGAGTTTGGAGTAATACTGAATTAAAATTTGCTAATCAAGCTTAATATTCTTATAAATAGCTTTTTTTTTTTTGCTTTTTTTTTTTTTATGACTGACTTATTTTTATCCACTAGATTTCCAGTGAAAGAAGTTGTCAAAAATATTTTGGAAAGAAGGTTTTTAATACTTTATTTCTAGAAGCCAGAGCTCTTGCAAAGACTCATCCAGTGTGCTTTGGATGCCACCTGCTGGGTAATAGTCAGATAACTGGTGTTACTTGACTAGTCCCATACTAATACTGAATCAACTTCTCACACTTCAGTGCTTGGAAAAAATAAGGCTGCAAGAGGATTTGCATTTCTCAAATACCAGCTTATAATAAATGCAGTTCAGTAGCTGCAGTGCAGCTGTTTGGTTACATCTCTTTTGTTTAGGCTCTGATATGTTTTTCTTCCCGACCTTGCCTTGATACCAGAACCAGACTTGCATTCTGCAGACCGTTTGACTAAGTTTGATATATAATATAGTTTGATTTGGTGCCCTATGTAGTCATCTCCAATATTGGTACTTTAAATACCAGAAGAATGCTAAATACAGCGCTTCCTTAGGGAAGGAAATGCCCTTGCCTAACAAATAAGTAGTTTAACAGACTACAATTTTTCAATTATGATACATATAAAAATAGTGGAAGGCTGAATGAAGTTAACAACAATCATTGATGTTGAAGTTAATGTGCATTACACAGCTGAGAATATTCCAGTAACCACAGCAGACTTTAGATCACAATTTATTTTTTTTATCTGCTTGTACAGTAAACAGAAATCGCATTATGTAGTAAAACTGGGAAAGCAGTTCTTACATTTCAGAAATTAATCTGCCCTTGAAGTTTAAAACCCAATCTGGAACAAGCTGGCCACTCTCATATTCTCTAAGAAAGAGTAATAAGTAGTAAGTGTTAAATGAGAGCTTGTGATTCTTTTTCGCATAGCAGAAAACAAGATACATATTTCCTACGGGGGGAAAGGAGTGAGAAAGGAAACAAATGAGATTTAACTTTCAGCCAGTATCTGTCTAAACCAAATGTCCTGTCTAGAAATCTTAAAATAGAGTATTACCAAATGTATTGTCATGACCTCCTTGAACTGATTGTTCTGTTTTCAGAAAGTTGAGGGAGAAATCAATAACACTTTTGTCATGTTAATTTGGTGCATGCAAGTGACTTGGTTTTTTTGTCTTACAGATGAAGACGAGGATGAAGACGATGAAGAAGACTTTGAGGATGATGACGAATGGGATGATTGATCATATATTATTATATATATATATTTTTTAAGGTGAATGATATACTAAACACTACTTTCTGTCTACGGATTCTGTAAAATTATCATGTAAATGTTCTACCAATTTGCTGTATATTTTTGTTGCCTTTTGCTTTTTTATTAATCTGTGCAATACCTCATTTAATCTGTAAAGGTTTGTCATAATCCTCTACAAAGCTACTCCCTGTTAATGTGTGCAAGTTTACACCTGGATGATCATGTACATGTGAATACTTTCCATTCCATCAATAAGGGAGTTTAAATGTAATATGTGAGACTGACAAAAACCTTAATGTAATTTAGTTATAATGCAAGAAGGAAAACACTATTTTCATACCCTACTTTTTCTGTATCTAAATTTTCTTATTAAAACCTAGTATAGCACTATGTTCTTTAAGTGATGCAGCTCTTAGTTTATTTAGCCCCTTCATTTCAAATGCAACGCTACATGAATGTTGAGGCTGGTTTATACTATTGCATGGTTTCAAATACATCACAACATTGCAGTTCAAATCTTAGCAGTATGCTTTACATAAAACAAAATCACTACAGAAATGCACAGCTAGTTGTGAAGATTACCTTGCCCTAACGGTAGCAATACTGACTGCTATTGAACAGCAATAGTAATTAAATCCTTCGGTTAGGGAACTCTCTATCTGAAGTTAAACAGGATGGCTTTACATTGTAATAGTGGTAAAGGCATCTTTGATGCAGACAAGTTCAGTCTTCTTTCTTTTGGGGTTTGTTTTTTTTTTTTCTCCCTCCTTCCCAGCTCTTACTTTCGGAATGAAGAAGTGTAAATTACTGGGGGCTATACTGGAGGCTGGCAATTGCTACAGTTTGATTTATTTTTAAAATCAATTTTATGTGTTTTCAGGCTGAAGGGCTGCGTTTAATGCTTGCTTCAATAATGTTTAAGTACTTTTTAAAATTTGTAGGACACTGGTGTACTAATAAAGTAAACATAAGTGGTATTACTTTGCAGTCTTTGCGTTATGGTACACAAGAAATGCTGAAACACCAATCCTACATCCATAAAGTTGGAAAGCCATTAACTCAGAATATACACTTTGAATAATTACTGAACTTTATGGCAATATTCTGCTTTCATATGTTGGCTTTAAGACCGAGGGTCGTGATGAAGATCAAGAGCCCGATTCACAAGAATAATATTTGAATAAGTGGACGGAAAATGGGATTCTCATTTCACAGCTTGCACATTTATATAAGTTGTACTTTGTAGTGCAGTAAACATTGGCATATCTGCCTATTACAAAATACTAATCTATGCTATGTGGGTACTTACTATCTGCAGCATTAATTACTGTACTTACTGTAACTTTCAGGTAGAAAATCTTTTCAAAAACCACATTATCTGACACGGAATGTTTAGTTAAGTCAGTCATATTTGGAGCGTAGTTAATGCGTAGTGTCCTGGGTCTTTGACTGTAGTCAAGCTATCAAACTAAATTTAAGTTATCGGAATTGTATTGACTGAAACCCAGTGTTGACCTGATCTTGACAGGCTGGACCTGCATGATACGGCTTGGATTTCTAACCCAGTTATAACCTAGTCTTTAGCGAATTAATTTAGTCATATGAGAAGAAAGGAAAGTTGCTGAAAAGTAGTGGGAGAGGTAAGGTTGTAGTTAAATTATTCAGAGGATGCTAACTTCCTTCCAAGAGTAATTTAAGCACATAACTTTCTCATTGCCCTCTGCTGCTAGAAACACTTCCTCCTAGCTTTGCTGCTGTAACGGCTTGAGCATTGGATCAAGTGTAGTGCAGCCTGGGGTAGCTAATGGCAGTGGAGTTAAGAACTTGTGTATAAGGACAATATTTGTATGGCTTTCATATAACTTCTGGCACTGCTCCCTTATTTTTTACTGCATATAGGGCATTTTAAAATTAAGCAGATGAGGCCTAAAGGTTTTCCTAACATGCTACTTACTAGATATGTTTAGCTGTTATGTTCCCAGAATTGGAATTTCTGTAATATAGTTAATAATTAAGCATCACAGTTCATTAATCATACTTCTATTCCAGGTTTTGGGAGCTCTGAAGTTACCTTATTGAATAAAACCTTGATTTGTAGATACTGGCCGAAGAAAGCTTTGGGTTTTTCTATTTCTTTTTCTTCATACAGAAAGTACACTCACATTCTGTGGTGTCCAGGTTAATATTTACTTTAAAGTAGTGTTTGTACATGATAAATTTCAGGCATAAAGACTGCAACAGCAGTTAAGTTAGTCATAACTGCATGCTTCGGCACTCTGCCACTTGCACTATGAGCAGAAGATAGCATTTCATGATACTGGTGCATTGTTGCTAAACATTGTAATGAAGGCCTCTCTTATATATTCTGGTTAAATGACTGTCCAGATAGCCTTAGCAATTAACGAACTAGCATGAGGCTTTTGTATCTCAACACTCTATGTGCATAGACAATATCAGCTAGCCACTTGTACGTATGAAATCCGTAAGAACTTCTCAATCATTCAGTTTTCCATTTATCAAACTGAAATTTTTAGTATGTGAATTTTTGAAATGTACAGTGAATAGGATGTTGCACTGGTGGCAATTCATCATGGAGCATAATAAAATTAATTTGACCCAACTAGCGTAAAACTGTGTGGTTCTTAAGTGCTAATTGTGGTGCAGCTTTTAAAATAGATCTGCATATGGATTACACGTTTTAAAAGTAACTTTGATCGCCTAGCCAAGTTCACAAAGCAGTAAATAGCCACTGTCAAGTCACGGTAGTTTTCTTGTCTCTGGAAAGTTGGATTGTGGTAGTGAGTAAACACAATGAGCAAGTATGTGACACCCTGTCCTCCTGGCAGATCTCACCGCTGCTCAGCAGCTTCTCTGGAAACAGCTACTGCTGCAGGCGAGTGCAATAATCCAGCAACAGTTCAAGGTCAAACACATACGGCTTCGTCAATAAACCCTCTGGAAGGAGTACTAAATAGTTAACTCTTGTTGATGAATGCTGTAATGTACAAGGCTTTTACAGATGTAAATCTTTGTCTTCTTGTAATGTTTGAGCTCGGGACGCTTCAGAAGTCTGCTTTCCTCTCTAAAGCAGCTGAAGAGTCTAGCACTTCAAATTTTTATCTGGTGTACACTTTCTTTTGAAGTTTAGTACTTCTATGATTTTTTTTAGGCCCCAAGTGCAAGGCAAAGTTGGAATTGTTACTTACAGGGTGTGCTGAGGTATATCATTTCCTCTCCACTTAGTTAACAGAAGCTTAAAGCATTCGAAAGGAGGCTTTTCTGGCAATTTTTTTGTTTGACACTGGTTACTTTCCCAAGTAAGATGCATGTAAAGAAGAAAGAGGAGGAGAGATCCTTTTGTTTTTGTTTAAGGCTGTTACCAATCCATTGCCACAGCCTTTATCTAATCATTAGAGGAATTCCTGGTCTAATTAAAGTTCCTGAAGCTTAAGTACAGTGATAAGCAGCTTTATTTATAGAAATGTGAAAATGGTTTAGGGAAGCTTAGAAGATACTAAACCACTGTCTCTCAAAGGACCAGTGTTACCCTCTAGCACTGCAGTGAGGGCTCCTGGGGCTTTGTATTCATTTACTGCCTGGAGTTTTCTTGTGAGTAAGAAGGAGGAGGAGAAGACTAGTACGGACTAGAATGTGAGCTGTGGAGGTTTAATCCCCGTGTTTAAGCCTGACACTTCTCTCTAAGGTTGTGTTTGGAAGTTGGAGGATGTTTAGACAGTTACAGAAGAGACTTTCTTTTTAATCACTGAAGTGCTGTGGCACATCTATTTTGTGCTTGAAAAAATAAACCATTAGTTTTTTTAAATCACAGATTTGAAATTAATGCAGATACATGTTGAGAAGTAGAAACATTGCATCAATATTAAAATATAAATAATGAGTTGTTTTCTGAAATTTCATTTCCTGATGAGTTTTAGGGTATTTGTGGAGTAACCTGCTAAAATGAGGTAAAATAGTAGTTTATCGGATATTCAATGTAGTTTTGGGTAATACCTGCAGGACTTCCCCATCTATAAACAGTTTAAGACGCCCCTGAAATTGTGAAGCTTGATATTTTATATTTATTGTGGTTTTTATCTATTAGTACTGGCAAACAAAGGCGTTTTTGCTAGTGCTTTAAAGAGTTTTTGGAGTCTTTTTGGAGTTAAATTCTTGAGCCGTTACTTCATGCGTGTGTTTTTTCCCCTCCCTGAAGCTTAATCATCTTTTCTGAGCTTTGTTACTCAAGCAGTATGAATTTTAAACTTATTACATGATGATTAGATGAGGGGGTGTAAGGTTTTCTGAGGAAGAAACTTCAGAGGAGTTTTAAAAAACAGAACAAGTTTGAAAACAGCCATAACTTGCATTATATTTTTGTGTGTGCCAGCTGGGGGACACAATACAATCTGGAGTTTAAAGCTTAAGAAATATAATAATGTTTGTATCGTATATCAGACACAAAGGGTTTGCTTAAATTACATCGGTAGGCACGTGAAATTGGGAATTGGCTCTTCTGGATGTTGATGCCAAAGGACAGGCAACTGCTGGAGCAGTTGAGCTGGATTTTGGAGCCCTTTGTTGTAGATGGGGCTTTCCCAAATGCTCACGATACAAAGTACACAGACTGACAGACTGGTGAGAAACCTGCATTCCCCCCCCCTTTTTTTTTCTTTTCTAGATGCTACTATAGAATTTTTCTGGTTAGAACAGTCTTTTGGACCAAAACAGTGCTCATTTCATCATCAAGGGAAGAAATGATCCTCAGCGTATGGCCCTTTGTCAGGGTTATGCCCGTTCAACTGTCAGCAGAGAATCTGTCTTTATTTTTAAATTCAAAATGAAAGGGAAAAAGCGGTCTAGACCCAGTTAACATAAAACACATTTTCTGTGGCTAGTCGTCTGAGGGTAATGTGTGTAAGCGTGACAGGCAAGTGCCTAAAGCAGAAATCTGCTAGCTAGTAGTATTCTCTTTCAAGGCCCTACATCAAGAATTAAGTTTTCACCAGTAGTAGCTTTAGTACGTAATCCTTAGAGCATATATGACTAAAACTGACCTGCTGTCCCCAAGACAGGTAAGAGGAGCATTAGTTCCGGAGAGCAAGCGAGCCCCCCTGCTCTCGGTTCTGGTAAACATTGCTCAGGCCTGCGCTTTACATTTTTTACAATTCTAGTACTGGGTTATCCAGTACAAAACAAATAGTAAGCTTTTCCTATCAAAGTTGGTGCCAAGAGCGGGTGACAGGGAAGACAGAGACTGTGATGCTGCTTTTGGGTTTGTTTTTGAAATGGCGATGCTGTCAATTAGTTCTCAGCATCCCATCCGGCTCCTGTCTGGGTCCTGTGCTGCCCTTTTCATATGCAAGTCAACATAATTCTTGGATGGCATAGCAGGATGGTACCTGGAGCTTTTCGTTTCTTCACCATGTCTCCAATTTGCCAAACAGAAATAATACATCTTAGAAGTATTTCTAGATGACTTTTCCAAAACTTCTCTCTGAATGGCATACTGTGGTTTGGAGATGGAGGTACTGATTTTCTTGGCAGGTCTCCCCGCAGACTCTGTGCTCTTAGAAAAGTATTTGAATATGGCACATTACGTTGCTAATCTGCTCCTCAGCCAGGCAACCCATCACATGTGGGTTACTCCTTATGGAGAAAATAGTTCTTAAAAACCTACTGTATATTCCTTATGAATTACCCTAATTCTAATGCAGGCTATCACATAAAGCAGAATTCTTCTCAGGAAAAAAGGAAAGTTACCAACAAAATTTAAGACCTCAGCCAGCAAGATGCCTGGGAAGAAGGCACGGCCCTAGTAGGGGTTTTTGTGGCCAAAATAGAGGTAAATACATACCAAGAGTGTTCAGAGACCTTAAAAAAATAAATAAATCAGATTACAAGTCTGCAGAAGGACCAATAGAGTGCAGTAAAGCAAGATGAAGAAAAGAAAAACTGTATGAAATCATTCTGTAATGTTTAAAGGTCCCTTTTGTGCTCTAACATTCTCCATGCTGGCCTTAAGGAGCTGGGATACTCTTCTGACTTCTGCTGAACTAATGTCCTACCCAGATAACTGAAGGGTCTCTTTCTCACAGATACATTATCGCATCTCGACCCTCACTACTCTTGGCCATTCTGGTCTTCACTACCAACATCTTATTCCTGGACAGCTCTCCAAACCTCATCATAATAATACAGTTAGCACAATTGCCTATACCTTCAGCAGCCTGCCGCGTGCAGCTATTCTGTAACATGAGCCATTTCAAAGTGAGCAGAAGTTGTCCTGATGTGGATTCCTCTTTGGGGAAAAAATGGTCTTATCTACATATCTAGCTGGAGAATATGCAGAGATATTAAATGACCAATAGAGAAAGCTTTGCACTGATTGCTGTAACGAGCAACGTGAGAGATGGGTGGTTGGTCAAAGGATAGCTGTAATCCAAGATGCATTCTTCAAGGAGCCAACCCAACAAAGATCACTGCTGGCATAGAAAACAAAAAAATACTGGAATCTTTCTTTGCTGCTGGGCACATTGCCTGGTTCATCGTGTGTGCTGACTCTCTAGGCTATGGACCTCAGGAAACCATGTGGACCTCGGGCAGCAGCCTGTCAGGATGATCATCATCATTCCGCTATTTTATGTGAGGAATCTGCCTCCTCAGTCAAGCTGCCCATCCAGTCAAGAGATGATACCTGGATTTGGAATGAGTTTGGAGCAGCAATCCTTGTACCTCATGCTGTGGATGCCAGCTGACTAACCGAGCTACCTTCAGCTATGCTGCAGTGCAGAGGATTTAGTGAGACTGTATTCTACCAAGTAGAAATGAATTGTCACTGTGTAACCCGCAGACGTAACGTATCTCTCTGTCCTAAAAGGCTGTAGCTGCAACCCCCTGACTGAAATCAAATGCTGCGGTAGCTGAAGTTGTTAGTCATGTTCCTTGTGTTTTCACTGTCAGAACAGCCTTTCTGTTGGTCCTGAAATCCTCCGGAAGTGTGATACAGTATAAGATCATTACAGATCTTTGTGGTTCCTGACTTTCCAATAAAACTAGATCATACGCTGCCTTATGTCCTTCCCCAAGCCATTTTTAGCACTAAGCCTCTTACCTTCTGCCATTCTTCAGATGTTCCCTCTCTGCACAGATAGAACTAGTGCCTTCCAGAAGACAGTAGAAAGTCAAACTATCTGAACATTTGCCATCTTACCCACCCTTTGCCATAAACTCATTCAGGTTGTTAGCAGGAGGACAGTGCCCTGGATGAAGCTGCTGCTGTGTGTGGCAGAAGCATTTTATCTAACCTCAAGCAGGTTATCTCTTGGTGCTCTTTTGGAGGTGACTCCAAAGAGTGGCGGCCATCAGGGAGGACTGTCTGCATGGGGTAGCTCAGCAGTGCCTACAGAAGCCCCATGGCTCAGCATTCAAGAGATTTAGCCACGTTGTCTCTCAGAAACAGATGATGTGTTACTGAGAAATCAGGGTGGGATACATCCCAAAGTAGGCTCCTACATTTGTCCAACTCAGTCACTCTTCAGACTGTTTATCTCCACTGGCTGCAATGAGAGTGTAGACGTCCACTGAGGAGGTAGGCGTCTATACTTCAGACCCTTGAATGTAGGGGTCTTCCCTGAAACCAGATCTCACCCCAGCCTGCCCTGTGTTTCTGTTGCCCATGCGTGTAAAGGTGGTATCATATCAAAAGTAACACATATAAACACATATAGACCATGGTACTGCAGTCCAGACATGTGACATTTAAAATATTTTTAAATGCCATTTTACTTGTTAAAATTTAGTTATCTCAATTCTCAGAACAAAAACATTAGGTAAGACTTCTTTATTTCTACTAGGCCTGTTTTTCAGAATCAGCAGACATTTTTACGCTCTCAAAAAGAAAAACAAAACCCACCTGAATTGTGTCTGTAAACCAGGGTTAATCTGAGCAGTTTGATTATCTGTGTATCATACTCTAGTGTTGCTTTAAACTGTGCTTTTGAATTTAATATCTCCTGTGTGAGCAGAACACTGGAAACTCAGCCACAGCATGCAGTTCCCCATGGGTTTAATTTTAATAAACCATGTGAAAGACGTGAGTTTTGGGACTTAAAGCTACAGAGCAGTTGCTAATCCCCTGGTTTACAAGCCAGGTTTGCAGCTCACCCTCTCACAACAGCTCCCACCGGGAGCACTTCGCTGTGATTGATGATGTCATAAGCTTAACTGATCCTGAACAAGGCGTCCTCGCCAGGGCGAGCCACCCGAGCCCGAGTGCATGATTGTCAGAGGCAGCGTTTATATGAGTGGCAGCAGCTACGTATGGCCCTATCGTATGGCCACCCAGCTCTGCCTATTTAATGTATCAGACTGCCTCGCTGATTGGCCACGAACGGTCACACGTTTCTCCCTAAAGATGTAAAGAACGTGAGTTTCGTGGGTGTAAGTCATTAGAAAATCAGGGGAATCGGTGCCTCTTCTGAATCCCTGCGGGTCTGCAATACCAAAGGGTGCAGCAGTGCTGCTGCCACGCTTTCAGAAAGCTCAGGGCCCCTGGAAGATTTGAAGTACAGGAGGCATTCTGTTTATGGCTTGGATTTACTGCAGCTCTGTGCGTGCTGGCTCGGGCTGGTTTCATCTTACTGCCTCGTCTATCTCTATCATCTGGGTTTGAAAAGGGCCATCCTGTTTCCATCAGGGTGCACGTTAAAGTCCTGACTTTATTTGAGGAAAGGCAGCCAATAGCTTTGGAGTGTGTGATAATATTTTTGCTGCGGGATGACAGTCACACTCCGTATCCCCCAGCCTCTCAGATCATCACGGGACATTAGGAGAAATTGTGACTGGACACAGCTGAAATCATTCCTCTATTAAATTTCTTTTTTACTATTTGCACTCAATAAATACTACAGCCACAGGGTAAAAATATGTCAGCTATTTCAGCTGAACAATGTGATCCATGCTTACTTAAAACTGTTAGACTCGCCATATAGTTTAAGATCCCAACTAAGATTTTATTAAACTTTCTACACAGTTTTCAGCGAACAGCTGCAATATCAACTTAGAGACAGAGAGGTCTTCCAAGAAACACAAGTGCAAATGTAGCTCTTTAAATCTGACCTCCTGGTTTATTACTATGAAGACATTCGGGTTCTAATTTAGCAGCATCTCTTTTGCAGCATTAAAGAAGGAAAAAAGAAACAAAAACTTTGTCTTTCGTGTTGCTAATTTGACTGCAACTGGCAAAATGTTTCTGCCCAAGGCAACTTCTGAAGGTCTTGCTAAATGGAAGCTCATAGACATACTAATCCCAAAGTTTTTTCATTCAGTTTAAATATTGGTTATTCTCTTCATGCATGTGCCAGTGTTTTGTTCAGGACCTCTAAGCATTTTCCTAACGCTAACCAGATCAGACTAGAAGAGGTTCCCTAAAGGGTTCAGGCAATAAAATGTTACTCCTGAAGTTGCAAATGGGGAAGGCTCATTTCACCAAGGCTTTTGCAGAAGTTTTTGATAAAGGTACATGCTCTACTCATTGCTCCTCATTTCCAGCAGCATTACATTTTATCCGGTCATGAAATCTTTCCACCAAGCCGTATTTAGAACTACTAGACTGGAGTGAAGTCGCAGTATGGACTCAATCAGTCAAACTGTTGCGATATTCTAGAAATAGACGGGATGGGAGCTCTGCAACAGCAAAGGCAGTGGTACGGCAGTACTTAGCGAGCAATAGTCTCAGTCTCAGAGAAGAATGTGTGTCCAATTGGTGTGATACTTCAGCCACAGGTGTGGTGAGGAACAGAGATACTAGTTTGCAGAGAGTGACTCCCTACAGGGTTGGGTTTTATTACATTCATTGAGCAGCTCTCTTGTACCACAGCTACCTGCTGGGGACACAGGGTATGGGTATCTCTGCATTTCATCGCCATTTCCTCTTACACGTATGCTATCTTGGAGAAGAAGGCAGCTGATGTACAAAACCTAAGGTTGTGCTGGAGATGGGAGCATCTGAAGCAATCTGCACAGTATGTACAATCAAAGGCCCCAGACTTCTCTCTAGGGCACGTGAGGGTTTGGCAGAACTCATGGAGCAGGAACAAAGACAGGAATTACAGGCTTGAGAAGGGATTTGTTAGGCTATCATCTGAGGCAGTGCCCCATTACACAGAAAGGCATCAGGCTGTACGAAAATATATCAAGAGATTCACAAGTTCTTATTACAGTTTTGGCAATTCTTGCAAGCTGCAAACAAAACATTTGGCCTTTGTCACAGGGGTTTGGCTCTCCAGAGGCTGGAGCTGCATAAAGGACATACATACCCCTCTGGTAGGGGAGAAGAAAGAGAAATCAGTCTGATTCTGCATACTGCATTATATTTATCAAATTATTCTGCTAGAGAGTTTTTAATACCAGAATAAACCTTCAAGTTGTAATTACACATTTTATACATGGTTCAGGTGATTATGTAGCTGCTTGCCAATAAAATCTGTAAAAGGTATTTTTAGAATACAGAGAAGCAGCAAATCTATATTAAGAATGCTTTGTGGATTTTTTTTGTTTGTTTAGAAAAAATAATGTTGAACAACATATATTTAGATTCATAGTGGAAGTTTCAGTTTTATCTTTCTTTATCCACTGGAGAAACCTCTCATTTATGTTTATCAGACTTCCAACTACCAGGACAAGACCCTCTACCTGAAACAAACACATTCAGGGATTTAAAAGCCTGTGTGATGTCTGCTAGGAAGTACTTTCTTCATTGGCAGTGAGACATAAGATGAAAAGCTGTCTGTCTTACTCTTTGTTCTGGTTGAGAGCCAGTGGGAAGGAAAAAGCAGTCTGATGGAGGTTTGATTCTGACTGTGTTCATGGTTTAGGCTTGGCTTTTCCTTACCTCATGTACTTGTATCTCCCACGACCTGAGCAATGGCAGATGAGGATTAAAGGGGAAAGAAAAAGTTGCAGGGTGTCTTTTGACATGACAATGTGGAGCCGGGCACAGAGATGCATAAGGAAAGGATTGACATTGGTGAGAGCACCCTGAGCCCAAGCTGATAACACCTGGATCACACAGAGTATGTCTCTGAGAGAGTTATTAGACAGACAAATGTCACAAAGCAAGCATGGAAAAAATCAAGTCTCTCCTATGCAAAAGGCTGAAATGAAGGGAGGGGGTGGCAGGAGGAAATAGAAGTGATGGGGCCTGCTTCCTCCATAATTTTGAAAGTGGTAATTCAAGGAATGAGAAAAGACATGGGAAGAAAAAAGAAAAACTGATCATAGTTGAACCTTTCTCGGTGCCGTGCAGCGTGGAGACCAAGCTGGTGAGGCAGCCCTTCAAGTGAGAAGTCTGATCACCGGCAGCACAGCACCCACCTCTGTCTCACAGCAAGGCGATCCCTCACACGCCATTTGGTGGAAAGGCAAATAAAAGGATATAGCATCCTTAGTTCCTCTTGTATTTTTTATGCAGCCTTCCCCCATGTACTGCAGTTGGAGTCCTGTTCACAAGCAGCTGTGCTGAGACTGTGCAGGAAATTCTGCCACTGGTTAGCTCAGTGTTTGCATTATGAAGCATTATAGAATATCTGTTTTAAGAGGCAGGAGATCAGAATAGAGCTACAGCTTCAACAGCATTTCCAGACTAAATCCCTAATTTCACTTAAAAGCTGAATGTAATAAATTATGCAACCCCTGATCTGCCTTCAGGTCATTCCCAGCCAGTTTCAATTAAATCAGATGTGCTGCTTTTAAAGTATGGTGTTCCGTGTCAGAAATAACATACCCAAGTCCATTGCTTGCTTTTAAATGCCAGCAATGGCCCTGGAGGCCTGAGGGCAGCAGGCAGCATCTCTTGCCGGCAGAAAGACTGGAACAAGGTGGACACATTTGAATCTTCTTTCTCCTTTGCACGGAGATCATTGCAGCTCTCCCAGCTCCAATGAGAGGACTGAATGGCCTTGTGGAGGCTTTCCATCCCTTGGCTTGTTGAAGAACTAAACAGTTTCACCATTTGTTCCAGGAAGAAATGAACCCTCCAGACTTCTTCATGAAAAGTGAGAGAGACATCCTGAATCTGCCCAAGAGACGCATTAACCTTGAATTCCAAATAAGGAAATAACCTATAAACAAAGCTACAGTCAAACTGAAATTCCCTTGAGGCCACTGCTCCACTTGGAGAGGGGGGCGTAAATATTTATAAACTCAGAAAGAGGCTGATTTGGAAATAAGGCGTTTAAACATTCACTGAAATATGATAGAATGAAGTTCACATCTTCATTTGGAGCAGTCTCCGGCATGTGAGTCCCACCACAGCAGCAGCACTCGAGATCTGGAGGGTCAGGCTGGTTCTCTCACTCTGACCAGAAATTCCACCCTGGAAGTGAAGAATTGGCCCTTTCCTGATGAAAAAGCCACCTCTGCACCCATGACCCTGTTAGCACTTTGCCCCAGGTGGCACTACCAGTGTCAGTGCTGTGACGGGACAGTATCAGAAAACTGACAGGCAAGGCAAGTGATGGGAGAGCAATCTTGGGTCATGCAGATCCCCAAATGTGATAATGACCCAAAATTCCCAGTTACTTACCACCATGTCTCTTCTGGTGGGAAATATAGCTGAGGAGGTTCACAGCAGCAGACTGGAGGGGAAAGAGTTGACTGCTTCAGAATCAATCATACTCTTGGTGGGATACAGCCAGCTAACTTGTTTAATGAGCTATGGGCTATTAGCTTTCAAATGGATGACCATCAGAAGACCCAGTACCCTTAGCATTTAATAGATCTGGTCACCCTGCATTTAACCAAGGGGTAGAATGAGATACAGTATTTTGTAGTATTAACATGGTATACAGTCACTCACAGATCATAGAATCATGGAATGGTTTGGGTTGGAAGGGACCTTAAAGATCATCTAGTTCCAACCCCCCTGCCATGGGCAGGGACACCCTCCACTAGACCACATATTGCCCAAAGCCTCATCCAACCTGGCCTCGAACACTTCCAGGGAGGGGGCATCCACAACCTCTCTGGGCAACCTGTTCCAGTGCCTCACCACCCTCTCAGCCTGTCCTCACAGGAGAGGTGCTCCAGCCCTCTGATCAGCTTCGTGGCCCTCCTCTGGACTCGCTCCAACAGCTCCAGGTCTCTCCTGTACTGGGGCCCCCAGAGCTGGACACAGTACTCCAGGTGGGGTCTCACAAGAGCGGAGTAGAGGGGCAGGATCACCTCCCTTGACCTGCTGGTCACGCCTCTTTTGATGCAGCCCAGGACACGGTTGGCTTTCTGGGCTGCAAGCGCACACTGCCGGCTCATGTGGAGCTTCTCATCAATCAATACCCCCAAGTCCTTCTCCTCAGGGCTGCTCTCAATCCATTCCTCGCCCAGCCTATAGTCGTGCTTGGGATTGCGCCGACCCACGTGCAGGACCTTGCACTTGGCCTTGTTGAACTTCATGCGGTTCGCACGGGCCCACCTCTCCAGCCTGTCAAGGTCCCTCTGGATGGCATCCCTTCCCTCCAGCGTGTTGACCACATCACACAGCTTGGTGTCATTGGCAAACTTGCTGAGGGTGCACTTGATCCCACTGTCCATGTCGCCGACAAAGATGTTAAACAGGCCACACATTACCACTGTGAGGTAGCCAAATAGCAGCTATCCAATGTGAATGGTCCTCCATGTCCAGCGTGGTTGATACAAAAAGTAATGGGTGTACTTTCCACCTGAGAAGATGACAAAGGACTAAGGAAGACTTTCCAGTGGATGGTTGTTTAGGGAGGCTAGGAGCTCGATCTATTATGTATTTTTAAAGACCGGTTTAATTATGTTTGATCTTGTCTTGGAGCAAAGGTCACTCTGGAAGCAGTTTCTCTAAATAATTCTTATGCTCTACAGAGACAGGAAGCTGACTCAACTTGCTCGATGCCCTTGAAGCACATCATGTCTCATAGCACGGAGCTGGCAGAGCGGGATTAGAGCTCAGGATTGTCTGACACCCAGCTGTGAGCCCAGTTCTCCATGTGACCTGTGGGATTCGTCTCAGTGGGAATTTGACAGCGGCAGCCAGTGGCTCGGTGGGGTGATGCCAGCTGCTCAGCTGTGCCGGGCTGTCAACATCCACGGTTCTGTTGTCACAAAGAGCTTAGGGTATGGATCCGGAACAGTTTAAGCCAAGCAAAATCCACACTGCCCAGCCTTGTCCTCCCTGTGTTCCTGGCCAGAGGTTCCCACCACCTCCCCTGCACCAGCAACACAGCACTGAAACTGCAGTGAGGGTCTGGGGAACCAAGCCAGCAGAAGTCTTCCTTTTTGTTTAATTCGGTTTCTTTTTCTTTTCTTTTTTTGTAGGCTGGTTTACCTCCCCAAGCTGACTGATTGCAGGTTTGGTGTGAGAGAGAAAGGGCAGCAATGCACAGACAGGCAGGCGTGAAAAGGGGCAGCAGGGCTCATCCAGAGCTGCAAAATTGTCCTGGAGCCGCTCCGACTGGTGTTGCACCTAAAATCCAGCAATTAGAATGTTTGGAGTGATTGCATCTCAGAGTATTTTTGGTCACTCTAAACTATAGCAGAGACTGAAAAGTTTAGCTCATGACTGGCATGAGACATCAAGGCATGTAGCAGGAGCTAGTGACACACCCAAACCAGCGCAATAAACCGGGACGAAAAGCAGGAATATTTGCATAGTCGGAGTGCTGCCTGTGCAGCCGCACACCACCTGGGCTGGTGTTGGTGCCTGTCTCACCAGCTCACAATACAGGCAGTGTTTGCCTGTACCTGCCTGCCCTACACCATCAAGACTAACCTGCCGTGGTCAGGGCAGAAGGAAGGTGAAGAGGGAAACGAACCTCTGGAGTCGGTCGGAAGTGAGACCACACGAAGCATGAGCACTGTTGCCTTCCAACTTGTTTGTGAAATGCAGCAACAGGCACTCATATCGCTGATTTAAAAAGTAGTGAGACCGAGCAAAAGGAGTGACCCCACTCTGCATACACATAAACACTTCCTTGGGGGGCTGTGAAATTCACTGCTTCAACTGTAGCTCATTGACAGCCTGCAATAACATTCATGAGTGTGTTAATGAAAAAAAATAAAGCTATGGCTCCAAATGTTTCTCAGAAAAAGCCCTGGAAAGAAAAGCCCAGGAAATATTTAGCCCTTTACGGGTGAATTGACCTAAAGCTCTCAGCAGAGAGGCATAACGGGGTGCAGAAAGGACGAATCTTACCCATGAAATTGAAACTTCTGGTATGTCCTGCACAAGAAAAATAGTCTGATGGATAGAGGTTGTACTTGGTTAGTCTTGTGGAATTATCTCCTAGGCCTCTCTTGGGACATGGCCCCAATTTATCGTCCTCGCAATGCATAAGAATGTCTGACTGTCCTTTCAGTTCCTTATATATTTGTTTCTTAGGTGACTAAATGACAGACCTGGCATGTCTTCCTTCTGATGGCATTGTTGCACAGCCAAGTCAGCCTTAATATTCCTGTCCTCGTGGCTTGCTTTGTCTGCATTTATAAAATTTCCTGCACTGGGTCATGGGCTGTGCTTCTTTTACTGCTTAGAAGCACACTGACACTCAGCACATTCACTCAGCTCTTCACCCAGTCAAAACATTCCTGATAGCTTAAATAAAGTAAAAATAAATTTAAAAAATAAAAATAAAAGTAAAAATAAAGCATTTAATAGCTCTTGATATTTGAAGATCTCGGAGCACATTTGAGTCTATGTGAATGTAGGCTTGCAGTACTGTGAGGCAAATCAGTACTGACAGCTCAAAGGCAAAGCAGAGGCACAAGAAATTAAGCCATTTGCCCAAGAGTACAGAAGTAGCAGAAGCACAGCCCAGGACATAACGCCCAGCCTTCACTCTGGGATACATGTTCTCGCTTTTACCAGAAACTCACAGAGAATTTTCTCTATGACAATTTTTTTAAAGAGAAGCCCCTTTCCCCATGTTAGAGGTCTGTAGAAAATAATTCCTTTTTGCCCTTAAAAAAGCTTTTTAAAATTCATATTCACTTGAAGCTGAAAAAAGTCAAACGTTACAGATGATAGAAATAAATATACCTGTCAGGCAGGCTGCTGTTCTGCTTTCAACAAAGGCAGATTTTTTCCGTATTTCCATTTTTCTCTTGACTGATCCATCCTTTTCACATGAAACAGTTACACCTGGGTCTGATAACATGCCAGCTACCCCACAGCCAGTTGGTGATGATTGCCCTATTTTTCCAGCACCTTCACAAAAAGAAAATAAGCCCCTCAACTGTTGTATGCTACCTGCAGTTTGCTCTTTCACCTCCCAATTTCAGCACGAGGCTGTGTCCACCCTGCAGACCCAAAGCTGTGACGGACGTCCAGCCCACGCTTCCCTCGCAGGACAGCCCTGGCAAGCTGGGGAGCAGCTCGGACCACAGGGAAACTGTCGGTCCATGCTGGGAGCTGCCCCGCCGCAGCTAACCCTTCCCAGCAGCCCACTTGCGTTGTCCAGATTCATACCTTCACTTTGCCTACCCGAGCTGTGAGGCACCCCATGTCCGTAATCCTCCTTTGCGGTGCTTGGTCTTGGCACCTCGGGGTGAGGCTGAGGACTGGGAAGCCCAAGTCCCAGCTGAGAAGTGGGATGTTGAGATGCCTCCCCTCAGATGACGAAGCTCTTTTCTGGGTAGCAGCTATTAAACTGAGTCCTCTGTAGTTCCAAAATCAAGAGAATTAATTGTCTGATAAAATAAAATGATCAAAATACTTCAAAAATCACAGTCCCATTCAGAAACTTCATTTACAAGTGCCTAACTTGGAGCCCTGTTAGTGGGCTGATGTTTTGCACATCTGAAAAGAAAAATATCTCACGTTGCTTCTATAAAAGCAGCCACTCCTTCACTGCTTCTAAAGAGCATCTTCTCAGGGATACAGGCACACAATTTAATTTCTGAGCAAGGCTTTGTCTCTCATTTGCAGGTTTTCTCCTAGCATGTAAGGCACCGTTGTCACTATCCCATTTAAGAACTTAATGTTCAAAGTGAAGTCATTGAACTGGCGAGTCAAACTTTAGATGTAACTTTTCAGAAAGGAATCTAAAAATTAATTCTGTCTTAAGTGCAGGGTTTTGGAAATGGACATCTGTCAGACCAAAACATTGTATATACTGGGCTTATCAATATGTGAACCAAATTCTGTTCCCTCTTTTAAGTATTTGGTTGCTCTCGGTATCAAGCATAGATGGTATTAATCCAGCACCTAGTAGAAGACTTTGGCTTCCATGTGATAGCCTGTTTCTAAAGTTACATCTGACTTGCATGGATTTGAAAATAAAGCATCTTACTGTAAATTGTAGGAGATTTTTACAACTTTCAATACTATTCTGGCTTGCAGATCCTGTGGAGTTATCACATCTGAGAGGATTAAAATAACAATGGCAGCAGCTTCTGTGTTACCAGTTTCAGGCTCCTGCTGCTGAAAGCATCATACCATACTATCCTTTTCATGATCTTCTTGAATTATTTTAACAGTAATTTGGTGAATTTGCCCATTCCTTTTCAATGGGAATGCTGTTCCAAGAACTTTCTTGTTCTAAGAGTTAGGAAATGTCTTCTAATTTTGGATTCAAATGCAGTCATGCACAGTTTACGTCTCTTTTTTTTTCCACTGCTAACAGTGTTCTGTAGCTCTTTCCCCTTTGCAGTATTTATAGATGTGAGCTGAAATCCTTTTGAGCCTTTGTTTGGCTAGACTGATCCTACCACCTGTTCTCATCTCTCTCGTAGGACAGCTCTCCAGTTCCCCAATTATCTGCCCCTCTTCCAATTAAAAACATTTCTTCCTGGCTGTTAGCTACCAGGATTGTACAGATGCTGTTTCACTTGGGCCTGCACCCCAGAATAGTTCTTGGAGCTACCTCTCCCCTTACATCTGGGGACTGCAGGTACTCCCCTCACTTTAAGGTGTCACTCTCTAAACAGTCTACAGACAAGTCCTCTCTATTTTGGCTGTGGAGCTGCTCTGTTTCATTATTTTCATATATCTGATGAATTTCTGAGGAAACCATATGAGTGGCAGCATGGAAGTCTCAAATACTCACAGCTTCTCTTCTGTGCTGGGAGGGTTGTGCCTGTGTTGTGCTGGCCATAACCCCCTGCTCCCCTCTGCCTCGCAGCCTCACCAGCCCCAGGATGTCCATCCTCCCACCACACCATGATGGAACTGTGCTGCACCAGCTCCTCTGGCTTCCCCACTGTGTGCAGCACAGAGTCGGCCGCCAGCAATGGATGTAGCTTTGCCTGGAAGGAGCCGCAATGGCGACTTGCCCTGTTTGGTGGGAAGGAGCACCTCTGTGGAGCCAGGGGAGACGGCTGGAGCAGGGTGTTGGACCAACACCTCTAACCCCTGCCAAATTCCCCAGCTGCAGAGCAACATGGGTCTCTGTCCAGAACTTCCAATGGAGGACTTGGCAGGGGGCAGGGAACTTTCAGAAGACATGGAAATAATATCTCTTGGACTTTTACAAGCTACTTTTCTTTCTATAAGCTCAGACACTTCACTGGGTGATGAAGTACAAACTAAAGGGCCAAATACGTGAATTACAGGTAATAGTCAAGCTCTGATACTTCTGGTGCTTCGGTAGGTCAGCCCTTTCACACCATGTTACACGGCACGGATGCTCACACGGCTACATGTCATGGGGAAGGGCCAAAGCACAAAGCTGCAGTGGAGGCAGCACCTCCTTGTCGGACTTTCCAGAGGAGGGGACTTCGCAGGGTGGCATGGCCTCTGACCACTGCACAAGACTGCAGCCATTGCCTGGTACAGCTGGGTGGCAGATCACCGTGGCAGGAGCACCACAGCGGCACACAGGAGGACCCATGTCAGCCTCAACCATAGTGTGATGCTTGTGTGGTCTGCGCAGTAGGACCAGCCCTCCCCTGCCTTCCAGCCCAAATTTGGGGGGAACACTCATGGGAGACATTTGGTTCAGTGTAAAGAGGGGGGGCAGGTTTTGCTTTTTTTCTTCCTTGGGAAGCTACAGTATTTCTGCTTTTCAAAGGGCTGGTCATTTTTGCAACTCATGAGGGAATAAATAATGTTCTAAGGACATACAGGTTGTTCCTAAAGACGTTATAACCCATTGTCCTCCTGTCCTTTTACCTCTTTAATGACAGCAAGCACCTGGTTATCCTTTGCAGCTGTTCTCTTGCTGAGGAATTCATTTTGACAGATTTCGGTGTGTCTGTTTCTCTGACTGGTCTTTGACAGAAAGTGGGTGGCCACCTGCTGCAGGGAGCCCTATGAGTCCAGACGAGGAACATCCTGGGGCTCCCTTGTGCAGGCACCGCATCCAGCCCTGATGGAGGCACAGGACTGGACCCAGAGGACACCTTCCTTGCAGGGGAAACAAGAGGCAGTCAGGCCTTCAGAGATGATTTGCCTCCCTGTGGCTCAGGGGAAGGGTATGGAAAGTGAACCAAGCTTACAGGCAGGACCTTTCAAGGGAAATGCCCAGTTGTGGGAGTGTTTTTTCCCAGGACATGTTGAGTGGCTTGGTACCTCCTGGCTCGTGCTAAACCATCTTCAAGTCCAGGAAGGCAGCACACTACCTCCCAGAGCGGTTTCATATGCTTGTCATACAGTGCTCGCTTGCCTATTTGAAAGGAAAGCAGATTGCTCACTGGAAGCATCCTGGAGGGAGCTTGGCACTGTGGGCAGCAGGGCTGACACCCACCCGAGAAGGGAAGGGGGCTGCCTTTCCCTTCAGCAGGGCATCAGCACGTTAACAAGGTATTTTCAGGGGCTCTGCCTTGCAACTCTGCAAATAACAGATAGGCTTTGAAACGCCTCCAAGGGAAACTGCTGCAAAATTTATGTAGGCAGAAGGTAATTACCAAGATTAGACTTTGGCTAAGGTGCAGGGCTGACACTTTATGAGGGAGTGTACTGCAGAACCTTAAATAACCACACGCAGCCGCCGCTTCCGTGACTTCACATTTTAGCTGAAATACTAATCTCCATCATCAGAGCGGGCTGCAACGCCAGAGAGGACCGATAAGCCACTTGTCAGCAACTGCAGTCAGCAGCTCCAGGCTGTGCACATCGTCCTCCCCTTCTCCAAAAGAGTAACTCCAGCAGCTCTTACCAACCTGAAAGACTAATCTTACCTTCCTTTTTTCCTTTTTCTAGGTTTTCATCTTCTTCTGCATTCTTTTCTTCTCTTCTCTTCTCTCTTTTTTTCTCTTCTCTCTCCTCTCTCCTCTCCTCTCCTCTCCTCTCCTCTCCTCTCCTCTCCTCTCCTCTCCTCTCCTCTCCTCTCCTCTCCTCTCCTCTCCTCTCCTCTCCTCTCCTCTCCTCTCCTCTCCTCTCCTCTCCTCTCCTCTCTTCTCCCACTTTTCAGTATTCATTTTCTTCTGTATCATTTTTTTTCCTGTATCAGTTTTCACCTCCCATACAGATAGTTTCCTCACTCTCCCTCTTTCCTTAAAGGTTTGGGTTTGTTTTTTTTAAACATTTTTTTATCTTCCTCCAAATCCTCTCCATGGTGCTTTCCCTGAGTTCCCTCCCTATCTTTCATTCTCCCTTGCAACTGCTTAGCTGCTTCTGGCATTTGATTAAACATTTCACTGTTTCTCATCCTTCACAAAGCTGCTGAGGACAAGGTCTGGGGTCGCAGGTCTCCTCCTGTGGTCTGCATTCCAGCATTGCTTCCATCCTCAGAAGATCCCAAGCTCCATTTTCCATTTGGGAGAGTGACCATAGGTTGATTTTTTAGCCATGGGAGCCTATGCAATTATAAAGGCAGCTAAAGACTTAATTGTACGTACCATATTTCCTCTGATACTGGGTCTAGAAATACTCATGAGTTGTGATCCTGAGGCAAGAGGAAAAATGTTGGAAAGTGTTTCAGTTATAAATTTCTTTTGGTAGGTTCTAGTCAATAAATACAAAAGCAAAAGGATATTTTCAAGGTTTTCTTGCCATAACATTCCTGACAATTCACTAATCGATCCCCTCTCCACTATGCTTCACTTCCCTCCAGTAATTTGTTCCTCTTTCTGGGGAAATCTGTCTCATTAATATTTCTAGATACAAGCTTACCTGTATTTTTTCCAGCACTACTGCAATGTCGGGTAACCTTAAGTAATTACTTCTCTTTGATGTGGTTTTATGTAAAAGAAATACTAATTCTGTTATTTATCGTTGAAATGAGCAAACTAATTAATATCTAGTAGTGCTTCTAAACACATATCTCCTCTTGCCTTTCAACATTTTGGTCACTGCTCAATTTTCCTCATGTTATCACTACCTTCACACTAGCTGAAACACCCAGAACCATAATTAATCTGACAGAGGGGTATGTCTAGTACTACATGCCTGTGATGTGATACCTCCAGCCGTGCATCTCCAAATGATACTGGCTCTGCTTCCGCCATATCATATTTACAGTTCACACCTCACTTGTTGTTCAGCTGATATCATATGAAAGTCTTTTTCCACCTGAATGCTATACCGTTCTTCAAGTTTCTGTGTCTGACTGAATGTCTGCACTGGGGTTAGTTCTGCCTAGATACAGCTACGTGCACTTGTACTGAGTGGATCTCCATTGAATAATTCTGCTGCATCCTTCAAATATCCACATTAATTTTTAATCTTTAAGTCAACATGAACTGTAGCTCTATTCATCACCCACTTCTCATTTTGTTAGATCAAGGTTTAGGACCTGGTACGCAACACCCGTGACCTGATACAGTCCACAGCTTAATCTTCCTTGTATATAGCCTTATCAACGATTTTTTCCCATGTCAGTATGAAACTGCACTAACTTATGGGCTCAGGTACTATCCTCCAAGCAGGCCTGATGGGTGCAGCTGAGAAAGATCTCAGATTCTTTCCCAGGAGACTTCCCTAATGCTCATGAACTTGACGCAAAGATCTGGTAGGTTTTCACTCACAGAAACCCAGAACTATGTGTCTGCTTGAAAGCTTCAAACCACATTTATTGTAAATTCATGGAAAAAAAAAAAAAGAAGAAACCACAGGCTGGTAAACTATTACATCTCAATGTGAAGAACTTGTCCAGTGATGTGCAATCAGATATTGAAAAGAATATCTAAATAAGCAGCAATTTCTGAATAGAAATCTCATTAAATAAAAAAGAAAATTATTTCCATATTTACAGATTACAAGGCAAATGTATCCTTAAAGCATTGTGTCGCATTTAGCGGGTTTATTTCTTTGAAATAAAAGAGAAATGGTTTGAATCTAAGAGTGTACTTTGGAGGCAGCTTGCTACACAGTCTATTTTACCACCAGTGAATGGATGAGTAGCCTTTTCTTGACCACTGCAGCTCTCTGCTTCTTCTGTTGTCCAGGCTTTCACCGAAGGGCTTCTGGTACCTCCACCTACGAAAGGGGGGGAGGGGTGGGGATGGTGTTCATTACATTTGCTGTACAGACTGGATGGCAAAATTCCTACCGGAGCTGCAGACACATTCCCAAGATCCCTGTGCTACACAGCATCTCCTGTAACAAGCCTGAACCTGGGAAAGTACCCCACTTTCTGTCAAAACCACAGTCGAGTAGAAATCAGTGTGCTGAGAAAAGCCTAATCAGAGGAAAGCCTTCCCACAAATGTTTTCTTATGCTCATATTTCTAATATTTTTTTATTATTAAAAATATATATGCACTAAAATTAATTGAGCTTATGCGATATCTGAGCCACAATCAGTTACTGAAATATGATCTCTTACTTACCCGCCTTAATTGCTTTATGCTGCTTGCCCGAATTGCTTCCATAAGGTTGTCATGGAGAGACCTTTGTGGGGTGGAGGGACGGGTGGAGGGTCGTGAACCTTCCTCTGATTTTCTGTCTGAGACTGATTTTAGAGAATCTTTAATTTCTTTCAAGATGCTGTTCTCATGTTTTTTGCTTTTTTTGCCTTTTTTCTTTTTCTGTCCATTCTGTAATGCTTTTTTTGAGCTTTCTTGCTGTTTGATGACTTCAGCTATATTCCTGGTTGGTGCCTTCTTCTCTGGAATAACTGGGGGAGGAGGAGGAGGAGGTGGTGGGGGTGGAGGAGGAGGTGGGGGTGCAGGAGCTGGCGGCTGACTTTTCACTGGAGGTGCTTTCTTAGGGAGCTTTGGTGAGGACCAAGGTGAGCTCTTAGGTGACACATAAGGGGAGGATCGAGGTGTCCCCTTCTGCAAGACTTTGTTCTTTGGATTGATGGCTCCATCACAACCAGACTCTTGCTGCCGCTGCTCCTGCATACGCTTTTGCCTTTGTTTATCCATATTTCTTGTCAGGATACTTGTCATGCTCATTCTTGGGCCAGCAAGGTCAAAGTGGTATCCAAGCTTGACCAGAGTGGTGTTCTCCTTCAACAGTTTAACTATGTCCATTTCCACCTGGCTGCCCATGATGTGCCTTTGATTGTGGAACCGCAGTTCTGTTAGAACCTTGTTGTTCTGCAAAGCTCTCATGATGGCCAGCACTCCTTTGCCTGTGATAAAATTTGACTCAATATTCAGACTAGTTATATGCTGATTTACCTTTAACATACCAGCAATAGCTATTGCAACGTTGTCATCAGCATGCGTATTAGCCAAGCTGAATGACTTAACCACTGTGTTGTCCCTCAGGGCTTGAGAAAATTGTATAAGCATCTGTGAAGTGATGTTTTCAATGTTGTTCAGATTGACCTCTGTGGTGTCAGGATCATTGTTCCTAACTTTTTCCAAAGCATCCTCAATAACTGTTGGATTTCCACAAGGGTGGATGGCACTGCTTTTTAAGCTTAGATTATCAGTGTCTTTTCCCTCATGGCCATTGAGTAAGTTTTCATTGTCCTTTGCGCCATTACACTTTTTGCGTCTGATGTGGTCAGAACTCCTGCCATCCTCAGGTCGCTCACCAGCTGCAGCATTTTGCTTTTCCTCATCCTCATCGTCATCATCACTGTCGTCTTCATCTTCCTCCTCCTCTTCTTCTTCCTCTTCATCTTCTTCAGTATATGCCTCCTCAGACACTTCACTATTGCTTTCTGTGAAATATTCTTCCTGAATATCTTCTGAATTGTCTTCTTCTTGCTCAGAGTCCTGAATAGGAATGTAGGTGTGGGTGTTAAACATGATTTCAGTAATGTAGCTACTGCCTTTTTGCACAAAACCAATTATATTATAACTATGTAAGATAATATTGAAAGCTAAAAATAAATCCCCAGAAACAGAGACAGTTAGGAGAATCAACAATGTTTCAGCACCTAACACCTTTTTAACAGTATTTCTTACATTTTCTTTAGAAGATAAATACTTAGCATAAATTGGAACAGTTTTACTGACGTCAATGATTTTTGCCAGGAGAAAATTTGATATGAGATATTGCAACATGGCCATATTTCATGCTTTCTATGTGTTGGCATGTCCACAAGGGGATGATGTTATTTCGATCCTTGCCAGCAGAAACACAAGACATCAGTTTCAGAATGGACATACCTATGAGCAACAAGTTTCTTGATTTCATAAGGATTAGACACCTGTGTCAATGCTCAGACTCCCTTGCATGTGTTAGTACATCTAAAAAGGCTAAAGACTGTCAGGATTTAGAACACAAATAGTGTTTGCACATGTAAACATGCATATTGACATGAATTATAGGATTCATGTTGAAAAGACTCTGGATGCATTGTACGGGCTATACACACTTAGAAGGTATTTGTGAAGAAAAGATTGGGACACATTCCCACCGGTAACAAGTAATCACAAGTCAATAATCCCCAAATGTTTGCCAAGAGCTAAGACTGCTCACCAACAGCTGTCACAGGTCAGTTGCCACACTGTAACTCGTTATAACTGGGGGCCTACAGAGTAAACTGACTGTTTTTCTAAACCTCAAGGTTATTTCAGTGTGTTTGGTGGGCACCAAAATGGCAAAGTTGGATCTACTTCTCACAGCTCCGCCTAGTGCCCTCAGCAGTTGTGGTGGCAGAGGACAATTCTCTGTGCAGGAGCAGTAAAAGGTCTGCACCCCAGGGGGGTCTCACCCTTTGCCTGGAGGACTCCAGAAGCACGGCAGTGTTGTATGGGTCATGACTGAACCCACACGCCATAACCAACCTCAAACCTCTTGCCTAAAAAGTTCTCCCATGACCTGTTTTGTTGACTGGACAAGTCATAGTGTATATCTTTTTATTTACATTTGTAGATATTGATAAAATATTGGATGAAATGTAATTGTGCTGTATGCACTACTTTAGCAATGTTCATATTTTAGTCTTTTATAAAGTGAGTGCGCTCTGCAGAGACACACTGATTCTGTTTTGTGCTTCTGAAAAATGAAAGTGTTACTAGCATGACAGCCTATTTTAGAAAACCTGTGCAGCTTTAGGTTTCCTTAATTATCTGGCTCTAGAAATGCAAGGAAAGGTTAAAATAATAGTAATGACAGATTGCACAGTACTGTTTCACAATCTTAAGCAGATTTCTGCGTTGGGACGCATGCAAAACAGACAGTAACTAATGTTTGCAGAAACGTGACTCTAATGAAACAGGACATCGAGCTGTTCCACCCAGTTGTTCCTGAGTGTTCAGCACCTGGAGAACTTGCAGGGTCCGGCCCCGTTGCCCTGCACATGGAGGGCTTGCATGGTCCAGCCCCATTGCTTCTCCTGTGGATCACGTGCGGGAAGCCCCTCACACTGAGAGATGCCATGCTACATGTAGAAATAGGGCTGTGTTTAAGCCAGGTTTGTTATGCGACTAAGATTTATATCTGTAGCTTCTATACATAATATGCAGACTTTTAAAAGCTGCAAACACCAGATATCCAGGAACTCATCTTCATGGCTATGCTTTTATCTGTTTAGAAATATATGCTACAGCCTACAACACAGCTGCAGATGAGCAGAAGTTGGTGCCCCTAATATGCTTGATGACACCAGATTAATTAAAAAAAACCCAACAACTTGATGTTTTTGTGAGTGGCATTTCTGGGGTCAAAATCATAGAATCATAGAATCATGGAATCATTAAGGTTGGAAAAGACCTCTAAGATCATCAAGTCCAACCGTCAAAAGGGGAATTTAGTTTCCTGTCACATACATCGTTTGGTGTCATAACAATCTGCACGATAATTTTGAAATCGAGTGCTCTTCTCTTTGTAGATCCATAGAGTCATGCTTTGTTATTGTGGCAGCATTTCAGTACAGGACTGCTGCAGGCGGCCTGCAGGGAGTCCTCTCACTTTGTGGTAGTACCTCGATGAAAAGTTAGGACTAAGATAGTCAATGCAGAGAGATAAGTATATTTGGAGGGCATGTCACTCATTCGAAAAGGCTATCTGCAGGATGTTTGCCTTCTGGAGGGGCTGATCTCTCACCACGAACTACAGAAGGAGCACAAATAACCATCTTAGATAAGCTGTCTAACTTTCAGATAGTGGAGGGAACGAAGAAAATTGCTTTCAAGAAACTCACATGGAGCTTTCTTACTGCCTTCAGTGGAGAGAGCCTTTGTGCCCTCTACATCAGCGTGTCAACATTTTCATATTTATGGATGCATTTCGGAAGTTTCTTCTCAGATCAAAAAGTATAGAGGCTTTTGCTAGCACTTTTTTTAGCCAGTACCCACTGTTAATGCTGTATAGACATGGAAAAAGAAAAAAAAAATAAAATCCTGCCATTATATAAGATGCCAAACTAGACCTGTTCGGAGGGTTTTTTGGAACTGTCCAGGTTTCAAGTTCCAGGCTTAGCTGGAAATAAACATTAATCTTGCCATTGCCTCCCTAGGACTTGACAAACAGGGAGTGAAGTCAACATCTGCAAGCTGATACTAATGGTCTGATGACAGCTAGTGGTCTGTGTGCTTGCCTGCAAAGACATCACACCACCGTTCATGAGGAGGAGAGAACACTTAAGTGTAAAGAAATCCTGGATATTATTATTGCAGGCTAATTTAATCCAGGAATTTTTTTCTTAAAGACATTATTTTATCTAATGTACAAATTGCAGTTACTGCCTTGCAAATGAACCGAGCTCCTGAATCAAGGCTGTTAGAAGTTCTGAGCCCAGTTTCACTGTCTTTACCTCTTCTGTATTATTTGCTACTTAAACATGGGAAAACTTGTCCTTTTAGGGAGAGTTGGAGCTTGATATGAAGTAGTGTTTAAAAATAAAAAGCTACTTACATCCCTAAGTCGTCACTTTGCTTTGAAATTACATGGAACCAGCATGAAAAATAGAAGTTACTTTTCAATGGAGCTCAGTCTCAGAAATTGTTTTAGCAAGGGCCTGGGGGATGCCAACACAGACATTAGCTTAGACTGAGAGAGTTTATCGCCTGCTAGGACTGAGTCTTTCAGTCCTGCCCAGCTGTACTGCTCATTTGCAGTTCAGGGACCAGCTTTTATCTTAAATTTTGTTTATTCCAGGGGATGAATTGCCTAACAAACACTATTGGTTGCTTTTTCGGGGAATACAGATAAATGGTTTGGCTGCTCACTCTGCCCCAGGCCACTTCTAAATAACTTACAGCTACCCTCTGACAACAGTTCCCAGAAGACTCCGGAGTGGTGCCACGGATCCTCAGCAGGAACAAAGCAACATAAGCTGCTGACTGCAATGCAGCTTCCTTCCAGCAAGCATGAAGCCTGGCGTCTGCTTACTCGACTTCTGACAAAACATATATTCAAAATTATCTTCCTGACGTGCTTCTCAACAATCAATACTGATTTTTTTTTTTTTTAAAGGAAAGGAAAAGTCAATTTTTTAGCTTTTAAACAAAATCAAAAGTCCATATCGCTACCTGGCAATAATTTCTAACATGCAATGTTATTAAAATGTATTCCTATTTTAATCACTAACAGTATAGTTTTTACAGGATTTTCTTCTGTTCTCAACTAAACTTTTAAGGTACCTCCAGAGAGCAAAACTTCCCTGAGCGAACACGCAGCACTTTAGCAGACACAGAAGTATGGCTAACAATGTTCTTAAAAATGCTACAAGAGACTGAAAGAAAATGAAAAACTTGAGCAAGATTATGTCAGGGAAGACGAAGCCCAAATATTTCTAGGAAACAGCAAATGCCTCAGTGTCTTACCTTGTCACATGCACCCAATCTCTCTTTTTCTAAGAGTTTCCTGGTCTCCCTCTCCCAATAGGCCATCAGCGCTTCCCTGCTGAAAGTCCCCGTTGGTGTTTTCTCCGTCAGGCTCTTCTGTCGTTGTCCGACTGGAAGGTTACGGTCGGGCTCTATGTCCTCCAGCTCCCGCTCCAGCTCTTTCAGCTCCTCTTCAGTAAGAGAAGCGAGGAGCTCGTCTTCATCAATGTCTTCATATTTACTGAGCTCTCTTCTGTAGCCAAAGGTAGACATGGTCCCGGTTCGTCAGGCTGGAATAAACTTGAAGTTACTAGGCATTCAAGAAGGCTGAAGCAAGCAAGCTGTGTCTCGTTTGGTCAGCAACTGCTTCCCTGCGTAGCAGAGGCACCCTTTTAAGAGTAATCATCGGGGGCTTACGACAATGCACGAAGGGATGAAAGCATGCTCCGTTTTAAGCATCAGACGTCAGCTAGACATCTGAACAGCAAGAATGTCCCAACACTAGTGTTTGCAGGTCCCTTAAAGAGGGGGATTATTGACACACTGGCCATGGCCATATTTAGAGCAGGCGGCCAGCGGGAGAATACCAGCCTTGCAGGCGGGGGGGCAGCAGCAAATAAAACCCTGGGCACATTTACACCGACCTCATGTCCAAACGGCAGTAGGGAAAGAACAATGAAAGCCCATTTAATCCTTAGCTGCCACAGGGGCTGGAAATAAAACACCCTCACCGTTGTTCAGCGGACTTCCTCTCATTTTCACGGTTTTCTAGTGGAACCGTGCTGTTTTCATGCCAAGGTGTTTGCAGGAGCTTGCGATCAGTGGGAAGGCAGCCCCAGGGTAGGAGGTCAGCATGCTGAGGCCCACGGGGAGCACTGTTCCCGCAATGTCACGCCTTGCCTGTAACAAATCACACAACTGGATTATTTATTAATTCCCCTTTTTTTTTCCAAGGATGATTGCAGGGAGAATGAGCTCGACATGTCCATTTGGAGCTCCTGTGAGATTTTTTTTCACACGGAGATTTTTTTTCATGCAGAGTCCCCCAGAGCTTTCGGGGGAACCAGCCCTGGGTAGGCAGCAGGACTCCATCTTCATCACTTCTGACAGCCCCTAGCAAATGAAGGCAGGCCTCTAGTGGCTATTTTAGCTAATGGCTATCGTCATTAATGACTGATGTGCAGCTGAAGAGTGCCCTTCAATTCTTAATTTTAAATGTATATCTACATTATCATGTCCGCTAATAAACAATATTTTATTCTGATATTATTTTTCAGACAAGTATCTTCCAATGTAAGAAACTACAGAATGAAAGGTTAAACTTCACACTGGGTTTTTCTTTTCTCTGTTAGCTATCGATGATGGTGAACTAGCAACGTTTTCTGAAACATGCAGGCCAGAAGTATCTGCAGACCTATGTTGTGAGAGAGAGAGGGGGAGAGGAAGAGAGAAAGACAAAGAAAAGGTTGGTTTTGGTACAGGAAAGTAGGAACACATCTGTAACAACATATATAAACCTTATTAAAGATAACACATGGTGGGTTTAATTTTAGGTAGTCAAGTCAGTATTTAATGGAAATGTAAGTGAAAATAATTTGAAGTATTGTTCTCATCCAACGTAATCTCTTTTTGATTAGTATGGATTGGACACCTGAACTGATATATGATGTTTAGCCAAATTGCTCATTTAGTTTTATTATTATGCATATTGCTTTATTGGCAATGGAGAGAGGAGATTGAGCATGATTTTAATAAACAGATTTAATAAAGAAATTACATTTTTCCTTTCATCATTTTTCTATATGAATTTCATGCAGTTTAGCTTGCTCAAGAAGGGGGATGAAAGCTTACAAGCTTAGTCTTCCCTACCACAGGAAATACATTAATAAAGCAGACTAAAGAATATTGTGCATCTTAAAATAAAATAAAATAAATATTTGCAAGTCATTTACATTGACCAAATGTTTGCATAAAATAAAAAGGAGGAAGATGCAAACCAGTTCGGCTTATGGAGTTCAGAGCATTACCTTCACGGTATAAGATACTGTGATGGGTTACCTGTGTCTAGACAAGACAGTGGGTCAATAAAAGTTTGTTCACTATTTCAGCTGCACTTGCAGAAATGATGCTTAGGCCAAATTCTGTAAAATGTGAAACAACAGGAAAAAATAATAAATACCTTTTTTCTTTTAACTTTGCATTGCGAATGCTGACGTTGGCATTAATTAAATGTATATAACAGAACTCCAAGCAATTTTCTTTCTTCAGTGTGTCTAGGACAATGTTTCACTTTGTTATCATTGGAGTTAGCCAAAGAAGCAGCACAATAAAATTCTCTTTCTCATGTGCATTTTTGCAGACTACATTTTCTTGCAAATATTTTTAGATGGAGTTCATTAGAAAATTCACAGTGGACAGAGTTTCTGTTGGAAAATACTCATTGAAACTGAAGTGCTTTTAGAAATGCGCTATATTTTATTAGTACAGTGTTGACATGAACAACATTGATATGTACAATATTAAGAGCAAAAAGATGCTGTTAAAAATGAAATCTATTCAAATATACTGTTTCTGAGAAAATTCTGAGCTTTCTGCTTTTCCTTTTTTCCTCAGATACAACAAAATTTGTAGATGTCTGAATTTTCCTGGGCTGACAGTCCATAATACAAAGTACAAACATACAGATACCTGAATTGTCTATTTAAAGTTTTCTATGTATAATTCAGATTCTCCAAACTCAAAGGAACTTCAAAAAGCAACACACATTACACACTTTTAAAATAATATTCCAAAGGAAGATTTAGTCCAGTCCTTGGCAGCAACATGAATATTACCTTCTGTGGTACTCCTTGCTGAGGCATGATACAACACCAGGCCAGTGGTGATGTTTTTCTATATATAAAATATCAGTGATGTCCATTCTAGCCATGACATAAGAGAATTTAATGTTACTAAAGATGGACAAGGTATTTTATTGTAAATGTCTCCCCTGAAGCAGGGCAATTTGGCACAGTTAGGTGAGGTTATGAGAAGTTTGGGGCCTTTCTTAATCCTGTCCATGTCACTCATGGTAATTTAGGACCTATCCTTTATATGGAGATGGCCAAGGGTGAAGACCCATGAACACTTTCTAGAACAATTTTAATGAAGCTAATAAGGCTGTAGCACATGGCAAATTACTCACACAAAAAGGATGTTAAAACTGTAAAGCTAAGTACTCACAGGTCAGAAAACGTGGGGATAATATTTGTCCTTGCCTGCTGATGAGCACTGAAACACAGTTCTTAGTTCCATAATTCTGTAATCATACACTTTGAGCCTAGACCCATGAGTCCCCAGGACCTTTACTCTTGTTGAGTGTACAGGAGAGATTACGCACATTTAATAAACAGCCTTTCAGCATTTTGTTTCGCCCCTGTTCTTCAGCATATCATGACTACCAACAGCTCTATTTGTCCAGCGGCCCTTTCAGAAGACATGAAGGTGTTACTGCCTTTGTGAGGAGGAAGAATGGAAGTACAGAGACCTTAAGACTGAAAGTAACTAGTATTTTGGAGTTCAGGATTCCCTTTTTCAGGGCATTTGGCATTATGTGGCACCCCAGCTGGTCAGGGCTCAGGTCCTATGGGCACCAGGCACTGCTGAAGCTGCCCACTGCTTCGACAGTTCAGATCACAGGTCCCAGCTTCCGAGAGGAACTCTGCTGCAAAGACGGAAGTGACTGTGTTTTCCTGTTATTAGCATTCCTGCCTGAAACCTTTTGTTCTCATTCCGGAGTGCCATTTCTCAGGCATTATACATGTTTGGATTTCTGCAAAAAACAACCAAAAAATTGCAGTTTGAGCATCCTGTTATACATCCCAGGTGAGGTGCTTGATCACACCATTATAAACTGTTTAGGAAGAGTCCTTGTGCTGGTGAGGTGGCACAGTTAACTGCTTTCCATCACAGGAAGCAGGAGAGCAGAGTGTGAGCCGTAGGTCTCGTAGGTGAGGGCAGGCTTATACTGGCTGCACTGACCACTGTTCGGGATGAATCCTCCAAAGGGCTTCTCCGCCTCCTAACAGAAAACCCAAACTCACTTTCCTAACACCCTGCTGAAATCCTGTATGCAGGGAATAAACCATCTCACATATAGGCCATGAAAAACTCATCACTCGATTGACAGAATTATTAAAAGGTTTGTTCCTTTCAGGACCTGGGCTGAGAGAAAATAAGAGCTGGGAGCGGCCACTTTAGAGGAGCAGGATCCACTCTGCCGTTGTAGGTACCTGCCACCCAGGTTCCCGGCTTCAAGCTGAATGGAGCCCAGGCCGCGGCAGCTAGGTTGCAGACAAGACTTTCAATCTGTCCTAACGCGGGTGATCTATTTTCTCACTTTTAAAGGAAGAAACCCTTCTAAGTGCTTATATGTCCTTTTTTCATTTCCAAGCAATCAACTATTTCAAGCAGCAGCCTAGGAAACTTTGCTCTGCTTCTCACATGTTTCCAGACTTTGGGCACGCTGGCCCAATTGCTGAAAGGACATGAGCAACACTCAAGGAGTGGTACTCACCCCCCAGCTGGGCAAAGCCCACAGTTTAAATTTTGCTGCCACTCAGGTGAGTGCAGGGAAAACTACAGGCAAGCAAAGAGAGGGCTGCACAACCTTGTCCTCAGGCGCGGGACACGGCCAGCCCCAGGACAGCTGCTATTTCAGTCACAGCTCCTGAGGACAGCCTGTCAGACAGATGCATTGGCTCGTACCGCGCTGCAGTCCCACGCTGCAGGAACAGGTCCAATTGCCATAGAGCACATTAAAAACAATGCACCACAGCACGGCTGGGCTTTCCCCATCGCTCTCACTGCTCTTCTGCCGCTGCTTTTGCACCCCTTGCTCCTCAACCAGCTCGTTCCCTCTCGCCACCCCCTCATGCAGACCCCCAGGTGCCAGCCCCTGAGCCCTCCCCCATCCCCTTTCCTGCCTCCTTGCTGCTGCGCTGCCTTCTCCATCCCTGGCCCTGCACAGCCCCTCGCTGTCCTCACCTGCCTCCACAGCCTGTTCCCTGACCTATCCTTCCCTGCCCTCCTCACACATCCCCTCTCCTGCCTCCATGCTCCTCACTGCCTGCCTTCCCCCTCCCACCTCTATAATTATATATATACACACAAAATACATATATAATTACTATATATAATTATAAATGTAATAAATATATATAGTGCATATACTTATTATATCTATAATTACTATATATATATTTATATATCTGTCTGTCTATCTCTCTATCTATCTATCTACCTATTCGTGTGTCAATTTCAGTATGCTGCTTCTACAGGCCCAGGTTGAATGTAGGGTCCAAATCGGCCTGAAGAGGCAAAGGATCAGCAATCTGGCATCTAAACAGGACCATGAGGTAGACTGATGGGACAAGCTGTAGCTCTTTCCCCCGGGAGACTAGCGTAACTTGTGAAAATTGTGGACACCATACTGTTCCTGAAAAGGATATGTCATCACCTACATTTAACAGTGGTATCAGCAGAGCAAATGGGATAAAGCATGCACTGGAGGCATTTGAAGGAACAATTTTTCAGCTGCTTTTCGCTATGCCAGATGATTCTGTTGTCCTGTCCATCTCTCCTGGTGATGCCGTAAATAGGGAGTCACACAGGAGAAAATGTTATTTCCCTTCATCCATGCTGGGGAAACAAAAAGTGGATAAGTTTAAAGATGACCCTGATCCAAAAACAGTCTTTGCTTGGGAATCAGACTCAGCATCCTAACTCAAAGATGAATTTTTCCCACTGATCCCCTGCAGCACACCCCAGGTTACCAGGAGGGCAGATTCCAGGTCCAGATTGTAGCTTAACAACTCGGACCCATCACAAACAGTGATCAGCTTTCACTCAAAAACATGTGCACATGGGCTGCCTTATTGCTCAGATTTGTTTTGAAAACAGCATTCCCAACAGCTGCTGGGGACATAACCAGAAGTCTATATACAACACTATATACCCACAAGCTGTGGGGCAACCACTAATCTCATGTATTTTGATGGTGGGGGTGTTTGGGTTGCCTTGTTTATGAAGAAGAGTGAAGAAGTGAATAGGGTCTGATAGTGCTGCTGCTGGGAAGAGCATAAGCATGTGTCTTGGGAGTCAAGAGGTTGACCTGGCTGCAGGGAAGCATGGGGGGAAAAATTCATCTGGGTACAAGTAAGAACACTTCTGGACTACCAAATTCCTCAACTTTTAATTAAAAGAAACTCACTTCCCACATTGCACAGGCACCCAGTGTCCTTTGTGCATGGATCCTGAAGGTCTACTGTTTATACAGTGAGGCATGTAGCTGGGTGCCAAGGGTGCAGCAGACTCAGGGTTTATTGCCCCTTTTGCCTACCTGAATCACACTAAAATAGGCAAGGCGAGGGGAACAAATAAATTTTACTGAATAAATGTCATTCCCAGTTTTCTTTCCTTCCTCCACATCCAATACTTTTTAATCATCTTGTGTCAGTACAGTGTCATGTTCTGTAATAATAGCGTGAGATGAACCTGCTTATCTTTGACAGCACAAACTATTCCTGCCAGGGTTTTGCTCAAAGCAAGTGCTTCTCCACATCTCTGCAGACTGGCCATTTCCTCGGTGTCATTTTTTGCTACACCAAAAAAATAAACTGCTTTGTACACAATGATCTTAATGCTCTTGCTTTCATATAGCTGCTCTTATCCCTCAGGAAGAATTTCAGTGTGCTTTACAAACATTGCCAACAGATTTACAAACTATATATAGAAATCATTTCACTCGCTACTGATGTACAGACATAGGGTGACCACAGCAGCTGTTTGGAATTACATCGTGATATTGCTCAACAGGTTTGGACAGGAAGTAGGGGCCACTGTATTGCAAAGAAAGTAGCAGAGGAACTGCTGTGTGCACAAAAAATGTGGGGTTTGGATGCACAGTTTGAATGGGATGCTCTTTAGGCATCTGTAGTTAGCCTGTTCTTTCCCAAAAAAGCATGATAAAATAGGTAACATCTGCCAACGTAAGCATTATATTATTTGTGGTGATATTTGCAAATATACCATATTTGGATGTCCAGGTCAGGTAGTTACTAAATTATAAGTGATTATAAAAAGTGCATGGACTTAATCCTTCGTTGAATGCCTTAGTCCCAGATGCTCCCATGTGGCTTTGCCAAACCTACAGTTTGCCATTCAGATAAAAAATTTGCTCTATTTCTTTATACACGGAGCGCACCATAGGCACCTACTTCTATATTTAGCATTTCCTTGTTTTTTGTCACTTTTTTTTGTAAACATTGTGTGTTTATGAAGATTTTTTTAAAAAGCAGATCCCAGCAATATAAACAACTGATGTGATTCACAGGGAATTAAATACAAGCAGCAGTACTAAGTAAATTCTCTAGTTTATTGTCTTTATTTATGCCTGGTTTTTAAATAGTCCATATTAATGATGATGGGACTTCTGGTCACCATGTCTACCATGTACATAATACGCAAAAAAAAGACATTTGATCAACTTTGCCCGATCAAATGTAGAGAGTTCTAATGAAAATGTGAATTTTGGAAATGAAATGTAAATATATTGTACATGTCACCAGAGCTACACTGTTATATCAGCCTTATGACTACTAAAAATTTACTAATATATTTTTACAGCTTTTCAGAACAACCGTGAACCACAAGTTCCTCAGGGACTATTTCTCCTGATTTAAGTACCTCCTTTGCTGGTGTGATTGACACTTAAGAGAGCATTTCAGCATTGAATTTCCCATTGCAATATATACCTTTAAATATTTACACAGTAATTTGGCACACTTACCCATGTACTTCTTTCTGATTTATCCAGCATTTGTGCTGGTAAAGAATCGGGATGGATTTCTTTGAAGACTACTCCATGCATTTTGAGACGGTGTATTTTTTGAATCAAGGTCATTATCTGCAGGGTATAGAAAAGGCCTCTGAAGGATAGACACCTTGGGTGGCAAGGTGCCAGTTTTAATTAAATTACTGCAGCCTAAACAAACACTTTCCAGTGGAAAGGTCAGGGAGAGAACAGGCCAGAATAGGGCCATTAAGGCCGAAAAATCACTTTGGCTGGAATTACTTTTCTTGATACCATTTTCCTGAGCAGAGATCTATCTGTCCTAAGACTCACAGGAAAAAAAAAAGGGAGGGGGGAGGCTTTAAAAGGACTGATTCAGCAGGCAGCATACACCAGGGAGGCAAAGCTGGCTACACAGAACACACAGAGGTGAGGGCAAGAGACTGTTGATAAGGTGCATATTAAAGGGAGCGATGGAAAAGCAAAAGAGACAAGATCTGTTCTACAGAGATAAGTGATCATGAATTTATGCCACTTTTCTCCACACAAACCATAAACAGTTGGGTATTTTAGAAACCTCTTTCTACCTCAAGTAAGGGTCAGAAAAAAATCCCATTGCCCTATCCCAAGGTAGACACAAAAGAGCTTTGTGACTGTGTTTTTTCCATGCATGACTCCTGTACTATGAGCAATAGCCTGAGAAAGGGCAGCTCAGGCACAAAGAGCTCGAGCCAAAACACCGACTGCACTGTAAAATTGCTCTCCCTCCATACTCAGAACAAGGATCTGCCACGCCAGCTCCCAAGTCAAATGGCAGCCAGTGCATGGAAGTCTTATGGGAGGCACACGACATTATAGTCCTACAGAAAATAGCTGGTCATATAGAGAACTCATGGCTATGGTTTCACCAAGCTATGAAAACATTTACAGCTACAAAGTCCATCTCGCTGGTGCTGCAAAGGCTGACGTAACCACTGTTGAATGTCTGGCTCCTTAGAGAGCTCACCAGTCTGGTGCAGCTGCTTGTGTCAGATTTTATGAGAAACAGAGACCAAATGATACCTCTGCTTTCAAACATTGTCCTCAAACTGAGAGGAGTCTCTACCCCAGAGCATGCCTGAATCAATGCCAGGGCATTTAATTACTTCTAGCCAACATCTTCCATGGGGTGGGCATGCCATGGAATTGGGTTGCGGTGGAACACCACACAAGTCACACCCAAATAGCAGAGAAAATTAAATCCCAGCATTGCAAGGGTTCAATCATAGTCCAAGCAGGGGGAAAAAAAAAAAAAAAAAAAAAAAAGGAGTAGTTTTTCCCTACCAATTTCATCTTTCAGCTGGAGCTGCTGCCTTCACCTCGTTTCACACAATCACCAGTCCTGGACCAGTTACGTTTCTTGGTCCCACCAGCATGTACTCAACTTCATAGAAGTGGTACTCAGTGGTCTGGCTGCAAAACATGAGAGTCGAAAGACTTGTGCCCAATTCCTAGCTGTACCATAAGCATGACATGGGGTAAACAGCTCCCTTTCTGTATCTATTTTGCTTTATATTCCATTTAAAATAAAGTCTTGCCCCTTCCACCTCCATGCAGTTCACAGATGACTTGAAAGCATTAAAGATGCTTTCTCAGAATGTTGTACTTCCTTTAGCAACCAGGGGAGACAAAAGTCTTCAATAAACATCTCCAATGTTGAAGGACAGAAAAGCTTTAAAACAGGATTGGGCCACCTTCTCTAACAGGCTACCAAACTACAAAAAGGGCCCAGAGATATTGTTTAAAAGATAAACACAATACTATCATGTCTTTTCAGCTTATCTAATGATATTTTAAGGACTAGTCCATGATACTTTAAACACTTGGGGCAATACTCCGTCCTAGAGCTGAATGCTTTGATGCCACAGGCAATGTAACTATTCCCTGAGGCGTGTATAAAGTCCTAAATATAAACCTTGGCCCATGAACTAAAATTACTAATGGAATTTGGCTCTAGCCACAGAAAGGGTTTAAAATCTCCTGTCTAAAGCCCTATTTGATCATGTTTCCTTTGCTGGTTGCAGTATACTGTATCAGATATGTGACTACCCAGATTCTTGTGTTGTGGACACTGTATTCATTAAAATTGCCACTATTTAAGACTTATTATTATTAAGCCTGTATTTCTGTTTAGGAATTCTCACGTAGGAATACCAGTTTATAGGTTATGCAGCATACATGCATTTATCCTGGTAGGTCCAGGATGTTTTGGTCAGTGGAGCCTTGACTGTGGACAGCTGTGTTGGGTGTACTGGGGACTCTGCACTCAGGCCATATCTGGAGTCATCAGTCATCCGGGACAGTCACTCCTGTCAGGGTGCTGGTGCAGATGCCAGATACCTAAAAATTTTGCACAAATTGCCAAATTCTTCTTTTTCATCCTGGTCAAGACTTCTGGCAAACAAATGGAGGACAGCTCTTGGAAACCCAGATTAATTGTAGCCCTAGTGAGAGCAGAAGCAACAATTAAGCCTTCAGTCCAACCCTCTACATGTCCCAGATCAGCAACTTTCACTCCTTCTCTTTGCTCCTGTAAATTTGTCGTGAGGAAGGACAGACCTACAAAGGACTTTGGAGTGTTGATTGATGAAAATCTCAACATGAGCTGGCAATGCACACTTGCAGCCCAGAAAGCCAACCGTGTCCTGGGCTACATCAAAACCAGCATGGCCAGCATGTGAAGGGAGGTGATTCTGCCCCTCTGCTCTGCTCTTGTGAGACCCCACCTGGAGTACTGCATCCAGCTCTGGGGGCCCCAGTACAAGAAAGACATGGAGCTGTTGGAGAGAGTCCAGAGGAGGGCCATGAAGCTGATCAGAGGGCTGGAGCACCTCTCCTATGAAGACAGGCTGAGAGAGTTGGGCTTGTTCAGCCTGGAGAAGAGAAGGCTCCGGGGAGACCTTATTGAAGCCTTCCAGTAGCTAAAGGAGCCTACAGGAAGGATGGTGAGGGACTGTTTACAAGGGCATGGAGTGATAGGACAAGGGGTAATGGGTTTAAGCTGAAGGAGGGTCCATTTAGATTAGATGTTAGGAAGAAATTCTTTACTGTGAGGGTGGTGAGGCACTGGAACAGGTTGCCCAGAGAAGTTGCGGCAGCCACATCCCTGGAAGTGTTCAAGGCCAGGTTGGATGGGGCTTTGGGCAACCTGGTCCAGTGGAGGGTGTCCCTGCCCATGGCAGGGGGGTTGGAACTAGATGACCTTTGAGGTCCCTTCCAACCCAAACCATTCCATGATTCTATAATTCTATGACTGAAATAGCTGCCTTTGGAAGTGGAATTTACATCTCTGACTGAGGTGTTCATAAGTTATATATGACAATGACACACAGCAAATAAGAAGCGTAGGAAGCAGGGCAGAAGGATGCTTTGGTGTGTCTGTGTGTGTGTCTGTGTGCAATAACTGGCGCATCTCTTAAATTACATGCTTCACCACACTATGACTATGCACTATGTAATCCTGACATCCACTAACTGAAATCTTTTCTGAATTTGGAGGCTTTGGACCCTTTTTTGTCTTTTTTTTCCCCAAGATGGAAGGGATGGTAGAACAGTAAAGGGAGTAAGCGCAATCCACTTTTAATAGAGTAATTCAGAGTAATTTAAAGAACATTTTATCAGGTGTGTTTTCCTGTAGACATATGCAGAAGTATACTGCCAAGGGCATCACAGCATGACTAAGGGTGTTTAGTCTGACTGAGAAGTGATTTGTCAAATCTCTGTAGGAACCACACTTAAAATTATGACATGGCAACATTTCTCAACTAAGGGGATGTGCTGCTAATTTCCTGGGTTGGTTTGTCCATCAAAATCAATTCTTTCTTTAAAAGAGCCTACATAAAGTCCCTTTGCCAAACATTAGAATATGCAGTACTGTCATGCACCACAGTCATACTTAGGAGGAAACACTTTGCAAAAATAGCTAAAAAGAATCTTGGAAGTGTTTGGAGAATTTTGTAATAGGACTGTGATCTTCAGAGTACAAAATGTGCTAAATTTCAGGCCAATTACATGACAAAGACATTCATTTAGTGGTTTAATTTTCTTTGCCAAGCTAAATTAGAGATTTTCTTTTACAGATAAACTAATGCCACAAACAGCAGCAACAGTAATTATCATCTTAATTGGGAAGCTCGTCAGGAAAATTCTTCTTTTATCCTTTATGCATCTGAATTCCCATTTAAAGCGTACCATTCTACATAATTATTATAGTGTCATTATTCTGATTTTAGCCTATATTTGGATAGCACAATGTTGTGTTAAAACATTAGCTTTACTATACTAGTTCTGAAGAAAAATTTGTTCCCATAAAAGAATTATTAACAACAAGTATCAGAATGTTGTGAATGAATATAAAACACCAAGAAGCTCTTTAGCTAGTAAAAATAGTAGAGAAATGGGTCAAATTACAGACTGTATGGAGTTATTTAAAAAAACTATTCTAAATGTATCCCTTTTCCATAGAGATCATATTCTTTATATAGGATATAGTTCTTGAGAACTGGTGGAAGTGGAAACTTCTTCATGGATGACAGTTTCTGGAGTCTCCTTAATCCCAAGAGTTTACGTATTTTCAGACGACACAGATGTTTCAATGGGCGAGGATTATCTAAAAATATTAGTGAGAGAGAAATGGTGGAAAAAATCAATGCCATTCATAATGATTTTAAGCCTGTTCACAATCCCAAAACATGCCTTAATAAAATTAGTATCAAAATCTATTACCCTGGGGCATTACTATTTTGCCACTTCTGAATAAAATGCCATTCTTTCTATTTCAGAATGGCAGTGATATACACAATGCTGATTTTAATCAAACTTCTTCTAGATATCTGCCTAACATCATTGTCTCACTTTTGGAAATACGCACACTGTACTCTGTCTCCAAAGCACCCATCTGAACACCTAAACCAGGACTTTATTTAGCATAATCAATGGTAACCAATGAATGATCTCTCCTTTCCCTACGTGCACCTTTTAAAAACTGCATGTTGAGGTGAGCCGTGGCACCATCTGTTTCTGCTGTATCAAAAAGGCACCAAGACCAGACCTTATTATGCTTGAGTCTGCTGAGTCTTCTAAACAAACACCTCTTATCGGAATTTACATCACTCAAAGACCTCAGTTTAATTTAGCCTTCCTGAAGATAACAAAAACTTTCAACATACTTGAAATATCAGTAGTTAAGACTACCGAATTATTTGAATGTTCCTGTGACACTAACAAAAAGGATTTCCTCTACATTCCAGTGTAAAATATCAAAGCAAAATTAAATACAGGGTACCAGTTTTAAACCTAAACATTTTGGTTTTTAACAACTGATGTTAAATCAAATTCTACTTAAAATTAAAAAATAAAAGGTCAAATAAAATTAATTCATACAAAGAGAACATTTAATACATTCCCCAATGGATTTTTTTAAGTTAAAGTAGGTGAAACCTATTGCTTGTGCCACCAATGGTAGAAGGTCCAGCCTAATGTCTAGAACTTAAAAAATAAAGCATACATATGAAATATTAGTCAATTACAGTACTAGTAATTGCAACTCTACATGTGCGTAATATAAATCAGAGTTAGGAAATGATGGCACACAGATTGTGATGGTACACTCGTCACCACCTACCACCTTGCACACAATGGGATCTAAAATATGCTCTTACGATAATCCTTGAATAATTAATAGACTTCAGAGATCAAGGCAGTAAAAAGAGGGCTGGAAGTGTGAGCAATATGCCTCAATAAAAAAGTTGTGCCCCATAGCTGTGTAATGACTAGTGTCACTTGAGTTAATAAGGAGTTTGAGAAGTATCATCTCAGTGGTCTTGCTTAACTAAAAGGGCTTCCCACACAACAGGGACATTCCTTATGAGATTAATTCTCACCAGCTGCACGTTTGCCATATTCCAGTCCGATTAACTAATTTATGACCAGTGACAATAGGCAGAGATCTGCCTCAATCTGAGGACTGGATGACAGGCACAACCTGGTTCTTAGCTAGTACGCATTTGGACTGCTAAAACACTTTGGATGAATGTGATGTGACATAAGCCATTAAAGTCTCCTACAAGAAATCATAACATCATTAACTGGAAGTTAGATATTTACCCAATATCTGACGTATCTCTGTCCATTCTTTCTGTGTTTCTAAAACAAACTTAATTTTTGTGCATAGAGGAACATAATCCATGTAATCTATAAAAACACGAACCACTTTTCCTGCTAAATGTTTCAACCAAGGAACAGCAATAAAGTCACAGAACTGAAAAGGAAAACACATCAAATCATAACTTCAAAATCTGTGCAGAGGAATGCCAAAATAACACATTTTAAAGCAATTACACAAGATAATATGAACAAAATATTAGCAATGACCTTTAACAGTCATAAATTGATGCTTAGGTAGGTTACTTTAAAGCCATTTTCTTCCACGCTTAACCTTTGTAACCCCTTAATTTGTCTGGAGAGTCCTGAAGGCCAATAATTATTATAGCCCTGCTACAATTTGCAGTACTGTTTTGTTCAACAGTGATATCTCTTTGGAAACACATCTACTGTGTTGGTTAGGACAGAAACAGAAATTCCAGAATCCTACCTCGTGATTTCTTAAAACTTCCTTCCTAATTCTCTACTACATGAACCCCAATCTAAAACCACTCTATGTACATAATTTTCTCTATCTATCTCAGAGTAGAAAATGAAAAATGGCTGGTTTATTTTTAGGGTGTTTCAAAAAAGGATTTTGCCAGCACGTTAATCTTAATTCTGCACAGTAATCTTGGCATGTTTAAAGCTGGCTAATGAAAAGAGGAAAGTGAAGAGAAGGAAGGAAGGTGTGTATTTACTGGATTATCCTTTATTACAGAAGAAGTCCACCCGGGGAGAATTTCTTCCTCTGGAGTTGACCACACAAAAGAATTTCCAAAGATATCTTGATGCATACAGTCAAAACACATCTCCACATTATATCCGTGATTGAGCAACAGCCTCAGCATCACCTCATCATTCAAAGCATACTGAATGGCGCTGGGGAAATGGGTATCGTTAACCAGCATAAAGTAGCAATTGACGTTTGCTCCATAAGATAGGAGCAGCCTTACAATTTCATGGTTGCCAGCTCTCACTGCCACAAGAAGACAGTTTAAAGGATCCTTGTTTGGGTTTGCCCCTGCTTTGAGCAATATTTCAGTGCAAAGAATGTCATTGTTCGAAACAGCAAAATAAAGTGCTGTTTTCCTTTCATCATCGTAACTATCTGAAATGTGTTCAGCCAAGAGAGTATTGACATCAAAACCATTTTCAATGAGGAGCTCTAGGCACTGTGAGTTCTGGCCATCTGCTGCTGAGTGAACAGGGCTCAGCCCACTTTTTTGGATCGCAGTTTGGGATGTGACCGGAATGAGATACTTCAGTGCCCTAAAAAACAGTGAATAAAACTAGTCAGCCATTGCTTCCCTGCATGAAGAAAATGACCCTCATCCAGCTATATGCTAAACTACCAGCTAAACACTTTAAACAAGAAGATCCAAACACAGAAACACCAGGTTTGAGCACTGTCAAATAGGAGCTTGTGTTTTAAATTGTTTCTGTGGTTTTCACTTAGTTCTAAGGAGTAAGTTTTGCATTTTGCTTTGTTTATGCTAAAAAATACTTAAAAGTTAATTCAAACTAACATAACACAGGCACTTCTGAAATATAAATGATCTATACATTTGCAAATGATCTATACATTTGCAAGTTTAGCACAGTAATCTTCAATGTGACCTTGTGCCACACTGTATGTTAAAGAAAATACAAAGTCCAAGCTCATACTCACAGGTAATGCCCCTCATAAGCCGCTTTGTGTATGGGAAGCAGTCCTGCCTTATTAGGCACGTTACCACTTCCTCCATACTCCAAAAGAAGGGCTATGCAGTCTGGATTACCTCCTCCGGCTGCTTCAAACAGTATCGATGCACCATCATCTGCTAAGGCCTGGACATCTCCACCTTGAAGGAGAATACAGAATCTATAATTATATCCAAAGTGATTTGCAGATCATCATAAAAACAAGCCCAGAGTACTTTCCTCTTCATTTTCAGATGTATTTAAGTTAAAACTTTACTAAACCAAGAAATATTTCTTGTGGCAAATTTAAAACTCAAAGGCAAACCAGAAGTTGTACAGATACAGGTTGAATTGCTCACCTGAGTGAGGTCTGCTTTGACCGTAAGTATTATAAGAGGATTTTCAAAATTTTGACATATTTAAAAAATACTTCATTTCATTAATTAATACCAATATCATTCTGTACGAGGGAGGGAAGTGAGGGGAGGGAGGGGAAGGAGGGGAAGAGTAGTAAAGAGAAATAAAGAAGGGCAAGAAGGGCATGTATAGCAGTAAGTCCTTCCTTGATTGAAACAGATTGGTATCAACTCTGCCAGTCCTCTCACACGTGTGACGGAAATGTGTAAGCGTCACTCCACTCTAGCAGGAACACTCACATATGCTTCCTTCCTTCCAGGAAACCAAATCTTTTCATTCATCACTACTCTTTCTTTCCTTTTCCCTGACCACCCTAAAACACCTCAGCAACCAGACAAGACATATGCCAGTGCAGAGTATTTCCCTTTTACCTGACTACATACCTTTATGAATAAGATGCTCCAGCACCTCACAGTGACCATATTCAGCAGCAACACCTAATGGTGTTACTCCATATCCATCCTTAAGGTTCACATTTCCACCATTCTTCAGAAGAAGAGCAACTATGTCTTTGCGTCCCTGTTTTGCAGCTTCATGCATTGCTGACCAACGTTTTATGCATGGCTGGTGGATGCTACAGTTGTGTTTAATCAGAATGGATACCATTTCAAAAGAGCCCCGTCTTACAGCTTGGAAGATATTTAAAAAAGGAAGAAAACAATACAATTACAATTCCAGGTATGTTGTCTTGAAAGTTAAAGACATCTAATAAGTTTAGAAAAGCTTTCCCTTGTATATTGATATAAGGAAATGAAAAAAATTTCCAGACCTAGAAATCTGGGAATCGGATTTACTGGTAAATAAATGGTAATGTCAGCTGGTCGGGAAATCAAGGTAAACCAACACAAGCTGGAAAATATGTCAGTTTGGAGCATAGAGGGCAAAAGCACCACCACTTCGATTCTGAGAAAGCAGAAGCAGGTGATATAGGTAAATTACTCATGTATAGTAAAGCTCATTTAAGTCTACCAATAGCATAAAATCTTCCAAAGGAATCATCTTTCTTTAGAGTGAGGTATTACTTAGAAATGCAGTTGAAGTTTATTTTCAGTGCAAGAGGGGAAGGAAATGAGATGAGAGATTTTGAAATTGAAGATGCCTGCTTACTCCTGAAGAAATCATCTGATAAAACTAAAAATCCCCAATAACCTCTAGACGGCCAGAAAAGGTACATTCAAGTTAAAACAACAGCTTATTCTTGTACCACACTTTTACCTTAAGATGGTTAAATAGGACCAGGTTGCTAAAGGTCTTACAGCACCTGAAGGTATGTGTTGGGTTTGTATGGCAAAGTTTTGCTAGTGGGGGGCTACGGGGTGGCTTCTGCGAGGAGCTGCTAGAAGCTTCCCCTGTGTCTGATAGAGCCAATGCCAGCCGGCTCCAAGACGGACCTGCCGCTGGCCAAGGCCAAGCCCATCAGCGCCTCTGGGATAACATATTTAAGAAGGGAAAGAAACAGTTAGAGAGCGCTTTTGCAGCCAGAGAGAGGAGTGAGAAGATGTGAGAAACTCTGCAGACACCAAGGTCAGCGCAGAAGGAGGGGCAGGAGGTGCTCCAGGCACCAGAGCAGAGATCCCCCTGCAGCCCGTGGTGAGGACCACGGTGAAGCAGGCTGTCCCCCTGCAGCCCATGGAGGGAGGATGAGGGGGTGTAGAGATTCCACCTGCAGCCCGTGGAGGACCCCACGCCGGAGCAGGTGGAGGCACCTGAAGGAGGCTGTGACCCCGTGGGAAGCCCAGGCTGGAGCAAGTTCTTGGCAGGACCTGTGGATCCGTGGAGAGAGGAGCCCACGCCAGAGCAGGTTTGCTGGCAGGACTTGTGACCCTGTGGGGGACCCACGCTGGAGCAGTTTGCTCCTGAAGGTCTGCACCCCGTGGGAGAGACCACACTGGAGCAGTTCGTGAAGGACTGTCTCCCATGAGAGGGACCCCATGCTGGAGCAGGGGAACGATGAGAGGAGTCCTCCCCCTGAGGATGAAGAAGGGGCAGAAACACCGTGTGATGAACTGACCGTAACCCCCATTCCCCGTCCCCCTGTGCCGCTGAGGGGGGCGGAGGTTGAAGCCGGGAGTGAAGTTGAGCCCGGGAAGATGGGAGGAGTGGGGGGAGGTGTTTTAAGATTTGGTTTTATTTCTCATTCCTCTATTCTGTTTTCCTTGATAATAAATTAGATGCATTTTCTCTCTAAGTTCAGTCTGTTTTGCTCGTGACAATAATTAGTGAGTGATATCTCCCTGTCCTTATCTTGACCCACGAGCCTTTCGTTATACTTTTTCTCCCCTGTCTAGTGAAGGAGGGGCAGTGACAGAGTGGCACTGGTGGGCATCTGGCCCCCAGCCAGGGTCAACCCACTACAAGGTACCAAGAAAGTACCTTGAACAAAAAAATACGTTCCATTTTTTTTAGGAGCAGCTCAGCAATCACCTAAAGCATAATGAGTGCTGAACTGAACATTGGGTACATTTCACCAAGTAATGGGCATTTAGTTTCATCTAAAGGGCTGGAGCACCTCTCCTGTGAGGACAGGCTGAGAGAGTTGGGCTTGTTCAGCCTGGAGAAAAGGCGGCTCCGGGGAGATCTAATTGCAGCCTTTCAGTATATAAAAGGGGCTTAGAAGAAAGATGGAGAGAAACTATTTACCAAGGCCTGTAGTAATAGGACAAGGGGTAATGGCTTTAAACTGAAAGAGGGTCGATTTAGATTAGATGTTAGAAAGAAATTCTTTACTGTGAGGGTGGTGAGGCACTGGACCAGGTTGCCCAGAGAGGTTGTGGAGGCCCCATCCCTGGAAGTGTTTAAGACCAGGTTGGATGGGGCTTTGAGCAACCTGATCTAGTGGAGGATGTCCCTGCCCATGGCAGGGGGGGTTGGAACTAGATGATCTTTGAGGTCCCTTCCAACCCAAACCATTGTATGATTCTATAATTCTATTAAAAGATGACCAGCATCTAAATGGCACAAGCCAACAGAAGTACTGGGGTGAGTACTTAGCAAAGGGGAAGCGCTGCCATTCACTTTGCTTAAACGCACGGAGAGGAGGCAATTACCAATAAGGAGTGGAGTTTCTCCTTTGTCATTCGTGGTATTGGGCCAAACACCCTTTTCCAGTAACGTTCGTACATTTTCCACAAAGCCAGCTTTTGCTGCCAAAGTTAATGGTGTTTCTCCATCACATGTTTTGTATTCCCACATTGCTTTATAAGATGCTGGAGGTAAGGAAGTAAGAAAAAATAAAATTAAAACACAAGGCTGTTAACACATACACATACACCAGAAATCCTTAAATGCTAAGTCTTTATGAAAATACTTGTAATTATGTTTAACTTAACCTAACTAGTACTGTAAAGCACACTGAATACTGAACAGTAATTTTTACTCTGCCTGCAGATTTCTGAACAAAATGTTAAAAAACGGTCCCAAGTTCTTTGTGGGTGTAAATTAATGCAACTTTCCCAAAAAAGAAAATTTGCCTGAATATTTGCCTAATACAACATAAGCAAGATGCTCCATGGAGGATTTGATCATACTTTTTTTTAGTAAACAGGTCTAACCTGTTGTTGTGGATGGCTGTTTATTGTTCTATGTTTCTTTGCTGCTCCCCTTGTGTTGTAGGATATTTGTACCTTACTCACCATCTAAAATGATTTCAAGTATTTGCCGAATTGGCTGAGCTGCAGCCTCATGCAGTGGAAACCATCCCCTTTCATCAGCTTCATCCAAAGCATATTTCTGTTTCACAAGTTCTTGGAGCCCAAATACTTCCCCTTAAAAAACATCCAACAGATAAATAAGATGCAGTTGAAAAAATAATATAAGGGAAGCCCAATTTTGCAAAGGGACTGTTTTATTTTAGGGTCTTTACCTTGCTTTATGGATGTAACAATTTTCCTATTTTCCTCACTAGGTGGTACAAAACTATCCAAAAAAGAGCAGAAAATGGTAAATAGAAACAAAAAGTAGATGTATTATATTATTTATTCAATATTTTCCATTAGCTTCTCATCTGAGCCAAATTTCCTTTGAATCCATCAACTACAATCTTGATGAGCCTTGTGACCTCCTAAGTTAATGCCTGTACCGTGGATCTTCAGAGTATCCAAAGTTCTCGTATTAGCTGCAATTTCTGCTGCAGGCTGACCTGATAAATCTCCTAATTTAGTAAAGGATTCTGATATGGACTAAAAAGCTGTATTTGTCCCACACTACAGAAATGAGCCCTTCAGATTCAGAAACCTTAGACAGTGAATGAGAATGTGATGGTGTCAAAATGTCAATATTCACTAATGAAGGAGAGTTTGATGATATCAATGGTACCATTTACCCCGAAAAAGAGTTGTAATGTTTTTGACAATATCATTTAAACCTCCTTGACATGGAAGTTAAATGCTGGTGCTTTCTAGTTCCTAGAGATATTTTGGCGATAAAAGCTTATTAAAAAATACATCAGATTTAATTAAAACAAAACCAGCCAAATAACAAGAGTACCCAGTGGCTCTGCTAGAGCCTTCAGTGAAAAGGGAGATTCCAGTACTACAACAGGAGCCCCATGAAGACCCAAACCTATGGGATTATTGCCAAATAACTTCTATTAAGACAAAGTTTAGCTTTGTTTCAGACATACACTTTTCATAAGAAGGTAAATGGCCTGAAAAGCTAAGGGAAGTATTAGTTTAGCCAAGTGAATCTCATCTCCCTAAGCAGTCATCACCCCACGTAGCCCAGCTGAGCCCCACATTTCCTAATCACAGGAACCACTCTTAACATTAACGTCACGCATGAACCCTCGCTGGAACACTTCTGTGGGCTTTCTGTTGTTCTGGTTTGGATTTTTCTTGTACAAATATGTATCTGAATGCACAGGGAGAGACTGGGATGCTGTTACAATTACAGAGTGGACAGATTACTAACAAATCCAAATTTATTGCCTTTAAAGTTTGAGGTTTTAGAAATATTTGAGAAAAAATCAACATTTCTATTTTGTTTACTCTTTTCAATCATTGCTTCGGCAGTGCTTTACTGAGGAAGAGGTGAATTAGCCAAACTAAGACCTGTTTTAAGCATGACACAAGGCACGAAATATCAATGTCCCAAAACACTGTTAAAATATGGCGTAATCTCTAACACATATTGAATTGTCAGTACCTGTCATTATAGCTGGAAGACGCTGGTGGTTTGGCCCCATTTGATTCTTGAATGCTAAGCTGTATGGCATACTCAGTGAGCAGATCTTCAACCAAATCTTCTCTTTCATCCATCATTTTTTGTGGTGAGCTATAATGATGAGCTATTTTGAAATACACACAAAAATATACTGCGAAGGATCATATCCTGCTTAAGGTGTTTTTAATAATAAAATCAGGTGTTTCCATCAATTTCTTTTAATAATGTTTTGGTGAGATCATTCCTATTTAAAAATGATAAAATTTCTGTTTAAAAATGGTAATAGAAAACAACCTTGGAAACATTTAGTACTAGACATGCTGTTTAGGAAAAGTTCTTTTTATTGTTCACACACTACATTTGTCATCTACAGACAAATACTGGACAATTTGTGAACCATGAAAAGAGACTTTTCCTCTTTAGAAAGCTGTGGTCATCAAGTCAGTGAATATATGATTTCCATGCAAGCATAAATAATGAACAGTAAACAAAGTTACCGCCTTATGAATGCTTCCTAATCAAACACAGGCATTCACAAGGAATTCATGAAAGTAAACACATATACATTTAAAATTATAGACACAAAAAAGAAAAGCGAATTGTTTCAGAATTATTTACAGACAGGATCTGCAGTTCAGAATGAAACACATGACCAGTTCTAAGGGTGATCACACATCATATTTATTCAGGATTTAAACAAACATCACATTATTTCAGAGAAGCTATGAACTAACTTGACTCCTTTGCATGGGAAAAGAACATTTGTGCCCCTCTTCCTTCACCCAGTATGGCACTGGGAACAGATATGGGATGGATCCAACCAGTGCCATTTGGACACAGGATTTCAGTGTGGGGAAACACCACAGTATGTCACTACAGTTTAGGTAGTGACATGTCATTCAGTTCGGAATTAAAAAAGAACTTTACTAGAGAAGTTTTCAGCTGTAACCTGTATTCACCTCTCATCTCCTGGAGCTGAACTCAGCATGGATGGGTGGGATAAATGAGGGATTTGAGAGAGATGATACCAAGTGCAAAACCTATTTTATGTTCATATAATAATGTATAAGATTTTGGACTTCACAGACAGGTAGTTGTACAACAAAACATTACAATGGTCCTGCGTCATTAATTATCACTTTTAGTCATCATTAATATATTTAAAAAAACAAACAAACAAAACAACAAAATACTCGCAAAACCCAAAACCCAAACACTTGCAAATCTTGCTTTACTTTTACACTGCCAAGGCATGGTCTATCAAAGCAGACTAAAGACTTTGACCCTGTGCTACTTCTGCAGTCATGAAGTTTAATGGACATTCACAGGAGCTCCGTACACAAGCCCAGGTAATGGTCAGGCTGTGCCAGTTACTGTTTTCAAGGTGTGAGAGTAGTTGGAAGGCTCAGTGGATCAGTTGTAGAGTATGTCAAACCTTTTAACTATAGTCACCAACTTAAATTGAGTCTGCTCATATCACCAACTTGAACTGTGGCTTATGTTCACTATGCTTTTTGCTGGTGATATCACATCAACCAAATGCTTTGCTAGTAAATTATAATTGGAAGGTCAGGAATGTTGCTTTTTACACCATCTTCCTGCAGGTTCTTGAAGTGTGTAATGGGGCATTTATCTATCATAAAAGTCACATAAGGAATAAAAAGTTAATATATAGATAACTGTACCTACCTAACTTTTTACAGGTGAGCTTTGCATTTTGCTAGAATTACTCTGTTTGATTCAATCTTAGTAGCCTAACATGTTTGGCCTTTAATCAGACTGTGGACACCAGGTGTTGAAGTATTTTTTTAAACAATAAAATTGCTGTTCCCATAGTTTATGCAGTAATTTACTGTATTTACCACACAGACCACCTGTCATTGTCAAAGTGTTGCACAAACATTAAATAATTATACCAAGCATCTGTTGGATGTTTCTCACAGAACAACCATTGTGGGCTGTCCTAGTTATTTTGCAAATAGAGAAGGAACATTGTAGAAATTATTTGGAGGCCATTTTCTGAAAATGATCTTCAAAGGAAACTGCTAACCAGATTTCTTTTTAGACTAATTTCTGCATTGTTCCAGTAAATAACAAGTCAATCAAAGTACGATAGCCAATATTATAATCCCATCCACAAACACTTTACTACTTAGTATATTATGATAAAGCTTGCAAAACAAAATTAAATTAATAAAGGTTCAGAGTCAGATTGACTCAGAAGCTAACGGTCTCTTGGATTCAGATTCCCACCTCTTTCAACATGTACTGAAACCATGGCCCAGGTTTTTATCTGCAAGGATGGACAATCTGAAGGAAAGTGGAAAACATCCCTACTTTCAGTCCCATTTTCTTTGAAGAAAAAAATATACAACTTTGGTCTTGACTGCCCCCTCTGACTGAAAAAAACCTTCCACAAAGAATTAAAAAAATCCCAAATCTCATGGACACATTTTCTTTTTTGGCTTAGAAGAATTGACCTTTACGCTATTCATAACAGACTGCTTTTCTCAAGGGTCCTCTGTTCCTTCCTTTTGTGTCTCTAATCAAGGCTTCAGCGTAACAGTCCAAAATCAGATTTCACACACAAGCCAAACTGATGAACTGGTCAGCACAATGCAGACACGCGCACCAAAATCTTTCAGATACTACCTAATGTTAAACCTGCTGCACATCATATTAAGTTCTCACAAGTTCTGTAAGTTATGTTTTGGTTTACTGTAGTTTAGGTAGAACTTCTCATGCAACAAAGTATTTCTGAAATGACCGAGAATGTTGACTGACTGACATCCTGGTGGACAGGATGGACAATATAAACTTCTCTGTAATTCTAAAAACCAATGGTAACGATGTTCTGAAACTTTTATGATCAAAACAAGCTCACGAAAGCCTATCAAGTTTGCTGCAGAAAAAACAAAAAAGTGTGGTTGTTTTCAAATATAGTTTGCTTTATGGAGAAAGGAAAGTATCCCACATCAAATTTCCAAGGTGTAATACAAACCATAGGAACTTCAAAAAACTAAACAAAACAAAGCAGCTGACCATATTTTTTCCTAAATGCTGCCGCAAGTTTCTTATTAAACAGAATGTAAAATTTTCCTCATCAGCAATAAGGCCATGAAACTGAGCTTCTCTTCCTCATCTCTTCTTGGCACCTGGTTGACAGGCAGAGGAATTCTAAGTCAAGGTGCATTTGTCTTTCCATTTTCATACACACTTTTCTAATTTTGATGGCACCTTAAAGCTTCCGTCACTTAACCCACAATACACACTGTTCTGAAGCCTGACAAATCTCTTCGCAGAGATAAAACCTCTCTTAGACTAGCAGTTTTAGAAGTGTATCTCAATAAAAACATCTACAATCTGTTCCTGCCATCAACTAAAAGGAAAGTACATCTTAGAATAAATTAACACTTCACTGGCAGATGGGAGGTGCTCCTAATAAGACTAAACAGTTAATTTACATATGATAATTTATTACGGAAAAATGCGTAACATTCATAATCTTGTGTCCCTCACAGCAGCTTAAAGTCAAACAAAAGCTACTCTCCCTTTCTTCCCACCTTTCCTATGTTTCGAAAACTGTCCATTTGGAGACTTCACGCCATTGCTGAAGTTTTTGAAGCACCTTTTTTCTGAATCATCCTCATCCTAACAGATCTGCATGGATGGACCTTCATGCCCTGCAAACAACTGAAGCTGCTGTCCTTAGAAGAATTAAGACTGAAAATTATTATATTACAGCCCATCATATTATACTTATCCTAGAGGCTGAACCAAAAAGACTCCAAAAGACTTATATAGGCCTTAGATTAGACTGTCACATTGCAAACTCTCTGAAAGAAGGCTGGTTTGGTATATTACAGTACCTTTATGAAGATGTTCACATATGGTTTAATTCTGTGAGGTGATCAGTACCCTCCAACGTCACTGATTCCAAGAAGAGTTAAGAGCACAGAGCATCTCGCAGGACAGTCATTCAATATGAAAATCCTTTATTTTCAGAAAAATGTATTGCCTTTACCTCCAAAAGATTAGAGGAAGAAACAAGTTTACAGGTCATCATAGGAACTTGTTTTCTTTCCTCCGGTCATATAACTTCCATACCCATTTGGTCAGCTGTCTCCTGCTTTGCTGTATTCCCCAGACTGATTACGCCACAGGCAACATAGTGCTCTGCTTGAACGCAGACTTAACCAGAAAGGTCTCAGTTTTTCAGAATTGTGGTCTGTACTGTTTTCAAATTATCTTATCCCACAAAAATGAATAATCTATTATAAAATGAGAAAGTTAGTAAGGTAGCAAGTAACTGTGATATGGTAGAGTAAGTATAAAGCAAACAGCTCATCACAGCACAAGTGCTGGACACGTTGCCAGGGGTCTATACGTGCTTCGAGAGCCTGATTTGCTATATCACTGCTGGTAATACACTGTGCTGAGGTGACAAGGTCTGACTGAAGCGTGGATGTTCCACTAGGATCACAGTGGAATATAACAGCATGGCTGGTACACTGAGCAGCAGCACAGACATCCTGGCTACGTTACGTGATGTGGCAATGGAAAGGCTAAAAATTTTGGCTGCAAAATCTTCTTCCATTCACCTATGGAATTCCGCAATTACCACACCCAGGCAACAGATCACTAGAAACAATTGCATATGCTTACTCTAAACAAGTTTTACTTTTTGTATTACCAAGAATATTTTCCCCAAACAACATTTTGAATAATCTGATATTTTTCTGATATTTTTTCCATTTATGCCTGAAAAACTAGATATTACTTCTTGCTGTTTTCCTTAAAAAAGAAACAAGTTTTGCTCTCTTAAATTAAATTACTGTTTTTTCATTGAAAAAATCTGAACTACCTTCTAATCATCCTTGGAAAGAAGTGTATCAAGCATTCATCACTTTTAAACACATAGGTATACAGTTATGTGAGTGTTAATGTTATTCTAATTTCTTATCCTTAAAATAAACTAGACAATCCTAGCTTTGCTCTCTATAAATAGAAGGCCCTTAGGCATGCAAAGAGGCTATTCATAGCAATAAAATAATTAATAGCGAGCATACCATATATTCTCACCTTAGGCATGCAAAGAGGTTATTCATAGTAGTAAAATAATTAATAGTGACCATACCATGTATTCTCACCTTTTCAACCCATTATCTTGCCACTGTTACTCTGGGGCCTGCATTTTGAACAGCCAGGAATGGTGCCCTGCAAGCTGGTCTGTCCTGTGATACTTCTAAAATTAAATATGCAGTTGCTAGATAAATTAAGGTCTGACCTTGTACAACTGTAACATAAGCAGACTCGACCCACAGGAAAGTATTACACATGACTTCTCTAAAATCTCGTCAAATGTAACACGAGGTCTGGACAGTATAATAAGATTGTCTGTGTTCTCATTGGTTCAACAACTCTCATTAAGAAAATAAATTACTTGCCAACTTAGTCTCAAGGGCTACATTAACAAAATCTGGTAACATATTTACAGATACTAAAACAAATCTAGAAGGTTTAGCCTTTAACTAATTGTAGATCCTGCCATATTACATCACCAATCATTAATCTCTCTTTCTGAGGCCAATATGATGCAAAGCTTTATAGATCCAATGACAGCCAGTTATAGTACTTAACTTGACTAGATTTAATAACTTGAAATTGGACAAAGAAGCAGGAGGCACGGCACTACAGACAGCAGTGATGCAAAAGCAGAATAACCCAAGAGTAACATCAAGAATAACAGTACTCTGCAAGTTAAATCACAGGCATGGGATGAGGAAGAAACTGGATACACGTCACTGATGCAATACCTCTGTCTTGTTTTGGTTTTAACCAATTAGTTACTATCTTTATCAAAATGAACAGACAATCAGGGAACAAACTGAAACAACAAACTTCCAACTTATCTTTAATTGTTCTGATGAAATGAAATTGTACACTGTGAACTCTTCCGTGCCCCATGATTCATTTGCATTTATAGAACCATAAAACTGTAAGCTTAACTAAGGCACTACATGCATCTCATCTTTGGTCACAAGATCAAGAAAACCATTTAATCATGATAAATAATGTTCATTGCAATTTCTTTTCCCAGTGTGACCTAAGTAAGTGTGGTGAGCCTCCAAAAAATCCAGTGCAACAGAAGCAATAGAAACAGTGCTGAGACTCTGCTCTACTGTTGGCTAAAAGATGATAAGAACAGAAATATATTCTTATATAATAAAAAATATCTAAAATATGTATTTATAATATATATAAAGAACATAAATGTTTTAATTGCTTACCTTGAGTTGATTTCCTTTACATAACTGGGACACTCAGAACTAGTACATATCCACATTAAAAGCACAGCATTGTTTTGCTTTTCAGATATTTTTAATAATATTTTGCATTGCTATGCAAACAGTGTCTGATTCTGCTCTTACATAGTTACTAGGCATAAATCCATCAGTCAATTATGTTCCATGCATGTAATGCCAGAATAAATAAGACCCTCGTCCAGATACCAAATCATATGGCAATTTGCAAGACTTCACAGTGAGATAAATTCATTGGTGAGACAAAAAAGGGAAGAGAAGTCACAGCTACAGCAAGGCCTTCTTAGGATGCCTACGCACTGCGTAAGGATAATACACAGGATAATACTCCTAACAGAGTCCCCAGTATTAAACAGGTAATAAACTGTGAAAAGCTTTGTGGGTAGTTTTGGGGTAAGTTTTTTTTGTTTGCAAAACCAGGTAATTATTGAATGTACTCTGACATTGTTTCTTAGATCTTGGAGCCGTTGTATTTCAAAATAAATTATGAAAAGAAACAGAGATTGGCAATTTGGGGAACTTCCTACTGCATAACTTCTGGATTGATGTCACGAACAGCCTCATCAACATGGCTTACTATTTTTGATGTGGCAAGGACACCTACATGCTCAGGTTGTCTAAACAGATGGTTAGAACTACTGTTTGAATGATGCTAACTGAACTCATGATGCTAACTTGGCTAAAGATCGCCACAGAACATTTTGTGCTGTGGTCAGTTAGTGTAATCAATCAGGAGACAGATTGCCTGGTTGGACCACCACAGAGAAGGGAAAAATGCAGGGATGACCCACTAAAAAAGGCAGAAATTTTTAAAGAATGTTATTTCGATAGGAAAGAGAGATTCTCAATGCCTTGGAAAGAAATCCCAGGTCTCTCTGATGCAATCTCAAAGAACACTCGGAAGTGGAGAAGCACAAACACTGAATTCTGATATAAACTGTATTAATCACTTTGCTTTACCTACGGAATGGCAGTAGTGCGTGTCTTATTGAAAGACTGGCTGTCAGGGAGAACTCTACAATATTCTGAAACTCAGTTTGTTGGGTTTGTTTACCAGTTATGGAAAACAGGAGCTCAAGAGCAGGCCAAAGGAATTATACAGAAAAGTTTGTTCAGAATAAAGATTATATAAAGTTACAACACAATTATTATCAAATCTTACTATGCAAAACTCAATTTTTAAATTAGCAGCTAGGCCATAAAACTTAATAGAAAGACAACTGGATCTTCAAATGAACATCACGTTTATCTCCACCAATAATTTAAACTATCTTATTATTGCTTTTTTCTCCTATTGTATCTCAAGTTCCTTAATTAGGTTTTCTATTTTCCATCAGTATTTTACAGCTTTTTTTGCTTTATTAACTGATCACATTAACTCAGAACATAGCTATTTGCCATATTCTGTTACAGTGATCCTTATTTTTGATTCTGCAGTTAATTAGCTACTTTTAACACCATTTCTTGGTCAAACTAATTTCGCAGCTAAAATTCATTATATGTGCATGCTTCTGCTTATTAAACAAATTCCAGATTGTGACTGTTCTCTGAGGTAGAAAATTACCAACCTCAGGAAGACTTGACTGATAAATATATGCACATACAACTCTTTAATAATTTTGCTAAAAATATATAATATTCTAATTGTTTACAAGCTTCTGCATTATTTCTAAATTAGACCCTATTCCCAGGCACAAAAATGTTTAGTTACATACTGCATCAATTATCAATCAGAACGTATTTATTTTTTACATGTATGTTGCAGAAAACTAGAATTGATGTACTAGAAACTTCTGCAAACACTAAACACGTGTTTAATGAAAGAATGACAGAAGCTGACACGTATTCAAATCAATCTACTACACCAAAACCTCAGCTTGAGTGGTCATAAACCGCTTTATTTCCAAATACACATCACACAAAACTGCTCTCAGCAGCTGCCAAACATACTTCTGGCATACTTTTACAGCTTGACACAGTTGTTTGAATCATGAAAAGGAGCTTTGAAATCAACTCTGAAGCTCGGACTAAGCTCAGATTCTGCAAAACATTTTGGAAAATAAATCAAAAACTATGAACCTGTAATAGTTCTGAGAACTCATTACTGGCAGTTGGCTAGCTATCACTTGGCAAAAATCAGTTGAAGTACTGCCACCAGATATATGGGACGCACGCACCAAACACACATTGCATCTTTACTAGAGACATGCTGAGGAATCTAAATGCAGCACACAGCACCTATGACTTCTGCATGATGCATTTTAACTAAGCATTCCTCATTTAGAAACTGCCAAGTTCTGCAAATTGATCACAGGCTGTCAGTAGCAATTTCAGGTAGACAACTCCACTAATAGAAAACATGGCTATATTTAAAAGGGGATATTCAAATCTCTGTAAGTGCAGCAAAGCATGAACTATAGCACACCCAGCCCATATGAAAGGACTGGGCTTCAAAATTTCGGCTGACTGCAGGTCGGACACCACTCCTCAATAAACACTGCGGATGGACCGGCCCATGGTGGTTTCAGGGCCAGGGATCTCCGAGCAGTCCCAGCAGCCTCTCCCCCCGGCAGGGACAAGCCGCCCGGGCGAGGCCAGGTCACCCCCTCACCAAGGTTGGGTAGCCCGCCGCCACACGGGCGGCTCCGCACCCAGCCGCCTGCCCCCACAGGGACCGCCACAGCACACAGACAGGAGCCTTTCTTCACAGGGGGAGCCCCCGCCGGGCCGGGTTCCGGCGCTGAGCACGAAGCGGCAGGGAGCGCGGCAGGGAGCGCGGCAGGGAGCGCGGCAGGGAGCGCGGCAGGGAGCGCAGCCCCGGGCCCGGCCCGGGCCCAGAGAGCTCAGCCGCGCCACGCCCCTCCGCAGCGACGCGCACGCGCGCCACCCCACAGCCCTCTGACGGCGCACGCGCACCGTCCCGCCGCCTTCAGACAGCGCATGCGCGAGGTGGTACCACGTGGCTTGGCGCACGCGCCTTTGTTGACAGCCGACTTGCTTCGTTCTCTGCCCGCCGGGTTCGGAAGCCGATGCGGCTGCGGCGCATGCGCAGCCCGGCGTCCTTCGCCATGTCCTCTAACTGGAGGCTGCAGGCGCCCAGCTCCGCGCATGCGCCCCGCCACCCCGTGGCCGGCAGTGCCCGCTGTGGCTGGGGGGCGGGGCCTTGCGCGCAGCGCAGCCATGGCGGGGGCGCTGAGGAAGGTGAGGCGCCGCGGGGGTCCTTGAGGCGGGCGGCTTGCCGCGTCCTCGTCCTGCGTGGGGGGTTCCCTCCCCGCCATGCTCTGCCCTGGCGGGTTTCTGGGGAGAGGGTAGGGGGTGCCGGAGCGGCGAGGGGGAAGAGAGAATGGGCGCACTACGAGGAATGGGCTGAGGGGAGCGTAGGGCCCGGTTTCTCTCCCCGGCCCACGGGGGACAGCGGGCCCGGCACCAGGTGCTCGCGGCGCAGCAACGAGCGTTAGAGGAGGGGGCGGGCTCGTCGTGTGGGGAGGAAGGAGGCGGGTAAGCCGTAGTTCACCCCACCAGGAATGCTTTCCAACACCTGCCTTGTAATATGAGCTGCTCCCTCTCTTGGCGCTCTCCTTCCCCTTCCTGTGCTCTGATCAAAACACTGCAAACTGGTGGTGACAAATGTGTGTGGTGGGAGGCAGAGGCTCATGTCACAGAATGATGACAAGGACACAAGGGCAAGTAGTGACAGGACAAGGGGTAATGGCCTTAAGATGAAGGAGGGTAGATTTAGATTAGATATTAGGAAGAAATTCTTCACTGTGAGAGTGGTGAGGCACTGGAACAGGTTGCCCAGAGAGGTTGTGGATGCCCCATCCCTGGAAGTGTTTAAGACCAGGTTGGATGGGGCTTTGAGCAACCTGATCTCGTGGAGGGTGTCCCTGCCCATGGCAGGGGGGTTGGAACTAGATGATCTTTGAGGTCCCTTCCAACCCAAACCATTCTGTGATTCTATAATGGTCCCTGTCAGGTGTATCTTGAGCTAAAACAAAATAATCAGATAGCACAGGAATAGATGCTTAGGTACATTAAATATGTTTATGCTCTCTGTGCAGACCACTGGGCTTGTAGGATTGGCTGTAGCTGAAAACCCTCATGAGGTATGTCACATGTCTTGTTCTGTATTTAATAGAAATTGTTGATGAGATCAAAGCTTTTTGTTATATATTTGCATATGTAGGTACAGTATGTACCTTAAAGCGGTGCCAACTTAATGAAAGTGTAAGACTGTTCCAAAGTGATTAAGGAAGAAAATTAGTTCTTAAAGGTTTAATTTGTATCATTAGGAGTTATTTTGCACATATACTTTTTGTTGCATGCGCTGATTTCAAAACCATTGTTTGTGTTTTTGGTTTCTGTCTCTCCTCTCCAATGCAAAAGCAAAGAACTTTTTGAATTCAGTTCTTCATAAGTGTAATTTCTACTTCACAAATATACAGATTTTTGCTGCCTTGCTATGTTGTGTTTCCAACAAGTACTGAAATAACTTATACCTATATTAAGGGGATAGGCTAGTCATACATGATAGAGACCAACCGTGTGGTGCAAAGCCACATCAAGGCCCTGTGATGGCAAGTGCTGTTGAAATTGGAATACTTCAGTGGTTCTTGTAGCAATTGGGTGCTTTTTACGTCCTCAGGCTCAGTAGTGAAAGTATGTTTGCCACATCTTGCTTGCTTATTCAGGAAGCATGAGCTTTGAAAGGACTTCTTTGATTTCTTAATGCTTTGAAATCAAATTCTTTTATTTCTCCGTGCTTTGAAATTTCCCACCATGCAATGATTCTATTTAAAAAATGCTTTTGCCACTAGGAATAGTGTCAAAAAGAACCATTGGAAAAAATCATTATTGTTCTGTACAAATGATTCTATCTCAGTCTACAGCCTTGTCAGACACATTCTGGGTGAACTTAATAAATTTTGGGTTTTTTCAGTGATTTAAAGCCAGGAGTGAAGAAATCAACAGTGTTTTAGCTGAACTATAGATTCTGTGCCAGTCCCCTTTTTGTTGCCTTTTTTTTTTTTCTTCTTTGTATTTCTGACTACAGTCTTCTGCTTCCATTTCTTATTGTTGCTTGTCCTGGTTTCAGCAGGGATAGAGTTAAATTTTCTTCCTAGCAGCTGCTATAGTGCTGTGTTTTGGATTTAGGATGAGAATAATGTTGATAACACACTGATATTTTAGTTGTTGCCAAGTAGTCAAGGATTTTTCAGCTTCTCATACTGCCCTGCCAACGAGAAGGTGGGGGGTGCACAAAAAGCTGGGAGGGGACACAGCCAGGACAGCTGCCCCCAACTGGCCAAAGGGATATTCCATACTATATGACGTCATGCTCCGTATATAACTGGGGGAGTTAGCCAGGAAAGGGGTGTGGCTCAGGAACTAGCTGAGCATTAGCTCCAGGTGGTGAGCAATTGTGCTGTGCATCACTTGTTCTGTATATTATTATAGTTGATCTTCCTTTTCTGTCCTATTAAACAGTCTTTATCTCAACTCATGAGCTTTACCTTTTTCTTTTCAATTCTCTCCCCCATCCCACTGGGGCAGGGAGGAGTGAGCAAATGGCCGTGTGGTTGTTTCAGCTGCCAGCCTGGTTAAACCACGACATTCCTATAGGACATCCATTCCTGTTCAGTTAGATACAGTTACCCAGCCAACATAAGGTCCGAAAGCTGCAATTTCTTCACCCCAGCCTGTCCTTTATCACTGCCCTTAAATCCAGCAATAAAAATGTTCAGGTTTTAGTTTAATTTTAATCTGCCTGTCACTCAGAACTTTGTGCTGGCATGAGGAGAGGCGCCAAAAAAATTAATCTAGTTATGCTTTGGTAGCTTATGTGCTTCTTTATATCTTTCCATGTAATTTTTCAGAAACTGATAGTTTAGAAATGAATGTGCCTCATTTCTTAAAAGTATGGTCAGTATTAGAAACACAGATTTTATTGTTTCCGGTTTACATCAAATGTAGTTCAGATTGCAGCTTTCTTTTTTCTTTTTTTTTTCTTTCTTTTCTTCTTTCTTTTTTTTTTTTTTTTCCTCTTTGAGGAATCTGACACTGGTAAGGTCCCAGTCCTGATAAATCCCAGTCTTACCCAAGACAGAGTTCTGTGGTTCAGACTCAGTTATTTTCTTAATCCCACATTTCTGGATTGAATACCATAACCTCTATATTTTATGTATAGATAGTTAGTTAGTAGGTTAAGTAGGACAAAAAGTGTGTATTCTAGTTGTGTATTCTAACCATGTCTTGTGGTCACTTCAGCGCTTGCGAATACTGTACACAAAAATCCTTGGTGTCCTGCAAAACTTTCCCAAAGATGCAGCATATAGGAAATACACTGAGCAGATTGTAAATCAGCGGTTTAATTTGGTGCAAACGGTGAGTACAGTGCTGTTTCGTAAATGTTACACATGAAAAGATTTTAGGATGAGAAGAATGATTTTCAAAATGACTGGCTTTTTTGCAGGATTATATGTAGCTTTCAGGTATCAATTCAGAAGTAATTGAAGTCTTGAGGTTTATTTTTGTTATTGACTGGAATATTTTGATGTTATATTAAAAAGAATTGTTAATTTCTTACTGATGTTTTCTGTGAAAATTAGAAGAAAACGTTTTTTGAAGATTTGTAGAACAGTGGTAATTTCCACACACTTGCACAAAAAATGCATGTGATCTTACCAATGTAGTATATGGCACAATCCTTGCCTTCGACATTTTAAAACACTTTTTTGGTACATTACACAATACCAGTATTGCATAGTTTATTTAAGGTGATAATTGGAAGGTTGCATATCATTTTATAAAAAGCTAAGATGAAAATTTTCTTTCAAGATGCATACTAAAGCCCTTAGCTGGTAATGCTTCTTTGGATGTCATTAAATAGTACTCTGTTTTTGTATTTATCATTGAGAATTTGATGTTTGTTTTCCAATAAGAAAAGTGTATGAGATTTCTTTGGTAATGTAAAATAACAGAAACCAGCTAATTTGATGGTAGTTTTGAGGAAGACTAGAGTGTGATCTGGTTAAATTATTGTTTTTATGCTTTATCTGGGCTTTCTACTTCTCAGTAAAACTAAACGTTGATTTCTGTGTATTTGAATACACAGGAGACTGATGTGCAAAAACTACAGGACAAACTGAATAGCGGTCACATAGAAGAAGTCATTGTACAGGTAAAGCGGGGAAATTTAAGGTTGGGTACAAAAGGGAGCAGTGGTTTTCAGTGTTCCTTTGGCTGAGCTTCTGTTCAGAAAATTGGCAGTTTTCCATTTCCTCCTTTGCTGCAAAAAAACCGAACAAACAGTAAAAAAAAAATCTGAAAATGAAGTGATTGGGATGACCATGCTAAAACCTAACACAGTTAACGTGTGTTTATTATGTTTATATATATACACCACGTATACCTACGTTGTTTCTTATAGAGTCTAAATCAGTGGAAAGGGCAGAAGGTGATTTAATAATATTGGGGGTTAATCCAAATAGACTGGAAAATACCATGTAGTCATCATTGGGAATGACTGGATGAACAGACTATCTGTTTGGCTATTTGGAGGTGATTCAGTATGTTTTTTAAAAACAAATACCAAAACCCCCAAAACACACAGTTCCTTTTGATATTTATAAATTAAATTTGTGATAGTCCCTAGCCATGATAGGTAGTGACATCACTGAGATAATGAACTGAAATAGATGTAATTTAATACTTTGGCAATTGTATAGAATTTCTGAATTTGTGGATGGTGTTTATTAACAGGCTGAAAATGAGCTTTCCCTGGCAAGAAAAATGCTACAGTGGAAACCATGGGAGCCTCTAATTGAAGAACCTCCTTCTGACCAGTGGAGATGGCCAGTCTAATTTTCAAAATGGTGTAACCTCTTGAAAATAATAAAAAAAAGAAGTTAATTATTAATCTATTGTTACTGACAGTTGTCTTTAAATTAAAGATAATAACTTAATAAAAACATGTTTTGTCCTAATGTCCACTTACATTTAGCAATCTAAAGACCGCTTCCAACTTCTTGCAAAAATAGTTTTAAGAAAATTCTTTTCAGCTGTTGTACATACAACCTTTGGTTTATTTCCTTTTGTAATTTATTATTAACAGGGTATTTGTGCCTCATTCTGAGTTTTTTTTTTTTAAATTTATGTTATATTTTATGTTGCAGGCCACTTGAAATCAAAATCAGAGTTGTAGCAAAGTATGATCCCGCCCTTCGCTCCCACCTTGTGTATTTTTGCCAGCCGCTGCCAGGGTCCTTATAACCATGCAGATACTGAGATCAGGGGTCTGATGTAATGAAAACTATGCTTACCAAAAGTAACAGTTTTTTAGGTTTCAGTTGAATTACTGTCTTGAATTGTCTGACTTGGCTGCCACATAAACACTAATTCTCACTCGGGGGAAGTGCTGGGAAGACCCAAGATTGGAGGGGTGAGGGGGAGAAGGACAACCACCCCTTAAGGTGACAGCAGGTTTCTTGGTTAGCAGGTAGGTTACCATACTTAGCATAACACACATGGCACAGACTGTAGTATTGGGGCCTTATAAAGGCTTTGTATATAAAAATGTATACTTTATAGATTTATTTGTCTATTAATGATTCAGACCTTGAATATTACTTAGTAATATGAAAAACATCTTTCTTGACACATCTGGCTAAGTTCTTTCAAACATTTAAATGGAAACAGTGTCTGCCTCTTCTGAAAAAAATTGTTTACAGATTTAAGCTATAAGCCCCAATTAAAATATCCGAACTAGATCTAAGGATAGTGTGCAAGTTTGCCTTTACTCATATTTTTTTCAGTACCACTGATAAAGTTCTTGCAAGTTGAAAGATAAGAATATAGCTGTGTGACAAAAATCTTCAGTTTCTTAGATGTTTATGTTAGTGCCACTGCACTACATTACATTCCATAACTTTGTTATTGCTGTTTTTCGTAGTCATTAGGCCTAGAAGTTTACTTGTGGTATCATTATTATTAATGATTAATTACATCTTTGTATAATATTTCATACAATGAAGCTATTTGGAGAGTAGGACAGTAGAAAACCAGTAAGTATACCGAGGGCATTGACTCTAGCAACTATTTTCACTGCGTTCTTTAGCATTGTTTTTTTCAACTATTTTTACTATAATTGCAGAAATTTTTAGATATTGAAAAAGTAGAATATATTTTCCTGCATTGGTTGGTTTTGAAGGCTTTTTCAGTCTTGAAAAAGGTAGAAGCTGGTCTCTTCTGAGATAAAACCAGTAGATGGCATTCCAGAAGAGGACTTGGCTAAAGTTAACAAACAATTTTTACCTGAGAAGTATTAAAGGATTACAAACTTGAATGAGGGTGAATGATGTCAGATGAGAAATGAAGATGTAAGCATTGAGCTGATGTGAGAGGAAAATAAAAAATAAAAAATAAACCCCCCTGAAGTCTAGTACTAATGATATTGGCATGTAATACTTGAGGGGAGGGGGAAAAGTTGCCAGAATATGGTGACAACTATTGGAATTGTTTCTACTCTTTCATAACTGAGACATCAGTTGAACTCTCTTTTTGCTCCATTATTTTCTCCCCTTCTAAAGCCATATTTGTCATGTGACGTATAATAGCTCTCCCATAAGCTCATGAGTTGTGTTGCAGGAGAGTCTCTTTTTCTTGGCCCGTTGCTGCTGAAATTTGATATCTTGTCCTTTAGAACTGAGTTTCACTGATCAAAAGCGTACTCATGTCTTCTCCCTTTCACAAATGCACAGATATGTCTTGGTACAGACCCTAATATAAGTTGTTTACTACCTTGAGGGGATTTATTTTTAGAGCTATGTTTCCTAGTTTATATTCTCAGTGATTTTTCTGGTCTAAAGCATTTCTTTCACATGACTCAAAATAGGATCATTTTCTAAATCTTCCTATCCAAAACACTGGAGTAGACTTTACAAATGCTTTAACTGAGGAATCAATTAACTTGAGTCTTAAAAAGGTTCTGCTGAAGCCAGCTAACTCTAGGAATCATTAATAAGAATTTTTCAGCTTTCTGAGCTTTTTATCAAATTCTCAGAATGTGTTATGATTTATTTTCATTATTTTATCATTGGTTAAATTTTGTTTCATTACCTTAGCATAAATGAATCTATGCTACATAAGATTACTAAATGAATTAGTATTATGTTGTAGCATCAACTTTAAATAGCAGGTGTTGAGAACATAGGAAGGAAAGAAAAAGGATTACAGTTTTGAGATGTAACTGTGTATGCCTTTAGTTCATATCCTCCTTGTTCCTGGCTAATTTAAAAATACATCTTTGCCAAGAAGAGAAACAGTAATTTTTACCTTGCTATTAACTCTGTAACTATATATCTGACATTTAAAGCCACACTGTAGCAACAAAACAGTACACACGTATTTTACAGGCAAGAGCCTATATTAGGAGTACTATGTTGCAAATAATTTATTTTAAGATGAATACGCTATCAAGGCATAATTTGGAGACTGACTGTGACGATGTTTGCTTGATTTTTCTCCATTAACTGTTGGAAATACGTGATGATGCAAAAGATTTTATCATTATCTGCTGTAATATGGTAAGGTAAATCACTGCAAGCCTTAGAATTAACAAACTTTAGATCTTTAAAACACTTTTGAGATCGTCTGATTGCAGTCATTATGCAAGTGAAAATCACCCTATATTTAAGGATGGGACCTAATAGAGGCAGAGCCTGTTAAACCAGAAAAACAACTTTGGGATTGCAGTGTAGCAGCAGTACTGAGGGTTTCCTTATTCCTGAAATGCTCTCTGTGCTGCATAACCTATTTTGAGTGGCTGTGTTCTGCACAGGACACCATTTTCATCTTTGGCATAATTTCTGATTGTTTTCAAAGGGAGAAGAGTGAAAGCTGCTTTTTTATTTACATCATATGTGCTATTTCATGGGAAAAAAATGGAAAAATCATCTTACAAACCGAAAGTGAGTTTGAATGTTTAATCAAGTCGGCAATATCATAATGACAAAGTGACACAAACTGACAATATCTATGGAGTTACTGCAGGTCCTATTCTACCCGTAGTTCATGGTCAATCCAGGTTTTAGGAAAAAAGAGCATTACCAGTGGTAATGGGCAGTTTCTGTCCTTTTGATGACAAGCAGGTCCACATTCAAACACTAAACAATGCCTGTGGAATGTGGCAGCATTTATTATGGCATACTGTTACTGAATATGGGCATAATTTCAATGCCTGCTGAAATACAATTTTTTTTTTTTTTCAGGATTCTTCCAGAGTTGTGATGCAGAACTGTATATTTCACATCTAAAATGGTTGTGTGGAGTGAGCGTAGTCTCAGTTTTCCTGTAGCATGCTGAAACACTTGCAAGAGCTGTCTCAGAAATCACACATCAGATACCAGGAAATTCAGTTTCATATGGTTTTAATTCTGGTATCAGTGTCTTAATTTCCACTCTGCAGCCTCAGTCCTGACACGAGAACCGCAGACCTTCCAGGGGAGAAAGCCACTGTTGGGCTGAACGCATCACACAGGTCAGTGCTGACACGCAGCTGGAAGTGATGATGCGAGGGTTACAGCGAGGGTTATCAACATCCGAACACACCAGCTCTTCATTAAATCCAGGAAACTGGTTTGGGTATTAGCACAATTTCTGCTGCTATCTACAATATAAACTGAAAGGGAAAATGGTGTTTTCTTACGTTAACGTCATTGTAAGCTGGTAGGAGTTGACCCTCGCCCTGCCATGGATGACAGTACAGGACAAGGCACTTGTCAGGACCGTTGTTACCAGCCTCACGGAGGCCAGGCCAGGCAGCAGCAAGCCCAAGCTGCTGCAGGTGCTGCGATGCTTCCGTTAACGGCGGTGGGGTAAAACGGAGCCAGGGAGGCCTCCCAGGCTCCGCCCTGTCTCACCGCTTCCTTTCCTTCCCCCCCCCCCCCCTTTTTTCTGTCCTTCCTCGTCCCTGGGGCGCGCCGATGAGCGCAGGGCGGCTCTGCGCCTCCGGGCCGCCCCGGCCATCCCTCCCCCAGTGCGCATGCTCGCGGCCCTCCCCGCCCTGCGGCCCCAGGCACCGCCCAGTCCCGGTTGCTATAGCTACCGCGGCACGCCGCCGAGAGCTGTCCGGGGCGGGAGGCCCTGCGGAGCCGTGGGGGAAGTAACGGGTGCGGAGCGGGGGGGGGCCGGGCCCGCCCCGCCCGCCCGCCCGTCCGTCCGTCCGTCCGTCCGTCCGTCCGTCCGTCCGTCCGTGCGCCCAGCGGCGGCTGCAACCCTCCGGCCCCCCGTGCGCCCCGGGCCAAGGGCGGCTGTCGCGTCGTGGCCGCGCACCGCCATGGGTGCTCGGTAGGGAATGCCCCTTTGTCTGGCTCCTACCGGGAGCTTCTTCCTCTTTGTTTTTGGCTTACGTTTTTCATGAAGATGGGATTCGGATTCTTCCAGCCCACGTCATTTTGGTGGCAGCATGGAAAACCTTAAAGGTGTGCTGTCTCCGGGTAATACTCTGGAAATTCTTGTTATAACTGTATAAAGAAGAAAGAATTGTGCTGACTACCTGCTGGCAGTGCTATGGAGTGTTGCGTTTGTTAAACACCAGTGAGAAGATGTTAAGTTTATTGCGTTTGGTGGAAGCAAGCACCTCGTGCTATTCCAAGTAGGCTCTTTGGGAATACATACAGAAAAAGCTTTTCAGAATATTATGTCACCCATCCATTTGGTAGGAGAAATGTGCTAGTATGCAATCTTAAATAGATACTGTGATTATTCTTGTAGGAAGGTTAAAACCGTGTGACCGATCCTTTAGGAAATGGAAGACCCATGGGATAGTTGCTTTGAAGTTGTTGTCGCAGAAAGGTCAGGTGCAGAGCAGCCATCTGCATCCTCAGAGAGAAGAGCAGTCGGAGAGGCCAAGAGCGAGGACCCAGCAGAGAAGCCGCTGCTCCCAGAAGCTACAGGCACTGTACAGCCAGAGGAGGGCTGCAGGCGGCCATCTTCTCTGGAGCAGTCAAGTCCTGCACAGTGGGAATTACCCAGCGAAGGACTAGGCAGTCGAGAAGTGATCAGAAATAATGAGCAAGATGTATCTGAGCCAGATGCCCCATTCAGAGGATCATCTGAGAGTATATTTCCTGTTACCAATGAGAATTATTCTGCTTTACCTGAAGTAAGAAGTTCAGAAAGGAAAGAACAAACATGTCAAACCTCAGTACTATCAGAGAACTCAGGAAGTGGGACAGTAACAGGTAAAGAAGTTATTGGAATGTTGGACATTAGGGCTTTAAGGAGATTTTTTTGGGGGGGGCTTCTTGCACCCCCCACAGCCTCATTCTGTTCATGTTTGCTGGATTTTTGTCTTGAAGTGACTTTTTATATTCTCATATAAAACATGCTTGAAAAGGTGAGGGATGTATTCTTTATCTGAAGTTGCAGTAGCAATTTATAGACTAATACGGCATTTTATGGCATGATCTTCATTTCCAGAAACGTGTGTGAGGAGGTATAGTGTCCGGTACATGCATTTGAAAACCAGCAGTGTATAATTCACATGAGCACGTGGGCTACTAACAGTTTAGATCATAGCAATCACCTTACTATTTTACCTCTCTTAGTCTCTCCTATAACTTACCTGCCACCCTTCCTTTATCCGTGCCTTTCTCCTGCAGTCCCTGAAACACTCCATCGTTTCCTGCACTTGTTCCTTTCCATTCCCAATTCAGTGCCCCGTTTTCTTAGGTCTTCAGAGCGGAAAGTAGCAAGTGAGTGTGGTGAGCGGCCCCTCGCAGCGTGGAGCTGCTGCCTCCCTCCCTCTGGGCTGCATTCAGGTGCTCTCGGTCTGAGTAGCTGGCGATCGCGTCCTAGTTAGGGTGCTGTACCAAAGCCAGATAGACTCTTATCTCTAAATCAAAAAGAAGTAATTTCTGGAGCTTCAAGTTAAGTAGATCTGGTTCAGAACATATTCTTTGAATAAACACCACAATGTCAAGTATTGTGTGAAAGGTAACAGTGATTCGGCCAACCTGATCGGTCTTAATTGGAGCAGGTTTACAGAAAATTTTTCAATAAAAGTTTGCTGTATAAATGGGTAACTTTGATTTAAAGTTATGCATTTGCAAATAAATACATTTACTTACAGTAACTTTTCAAAAATTGTAATATGAATGACTTTTTATGTGATGACAATATTACATTGGATATCTTAAAAAGTGTGTGATAATACTGTTTCAGCTTTCAAGTAGACTGTCTTTCCAGACAAAAATCTGTGATAATTTTGTGTTGCAGTGTTTCAATAAAGGCAGCTTGGGGTAAACTTGACTTATTTTTTTATTTGGGGTTTGGTTTTGGGTTTTGTTTTGTTTTTTGAGAAGCATATCAGGAATTAATTTTGGTTTTATTTTTAGGAAGCATGATTGAGGATGATGAAGCTCTTAGGAGGACTAAGGCTAAATTTGATGAAACTATCCAGTCTGAGAAGTTCTGTCCTGATCAGGAACATTCTCCTGGGAAAGCAGTTCAACAGGTTTACCACATGCCTGATGTCATAACTGTCAGAGTACAAACAGGTAAATGCTGTTTTTAAGCATGTATCAATATATATAATCATGCTATAATCTCAATCTGTTACTAAAAGAAACACTATTTCTATCTTGGAACTTCCATTTTAACAGATCCTGATTCATTCCAAGATGTAGTTGTAAAAATTGAAAGACCTTCCTATCATAAACCATTTCTGGGTGGATTTAAGAACAGGATAACAGGAGCGGAATTTCATAATGCAGGATCACAGACCATACCCAAAAAAAGACCTGACAAAGGAATTCAGTTATTTTGTAGGGAAACACAGGTAATGGCTTTGTAGTGTCTTTTTAGAATGTTGTTTTTGTCAAATGGAATAGAATGTTGACACAACTATTTCCAATAGGAATGAGGAAGTGGATCAGAAATAAGTGTGCAATTGAAAGTATTTGGTGGATGAATGTCATTAGTCTTGTGATTTTTGTTACAGATAGGTCATTTTGCCACTTATTGTAATGAGGAAAAAAAAATTGTTATAAACTGACATGCATTTTTTTTTCACCAGACTGTTTTTGAAAAAAATAAGCCACAACAAACAAAAAATACAACATCAACACAGATGACTAAAATTGGCTTGTATGTGTCAAATGTGTCTGACAAACTACTAAGTCCTGGAAAGTATCTCACAGCGGAAGAATACCATAAACGTAGACTTGAAGCAGTAAGTTCTTATCTGTTTGAAACTATCTGTAAAGCAAAGTAGTACATGTTATCTGAATATTCAGTGAGTGTTCAGAGTGTTCAAAGAGTGAATTTAAAGTGAACTTTAAAATGTCTGCTTCACATTTTGTAATCTTTCAGATATGGAGGAAATGTGTGTTTGTGTTTTTAGTGACATTTGAGACCTTGCAATTTCTTAAATATTAAGAATTCTGAGTTTACTGTTTTCCATCTTACAGTGACAGTTAAACTTCCATATAGAACATTAGGGATTAAAACAGGCTTGCCCCTATGGCATTCTCATGATCTCCTTGGAAGGACCTAAGCTACATGCTTGATGTATGACCTCAAATGGATGGAGTATTGGGTTAAGATTTAGGAGACTTGTATTCAACTTTTGGGTCTTGTGGGTTTTGGAGGTTTTTGTTTGTTTGTTTGAACAGACCTGGTAGGTTACCTTTGGCAAACCTATCCATTTTGGATTGTGTTCAAGCTACCTGCTTTGGCATTAAGGTAGAACCTGCCTGTTCAAACACATGCAATGGGTCTGTGGGGTTTTCTGGCACCCTGAGTTGCTTCATGCAGGTGGTTCCAATGACAGATTCTGAATATTCATTGTGCAGAGGATGCCATTTAGGCATTCCAATTGCTTTTTGAAAACCACATATTCAGTGACACCTCACTTAAGTACACCCAACATCGTGTTTGGCAGGGCATTGCTTTGTAAATGCTCTAGTTATTAATTTGATTGCTTAAAAAAGACAGTCTGAATCTAACTAAATGGAGAAACAATTGATTCCCCAAGTGTCTAAGTAGGATAATTGTATTGACACGGTTGGCAAGATGCTTTGAAATCTTCTACCTAGAAGTTTTCTGTAAGAACTTCTTATTTGGTCAGCATCAGCTGATGGCAATAAGCATCTTATAGAAGTGGAACCCAAATAGGTAACAGTTTCCTTGGGACGGTTTTACTATGATTATTAGTGCCACTTACTGACATCTGTAATGTATCTATAGGTAATCTATAATGCACAGTAGAGAGGTATTAGCTTGGTATTGGTTCAAGTTGATGGATTCACACAGTGTAGTGTAGTTCCGTATTGAAATACCAGCTGAAGACATGTTCAAGAGAAATGTTAAGATATCTCTAGAGACAGTGTAACTGTATTAGTGTGGTTTTGTGCTTGATAACTTTCAATGCTGAACAATGATTCTTAGGTCATGGTATTGACCTAGCTAAACTGTGTGTGGTGCAAGTGCTAACTCTGCGGGCAGAAGCTCAGGCTTGTGTGTTGTGCTCCCTTAGCATACTGTGGACATTGCCCTCGTCTTTAATAGTCACAGCTTTGGAAGGTGGATTTTTTAATTTTCTTTTCTAAGTTCCTTCATAATAGCATTGGTAACTTCACTTTCATTATTTGTTTACAAATAAAATGCAGTTAATTTTGTGTGTATGTGTGGATTTTTGTATCTAGAAATTCAAAAGAAACTTTGCAAATACATGTCTAAATTCCCAATCTAGGCACTGTGTAAATTGATAGCAAGATGAGGACCTCTGCCTACAAAGCTGAAGAGAAAAGAATGAAACCAATGCATGGCAAAAGATGTTTTTTAAGGGGAGATTTTAAAAGGAAAAATGAATTTCATAATTGCATTTTATATTTTAACTTGATTATTTGAACCTAGTTTCTCCACTGTACTCACTGGTTAAACTCCTGGTTAACTCATTAGTTACCTAAATGAGTAAGCATGCTAGTGTTTAGACTAATAGGTACATGACTGGTTTTGTAACATTTAAATTAGTTTGAATACAACACCAATCTTAGAAACTATAGTTAAGTAGCTAGAAAAAAATAGCAGTTAAGAACAAAATATTATGCTGTTTTGTTTTAAATTCACAGTTCTTTGGTATTGTATCACATATAGGTAATAGTATTACAGACATACTTCCGTCGTTGGCTTGCTATAAATGTAGTACAAAACCTGAGGGAAGAAAAGAGGTTAAGGCTGGCATGGGAGGCACAAGAAGAGTTGCGGAGAAAAAAAGAGAAAGAAGACAGACTGAGAAGGGAGCACGAACGCAGACTCAACGCTAAAACACAAGAAGACTTTGAGCTACTGTACCATGATTTAGAATGTAAGTTTTTTCTTAAAGTGATACTCTTATATCAGCAAAATAGTGCAATTTGTTTAAAACAAACATGTTTTTGATGTGTTTCTATAGATACTTCCTTGATTATTTTTTAAAAGTATGTAAAATGAATTTCTTTCATTTAAATAATTCTTTGACTTTCATATATTACCAGAAGCAGAAAAAAAGGCCTTGACGCTGTGTAAGCGCTGTTCAGCAATAACTAAAACATCCCTGTGTTATCAACATCCAAAGCATAGGATCATACAAGCTACTATAAAGAAAATTTACTTTATTCCAGTCAAAACCAGTATACCTTTTCGGGAAGTAATCAGCGTGTAGAATAGTGCTATTAGGTAGTTTTATTATTACTTTTTTTTATTGATCTCTAATGTTAAGGTCAGCTAGAGGAACAGGAACTCATTTTTGGATCAGTTTAATCTTTTTACTCTACATTTAAGACACTGCAAATAATGCCATAAAGAAGTTAGTATTTGATCCATCATTCATCATTTAATATAAACATTTTTTACAATGGATTAAATTTTTGCCCAGAATTTTACAATATATGGCTGAGGTTATTCCTTTTGTCCTAGTCATCTTTTATTGATGCTTTTTCTCCTTTTTAATTTATTCAATGTTTCACAAAACTGTGTTGTCAAAATTTTAAAAATCTGTTAGGAGTCCTACAGGGCATCCTGAAAGACTTTTCCTGTTGGAGTCAATGGTGTCTAATACAGGCAAGCACCTCTAAACTTTCCTGGAACAATGAGCTGAATACTGCAGATAATTAACATAGAACACTACAGGAGAGTAATGTTGCAAATGTAATAAAAACCCTAAAGTATGTTCTTTTGGAAAAAGAAAACCAATAGAAAGCGGTGGAATTGTACCAGCATATAGTGAAACTGCAAGAGTTCTTTTTAAAATGTTTCCTTTTAAGCAAGATGCTTGTATTGTGACTTGTAACAGCTCATGTTATTCAGGCTACAGTGCTTGCTTATGGTATAACTCTTTGGCAGTTTGGACATCATTGTCCCTATAGCAGAACTGGCCTAATGGACTACCGGCTTCATTGCAAAGCCATCTGACATACCTTGAACCATCTCAGCTATTTCTTCTGTGGTAAACTGAGCATAACTTTGGTGGCGTGTGTTATTCATAGAGCTTAGGATCATGATTCAGGAATTCCCAAGTTATACGCTAATCTTTTAATACTGTCATACCTTGTGTGGCATTGAACAAATCACGTTGAATGTATAAATGACTTATAAATATTACTGTTTGTGACAAATGTAAAAATTGTTACCAGTCTTAAACTTTAGAATTTTGGAAATGATATCTTCATGAGATTTGTGGTTTGTTAGGGGTTGTTTCCCCCACCCCTCTTTTTCTTCATAGATAGTTAGCTTTTCACTTCACAAGAATCAAGCCCTTCTAAAGGTGTGTCTGACTAGGTAATCAAAAGCCAAAGTACTCAATAGTATTTTCTTTTCCACTTATGGCAAGTACTACTATTTAGTATCTGAATTCCTGCAATATTTTCTTTAAAAAACTGCTTCCTAGTTAATGTGGTATCAAATGTATGATCCACTTTTTTTTTTTTAAATGTGAAGAGTCTTATTTGCAACAGGAAAAATACCCAACAACCTGAGTTAAAGTTGTGAATGACTGCTGATATTCCCAATATTTTTAGAGTTAATACATGATCATATAAGTGTCTCTTGTGCTTAATTTAATGTCATTGGATTCACAAATAATAAAACTTTCAGCTGTGCATGTTCAGGATTTAATATCTAGGCAACCTGAAAAAGCATGTGCCACTGAAACAGAACAAACTCCAGTACTTGAAATGTTTTTTTAACATTTTTGTTAAAAATAATGGTCTGGTATCAATCTTTTTGTTTTGTTTTTGTTTACTGGTGTTGACTAGTTGCTTGTCTACGTGGAGACTTGCAGTCATGCTCTTTATTTTAGTAGAGCTTAGTGGTTCTGGGAAGTTTCTTTTTCTACCTGCATCTGAAACTACTTTTACATTCTTATAGTGTCAACAGTCTACACAAGCTAAATCATTGTGACAGTAATAGAATAAGACTATTGTCCTCCAGAGATCGGTGAAGGTTATTGCTGCTGATCACAACAGGGGGATACTATTACAGGGTCAGCCAGTACAAGCAGTTCCTGTTGGTACAAAAACTTGCCTGTTGACTGTGTAGTGCAAATGAGACATATCTATATATTCTGTGTGTCTGCATATAGAGACATTCATTGCTTATTGGAAAAGTACGAACGACTTTGTTTTACATTAACTGGAATAAAAATTGTAAGGAGTAACATCGCTGCCTGTAGAACAGATAATCTAAGAGGAATGTTTTTAACTTGGTTGCATGTATATATGGTGAATTAGGAGGTCAATATTGATGATAACTGACAGCTGCTTAATTTCTGTAAGTACAAAATTGCTTACTGTATTTATTAGCTCTACCTTTGAAGTTGCTGCCCCCTTCAGGCATACAGAGCTTCGTGTAAATTAATTCTATACAGTGCTTTTGTTTGCTGAAATGGCTTTATTTAAAAATGTATCTTTGGGTACTCAGAACTTGTCAGACAGCTGTCATTAATACCAAAGCTTGGAGAGCCTTAAGGAAATCAAATGAAATATTTTCAAATGGAAAACATAAGGTATTGTAGATAAGGAAGCCACAGGCAGAAAATAAACCTTCCTCCTCTCCCTCCTCCTCCTGCCTCTAATCTTACCTGATACAGGATGTTACAGGCTTTTTCAGTAAGTGTGCATCACATAGTGGATTTTTTTCTTTTACACTGGGTTTTGCTTTTGCATAACTGTTCTGGAACAATAACACCACTTTGAGATATTATTCAGGAATGTTGAAGTTTTGGATCTTATAAAATTCCCTACAAAACTCCAGAGGTATTGGAACAGACTCTTCAGAGAAGCAAAGAATTGTTACAGTGTATGCAAAGGAAAACACTATTCAGTAAACACAATTTGATTTTTACTAACAGATTTCTTTAAGGGTATACAGGCTGTGTATCAGCGCTTATAGTCAAGAAAATGGGTACTGCAAAATAAACCGTGATAGGCACGTATGGATACATCTGTCATTAAGTAGTCTAACTTACAAGTGCAGCAGGTTCCCGTGATTTGGCGATTTGACCATTAGGGTCAGAAGATCAGACTCTTATACCGCATGTGCCGATTCACGTGCTGCCACCATCATTATCTTGTGGTTCGCATGCCACCTCCCTCCTCTTGAAGGGTTCTGTTGTAGAAGAGGAAAAAGCAATGACTGTCTAATTATTAATGCGCATCCATCTGCCTTAGATGGCAAAAGATGATACCGCTCAGATATTCAGTGTGAGACCTGGAATGCTAAACGTGACTGTCAGTCAAGTTTTATCTCAGTTTTGGAGGACTTTGAGCTTCTTTAGATTTTACTCATTTATGCAGGGAGAAGCAGTAATATTCTCAGCACTGAGTACTAGTGGTGCCACAGTAAAATGCTGTCCTTAATCTGTTGAGATGATCTCCATGGTATCTTTTCTTGTGAAAAGATGAAAAGATGAGCAATTGTTTAAAAAGTTCCTATTGCTCATACCTTTTGGAGCGGTTTGAGACTCAGTTATTTTAGATGCAAAATCGTGAAGAAATCATTTCATCACACATTTCCACAGGAGCGAAATTCTTTTTCTCACATAAAGCTCCTTTTCCTCCTAACCCGCCTTTGAGTTTGGAGTACGAGTTGCCAGTTTGGAATTGATGTACGCACACATACTCTCACAGAACATCTGTATAATTTACATTTATTTCTGGGCCATTTTGTGCGTATTGAAAATACGCATAACAATCAATTCCCTAACATGGAAACTGGCTTTTAATGAATATTGAAAATTAATTATGTTATTTCTTAAATACGAAAGTAGTAATGTCACTGGAAAACATATTGTAAAAAATACCCCAAATATTTATATCTGTAGTATGGAGGCAGGAGGAGACGGAACGCATTAATGGAACTCTTACTGGAGCTGAAAGAAAGGCAGCGTTTTGTGGACTTCTGGAACAAGAGGCACAGCTGATTGCTTCAATTGGGAGACACAAACTAAATGCAGATGAGGAGAATCAACAAAAAGCAATACTGCGCTTTCTGAATAAGGTCAGTGATGTAATTTTGGGCTGAACATAAAGAATACCAAAGTACAGGAACAAAAAAGACATCTGCAAACTACCCGCCAAAAGTAACTTCTGTAGCTTTAGCAGTTAATTGCGTGAATGCTAATGTTATAAACATCCAAATTATCTAGTTGTTGATTTCAATACAATTCAGTAAATTTCTTTTCCAAGTTGAGAATTTCTTAGCTCTGACTAATGAAGGACTAACAGTGCATCATTAAAACTATTAACTACCTGTATCTATGGTAAATCTCAGGTGTGTGTATATAATATAAAAAAATAGCACCAAGTAGATGAATTTTGTATTATGTAAGTATTCTGCATAAAGAACATGATTCTGATGGCACTGTTAACAGCCTTCATTAAAGGCTCAAATTCTAACAATTCAGAATGGTTAATTTGAGGTTATAAAGCAACACAACATTGCATACGAAATACAGTATTTTGTACTGTGTGCCTTACAGTGATGTAGGAATTCATGCATGAAACTATACCCTTCCTTAATCTGTTTTTGAAGCTTTAAAAATCTGCCTATTAGCTTCTCTTTCAAAAATACTCAGTTTCACTAATCAAATCTAATGACTAAGTGATTTTCCCTCTGGTATGTTCTGTTCATTGCTATCTATAGTGAAAAGTTTGCTATTGCATTTAAAATTAAATGCAAATGTTTAAGCAAGTATTCGTAAAGTTAAACTTTAATTCTGCAGAATAGGTTAATTGATTTTTTTAAATTTTTTTTCCTTCTTCACTCAGAAACGTTATCCTTCAGGAACTAGATTTGTCATTTATTTCCCCATTGCACACAGGCCTCTGGTCACCATATATCTGTCTTTAAATAAATCATTTATTCTGTTTTCATGTACAGGATAGAAACCCAGAAGAGCTTTGACTGAATCTTACATCACCTTGAACTCAGTTATTAATTCACTAGTTTCAGTTGCATTAGAACTTTAACTTGAGATTTTATTCTTGTATAATCTTGGGGATGAAATTTAATGCAAGTGTTCTTCAGGCTTTCATCTATAAAACTAAGATGAGAATTCATTCATACATGAAAATTATTTAGAATAGCAGTAGATTTAATGGCAACTTAATGTAAAATACAAAAAAGAGATCCTTTTTAGGTAGATGTTGCAGCAATCCATCCCCTCAGAAAAAAAGAAATAGTTTATTTTCTGGCTGTTTTCATAGTATGTGGAAACAATTGTGAAAACAAATACTGCAACAGAAATAGTTTTTCCACTGTCTTTTTTTTTTTTTTTTTTTTTAAATTTTGACTATTTACTGCTCAAAAGAAAAAAATGACAGTTTTGTCCAAAAGAGACTTCTATGCCCTGCTTTGTTACTTTAAGCATATACCTCCTCATGCATGTGTGCTTTTACAGTGGTTGCTACTGGTTGTGTGCGCACTACATTCCAGGTAGTTCTTTTTTTGCGCTGAGCTCTTTCTTCTTCAGCATTTGTATTTTGAAGAGGAACTATTTGATTAAGCTTTTATATAGCAATCATGTTTTCTCAAAGGAATTCGTGTAATTATTAACTATTGCTCAGTTCGTACCTTTCGTGCTTTGTGCTATTTCTGCACCCATCCTATGGATTATTTTTAATTATTTTTTTTTTCTACTTTTCTTACCTTTTTCTCTCTGTATCTGTGGTGGTGTGTTTCTCTCCTCAGGTGCTTCTTTCTGCTTTTATTCATTAGTAGCAGAGTGCAGTTACAGTAGTCTTGCTCTCTGAAGTAATATAGATAACAGGATTATTGTGAATTCCGCAGCACTGCCAGCAGACTAAAAGGCAAGAAAATGCTGGCAAAAAATCTGGAAGTTTTAGTTTTCTTGCATCAATCTTGAATATATGAAAATAGACTTGAAATCAGAGAACTTGTGATTCTTTCTGAAATACTGGAAATCTTCATATTGATGTGACCTCTTCCCCCCCCCCCCCCCCCAGTAAAAAGCTGCATAATTTCTTTCTTTTTAAATTATTTTATTTAATACCCAGTTATGATGAGGTAGTAAGAAAAATTACAGAAATTACAGATATCACATCTTGCTTTGAATAATTTAAATGTTATAATAATATAGTTGGTCTGTGTTAAGGGTCATTTGCAGAGTGGAATACCAAGACTGCTCATATATGGGTTGTGCAAATTTATCAGCAGAACCTAGTTTTAATAACCATTTCCTAGGGTAAACTCTGCCCATGGACTCACCCTAGCATAAGCAAATGACCTTTTTATCTTATAAGTGATTACATTGAAGAGGTGCAGCATGATATAGCTTCTAACTTGGTGAGGTTTTTTGTTATTTGCTTGGTTTTTTATTTTTTTTTTTTAAGAATTTCTGGTACTGTACAAAGATCGTGAAACAAAGTCATGAAGTTACAGTAGAATCCTCTCTTTTTATGACAGAGAGAAAATAGCTTTTTCTAGTTTTGCTGAAGTTCAAACATTTCACTAAGGAATGAAGAGTTTTATTTTTTTCTGATGTCTGGTTTTGCTATTGCATTTCTTAATCAGTTTTGGCTCTGAATTGTGATCTCTGATTAACAATACCTCCTTTAATTAGAGTTTCACCCCCACTGATAATGTAATTAAATGTCAGTTATTCAGTGTTAAGTCCTTTTTTCAATTATTTTGTCTTTTGTTTGCTAACCTAACTTTATTTATTTAAAAGTGAGGAAAGCATTATTTTAATTGTGGTGATAACTAGTCATATCTGTTCTAACTGTCTAATACCCTTGGTATTTTTATGACTTATCACCATAGCAAGCCTGTATATTTGGTCAAAGTAATGATTATGTCAGTACTGGGGCCATATCCAGAAAACTGCTCAGCATGTGAACGCTGCACGAATTGTTGCTGTAGTTAACTCACGCTGAGATTGCACAGTGAAGTTCACGAGTATTTATGAACACTCAAGTTCCAAATGCAGTGAACAGAGTAATTAATACACAGAGTGAGGTTCCAAATAGCTGTCCCAATTAAGGAAAGAGAGTGGAGTTAGGTCATGATGGAGTTAGGTTTTGAATAGTATCTATTGGATTTAGATACTGACCTCCACAGTGAACTGGCCCCATGTGTAACAGTCTGGTTTGCAACCAAAAAAAAAAAAACCAAACCAAAAAAAACAGAGAGGAGAATGCTGGACTTTTCAAACTGAGTGGTGCAGCTGACACCATGTAACTTCTCGCTGTCTGTGGAAGTTAAAGACACGCAGAGACAATTGAAGTAGAAGGCATATGGTATGTGGTTAAGTTAGCAAACAAGAAGCTAGCTGAAGTATCCGATAAGCTGTAAACTCGTACTCTGCCTTAGTCAGCTTTAACAAAGTCTATGCCTTCTATCCATCTGTATAGCTAGCATAAATAGAACAGTTCCCTGGAGATATTTTGTACTGCAGTAGACTCTGAGGCCTTAAATTTGCAATCTTTACACAGTCAACAGTCCCATTGATTTTTACTGATAGTTTAGAGGGATTTATGACTGCAAGATGAAATAGAGAGCAAATGTATTCTAACACTACTGTCAGTAGATTTGTTTTAAAGAAGTAGAGCATATCTCTGTAGGAGATTATTATTTACTTTTAATATACTGTAGGTCAAAATTTTCATGACCTGCAACTTTAAGCGAAGTGTGCCATTGGATACTTGCTCTGGTGGAAAAGGTACTGTATAAATACTAAATACAGTATAAGAATTAGCCTTTTGTATTAGTCAAGCATTAATGGTAAGTCCCTATTTGCTCTGGTGAAACTTGATGTAACATAATGGCCTTGTTCAGCTGGTGATCAGATTATAATAGCTCCGAATTATACAAATTGTTTCTGAAGTGTGCCCAGCCTAAGAGATGGAAAGCATATGATGGAAAAATCACTGAAATGGATACACAGCACACACTTCGTGCCAGAGAACTATTTGAAATCTACCGAAGCATTAGCATGAATGACATCCCAAAAGATGAGAGAATAGATGTGCTGTTAACACTCAGACGTACAGTGAAGGTATGTTTTATTTTTCTATTTATGTTTAGCTTCAAGCTGTTACTTCCCAAAGATACAGTCACTTAATTACGTTGACACATCTGCAATACTTCTTCTGGCAAACAGGTGCCAGGATGATCAGCTGGCAGCAGGATAAAGCCTACTGTATCACCTGGCATGAGAGTGTAATTTACATTCCAGATATACTCTAAATTCATATTTCACTTTGTGCACATTTTTTCTTCAGCTTGTGTTAGAATCTTAACCCCATGCTTTTAGATTTTTTCGTATATTAATACATAATAAAATTTTAGTACAAAGTTTAGCTTAATGTTTATAACAGCTTGATGAAAACCATGGTAGAGATGTAAGAGGCTATTACTATTCTTTTGTCTCAGTTCTTCAAAATGTCTGTCTAGAACCTTATCTCTCTGTTGGTTTGGGTTACCACTTTTATGGCTGACAAATACTGAGTTTTTTGGTTTTGTTTTCCCCTCCCTCCTCACCCCTACTGCTGCTGCCTGTGTTCCCAGGGAGTTAGAAGCTGGTTGCATTTCTTTGAGTCCTTCTTTTTTTTATTTATTTTTTTTATTTAATTCATGTACAAAAAGAATAATATGAGTGTCAAGGTACTGTCAGGATGATGCTGTTGACAAACTAGAATAGAATGCTGTTTCCCGGTCTTATTAAAACAAATAAACATGTTGCTCTTTGCATTGGTAGTACCAGAATTTGATCTAAAGCCAATATAGCATTGGGAGCATTGCAGGTTTATGAACTCCTGCCCATCTTAATATAAGTCAACATTGCCGTAGTGAACAAATTGTAGAATTTCTGTAAATTAAGCACTGTATTTTAAGTGAGAAAACATTGAACTCATTCACCTCTTATGTCTCTTTGGAGAATCTCCTGCTAAGCATTTGAACTATTGAAATGGCTAATTTCCAAGCATACTCATAAAGTCCCCCATGCCTTTTATGTGTTTGGGGGTTTTTTTGGTGGTGGTTTTTTGTTTTGATTTGATTTTTTTTTTTTAACCATCTACTGTGTACATACATTACATCTCCTATCGCATAGCCGAGGGAAGCTTAGGGATGTATTTTTGGGGGCTTTTGGAGACTGAAAACTTTGCATGTGTTCTGTGCCTCTGCTTAGCATTTTTAATGCCGCCAGGTTTACAGTTCCTCACAGCTTTGGTGTATATATACAGGCCCCTTTAAATCAGAACCTGTATGCATTCTCAGTTTTCAGTTCTTTATGTTAGTTTCCTTGGAGGTTTTTTTCCTGAGACACTAAGGGATTCTTATATGAACATGTTCTTACAAGAACATACAGAGGTACAAATGATGATTGGCATAGAATCTATAGTTTGCTTTCATACCTGCGTTAGAATTATTTTGTTTGTTTGCTTTGTTATTGTTTGTTTTCCTTTGTGTTTTCTTTCAGGAACATGAATGTAAATTAACGTGGGAAATAGTGGAATTAATTGACAGGGAAGTTGATCTTATGTCGAGAGAGGTGAAAGAATGCAACTTAGAAGGACTGAGGAAAAGAATTTGTACATTATTTCTTCAGTATATTAAAACTCCAAAGTTTAACCCTGAAGTTGCTAGGATACTTAAGGTATTATTCCTGTTTTGCAGTCTGACATAGTGGCCATCAATCTAAGGATGTTGGAGAAGGGGAATGGAAAACAATGAAAGCTTTTTTTATTTTACATTTTGCTGTAGAATTGCTGGAGGAGTTCCTCAAGAATTAAAATGTAGCAGGTACACAGGCTTCACACAAAGAAGCTTATAGAGTCAGATAGGAAGAATGGGGCATAGACTTGGGTATAAGAACCTGACAAGTGGCTGATAGTACTGAGAGCGTGCAGGAGCTCTATGTATGAAATAAAAAAAAATCTGAGAATTATAAATGGTAGATCTTATGGGATGGTAACAGTAAAATATAATAGCAAATGGGGAACCAATAGAGAGAGCAATTATCTTTTTTTCCACTGGACAAGGGGCAGCATCCCATGCATCCAGAAAGGAAGAACATTGACATCGTCATAGTGATGTCTAATAAGCTTGCATCTAAGCGAGAACTGTTACAAACTGTTTTACAACCAGTTGCTACTTCATGAGAAGCAGTTATAGGTATGAAATGGAGATAGTGGTAGACACCTCTCAAATTGTGTGATTGTTTTTATTTTCTGACTACAGATTACAATTAAAAATATGATTCATTATCATATATTGCTGCTTTAAGCAGCAACATGTATTCTGCGTCTATCAGAAGAGGATGCCTCTTACAGTGGTTGATGGTATCTCAGGAATAAAAAATCTGTTAGTAAATGTTAGTGGGATTTAGAACCAACTAACAGTTACTTTACACCAGGTTTATGTTATAGCAGAGACTGGAGATGGGAGATCTTTGTCTTCTGTAGCTGTTGGTTAACTGTACCTCGAGTTGAAGGCTAAATTGCACCTGTATTTGTATTTGAATCTTGTAACCTTCTGTAGACCATAAAAAAGATGGCAGTTCATCAACAGACAGTCAAAGTGACCAAATCTTCAGGGTACTTTCAGATGACAGATGACCACAACAGGCAGCTGGATTATCAGACTACTCAAACTACCCAGTTACAGACTTGGGCCCTCTGCACAGACCCCATTATATTCTTTCCAGAACCCTTGAAGTAATATGAGAGTGAAGAGGTTATTAGCAAGTTTAGTTTATCTTCCCCTATATTGTTTTTGGACACGTGGCTCTGATGATTTTATATTCTTATGCCAAACTATTAATATGCCCATAATCTCAGGGTTTTATCTTTGACACAAAGGGCAGATTCTATATGAAAAATTAAATGCAGAAGAATTAGTTTCTCTTGTATCTGTGTTGTCATCTTTCCAGAATGGCTGACAATCTGCATACATAAAAGCGCCATCAAGAGCACTGAAGCGTAATGTCTAGGATCTTCATATAGCTTAAAAACAAATTGACTGATTTGTATAACTGATTTTAACAAATACAGTAAGAAAATAGAGTGGCTTTTGGTCTTCTATTAAAAAAAACCCCAACTATTGGAGATTTTAAAATAAATATTACTGGCTTTTACATATTAGAATACATGGATAAGCATATGTAAAATGTGTTCCAATAGAGTTAGGGTGACACACAAGTAAAACAAAGATACTTTATGGTAAATTAACTTCTTTTTTAAAATCTTTTAGGTTCCACCAGATCCCTTAAAGCTTTATAAAAACGTTAACTTCTGTCATAGTTGCGAAAATTACTTACCATCTACTGAATTTCCTGTTCCTGCTAATTCCCGCACCATTGGCAGATGTCGCTTGTGTTGCAAGCTTGATAATGAGGCTCGGCGTCGGGAAACGTTTTTGGAGTACAAACTTATACTAGAAAATCTCAGAAAGTCTGAAGCTGATTATCAGGATGATGCTAAGATTGTTTTCTTAATTCAGGTACTGTCTGAAAGAGCATTACTGCTAATGGGAACCAGAGGCTTTGCCTATAATTTTTCCTTTATTTTGTGTATTTTTTGACAGGTGGAGAAATAGGCTAAAAGCTACAAAAACTTCTTCCTGTGATATGGGATGTTCCATACCATAAAGAAGAAGGACTTAAGTTCTTGGAGTATAGCTGTACTTTCAAAAGTGGTTACAAGCTGTACATTAAAAGAAAGTAGAAGTCTAGCTGACAGGTCAAAGAATCAGATGATCCAAATTCTTCCGGTTCTCCTGTGGCCGTCCTATTGCTTAAAGATACTGGCATCATCTGTAAAACAACAATAATGTTTTTGCGACTGCAATATCCTTCAAGACATAATGCTAGTAAAACATTTTGAGCCCTGTTATTTTGATTGTTTTAGTAATACAACTAAATTGTTTCGTGTTCTCAGAAGGAAAGAAATAACGATGCTGAGGTTTCGACATTCCTGTTCTATGTCAGTAGAATATCCTTATAGTTGGAAGTTTTACTGTTTTGCATTTATTAGGAGAGAGATTCACTAAATATTTTGATTTTCTAAAATTTTTACCATCATCTGTAATAATCTGTAATCTTCTGCAATATTACTAAGTAGCTAATGATTATTAAGAAACATTACTGGAACAACTCAGTTCAAAAACTTCTTGCCCCTGTCTTCAGCAAATTCTCTCTTTTAGTTGTTATTACTTATTTTGTCAGCAAAAGAATTTGATATCCAATATCCACTAGGAAAGTTTCAAATCTGAGGTAATCGCAAGTGTTACTTATTGAAAATATTGAACAGCTGAGATTTATTTGAACTTCTGAGATTTAGTAATAAAAAAATCTCTACAGCATCAACATTCATAGAGCAGTTTTTGAACTGTATTTTCAGTATGTCTGAAACAACAACCAAGCAAACAAAAGTCAGTCATCAATATCCCACTGCTACCAAAACAAGCCATGCTGTGGTTTAGCACTTTGCCAATAACAGCTGCCAAAAGGAAGCTTGCAATTCTCTAATTATCAGGCCTGTGTTAAGAACTATTATCAAAAAACTTGGATTTTGTAGATGTCGTTCATCCATATTGATTTTTCACTTAAGCTGAAAAGTTTTTTGTCTATGCCTTAGTTTATCTTAATATATAAATATCCTCCAAAATTTTTTGTACCTCTCTGACATCACATCACTTGTGATGGCTGATGGCCACTGGTGCACTGAAACATGACTGCTTAACTGCTGACACCGAAAGCCCTCACTTGCAGTTCCATTTGTGGTTCTACCACTGCAACATACTGCATCATTTTCATCCAAATTAACTTCAAGTTCTTCTCTTTAGAGTTGCAAATATATAAACATCAGAGGTTTGTATCTTAAATCACTAATTTTGTTGGGTTTTTTTCCTGTCATTTCTTTAAAATATTATTTTTTTATGAGCTACTTTTTTTTTTTCTTCCCCTCTCAAAAAACTATCTGTCCCCTACTCCACTTAGATCCAGAAAACAACTCTGAGGTATCTAGAAATTACTTGGGCACAACTAAAAGTCTTTTGCAGCAGCTATGACAGCTTCATTCATTGTGCAGTGCGATACCATTACTGGCTCTGTATTATCTGTGGATAGACACAAGGCTTTTGAAAGAAGATAAAAGATTTCTTTTCAGATAAAAGATTTTTCTTCAAACCTCTTGTATACTGATTCTATGTCTGGGTTGACCACCTATATGAGTGCTGCTAAGGTTTAAAAGGCAAAAAGCAGTTGGTGAGAATTATGGTGATTCCACTAAATTCTGCTTACTGCATCTAAAGACCTTTTTGGTATCAAAACAAACTAGTTCAGCAAATATGACAAGTCATGAGGCTGCCTTTTATTCTTTCAGAGGGCTTACCTATGCCATGCTCCTTAGAATCAATGGTACATACTATGGCTTTGACTTTTTTTCTTGGTGAGCAACACCCTAATGGGAATGTCGTATTCACGTGAAGTTCACTTAACTCCTTTACTGGTTTGCTGCCTACCCTTGTTTCCCAGTCTCAGCTGCTGAACTGCGATGATACTTGCTCTCAACCCATTAGACAACAGTGCTTGAAGGCCGTTTCTGTTTCCTGTGAGCACAGAACAAAATGGGGGAGGGGAAGAAGGGAGAGGGAAAGCATCATTTGAAATTAATTAAATGTAAAATTTCACAGCAAAATGCATGCCTACCTTTAGAAAGTACAGAAGTCTCTTAACTCAAACTCTTCCCCATAACCAGAGAAGTTTTAACATAGAACAAGTGTTTGCCTATTTTTCTGGCAGAAAAAAAAATTGTAATCCAGGAAAAAGGAAGAGTCAAATTATGAATCCATTTTATGTGGGCTTATATAACTCAGTATAGATTTTTGCAAGTTTTGGTAACTTTTGAGATGTGTAGCTTAGCAAGAAGCTGATAGTAGTTGCTAATATGTCTGCTTGCAAATTTCTGACTTTTAAGAAGATAGAGAAGTTATTTGAAATTTTGTGAAAAGGAGGAATTATTGAAAACAGAAGCCAATTAGCGCAACCTAATAAAGGAGGCCCTGTAGGACCAGATTTAAGACCAGATGTAGGAGCAGTCCTATATTCCTGGAACCAGTAGGCACAGATTTATTATTCAGTGGAAGTTCTAAGCCCAGCTTTTATCATACATTTTCCCCGGCAAGAGTTTACATGGGCTCCTGGATTTTGGAAGCAAGATGGATGAGAATACATGAGGCTGCATTTCAGTGAAGCACGGTATTGGTACAGTTTCCTTCATCCTTTGTCAGAAATTTAATAAGTAACACGCAAATAGTGTTATGGAATTAATTAAGATTTCTTTTTAGAGGAATAAATATTCTTCAAATGGCTAGGTTGGAGGAAAATGTATTTAAAAGTCTGTTGTTTACAGAATCCTGTAGATAAAAATCTTCTAATAATTTTCCATAACTAATATGGAGAAGAATTAATGGAGGGTGACAGAAAAACTTACCAAACTGAAGTGGTAACTGCTATCCCAATTTCTTTCTTTCTTTTTTTTTTTTTTTCATTGAAGAGGCTGTTTTTATCAAGATTTAATAGTGATTTCAGATGGCTAGTAATAAATTAAACAAATTAAGATTGATGTAAATTAGCCTTAGACGTAGGTTAAAAGTACATTTAAAGGTCTTTCTGTACTAGAGAACCTTTACAAACAGACCTTTTATTAATTTTTGTTAATATTGTAGCATAGCTACTTGATTTTACAATCTCGTTTGGTAAAATCAAAACAGTATCATGAGCACAATAAACTCTCCATATGTCAACAGCAGAGTGAGGGGAAGAAAGCAAAGCAGGCATTGATTTGGGGTCTGTCACAGGTGGGAGTTTTTCCTGTCCTAATTTTCTGCATTTTCCAGGCCAGATTATTCTGATTATAAGTAAAATTTAAGTAATTTAGTAGTGTAATAACATTAATTCTGAATCCAAGAATGAAATGGTGAAGTCATCTCATGGATTATTGTTATTAACCAAAAAGGTCTGAACAGGCTTAAGTATGCTGTGTGAGGAAAAAAACCCCGTGAGATTTAAGAAGCTTTATAAGAGCAGTTAAACAACCAGGATGTCAACGGAAGATATGAATTGCCATTGGCAGAGACAATCGGAGAATGTACTGGTTTAGAGATGATACAAGGAAAATGCAGTTACTAATTGCCCCACCATGCTAAAGGAAGATGTGTCTGTCTGGGCATTCTTTAACCAAGTGATTATATGACACACCCATAGAAAATTTTTTTACTCAAAGCTGTATTTGGATTCTTATATGGTTACAACAGTTTTGTCATTGAATGAAACATACTTCTTCCTTCTTACCCCTGTTTTCCACTTCAGCACCAAGATCTGCAGTACATGATTGAGAACATATGGGGCTGTCAGTCAGCTCTCAGTGCCTGCAGTGACCTCCACGATTTGGTTATGGTCAGATGGGATAAGCAGCATGAGTGGTCTCCGTGGAACACTATTCTCCTCACTAAAGATGAGGCAGGTGCACACCTTAAGCTGTGTAACCTTCAGAAGGTAAAATTTGATAGGCTTAATTTTTCTTTACAATATTTATGTTTTAATAGAATAATGTGACTAATGATATTTGGCCAAATTTAGTTCTTACACTCATCCGTGTTTAAATTGGCCCATTGTGACCATTTAAATGATTGCGTCTGTACTATTAAAGAAAACAGGCACTAGTCCAGAGGGTAGCTGGCATGTACAACTCACATCCATGTACCTGAACTCTGTCTTGCCCTGATTCTCCCTCCCAAAACAGAAGAAGCTAAGTGGCCTCATCCATGCTGCCAGCTGAGAACAGTGTTGTGCCTACGCTCTTTCCTCAGCTGAGATCAGACCAGAGCTGGCCTGGATGAAAAACATGCTAAAGGTTGACCATAAATACTGTTACAATTGTGGTCCTGTGCTCTTGCACGTCACTGACCTCATTAGTTTCTGGCCTTATAAATTTCTCATCAAATAACAGAATGGCTCTTTTTCTAGAACTTACCCATTTGTCATAATAAAATTTGTCTCAATTTACTTTTATGTACATGTTATTTAAGTACCCCGACAATGTAATCTTATAGTTTGCAATTAAGCAATAAAAACATAATTGCTGTTCTGACTTAAAAAAAACTTAAGAATTTAAAGAAGTAATTGTGTATTTTTACACCACTCCCCCCAAATTCCATATCTAAACATGGTAATCTGGTAAATATCTCACTCGACTGGACATCATATGGTAGAGTATTTAGCTTTCTAAGGCACAGGAGAATCCTGTGAGCTGTGTTTGTCCTGCAATTAGTAATGGATTATCAAGCCTTTCACCTCTAGGTTATTGATTTGTTTAAGTAGTGATTGAGGTCATTGCTGTATAGTGTCCTTTCGTTCGGGGTGTCCTTAATTCAATTTCTAGCACAATATGTGTACATCACAAATGCAACTTCAGCTGTGACGCATTGCGCTTCTTTTGGGGAGTCTTGAGAGCATGTGATAACTGAACTGACAGAGAAAATTAATTGCTCTCTTAATGAAAGGTTTGCTTTGGGGATGAAATATATCAGTCAGAGAATTCTAAAGGTAAAGGGAATTCTGCCATCCATGATATTTGTGTGTGTGTGTGCACTCAACTTGTGTCTTCAAGCAGGCACATGTTTATGTGAGCATTAACTTTAAAAGGTAAAATCAGTTTCAAACTGGAAATTCCTTTATTGACACCTCTGTCTCACTTTCAGTCAACAAGGCTGTTCAGGCAGTCTGAATCTAGCGATGCTTCTCTGCATCCATAAATTTATGTTACTGTCATTATGGCAGGCAAAGATTCTGATTACGCACTTATCTGGTTTAATGTCATAAGTCTGGATGTCTTGGTCAAATAGATGCTATTAACGTGATTAGGTCCAGAGCTTCAGTGGAGGTGGGACTTAGGCCAGAAGAGCAACAGGTAAGGTGTGCAAGCTTGCCTAGAAATTCTAAGGTATTTTCACTTAGCTGTGGACCAGCCATAGTGAGGAGTCACCTTTCTTCTCTGGTAATGGTCAAAGCTTTGTTTCAAAACCAAAATGAGTGTGAAATAAGGAAAATGAGGCAAAGTTAGAATGCCGTAAGTTGGATCACTGTTTTTCATTCACTGAAACAAAAAAAGGCCTCTCAAGCACTTTCTTTAAAAGCAGTTATTCGTAACGACGACTATAGCGATAGCAAAGTGGTTTTTCAACTAAATATTCTGGTTATTTTTTACATCCTATTAACTATTACTAATCAGTAGAAATTTAGGAAAATGTCACCACTGAATGCAAAGGCTGACTGAAATGCTGCAAAATGCTTGCTGCCATGATTATTTGTAAATAATCACTCTGATTCTTATCAAGGAATTTTCCTATACTCATCACCTTGCAGATGTTGATACTTAAGCATTGCCTTTTTTAATTTGCAAAGATAAGTGCAAATGTTCTTACCTGAAAAGAAATAAATAAGTTTTATCTTGAACAGATAAAAAAAAATGCTGGAAGTTTTTCTGTTTTTAAAAGATGACTAATATTTCACAAGGAGTGGTTAGTAATTTTCTCTATTGGGCCATAAGGTAGCAGTATAGAACTACAAAATATTTCATTATGTATCATATATGAATAAATTATTTGACTTAGTTTATTAAGGGGTCACTATTTATACTGTCTAAAGTATGAAGGAACATGTAGATTGTTGGATATTTTAATTGTATTTAATGAGATTTGGATTTTTTTTCCTTTCAGGCTTATAAAGCAGCATTTATTCAGAGAATAAAAAATAAGCATATCCGGGCAAAAAACTACTTTGCTCAGATTCCACTGATGACATCATTTTTGAATAGGAGTGACAATCAGGCTAATGCAAATGAATTTTTAATAGCTACGTCTATTCCTACTGCTACAAAAACATAACTCTTGGGCGAAATTAACTGAAGTTAAAGAAGTTAACTGAATTATTGATTAATACAATTGCTTGATTTTAAAGAAATGTACTTTTTCATCAATACTTTAATTGTATTACACAGATCAAAATAAACTTCTGAGGATAAAATAATTTGATCTTGACTGTTCAATATAACTGCATTTGATGTTTTGTAACCTCATTATTTAAAAAGTAAAGTGTTATTGATGAGCTTTGAAAACTAAATTCTTAGAGCAATGACTGTCTTTCTGTGTATGCCTGTGTTGCTTGGAACATTCTGTCTGTAGTGTAATATTCCCATTGGGGAAATTTAGCTAATTCCTTGTCACCTTTTAATTAGAAAAATAATACTATAAACACTGTATTAAATTATTTCTCTCATCTTAAGCGTATAAGGCAGAAAAACCCTCAAACCCTAAATTTCTACAGAACAGCAGAATTGACATGCCCTTGCAAGTACAGCTGCTTTGCCTTGAAAACATTTGTGCAAAAGAATAACTTTACTTTTTATAGCTCATCTTGATGGTCATAGTGGAACTGCCAGCATGTAATTATTGCATCCAAGATCTTGAAATTATTGTAAATCAGACTTATATTTTGAAATACACAACCCAGACTGATTGGAACGTTTATTTTTTTGAGGAGCTTGTGTTATTTAAGGTAGAAGTCAATTCTCTCCATAAACATATCTAAATAAGTTTATGTTTGATTATATTTACAGAGAAAAATATGATATGATGTAGATTCAATGAAGTCCTAATGAAAGTTGCAAAATTGTACTTGAAACCTCTATTCTAGACGTGACTCAGGACAAAGCCTTTTGCTCTGACAACTGTCTAGGAAAAAGCAGTAGCATTTACAAAGAGAAATAAGCATATATTTGGCAGCAAACAGCTGGAAACCAGATTGACTCCATCAACAGAACATGAACTGTAGAACCAGTACCTGACTGTCCAGTGCATCCTAACATTAGTGGAGTCTTTCCATTGATTTTACCATTAAATTCAGATCCTGGATTTTAGTTCAGTACTGAACTATTTATAGAATTGCAGCACATGAGCATTCAGGTTGATTTATGTGCTTTCCAGGATCTGAGCCTTAAGATAGGAATGGCTGGTAAGGTTGGGATAAAAGGATTTTTGAAGCAAATTTTGAGTCGTTCCCCTGCAACTTACCTCACAGCACTCTTTTGTGAGCAGGACTCCAAGCATGAAGCAGAATTTGCCTTCTACCCACCTCCAACACCACTGGCAATCCATTTCCAGAGGGAAAAGTTCCAGCTTGCTTCCCACACGCACAAGTGGGTAACATGATAATTTGGCAAACACCACACGTTTTACTTCCCCATTCCCAAGAGCAAAGTCCATGCTTTTTCCAGGATGTAATTTTCCCTATTTGTGTCTCAAAGGAAGAACTCAGAGTAATCGCTCCTTCCACCTACTTGTCCCAAAGAGATGTCCCAATGAACAAAACATGAATTCCTTTCTTAAATTGTAAAATGATTGTAAAAAGTGATAAAAAGGATTATAAATAAAATATGTGAGGGTAGCAAAGTAGTTCTGACCAATGTTTGGCATGTGGAAAATATTTTTTCAATAGGAAATGATACTAACAGTAACTATGATTTAAAAAAATAATCACCCAAATCTTGGATTCTTTTAATTTTTTTTTTTTTTTTAAAGAGCCTAAATTTGCATATGCCTATTATCTGAGCTGAAGGAAGAGGTTCTTTAATATGCTGCTGTAGTACCATGTTAGCTCCCAAACCTATCGCTCAAGAATCCCATTTGCATGCAAAACTGATGGCACTTATTTTTGTCACCTGTCTAGAGATAGCTCTTTTGGTTTATCTTGCACTGTAAATTGTCCTTGTTACAACAGTCATCTCTTTTAGCCTGACTTGCAGTCCTAAATTTACCTTCATCCTACACAAATCTGGCATTCGCACTTCTTTTTATTCAAAATTTTTTATATCAGGAATGTAGAATTCTGAAGTTGAGAGGATTTTTTTTCTTTTTTTTTTTTCTTAAAAAGATTCATAAACAAAAGAAAGTAAGCCTCCATCACCTTGGTCTTTTCTCCCTACTATTTTTATAAGTCACATATTTCAACTTTGACAGCATAGGAAATATGTGGGACATGTGATTGCATACAGTTGTGAAAGAAATTATGTATAAATCCAGACAAATGGGTAGGACTAGAATGTAAATACAAGTTATGTCACCATTATAGCCTCTCTTAATAACTAAAATAATTTTAAGTGGAGATATACGGTAACGCAGGCATTGTTTTAATCATTACGGTTTTATAATGATTTCACAGTAGTCTGAATTTCAGTATTTTGAATTTGTGTTTGGTTCAAAAAAATATTTAAGTGCAAGCAGTTCTAAGCCTGGACTCAAGATCACCTATGGGTTTTCAAGGAAAAAGCGCTATGGAAAATGCAACAATAAACTGTGTGTGCTTTTGTGTATACTGACAGACATCAATCAAAAGTGGTTTTAGGTTCCTGCTCACAGATAAAAGAACCGCTGTGATCTCATCCCATTTTAATTAAATGAAAGAAAGGAGTCTTTTTGAAAAATTTCTCTTTGCAGTAGGTTTATTTTTTTCGTATCGTTTGGCAGGAAATCTTTATTTTTAGGAGTGAAGAAAAAAAAGAAAAAGGAGCAAATATATGCAGATGCATTTCTGAGCTGAATTTACTGAGGGAGGCAAATTAAAATCCCAGTCAATGGGTTCTTCTCATTCCTTTTTTTCAAAGCTTCCTTCACTTCAGTTGTTCCCAAACTGTGGTTTGTGGAGAAATATTAAAAAGAAAAATTAATTTTATTTTCAGTTAAAAGTAATATGGTAATCTGAGAGAAAACAATCCGGTTTTGTTTCAGAAATTTTAAGATTGTTTCTATAAGGTAGAATATGGATTGTATACTGACCAGCTGTGCTCCATCTCGCTTGTGTGTGATTTGGTTAGTGCGTGCAAACGCCCTCCAAAAGATCCAGCTCAAGCCAAGGGATAATCAGTTTTTGAGATATTACCAGCTGGAAAGAGACAGGGACAATATACCTTTCTTACATAATTATCTCCCTTGTATTAAGTTCTCTTTTGTTTTCATTAATCTAAGTGTCAACCGTTTCAGAGACAAGAAGCCAGGAATCATCCAGGGTGTCAGCCTTTGAGTGTGGACTTATAGAAGTTGTTTCACATGCCAGCAGTGGAGTTTTTGAAATGGTGTGAATGTTTTAGCCTTATGAAAACGCTATTACTGGTGGTAATAGCACCAGTCACCCATTAAAAAAGTAAGGAATTGTCAAATATTTAGTAATGAATCATTGGCTTTTGTGGTGAGGTACCTATCAGGTTACAACACACCTGTGTACAATGCTATATATTTGTTGGTCTTGATTTCCATATATTCAGATCAGGTTGTCGAGGGCTTATTCTGATGTGGAAGTCCTGGCAGTGTGGGTCATATCACGGGGGAGACGAGACCTGCTTTAACATACTCTTCATTGGTCCATGTTAGAAGAACAGTAAGATATGCTGCTTTCCTGCTCTGTTTCGTGTAGCAAGGATCTCTGCATTGTGCAAGCTAAAGTATGGAAGGAGTCACAATCTGCGAAGGCATGGGCTTAGTGGAATAACAGAAAGTGTACAAGTACTAATGCACTATTTCTCTAGACTGCCAACTGCAATGCAAATCTAGTAGGTTCTGCAAAATTGAAAGGTTTGCTGGAAATTCTGTGATTCCTTTAGTATCCTGTGGGCAACCACGTTGTACGCTCTTGATTTATATAATGCTGACCTTCAATTTGTCTTCATTTCTTATATGAAGGTTAATTGTAAGAAGGAGACAGGAACAGTTACAGTTGATTGGCTTTGCGGGCAGAAGATACACAAAAAATCGGGCAAGACTATTCTGGTCAGTTATGTGAGAAACCAGATCTCTCACGTTCGGGAAGATACCATGGAAAAGTCAACCACTTCCAGAATTATGAAGTATTTTGCTTGTGTTGACCAAACTATTCCAATTCATACCAAATTCTCTCCAAGGTGTTCCAGTTCTACCCATCTTTGTGCTCTGAATTGCTGTCTTACCTATACGCTCCCTTAAACAGATGAACAAACACTGGCTTGTGAAAAAGGAAATGAAGGATTTATAAAATATTTCTGAAGAGAGGACAGAAAAGTGCCATCAAAGGGTTGTTTTTGTTAGTGTTATGTACAGGTACCATGGAGAAGAAGAGAAACATGTAGATAATTTGGTTTATTGCTTCCCTCAAAATTATTATTTTTGTCTCAGAAATCTGATTTCAGATTGAAGTGATGAACAAATTGCCTTATCTTAGACAACAGCACTGTAACAGTATGCTGTGTGTTAAGGCAAATGGATTTCATTAATCAAGCTATGTGTGCTCAGATTCAGAAGTACGTATCTTCTAACATCTGTTTATATCTTCTCTTACAATTTTCATTGTGGTCCCCTATTTTTCCCTTATCACAACTTATTTTAACATAGCTCATAAATTTTTTGGTGTATTATCTCTAACATCTTGTTCTGATTGTGAAGAGGCATCTGTGCCTTGTGCCAACCACGTGCTGAGTGACTGCTGCTGCCTGATGTAGTCACAAGGTGTAGAAACAGCTCGGTGCTTGGCAGCAACTAAAAAGTATGCTGGAGGAATTTGCTTCCCAGCATGAAGAAATTCTCTATGACTATTTTGATCTTTCATGAGACTTGTGAAATACTGAAGTCATGTCAGGTTCTGAAGTGATTATAATTTGTTCCTGACTCTTGGTAATTTTTATTTTTGGGACAGCATTGCTCCATGCAAAAGATAGCTGAACAATTCCATGGTTCAGTGGATAGACTCCAAATGTATGATTTTCTCACTCTCTTCCTTCTTGCTGGAATCTGCAATGGATAGATTTACTGCAGATTTCAAACCTGTCAACACCCAAATGTGTGACACCAGCTCTCAATACATGTGAAAGAGCTAAGCTGAGGGACATGATGATATGTAGCAGGGGAAGAAGATAGAAGTTCTGCAGAATACATTTTATGCGGTGCAGAAAACTTTTCTGTAAACTCCATTTTGCAGTTGAGCAAGTCTGTTATCATTCTGCAGTTATCAGGGAGTTAGAAAACAGTAGGGCAGGAGTTTGGACTTCCTGACTCTCCCTTGTACTAGAATGTTAGAGGAATCTGACTATGCTTATAATGCGCAGAGTTTTACGAGCTGCTTACATCATAAAACTGTAAGTTATTAAGAATGTGTATCACTCCCAACTTCAAGCTAAAGAAGTCTATGTTTTGAAAAATTCCCCCCTGTCATTAGAGAGCAACCTCACCCCGCAGCCTGGCTGAATCCGGATAGCTGCAACTGAAGCAGAAAGTGCAGCTGTGCATACGCTCAGACTTTCCTTTGCAGCTGGCCAGTTACGTACGCACTTGCCTGGAGTCATGATGCAGCCCCGCTCTGCTGCTGGAGCCCCGCTGCTGTGCGCCCTCGCCGTGCTGGTCAAAACGTCTCTGTCAGTGGACCATGTACCCGTGCTGCTTTGGTCAACTCAGAGGTAAGAAATCTAATAAAGAGTATCTCTGCTTATGCTACTGCTCTGCCTGTGTGTGCAGAAAATATTGTATATCATCAGTTGTGGTAAATAATCTCTGAGAAGTAAAATTACCCAATAAATAAATTTGCATCTTGGCAATCAAACGGCCTAGCAGAAGAATTTACTGATTTTTATTTATAATTTTAGTGTTCTAAGCTGGGCAGTAAGAAGTAAATAAAACCCATATTCTTCAAATCTGAAGTAGATATGCTCTATTCACCCTAAGACAACTTCGAGCTCCACTGTTTGAGATGTCATGACTTAAAGGCATCACCTAAGGCATTCTCACAAAAAGGAGATAACCAAAAACTGTGTGGGTAGCCTTAATCCTTGCATTTCCTAACTCCTGAATCCTGATTTTTCACTTTAATGTTCTTTTTAATGCAATTTTTTAAAATAGAATACACTGCTATATGTATTGGCATCAGTTGTTAGAAACAACTGCAGAGTCTTGTCAGATCCAGAGACACGTGAAATTCAGGGGCTTGCATGTACTTATAAGACTTTGAACCTGATATAGATATAGACCTCTTTTTTTCCAACCAGAAATTTTATTCATGCAGACTTTAAGGATTTTATATACTTACTAGGGATTTTCAGAGATACATCAGCTTGGGCAAAGTAGTAGCGTTAGGTGGGATACTGGATACAGAAGGTTGTCAGAGGACTATGTGCTCCTTATTCACAAGGCTGTCTCTGCAGGGCGTACACATTGGTTTTGTCTAGGAAGTACTGCCCAAAAATATAGTAAGCTGATGTCAGAGGTTTGTAAGAAAAGAATCCTGAAGGGCTTTTGGGGTTGCAGGACTGATTGGAAGGGCTAAAGGCAAAGTCCTGTTCTGGATGGGAAGGTGACAACAGATCCGCTGTACTCTAGATTTGCTTAAGGCGTGCTCTGGCCTGTGTAAATCACTCGACTCTCTCCTCCCAGTTCCCAAATCCTCGCCACTCTTAACCTGGTTTATCTAAATTGTAAACCATTTCGTGGAGAGTTCATCTCGTACCCTCTGCAAGCACACAGGTATTATACCTAGTTCAACAGGCCTGATCTCAGCTGGGTATTTATTCGTTGCGCTAATACAAATAAGCTATAACACCTACAGTATTTGGAATTTGTCATAAACCAGCTGGGTGACTTCATAAGCATAAAATGCTTTCCTGTACGATGAATATCCTTGGTGCACAGGATCCCTTTGCTGGCATGACCAAGCTGTGTGTGCCTGGACAGGGCGAGTTTTGCTTCTGAACTCCTTTGGTCATCAGCTCTTATCAGGTCTGAATTCATGGGATTTGACTGTTGTGTATCTTTATTGCTTTGTTAATTCCCAGAGTGTTACTTGTGATTTACTCTTCTGTAAAGTGAGAAAGGAATCAAACCAATGGCTTCTTGGGAGGTAATTATCCTTTCAACTAGTTGCGCTGGATTCACTCTACCTTTCATGAGGCTTTGAGCCACTCTTCAACACATTTGAGACACTGTGAATTATCTAGCTGTCACTAGGAAGAGAATTAGACTAAATTCTGCTCTCATTTATCCCAGTGTAAACCTTTTCTCTTTAGGCAAAATTATTAAGATTTAAATCCGAGAGCTAAATCTTATTAGTCTTTTTTTTTCTTTTTTTTTTTCCCCCCCTTTTTTTCTGTTGCTTCTTAATGTGGTAATTTAAAGACAGCAATAGGAGGATTCAATAGGAGGATTCAATAGGAGGATTTGTGAACATCGGGAGTTAGATTAAGTTCTTCACAAGATCTTTCTCCATGTATAGTGCCATATAGACAAGCATGTTACTTTTCTGTTTTTTCATACGTTGAGCCGTAATGTGAGGACCATGGAAAACAGATGTGCAGGAGGTATCGATTGTGTTTCCTTCATACGTATTCTGAACATAGTATTCTTTTCCCAGCAGTAATTAATACCAGCTTTGATGTATGTCCATCCATATCTTAAGCATTTCCAGAAGCTGAACTTCTGGTCCTTGGGGAGCCACAGCATATAGAAATGTTCAAATTTTGATGAAGTTTGATTCAGTTACTTTGACTTATTTTTTTCCCCTGAAAGAAATACATGGATGTCTCTACATCAAGGCTTTTTTTTATATTCAAAATACTTAATTGATTCACCTCTATATAAGACAGGCACACGTATGAGTACTAACCTCTGTATTTAAAAGCAAAGTAGATGTTGGAAAGAGTTGTTCTTAGGACGAAAGTGATCCTAAGAGACTAAGAAAAGATCAGTTCTTCCTTTGTCCTACTTCCTAGTTTCTATAAACAACACACCTGTTGTCAATAAAAGCAAAATCTTATCAGTTAATCCTGGGCGGTCATAAAAGCAAACTTTCCACCAAGATGCAATTAGCAACTTGCTCTACTGCAGCTTGTTCAGGTTTATACAAATCTAGAGCAAGAAAATCAGGATACTGGACTGATTAAACCAGTTTAATCTTTCCGAGAATAGAACATTTTCTGGAAGAAGTGTTCCTCCTACCACGACCTTTGCATTTGTGAAAGGTGAAGTTCTTGTGGGGCAGAAATAAATTCTGATGAAAGTAAATGAAGCAACTAGAAAAAAAATTTATGCTATTTTATAAAATAAAGAAACAGTAACAGTAACAGCAACTTCTGGTTGCTAACCCTTAACTCTGTGCTTTACATCTTGGTACTTTGCAGTGATGCAAGGTTTGCAGCGTGTGATCTACAGCTTTATGAAATCTGGAAGCTACTATTAAGAGTTTTAGGAAGGGTAACCAAAGAAATGCAGCAGTTATCAATGCATTTCTATTCACTTTGTGGAACCATGTCCCACCAGTTTAAAACTTCAGTGATCAACAGAAGCTGAGATTCACCATCTATTCCATCACCCTCTCCCAGGTTATCTGTTAGGATATCATATCGAATAGTTGAAGGATAATACATTTTACTCTTCTTTAGAACTAGCCAGTGTTTATAAAGCCATATCTCAGAACAGCTATATTAGAAGAATGTAACACTTTAAAGTCTTTTTTTTTTTTTACGCATTATTATTGTACTGTAATCATGCTATTAAAGGTAATGTTAGATGTCAGATACAGATGAAACCTGCAACTGAGAAACACATGCAGTGTGCAAAGCATAAAGAAAGTGTGGTATAAATCCTTACAGGGACATCAGTAAGTCAAATACTTGTTTTCTGTAGAAACAGAAATGCAGATCTGTACTTTGAGAAAAGTAAGTATTTTCGACCAAACAACAGTTTTTCTCCATTGAACTCAGGAAAAAGATGAAGTGGGAATGACTCAGTAGGTCACAGTGTCCTGCTTTTCACAAACTATTACTAATATATCAGTGGACATTCTCCAAAAAACTTTGGCCTGGAAAAATTAACCTTTGTCATAATTTAGCCTTTAAACTAATATCTCCTGGTTTCTTTTCAAAGCAGTAGAGATGCAAAGGTTCCTCTTGTACATGATTCACAGAAGAAACTTGATTTAGCCATTTTGAACCAATATTCAAAAGAATTTCTTTCCCTCCATAGATTAGAGAGGGAGCCTGAGGAAATAAATTCATCAAAATTAGCTTTCGTGAATGCTCCTCATGTGTTTGTTTTTAGGACTAATTTATGCCTCTAGTAATTGAAAATATATTACTACCTTCATTTATGCTATGCTTATATTGGAAATTAATTGTTTTCTGGTAAATCCAGATCATAAGTGACTCTGAGAAGGCATTAATGCCAAATAGTACATTTGCAGTATTTCTTAATATATTTCAGCAAGAGATTTGCTGAAAAATCTGCTGAAAGAAAGAGGAACATAAAAAGGGCACAATGGAAACAGAAAATTATTTTAGTTGTAACTGTATTGAAGTTCTGTGGTGTGCTAGCATACTTGAGTAGCTTTTTGAATTTTTTACCTATAATCATGAGTTTTCATTCTACTGCTGCTACTAGTAACGGTGACATGTGAGCTTTTTGTGTAAAAGTGGTATTTGAAGGTCATTTCCAAATTTTTTTTTATTACCTTGTTTACTGCTGCTGTGCAGGAGAAAATATTATTTTTTATATGTTAATTATGAGGTGACTGAAAGAGACAGCTGACAAGAATAGCTTGTAGGAAAGAGTTCAGAAGCCAGCTACAAAGCAAGAATGTAAACTCACAAGTTCAGAGTGACAGAAGTCCTGTTATCTTACCGTCTGCCCTTCTGGGAGGTCCAGATACAAGAAATCTTGAAATCTTTGCTTCCATCAAAAATAAATGTTCAAATCCCAGTTCTACCTAGAAAGAGCACTGGTCAGAGAAAAATCTGTATGCTTAAACTTCTTGTCGTGCCAGAGCAGCTAGGGACAAGAAAGACGCAAAATACCAAGCTAAGCTTTCTTTCTTCTCTTTCTTTAGTGCATTTTTGGGCTACTGGAGGAAAGAGAGAGCAGCTGAGTTTTACGTATCCTCCTTTTTAGCCAGCAGAAAAGCACATACATTAGCAGAGATGCCCGTCGTTGTCATGGCTGAGGACCCCAGGATGGTTCTACGGTGGAAAAGTAGCAAGCAACAAGGCTGATGTGCTTGGCGTGCAGATGACTGCGCAAGACCGTGCTTCTTTGGACATAAAGTTTTGTGTGAGCGATCAATAGTAGCAATCAATACGTGTGTTGGCCCACTGCCTGTTTCATCCTGTGCCGCATCCCTTACTGATCTCTTGCTGCCTGCTTGAGGTGAAGAGTTCAAAGGGATGGACGGGTTCATTGCACGCAGTAAAGCATACCTTCAGCTCATCCGCGATGCACTGTCTGCGGCAGTCACGTATCTCCGTTTCACTCTGCAGTTCACAGTAAACCAGCCAGTAAAACATGCTGACATTTCCTGTCTGAACCATGTGAGAATACTGTTGCACCCAGCTGACAGGAGCAGCCCGTTCAATGAAGGGTGAACCTTGCGTACTGCCATGCATAGTGCTCAGCAAACTATTTAAAAGAAGGAAAATAAATCTATGTATCATATGGTGAATATAAGTATTAGGCAAATGCTGCATTGTAATAGAATTAATAACTAAGTGATGTAGATTTATTTTTCTAATGATGATGCTGGAGTTACTAAAGACTGCTCGGAAGCTAAAAAGTCTCAAAAAATGCGCTTTTCAAGGTTAGATATCTAGCAAGAGCTGCTTCAAGGAACAGGGAATACCTTAGAAGCAAGTATGCTTTAAAATAGGATAATTAAATTTCTGAGGTTTTGAGGTCACAACAAAAGCCTTTGCCATTATGCTGCTGCAGATGATAAATTAGTTTTGTTTCATGTGCTTTCTGTTACCTTTTCTTCTTAATTGTAAGTCCAAAAAGCTCTCAAAATCCTAATTTTTTCTAATTTACGCATGAAATATTTATTTCATTAACTTTTAAAATAAATATACCAAGATATTCACTATCATTTTCTTTCACACAAGCCATTTTTTAACATCTCTTTTAATTTAATCTATTTTATTTTCCTTTGATATCATTAGTGTTTAGGTGTGCCACACAATGCATAAAGTCAGTATGGAAGTCAGTTTCTGAAAAATCATTCAGAATCTTTGAGAGTTTTTATGGTTTCAAATATCTTATTTTTAAAGAATATATTTAAGTTTGACTTTTCTGAAAAGTCGATACATATATGCTACAATTTCTAAGTTGTTTGGTTTCATAAATATAAATTAATATGGATATCCAAGCACAAATTAACAGAGAATAGAAGATGCTGAGCAAAAATAAGAAAATATCAAATGCTAATTTCTACCAAATAGAAAAAAAATTCTTTCCTGCACAACAGAGTTTACTTCTAAAGCTTGAAAAGTGGCAGACAGAAGATCTGCTAGAATTTAATTTTAATATTTGCAGCACGTTGTCCTGAAAGAGTCTTCCACACGTACTGTTTGCTTAACACTCTCCCCAACCCCAGACTCTGAAGGGAGCCAGGTATCCAGTACTGCAGGACTGCACTGGTTTTATCTCAGCTGTGGGTGCAGTTGGAGACTTTCGATTCACTCTCGGCATTCTTCTTTGGAATTACTAGGAAGTCTTGAAGTGAAATACAGATTTTCCTTTTCTGACAAACAACATTGAAACCCCTCTATGTGTTCATTACCCCTGCTCTGCCTCTGTCTCAGGAGACTGCAAAGATTGTTTTCATTCATGAAAGCTTGCTGTGCAAGGGTCACTTTCAAATTGCTTTTGGGTTAGAAAATTTAATAAGCATCTCAACTTCACCAAATTGCAATCATATAATAGCTGATGCTACAGCACACAGCAATTCTCTCTATTCTGTGCTTTGTAATTAGAACTGTTTAGAGGGTCTGGAATACCTGATTTCTCAGGCCTTAGCAACTGGTGTGTGTTTGGGGAAGATGGGAGATTAAGCTTCAAGCTGTGGGTTTTCTACAGAATGACAGGACACCTAGGACCAAAATTTTCATAATAAATTTCATCCTTATAGACCCATGTTGCCTACTGTTAAAATCCCAATCAGGTGAAAGAATAATGCCACCTCTTGTTTTGCCCATAACTGTTTTGTATAGTAGCAAAACTAAATAGATGAGTTACTTCTCTGTCCAATCCTCGTAATGACAGATTGGCAAAAGAATCATAATCTTTCCTTGATGTCTTGAGCCATTCTGTTGAGAAGAGATCCTGCTTCTGGAAAGGTGGCTTTTCTGAGCTGCTTCTGCGGAGTGGTTCCTTCATCATGAAAGCCTTAGGAGAGAACATTGTTTACGATAACACTGAGAATCCACTTTTACATAACAAAAGGTTTATGAAAAAATATTGGTTTATGACAACTTGTGGTCTAGCCTGAATTCTCCTCTCTGGCCACTAAGATGCCTGACGGCAATGGAAAGTGTTTTGGGAGTTGAGATTCCCTTTGGGAATTCTCTCTGAAGGTTTTCAACATATTCGTCTTCGTTCCACTCAGTAGGAAATTTTTTGAAAGATGCAGTTGTGCTGTTGTACACAGAGAAGAAAGTAGAGAGAGTTATCTTGATTGGACCAATTTCATTCCTGCTGTAACACAGTTAATGTGATATGGTCATAAATGGGTAAGTTCTTTGCCTCTTGAGTAGAATGAAAGTAAACTGAGCTGTAAACCTGATCTTAATCCAAAGATGATGGTAGCATTACCTGCTGCTGCATATTTAAAGAAAGAAGGTGTCATCTTTGGCAGCAAGTTTCACAGAAAAAAATATTTTTCTTTGTAGATCACAGTGGAATCCAGACAGTGCTTTGCACGAAGGACACGTTGTCTCCGCACAGGAGCTGACTGTACTCTTGCAACCTGTTTTTACCCAGAATTCCAGAAACCTCATCGTGTTCCTGCAAGATACAGTATGTAACATGAATTCCTTTTCTCTCACCAATGCCGAGTGCGAGTCTGTGCCTAAATGAGATGCTGTGGTTCCTTCTCACCAATCTACTCTCTTTGCTTTTCAGCTTAGCATAGATGATTTCACATACCTCAGTGAATCCTACAGTAACAAGAATCCATTTCAAAACATTCAGGTAAGCATTTCTGTCTTTTATTTCTTTACATGCAGTATTTAAAATTTAAAAAGACATAAGAAAGATGCAAACAAACAATAACTGGGAAAATTAAACTGAATTGCAGCAATTTTCCTATTTAAATTATTTATTGAGACTATTTCAGCTTAAGCAGATGGGTTAAAGGAAATCAACTGAGTTTGCAGAAGTATTTTGTAGCTATTTTACTTCTGAAGATCAAGTTGTAAGAATTCATTGTAACGGACAAAATTGTTCCTAAACATGCTGCAATTTTGTATTGTAAAAAACAGTATAAACTTCCAGACTGACACCCCAAAATTCTGTTTTGAAGTCATTGGAAGAAAAGTTATAGGAATCAATTATTTATTCCTGATTTTCAGAATTGAACATCTATTTTATTTTCATAGAAATTGAAGCTCTCTCAACTCATGCAGGCAGTTAACTGTTTCATATTTGAAGGTAGTTAATATATGACTAGATACTGGATTGCTTTAGTCTACCTGAAGAAGAGCCATGCTACTTGAGTAATTTGAAACCTGCTCCAGGCACAGAATCTGAGACGGAGTCTTCCTGAGCCAGTCAGCAACTTCAACTTCTCTTCTCACTCAGGAGGTTTACAAATTTTGTGTGCGGCATCTCTGGTTATACTTACACGACAGTTGATCGAACTGTAATTAGACCAAGGAAGTGTTGACACGTGGAAGTCACAAAGGCATCCTTGTAGGCACAGCAGGATGAACAGAGCTATTAGTAATGTACGTGGTATCAGAGCTCATGAGGAAGCACAAATTCCCAAGCACCACACAGCAAGCTGTATGTGTAATTAAATACATAAATATTCACGTACTACCTGTCTCTACATCTATACTGTCTAAGAACCTCACATTTCCCTTGTGCCACTGATACTGGAGATCTTCATCTCTTTGCCATATAACAGCATTTCGACACTGATGGCGGAACAAAAACAGCTATTCAGAGTATGTGCATTGGATTTTCTGAGGAAGGAATGGCAGTAATGATCATTTGTAGTGTAAGGATCAGCGGTTGTGCCTATAGGCACATGTACTGCTGCTTCTCTGGTATGCCTCGTCTTCTCTGGGTTTAAAATCTATGCGAGGCTGTGTCTGGAGCAAATTTTGTTGCTGCCTGACTGCAAAGCTGGTTTGATTTTAGAAGCTCTGTGAAATGTACACAAGCAAGCTCCCGATGACGTGGTGGTCTTATTTAAGTAGGCCCTGGATGTCTAAAAGGAGGGATATTAAAGTATTTAAAACTTTATTCTTTTGCCTTGTAATCAGGACTCCAACAGCACTGTAGATAGAGCTTAGAGCCAAAGGCTGGAGATGAGTCCAGAGACTGCCAGGTTTAGAAATCGGGCGCTATACTGAGTGGATTGGGGACCTACCGAGGCTAGTGAGGAAGTCCTCAGCTAAACAAAGGATCACGTTTAAGTAAATCTTTGGTCTGTATCTGACAGAGCTAAGATTTAAACCCAGGTTTTCAACAAGGTGAACAAAAATCAGTAACTGTTTGCTTTCTGACCTTGCTTCTGTTCCCCTTCTGTCTTGGAGCTGAGACACTTTTTCTCATTACAGCTTCTTCAAAACTGGAAAGCTTCTTCTGACAAATTGCTCACCTTAACTCCAGTACTTCCTAGATTTGTTCTGTTGGACTTGGCAATTTTAATACTTTTCTGGTGTGGTTTGTGGGGGTGAAGTGCTGTAACTTGAGTGAAAGAAAATGAGATGTATAAATTAAATATTTCTTTTTCACTTAGGTGCCCATATGGAGAATTTTGTCAGTATTTTTGCATAGACTTGTAGCTTTTAGGGCCAGAAAGGATCTTTATAATCATCCAGTTCCATCTTGGATATAATAGAGGCTACAAAAATTTGCTCATTTGCTGTCGCATCAGTTGCACTCCACTTGAGCTACTTTGGGAAATAAATCCATTCTTAATCATGTTATGAAAGACTCTGTCATAATACTCACAGAACACAGGACAAAGGGAAGGTCAGGTCTGAATTTTCTCACTGGGAAAATTAGAATCTTTGATGTTGCATAATCACAAATTTTTATACCTTCACACTCTATATTATACAAGTGATTCATTAAGCTAAAATAGATGTTCCATGTCACTCGAGTATCCTCCTTTTGAACTTCAGAAATGCAAATTTATTCATAAACCTAAACTGGAGATCTCATTTAGAATGTATATGTGCAGGTAGCAGCATGTGTACTACAAGAAGGGCGTGTTATTTGTAGAAGCGTTACAGGCTTGTAAACAACAGAGGCATTTGCAGATATTAGATTTGTTCAGCTACATTAGCAGCTGTTTTGAGCTTCTGGGATCAATGGATTTGTATGCAATAAAAGAATTCTATTTCCAGTTAATACAAAAGGAATATTATAGGTAGATCATTTATCTTAAACATTCAAAGAACTTTTAAATTAAATAATAAAATACAAAAATTAGCACTTGGGGAACATTTTGTCAAGCAGTCACCTACCTTCCTTACAAACTATTTTTCTTTAATATTAGCTTTGGCTTTCCCTAAACAATGCTCAGCTCCTTAGAAGTGAGTGTATGGTAACACACTCCAATTAGTGGCCAGCTGTGCAGCTGCATAACTATTATTGTAAGTCATTGCCATTTGTCGTTCTTTGTCTCCATCGTATCCTCACTCAGTGGTCATAGACTGAGGAGTACTATTTAGTCATGCGTGATACAGAGGTCCTACTCTAGTTTTGATTGTTCCTTTTCTCTTTACCTCTTTTAGTTTTATTATATTATTTTTTGGATATATTATTTGCAGAACTGCATAATAAGATACATTCATCATAGATTTATTTAGTGACATGATGATGTTTTGTTCTCTAGCCCTTTCCAAAAAACTACCAATATTTGATTTTTCAATTCTGATCACTACCGGCCACTGAACTGACATTATCAAAGAGCTGTTGTGCCTCTTAAGGTTTCATTAGCGAAGGGTAACACTCAGTTCTGAGGCTATTGTCTATTATCTATTATTGTGTACATAAAATTAGTATTGTTGTTTTTTTCTCACTCTGTGCCCTGCTAAAATCAATTAACATTGAATCTCATCAGTTACTTTGTTGCCCAAGAGGCTGTACCAGAAGTTGCTTCTGCAATTCATCAGCTCTTGCCTTTACTATCTTGAATAATTCAGTGTAATCAGCAGATTTCATTAGCGCAATGATTATGCCTTTTTACCAGATAATTTACAAACACGTGGAACAGAAGAGACCCTACTGCAGGAACAGATACTTTTTTCTACCCCTTGCTTGCTATCTCTTTGCTTACCCCCACGTGAAGACTGCATCTCTCACGCTAAAGTTGCCTCAAGACTCTGCCGAGTGCCTTTTGTGGATCCACGCTAGAGCTCCCTGGTGTACGTGCACGTGCCTACTGACTCCTTCAGAGGTTTTCAGCAGAATTCTGAGGCACAACTTCTTTTTGCAAAAGCCATGTCAGCTTTTTCACAGTATAATCCTTCCTTGCTGTTATAGTCTGTATTTCATTCTTTGGAATAGTTCTTCCCATTCTTGGACTTCAGGTTTGTTTCTCTAGAGTTCCTCAGATGTGTCTGTAACCCTTGGAAAAAAATATGATGTCATGTTTGCCACCATATAGTACAGTGGTATGGAGGTTTGTTCAACAATACTTTCTGTAGCTACAACATATTTTATCAGCTAAAGTACATCAGATAAATTTTCATTAAAATCATGATATATAGCTTTATGCATACATTTTGGAGAACACAGGTACAGTGTAAAAGTCTATAAGATTAATAGTAATTGGAAAGTTAAAATGCAACAAGGATATTTTTCTTTGCAGTTCTCACTGTGTGTAGAAACAGATGTGCTTGCAAATCTGTTTGAATAGATTTTTCTTTTTTATAGGTAACTCATTGACCGATGCTGTAGAAAATAAATACTTCAATATTTAAATTACATACTCACAGGCAAAAGATGAAGATTTAAAAGATCTCTTTTACAGGAAAGAGCCTGCCTACTTCAGGTGTAGGTTCCCAGATATTTTCAGAGCCAACGCAGGAGCCTTTTTCCCAACTAATATTTTTATTATAGGACTGTCTATCTGCTTTGATCCCAAACATAAGCTAGTTCAGAACAACGAGTATGATCTTTTATAGATGGATGCAGGAGTCTTTAACAAAGATTTTAACAATAGATTTTTAATGATAGACCTAAATTTACTCCATTCCAGGTTCGAATTGCTTAGGTGTAATATCAATCCAGTTAGCGTAACACTGAAACCAGAGCTGGGCAAGTAAGTCCAAGCCCAGCTTTATCATAGCGCAGCTACTTGGCTTCAGGATAGCAAGAAACGTGGACAGTTATTCCACATCTGCCTGCAAAAAAGCTTGAATAGTGATATATGTAATCCAAGAGTGAAGTTTCTTGTAATATTTCACTCAGGAGAGGTGCTTCAGGGGACACTAAAGAAGGTAAATGTACTTAGAGTAAGCTGCCTGTAGACAGGTTATAGATTCTGGCATTTAGTGTAGGAAGTTCTGCTATCAGTCCAACAGCTCAACAGAGGGTTTTCTTCCCTCTCCCTCTCCCTTTCCTAGCTACTGTGTGGTTGTACCTCTTTCTTTAGTCCTTTAGCAGAATGCAAAATCAAGTGTTTCTCAGAAGCCCTCTTCATTCTCCACCCTCTTTTGGAGTTCTTGTGTTTTGAACATGCATGGTAGTTGAAATCCTAAAATGCGTAAAGCAACACATGGGTATTGTAAAGACAAGCGTGCAGTGGCCAAATGTCAAGGACAAACAAGAGGCGTGGGATCAGAATGGCTGCCTGAGGCCAATGAGTAGGTATCCAGCTGCCCTTCAGATGGAAAACAGTTGAATACCAGTGGCTGGAAGCTGAGACAGATGGCAGTGCAGGATTGGTTAGGAACAGAGGCACAATTCAGATATTACTCAGTAATGATGCATTTTATAACTATTCTATAATAAATGAGTAATCTGCTTAATATATATCCTTGGAAGAAGTGGCTGCTGTCATTCTGGCTGCTGCTAGGGGGCAAGGGATTAAAATATGGAAAATAAAATAATCGACTATTGCTCAGAATTTTAGCTCTAAATTCATATATGCAAACAAACCAAAACGAAATGTATCATCCTTTCCTTCCAGGTGGTGCTAAAAATGCTACTCAAAGACCTGTGAACCAGATCATTGCTTTCTGCTCTATTTTAATTTCTGCAGTTATTTTTCTATCAGTGTGGCAAACCAGACAATACTGCATAGTCCTTCCTTATAAGCATCTATATAAATGTGAAAATAACTAGCCTTTGCCTAGGAAAGAAAACATGTGAGCAATTAGAAAGAACCAGAGCAGGTCAGAAAAAGTGGTAGGCAGTCAGAGAACAGACAAAAAGGAAAAAGAGTAGGAGGAGAAAAGTGTTAGCAACACTACAACACTTGCATCAGTTAGAGGGGGAGAGAGAGAGTCTATAACAACTTGAATATCTGAATGTTGGATCAAGTGACAGACTCAGTCTAGACTTAAATGCAGAAAATGGGAAAGCAAAGTTAACAAGTTGTAAATTAGGACTCAATGAAAAAAATCTTCAGATATTCATATTAAATTTGAGGCATATCAGTTTTGATCATCCTCAAGTCTCCATCTTGCATTTTCTTTCCCTGAATATTTCAAGTTAATTGTATTATCAAGAAAAACCTTTGGAAAGAAAGTTTTTCCACTATGCAGGTTTCAAATTCATAGAATGAGAATGTATTTAAATGCATCTCACTCAAGTATTTTCAGCAGAAACTCAGCTGTGAGAGTTATAAATAAAGTGACAGATACCCTGATGCTGGATTATCTGAACCAGTTCACCCTGAGCTTTATAATTTGCATTTTGAGTAGAAAGACAGAAGGTACATGACATGAAGTTTGTTAGTGTGTGTCTGGAGGCTCTGTAGATCCTGAAACATGTAGCTTGCTTTATTTAATAGTTACAAATTAGACACTTGTCTGTACTGTGTGTGGTACCACCAGGATGTACACAAAGGAAGGGTATTTATTATGCGAACTATGACTCGGTACTGAATAGAGCTGCTGGAACTTGAAGTGTCTGACATTGATCCTTCTCACCTCTGAGGGCATTTAGTTAGATGGTCGTCTGATGAGTTTTGCTTCTGGCAAAGTTCATAACCTGTCTCTCCAATACCTTCTCAGCTTGAGAACTTCCGTGTCATCTGTCTCTCCTCTTCCACCACACGTATGGAAAGGACAGTGAGAATCTGATGTCACTGAGTGCCTTAAGCTTGCCCCAAGAAGGTGCAGGAATAAGAGCAACGCAAGTGTCCCTTCACTGCCCCTTTCCAGGAGCAGCCTGCTGCGTCAGGCTGGTGAGAACTTACGTAGTGTTTACCATGGTGGTTCCTCACCTTGAATATTAAGTTAAGGATACCTAAAAACATGGTTTGTGCTTAATTATTAAGCAAGTAAATAAACTGTTCATAAATTTCTTACAGGAAATTCTTCAGTCTTCTCCTTCATCTTTAGTTTTGCCAGCTGTTGACTGTGAGGCTACCAGGTATCTTCTGAGCTTTCTTCAGGAGTCCGGAGATTGGAAGTTAACAAACGTAACTAATCTCGGTGACTCTCAGCTGGAGGTGAATACATCTAAACCGAATTTACTGGTAGTTCAGCTTCAACCACTTGTCGGGTAAGAGCTCGTCACAAACAAAACTGAACCACATGTGTGCATGATTTTTAAAGCTTTTGAAGATGTCGCTTGTATTCAGGAAATTTAAAAACCAAAATGGAAGCTTACAGGATTAGCAAAGTTATTTTTCTTGCAAGGGTGAATTCGGTGTTTTATAAAATCCCCTGATGAGCTTACCAGGTGTAATAGATGAATTATGTTGAGAAAGGCAGTCAGGCGTTCCTATTTTGTCTGCCTCATTATGTGAGAACAAAGGGACAACTAATAAAACTAAATGGCAACACACTTTTAGCAGGAAGGTTGAATTATTTTATGCAACACATGATTAACCTGCAGAATTAATTGCTAGAAGGCATTCCAGGGGTCAAAAAAACTGGCAGGATAAATAAGCAAGCAAATAAACATACAGAAAAACCTGCAGTTAATATGAATAAAGAGACTGGTTTTCATCACTCTAGAAGGGAGAGGAGGGCTATCATTCTCCATGTTTCCAGGTCTCTGATCTAACAGAGGTAGAGAGAGACTGTTCCTTCAGATGAATGTATACTGAGAAAATATAAGGCATGGGTGTATTGAGTCCTTCTGCTCAGCTTCGCCTGCTTTTTCTTCTTCCTAGCCTGTTAGTTGGGCAGTTGTACATGTCGGTATACGGTGCATATATCGATGGGTCCTAAGGAAGAGCAATTGCAGCTATCACGTCACTACACAAAAAAACGACACACTACCCATTTTAAGGAGCTCAGGTACAAATGTTAGACAAGGGGCCAACACCAAATGAAAAGACAGCTGCACAGACATTTGTCAAAATAATGTCAGTAGTCTGGCTTCTCTGCAGCTAAGGAAGTTTGATGGGTTTGAGGAATCAGCTGAAGATGTGGTCCTTGTACTATTAATGGCTTTGCAGAAGAAAAGAGTCATAAGGAGGAGATGAGAGAATGATGGAGGGACTGATGCGGATGGTAATCCTTTTGCTAGGCAGTATCTTTGTACATTTCTGGTTCACATTGTTCTTGCCTAGAAAAGATTTTTAATTATTTTTTCTCCCACTCTTTTTGTAGTGGTTTAAATGAAATTTCCACACTGGAAGCAATTGCTGAAAATGGTAAGCAATTTGACCAAGATATAAGTAACATTTCATCATTTAAGTCTGTGTTTTCACTTGAGCAGATTGTATTCTCTAGTTCCCGGGTTTTGCTGTAATATTTGAACGTTTTCTTTTCCCCCATCTACAGTACTTATAAGCACTTGTCATAGTGTTGAAGTACTGAATATCTGATTCAAAATTCACTGAAATGGATATAACTCTGTGACCTGAAATGCAATGATAATTCACCTCTGCTTCAGGCATGGGCCTTTGCTCATGCTCCGAGATGCTCGCAGTTCAGAGTACGAACCCTGCGTCTCTGCGCAGCTCGGGCTGCCTCCTTGGATCTCACCTCGCACACCGGCAGCTGGAGGCGTCAGGCTCATCCAGCAGTTCGAAGGTCTTGGTCTCACCAGAGGCTGTCTGAACGAATAGGAAATGTTTTTCTAATCTTTGTAAAACAATACTGATGCCCTTCACAGCCTTTGATTTTAGAGTCTTTTATTGGTTTTGCAGCTCTTAAAGACTACTTGTTAAAGTTGAATTTCTCCATATAACACTATAATAAAACTTTTCTTGCCTAGCATCTGGCTGAAAAGGAGGTGCCGTACACCAAAGAGGCACTGAGAAGCATCTGGTTTTTTGCAGGGCTTTTGCTTACTACTCTAAATTAGAGATTGAGTTATAAAGTCTACTATCAATGTAGTGGCACTTTCAGGGACGTGTAGTGTAGTGTAGTTGGCTGATAATTAAACAGTGTCCTTAGTGCATATGACTGTTTCTGCCCAGAGCTGGGAGTGTAAAATCAGAAGCAGACTTGAAAATCAGGGGAAAATGCCTTAGTACTGAAATCAGTGGTTTGTCCTTTTCTCTTTGTTTTTGCAGTGCTCCAAAGTGAATGTGGTTTTTATACTCAAATAAGCAGCTGGATTTCCATCTCTGAATTGCAGAAGAGTTTAGTTCTCTTTTCTTGTCCCCAGAGCATACTAGATATGAAAAGCCTTGTCTTAATGTTGGCCTTGGCTAAACATTAGCTTTTTCTTTATGGGACATTTGTTTCATCAGCTGCACAAACTCAAGAACAAGCTTCCCAAACCCTGTGTCAGGCCAGTTTGGTTTGGAACAGCAAAGTTAACGGGGAACCTGTGGTATGACAGAGGAGCAGGCTATAGCAACTTTCTGGTTAGTGTCACCTAGCCGTTATCAGGGAAAAGGTGTGTGGATCAGGGAAGATGCGCCACTTTGTATGGCCAAAATCTACGCTTAGTATTCTGCGTCACAGCTGTGCTGTAGAAAAGTGGGACTGTGGGCTGAATCCTCACCTTCTGGTTTATTTGCCAAAGCAGCCACTCAATGCATTACCGAATAAAACCTGGAAATAACATCAGCAGGAAGTTTAAATTCAAATGAAAGTTGCTGAGCCATAGTTCCTTAAAATTATCCCACTGAAGGTCTGTGCAGCAGATGGGAGAGAGTCAGAAGAGAGACATTCCAAAAGTAGTAGATAAGTGTCCCCAGCACAGACTTCCAAGTCATGCAATCTGGGCTCCAACAGGTCTAAATGTCTAGGTACTGTTTGCAGCACAACCACAGTCATTTGCCAAATACTGCTGTCAGGACACCCTTCAAGGTCAGATCTTCTTGCAAGGTCATAAGTTATTGGTGTTTGTTATGGAAGGACTGCTGCTAGATCCTACCTGGGTAAGCAACAAAAAATACTTTTTGTCATGTACCTACAACGTGACAAAAGAATTGTTAACCCATAAACACTGCTTGTAAATTTTTTTTGCAGTATCAACAGTAAATCCATAGAAAAACACTGCAGACCTGTAGTAGGCTGCCCAGAAGTTCACAAAGCCTCTTATGTTTGTCACAGCAACTTCCTTCCTTTCCGCTGTAAAGAGTTTTAAAATCTGATGTAATAAAATGTCAGAGAAATTTCTCCTGCTGTTTTACTCACTGCAGACAGGAAGCTCTGTAAGACAGAACAAATGGGCTCAGATTCTGCCCAAGGGAAATGTGCTGTTCTGAAATATCTAGAAGCTGGAGTAAGCAGAGGGGTTTAGCACGTTATTTCAATGATGAGGCTCATTACGAAAATACAAACTGGAATTCAGAATCCAAATCTGCTCAAGTTTCAAGGCATTCAGATTTACTGTTTTCTTTATGCTTCTTTTCAGTATTTCTTCTTCCTTTCTTTTGCATGAGGTAGAGTTTGACGTTATTACTCAGTTTGTGCCGGTTTTCCTAAACGTTTCTCTGCTCAGGAGAAGGTTGCATTCTGTCATGTCAGTCTTACCTGCTGGATCCAGCATAGCTCAAAATCAATGGGAAAGCTGCCTATGACTCCATCTGCATAAGATGAGGCTCTTTAATTGTGATTGCATGTATTCCTTCTTCCACTCTGATTCTCAGTGTGTTCCTCTTTCCACTCTTTCTCTTCTCTCCTATTTTCCCCCCTTTCATCATGTTCTTTTCTATTCTTTCTCTCTGTTCTTTTCAATTTTATCCTTCCAGAACATTTCTTCTCAGTTCATTTCTTCCATCCCTTCCATCCCTGTATAAAATCACACAAAGAAATTAAGGTAGGTTAGAAATTAATAACAACACTAATCCTGCATTCCGTGGTGAAATTCAAGGGGTGTGTCTTCAGTGAGGTAGAAAGGTTTAATCCTTCCACCAGGGTATAGATGGTATACATAGCTGTGATTCTTGACCGATCACAGTTTGATCACAGTTATGCTAATTGGAAGGTGTTATCCTAGACAAACTGTTTCACATTCATAGATCTACGTAGTGTTTCATGATCCATGATATCTAAAATAAAAAAAAAAAACAAAACACCAGACTACAAAACATTTCAGTAGAACCACTCTAAAATCACTCAAACATCAATATTATCTGGAGATGCCTCTTCCATTAAAGTAAGAGCCTGGGATGACTAATGTTCCCATGTAGGCATCTAATTTGGGTGCTTTAAAATGTGGTGGACAATCTGGGCCCTTTTCCTTGGAGAGTTTGCAGATACTTCATAAGTAAAGTTTTGATCACAGGCAAACAAAGATCTATATCAACTCTGTTGTCACAAGGGTGTTCACAGCAGCTTCTCTGAATGAAGGAATTACCTCTAAAATCTTCCCAACGGCAGGAGTTATAGATGTTACTGGTAACTATAGTTACACGTAGCTCCTTACTGAAGTGAAACGCAAATAACATGTTATTTCAGAAAGCAAGTGGTTGCTTTAATGAATGAAAAAACAAAGACTATCTATGCATTTTTCTATGTATTATTTTTTCTTCTGCAAATTTTAGCTGAGGCTGCTGAGAATTTCCAGTGGGTTGCACTCTGTGGTTGTAGAATACAAAATCTACGATATGTAATGCCTTGGACCTCCACACCCAATATAATTACACTAGTGTATAAGCAGCTGTCTTTTCTGAGTAACTCCATTTCTTATAGTAGATCCTTTTAGCAATAGTTTTTTAGAAGGAAAATTTACATAGCTGTGATTCTTGACCGATAAGAGGAAATCAATTTGGTTAAAACCCTGCACAAAAAACAATGCTTGCATTTTTACAAAAGCCAAATATTTTACTCAGCCAGGAGACCATAATTACTGTAAATAGAAAAGGTTAAAAAGGATAATAATAAAAGCTTCAATCCCAGTATATGAAATTGAAATACAATTTCTGTAATGTATAACCTCAAAATCTGAGAAGCCTGTATATTCAGGCTATAAAATAGCCATTCACCAGACTGGTGCATGAACGAGAAGTGGAAAGGCACTGAAACAGTAAATGTGAGTCTGCTTGCTTGCTTCCTTCTCTATCAGTCCTAATAACAACACTAATAATGGTTCTTAATTCACAACTATTTTGCTCCTTATCATTAGCAGATGTTAATATTTCTGTGTAGGGCTTGAAAACATTTATCAGTTGTAAGTATTTGTCACAACTGCCTGTAGTTTCAGAACTAAAGGAGGATCTTCTGTAGAGGTGTCTTTGGATATCTTTAGAAGTTTCTCTCTTCCTTCCTTGACTTTTCCTTCTTTTTTCAGAAATATTCCACCACATTTCTCCTTTGGCTTCTTACTGTAGTCAACAGCAAAATTTTCCACATCCTGTTGAGGGTGCAGAATCAGGCTTTAAATCCACTGAAGCAAAAAGGAAGATTGCTGCCAATATTATGCATATTGTTCCCCAAACTAAGCACTACATTTTGAGTATTTTTTTCTCAGTGATTGGTTCTGTGTACTTTGTAATTCACAGAATAATGCTACTTAAGCTTTATTATTTGATTATTTAGTTATTTATTAGCTTATCACTTGACTAACAGTATATACGTCTTGCTCTCATCTCTTAAGTGACTTCTTCTGCACTTGCTTTTAATTGCCCAAAGTTCAACTTTCAGGTATAATTTCTACGGTATTTACTTGTCAGTTTCAGAATCACCCCTTTTTTTGAACTGTTGTAACGTATTTCTTTTGTATTGTCTCAGTGAAATTGTGTATTTTTCAAGACTCTAAACATTTGTATCTATTGACATATAAATGGTATGAGCACCTAAATTGCTTAAATAAATTAAATAAGCTTAGACATCTAGCTCATTACTTCTCCAACTACTGTAGGATTTTAGCTTTCTCAACTTACAGAGTTTGTTAAATTATACATGTTTCTATTTATAGACAAAATAATTGGAAGACTGACCATGGATCTGCAGGAACGAGGGATTCATTTTTCAGTAATTTATACTGCAGTGAGACCTTCAAGGGTGAGTAATCTTCAGTGCCTAGAACTGTCAGATTTTTGGCATCTAACAACTTAATGTTTACAGAGGAATGCTGTAGATGATTTTCAAGGTTACACAAGCAAGCAATCTGTATTATATGAGGTTTTGACCAGAAATGATTACATGAATTTTCATGTACAATAGCTATATTACATAACTATTGAAGTTTTACTGTTCTAGGAGACCATAAATTTGCCATTGTCTTTAGAAATTATTATTATTGTTATTATTAAAGACTGTGATTTCAGATTTTTTTCCCCATTTATCTCTAATGGTTTTATAGTAAGTTTTACACAGGACCTTATCAAGCTTCCTAGTGTCATTGGTCAGTAAAGACAGAATGTTGTAAATTAACTGGAAGCGACTAATGTATCCATTTTTAAATTACCCAGTTTCATTCCTTTTAGTCAATACTTGGTATTTACAACTGGAAGGTAAAGTTTTCACCCTTGCTGATAGTCAGAACATCATTCGTAGATCACATCGTATTATGTTAGCAGTAGGAAGCAATGCAGAATAATTATTTATGCAGAGTTACCTGTTTTGTACGGCATACAGGTTGTAATCAAGAAATATTCAAATTTTAGTTTTAATGCAATTAAATGGAAGACAGTCATGCCTTGAGGAAAAAAGAATACAGTTCCCACTAAGAAGAGAGGCATATGAGGGATGGATGGGCTATATCCTAAAAATCAGCAGCTTTGAAAGAAACATATCTATCTGTTCCAGTGGTAACACTTCTGAGCTCCTAATGTGATTCTTAGTTTAATCTGAACTTTAATTCAAACTCAAGATAATGCCATTTGAGAATACAGAAGATATGATTTCCTTGGTTTAGGCAACAGGAAAGCCTGTAGTAGGATAGTCTAGATCTAGTGTGAGAACTGCAGACAGGATCTTGAGAAGCTGGAGTGTTTTCAGGAGGGAACATTATGAAATATTCACAACTGTTCTTAAGACAAGAACAAAACCTAGAAAACCTGTTTTAAATGGGTATGGAGTGAAGTCCCTTTACCTTATCCAAAAGAAGGGTAAGAGGGAACTTGACTGCAGTTCATAAATGTTCTTTAAGCCAAAAGTGAATGAGCCCCCCAAAGCTGTTCTGTGTTCGATCAGAAATAATCTGGGTTTTTGCAGGGAGGTAAGATCTTGAACCTCTGACTATCCAACAAGACCATTGGGCTCGTCCCTTCAGACCCTAGGAAAAAGGATAGTTCTACTGAAGAAGAACTTTCTTCAATAATCCACAAATTAATTTCCACATACTGGGTTTTGAAGACCAGACAGAATACAAGGACAAAGCAGCATGAGGAAGCAAGCTCACATTAATATTCTTTGTGCTGTATGTTTATGTAGTAAAGGAGAGGAAAGGACTTTTGATCCCCTTTTTTTTAATTTTTTTTTTTAACCAAGATCCAAAATAAAAATAAAAATTATTTAGTTATTGTGGCTCTTTACTATTTGAAATCAAAGGGGCATGGGCATTTTTAGCTGAAAATTGCATCTAGAACAATTGGAATGAAAAATATTTTTAATTAATGAAAGAATTGGTGTCAAGAGAAGGAATTTTTCAAGCAGTTTTAAAAGTTTTTTGAATTTTAAATCTATGCATATTTCAACAGGCTTTTTAAAGTGACTTAATTTGAGCAACTGGAGCACTTTTAAATAATTAAAACAATGTATTTTAAGATGTTCTGCATTTTTTAAAAATAAGCAATTTAAACTTTTCTTAATTCTGTAAATTCAATGCCATATAAACCCATTTGAAGCATATTTTCCCCCTGCAATAACTTTAAGTTATTTCAGTGCATTCAAGGTTATCAGCTTCTGTACAGAGCTAGAAAAGGCAAAATGGAAAGTACCTTTGAGGGTTCATTGGTCTGTACATTTGCATGTAACCTCTTCTTAGTATGTATTGCAAATCTTTGGCTGTGCTTGAACTGCAGAAAATGTGAACTGTTTCATAACCTTAAGCTAAATGACTATCTCCCTTTGCGTAAGCTATAAAGACCGTATTCCGTGATCTAGAAGCTACAGGGTCACTCCCCATTGATAACCATGATCAGTACACATGATAAGTAAAAGGCTTTGATCGTATGGGAAAAGAGTTTACATTACTTAGTACATTTGAAAATCAATAGCAATCATTCAGTATGAAAGATTTGCCTTAACTAAGTTGGTTTTTTCTCATTGATGAAGGAAATGAGCGTTAAGCATAACACCTTAAAAAAAAAAAAAAAGGACAGCTCCTTCTGATCAGGTAAATTAACTTTATGCAATGAAGGTCCCAAAAACTGGAGATAGATATAAGATACTTCTCTCCTGATAGCTCTCCCTCCTTGCTGTTGGGCAGTCAGTGGCTTCATAGCATTGTCTTTTTACATTCACTCATTCTTCCGTTGCCTCAAGCAGAGAAAAATAAATGTGAGAAATGCATATATTGGAAAAGATTCCAGACTGGTATTGGCTTTACAAAGTGAATTAATGAGACAGGATGCAAAACTTGAGTTTCCTGATTTGATGAGAAAGAGCTTTCTAGTTTAGTCAGTGCAGCCACAGATCCCTTTGGGCTACCATAGTTATCAGTTAGTTACCCCAGTGCACGATGGAGATTTATTCAGGCTGGCTCTTGTTCTGTTCCAGTTTCAGCATTTGAAGCTGGAAGACAGAATAAAGACCCTGAAACAGATGATGTTTGGTGACCTATATGAAATGGTTTTACTAATCAGTTGATGATTCCTCTGAATATCCCATCATGTCATAAAGGAGCTGCCTTCCTCCAACAAGGCAGCTACCATGTCTTGTGACTCTTGTTCTAAAATGCTTTGCCTTTGAGGTCTGGCTGAGTTGGGCTGATGCTGAGAGAGTGATTTATATCACCTAATTCTAGGCAAGTGAAGTGTAAATGTCTACACCTGAAGTCATCAACCAGGGTGCTCTTTACAATCAAAGACTTTTTAGGGTATGATCCTTCTGACCTATTTTGTAGGGGACTGTTGCAGGATGACATGAAACTCAGCTTTTGTAATCTCCTTTGTCTCTGACATCCATAAAGGCAGTCCTCATGCTTAGGTCAGATCTCGACATATACATTTAGTCACAGAACTCTCACTAAACATTTCTCATCTTCTTTTCCATTAAAAATCAGAAATTTATCCCAAGAATTAAGTAGTTTTCTGCCAAGACCTTTCTTCCCTTTGAAACTTGTTTGATAGCTTATTTTTTCTTCAGGAGAACCAAACCCCTCTGAAGTCCTTGTTCCACTCTTGCATCAGGAGTTCTCATAAATATATGATTCTTTTGTGTTCTTGGGGACTATGATCAAGGTCACCCCTCTACTTGTGCTTGCTGCTAGTTAGTTTTTTTGGCTTCTGGTTGTAATGCATAATTTTACCTGTGCTGTTGTAACTGGAGAGGTTAAAAAGGCTACAGTGATTGAAAGAGAGATATGCTTCAAATCATGTTTCCCACCCTTCAGATCCTCATGGTGTCTATGTCACATTTTTACAAGTTCACTTCTGAAACATCTGCAAGACAGTTTTATCATTGTTATCTGTACCCAATTAGATTGAATGCTGAGGAACCCCATATTGCCAAAAGGATATTTATGGCTGCTTCCCAGCTGATACTAATTTTGTTGACTCCACTTTTTACAGATGAATTGTGAACTGCTGTTTAAACCTTCTCTACTGCCACCATATTTTCAGAGACCTTCAGCTACTGTGGGCTTTTGATTGCTTCGTTCTACAGTCTGTCTGCTTTAGTTGACGTTTAAGTGTGTTGAGCCTTCGATCCCACTCAGAGCCAAGCAATATGAGTTATAGGAACTTTATTCAGCCATAAGTAACATGGGCATCTCAGCACAAGTGGTTGCATTTAACCTTAAAAAGTGTCTCTTGAGGGTATCTTCAGGTGCTATTGATGTGCATCCCATCTAAAAAGAGTATGAAAAGTTTTTATCTTCTTTGACAAGTGCTTGTGGTTTTGTTTTCTTTGTTTCTGCCTTCTACCTAATGCATTTTTAAAAATGCATTACATTTTGCAGTGCTGCATCTTCCACTTACATCCAGCTCCTCTCTTTTTTGTTGACTATTCAATTCACCACTCTGAGGAGACTAAACTCTGCAACAGCCACCCCACTGACTTCACAGCTTCTGATTAATGGAATGCTTTTAACAATTTAATACTCAAACATTATTTACTGGGAGCTTTCCCATGAATGAAATGTTAGGGAAAAACTTATAATGCCATTTGCAGGAGTTGGGGTTGTAGGGTTAACATCCTCATGCACCCTTTAATAGAGGAATTGGCTTACTCATTTACTCTTGTATAATTTTTTTATATTTGAAGGAGCAATTATAGTTTGGCATAGTATAATAGTGCTTCCAACCTAAAAGAAGAAATCGCAGGAATTCCTCATCCTCTCCTCTCCCTACTTATAGAATTCCATTATAATAAAAAATAAACTTTAACTTGTAGATGAAGAATATGCACTTAATTATTTCCTAGCTAACAGGGGTTTTTTTGTTTGTTTGTTTTTTGTTTTTTGTTTGTTTGGTGGTTTTTGGTGGTTTTGGTTTGGTTTGTTTGGTTTTTTTTTTTTTTTTACTTAATAGAGGTACAGCCTTTTTAAATAATTACAAAAGAACTGCTTAAGGCTGGTTCAAACCAGTTAGTTGTCACTCTAGAGGAAAAAAAACCCAAACAAACATTTAGCCAAATTAGCTTGGAAATTGAATGCTAAGGATGTGAGAAATGCTTGTTAGCGATTCTGTATGATTTATTCCATGTGTTAGTGGGGAATTCAGGCAAATAACTGAAAACTAGTGTTTTACCTTTAAGGCTAGACTTTGCACTAGGGCATTAAGATTCACTTACTTTTAACATTTTTGCAACTTTAGCTTTCATTTTATATTTACATTTATATGTATAAGCTTATTGACTTCACCGGGAAATGAAGGGCAGCGTGGAAGTAAACTATTATTCTTATTTGATCAGAACAATTTTTTAAATTTTCAGTTTCTAACTAGCTTTTTAAGGCATAGATGAAGCCTATACAAGTGTTCCATATACACCAAATTAGAAAGTTGTATTTATTTTGCAATTAAAACTAAGGATCAGGAAAATTGGAGTGGGGGAGAAATGGTGGAGAAGGGACACAGATGGGGATGAATTCTATCTTAGGAAAAAAACCAGAAATTGGTAAAATGTATGTATAAAAATTGCAATGAATACTCTTAAAAATACAGTCATAGACAGGCAGAGGTTATAAACATAATAATTTAGAATAAAATTAAGGTATAAGGCTAAAATAGGATAGAATAAATGGCATGTGTAACTGTAAACAAACATATTGATATGGCATGTTAGTAGGCATGCTAAAAACTTTCTGGAAGGAAAATGCCAAGGTAAAAAAATTATTAGAGTGACAGAGTAGATCTGTAAAGGACTGTCAGTTTATCTTAAAGGAAGTTTGGATTCAAGGAGACAAAGATAAGTATTCTGGGGACTCTAGAGTCCTATTCTAGGAACAGAGTCTTTGAAGACTGAGGCCAAACATAGTATCTGAGTGACATGACTTTAATCTGAAGATTGAAATGATCCATGTAGCTGCGATTTGGTGAATTGCCCAGTAAGCTCCTCTAATTATGTTGACTGACACTGTTTGTAGATGGAATACAAACTGTTTAAACACAACATATTAAAACCTCAAACTGTATGTCAAAAAGTATTTTTGAAAGATTGCCTCTTTCCCCTTGCCCTTCTCCCCACGTGAAAACATCCCAAACTGTGCCATAATTAAACAAGACAGTGAAAGAGGTGAGGCTATTAAAAGTAATAAAGCCATGCTTCAAAAAGCAGAGTCCTGTATGCATATAGAAAATTAAAAGGAATATAAATTCTTGCAATTTTAGTGCAAAATCATACGCCAGACTTAAATAAATTCAGAGGAATAATGTGCAAAAGACATAAAAACTATTAATAAAAACACATTAGACAGGTATTCTTTCAGCGAGCATTTGATCTAATAAAAAAGAGGAACTCAGAAAAATGAGTGACAACACAAAGCCAAATGAGTCTGTGTGTTGATCATCTCTGTGGTGGAGTAATCATTGAGCCTCGAAAACTTTTGGTGTTACTGAGGTGGTAGTAGAAGAGATTTCAGAATAAATCAATAAAACAAATAGTGTCATATCACCAAGGTCAGACAATTTTCACCTAAGTTTTAACTACAATAAGAAACAGCCAAACTACCAATTGTCATGATTTCGGATGTACAACTTATCAATTATAATTTATATAACATGTATGTATATATAAAAAGTGAAATTATTTTCAGGCAGAAATAAAAAAAACAACAAAGGTAGGAAAGAAAGGATAAAAATAAAGGATTGATGTTTACAGTGGGAAGTAATTACTAGGGAGATTCTGTGAGGATTGATGTTGATGCCTGTGCTGTTCAACAGAATCATTGTTAGTGCGGAAAGGGGGCTGGAATCTGAAGGTGCCAAAGTTTGCTGATGCACTGACAAGTTAGAGAAACCACTCACAGCACTATGTCGCTGGGTGATAAAATGACAGATGAAATCCAGTTTCAAGGAAAGTAACACACATAAGGAAAAACCTTAAATATGCCCATCACACTGTGGTGAGTGGCTGCTGTTTCTCAGCAGAGGGATTGCGGTGAGAATGTGGGTAGATCTCTTGGAACATCCCAGCAGTCAGCAGCGGGATGAATAGTGAGCAGAGTGTTATCAATCATTGGGAAAGGAAGACAGCAAAGCAGCAAGCGGCAATTAGTTCACTAAGCCCTTGGTGAGTGCAAGTCTGCCAGTGGAATAGTGTGTGTGATTCTGGCCACCCCATCTCCAAAGGGATACAGTAGAGCAATGAGATTAAAATATTTTAGCTAGGAAAAGTGGCAATTCAAGAGGGAAATAATAAATAAAATCACCAATAACATGGACGAGCTAAACAGGAAATAATTGCTCACTGTCTCTGGCCACTATTCATGATTATCACTACTCACAGAATATAATGCAGGAATTCAGGAGCACCAAATTCCTTTAAAGAAGCAAAATAAACTATTTTTGGGTGACAAAAGTACGTATATTTCAGTGATTTGGTGAACTAATGGAAGAAAAACAGGAAGGAAGATGCTATTACAGACGTTCATTTGAATGCAACCTTCAGCTCAGAAGGTTTCTAGCCCAAAGATTACAGAAATCAAGGTGGGTATCCTGGGACAAGTATTGTTTGTATTTACCCTTTTCTTATTTTTAGCTGCCAATTACTATCACCAGCACTGGCAGTGCGCTAGGTAGACCTTTGGTCTCACACAGTTTAGCTGGTCTTGTGTCTTAGCAGTGGAAGGTTGGGATATTGACATAGCATTTCTCTGGGACAGGAGTGTGAAAGGTAATGTGTAACTTAGTTAACTAAAGGCCGTGAGCCAGAAGAGGCAGCCAACAGACTAAACAAAGCTCCACTAAGTGAAGCTCACAGACTTTCCTCCTCATGCTCGCCTATTAGGTTGTTGTAGAATTGCCAGTTTTGAAAATGAAAATAATTGCCACATCAAAAAAATGCCTGCTGTTCATAAATCATTGTTCTGCTGGCAACCAGGAAATCCGTAACAAAAAGTGACTGTGTTGGCTGGAAATCGGGTAGGTGGCACCCCAAGCTTGGTGCAGTTTTCGCTACTTTCAGTGCAGTGAAACAGGTTGGATTCTCAAGATCCTTGTGATTAAGTTGCCTCTGGGAACTCAGTCCTTTCCCCATCCATTGCTACCGGTGAGCAGAGAGACCTGTATCTTTGGCACCTTCTGCAGACACCAAAGCCCATAGGCATGATCTTTTTCAGAGGCGGACATGCATTCCTGTTTTGGGGAAGCAAAGGATTAGAAACAGGAGATGATCCCATCCACCCAGGGGATCACAGTGTATGTGTCTCCTCCCAACATGTTCCTAGGGCTGAAGAGCCAGGAGCTCGGTGCTGTGTGGCTATGTAGCTCCTGCATGTGGTCGGAGCAGCCTTGTCCTAAATATCTACCTGCAGTACTTTTTGTCTTCCTTCCCTTTGTAGGAAATTAAATGAATAAAGCTGGTAAAAGAATGAGCTGGTGCAACCACAGGGATGTCCTGTGCACTGGCAAAAACATTTATATCGTGCACAATTTGATTTCTTTTGCAACCTCTGTTGTCTGTGCTAAAGGAATAACTGTTAGAGGAACAAAGACACATTTTACCAACACGTGCCCTGGTTTCAGCTGGGATAGATTTAATTTTCTTTCTAGCAGCTGGTATAGCACTGTGTTAGGATGAGAATAATGTTCATAACACACTGATATTTTAGTTGTTGCCAAGCAGTCAAGGGCTTTTCAGCTTCTCACACTGCCCTGCCAACGAGAAGGTGGGGGATGCACAAGAAGCTGTGAGGGGACACAGCCAGGACAGCTGACCCAAACTGGCCAAAGGGATATTCCATACCATATGACATCATGCTCATATATAACTAGGGGGTTGGCCGGGAGGCGGTTCGACTCAGGAAATTGCTGAGCATCAGCTTTGGGTGGCAAGAAATTCTGCTGTTCATCGCTTCTTTTGTTTTTTATTATTATTATTATTACTATTATTATTATCACTATTATTATTATCATCATCATCTTCCTTTGCTGTCCTATTAAACTGTCTTTATCTCAACCTTCAAGTTTTATGGTTTTTTTCCTTTTCAATTCTCTCCCCCATCCCACTGGGGGGGTGGGTATGAGCGAACAGCTGTGCGGTTGTTTTAGCTGCCGGCCGGGTGAAACCACAACAACATGACATAAAAATTTGACAAGAATCACTAAAATGCAGATCCTCAGTCCTGGGAAGTGTGTGTGATCTGATGGCAGAATAACAAACCCCTAAGTTCTAGTGCATCCAATCTGTAACATAGTTAAAACTAGTTAGAAGAAACCTGTATTATTTCATTTTAGTTTCAAGTGGCATATCATTTTCTATCTTTCTTTTCACTACAGAAAAGAATTCATTCACTTCATGTAGTACCACAGAATGTTTCGATTTTAGAAATTCAGTGTTTTGTGGTAAGAAGGCATTTTGTTCCACAGTTCTAGATCTGTTATAGTTATGCATGTAGTGGTTGTGTTTTTCTCTACTTTCTAACTCTTACCCTGCCTGAGATCCCCTGACATATTGGACTCTGTTCAAAGCCATCAGCTAATGATTTTCTGCCATTTGAAACAGAAAAGAGGGGCCATCATTATTCATACTTAGCTATTGTGCATATGCAGCCATTAGACTCATAAATACAGCCTACGTGCCTCTAAAATTATGATAGAGGATGATAAATTTTTTGTGTAATTTTCAAGCAAGTGAGCGAGCGGCTGTGTGGGGTGTAGTTTTAGTTGCCGGTTGGGGTTAAACCACAACACAGACAAAGCTAAGAACTAGGCCAGGGTGTTAATAAACCGGACTGTTATGGCAGTGTTTGTGTACTGTGAAATACAGACCTTATTTCCTTCTGAGAACCCATCCCTTGTAGCTGACAACTTTAAATTGAATTAGATTTCAGTCACCTAATATATCTTTCTTTTTAGACAGCTGTCTAATTAGAAAATTCACTGATTACAGAAACTTGTGGTGCTAATATCTTTTGAGGAAATAGCCCTGTACAGTCAGATCCCTGTGCGGTCACCTGTGTTAGCACCAGCCAAACTGCAGCAGAACCAGAGGCAATGGTGGGAAGGCTCTGGGACTCGCCAGTGGACCCCGGGACTGTTAGCTGCGGGTGCTGTAAGAGAAGAGGCATATTTGACCAGCATGAGGTTGACAAGTCTTTGTTTCTTCTGGGATCCAAACTAGTATCATAGCACTGTACTGATCCACGTAGGCTTACCAGCTCACGGCAACCTCACATGGGAATCTCTGTTATAGGAGATGTTGTATGACATATGTCTTTAGTGTCACTAGTAGACAAAAAAAAGGGCAATAAACTCATCCTTTTCCTGCCAAAATGCCACGGGCCTCTTATTTAATTTGTTAATGGAAGCGTTGCTGTAAAAGCCATACAGAAAGTGGTGCCTGACATCAAATTTGATATTACATGGCATATTGTGTTCTTGTTCTGTCCTTTTCATTTCACTAAAACCTCAATGTTTACAATTTTATTGAAATATTGCAGCTGTTCTTCTGTGATGGGATTTCTGTTTTAGCCCAAATGATTGAGTGACTTCCCAGATAGATATTTAATGAATCATAAAAACTATCATTCTACATTTTAGTGCACAACAGTATGAAGCTAAACCCCAAGTATTCTAACAGCTATATATCTCTGCCTCTGGGGCTTTCAGCCAAATCACTTGCAAAATTCTGCAACAGAGTAGGGAGGCTTTCTTGCCTTACGGTGAGCAGAACTATTGCAAGACGAGTGTTGGATCCCACTTTGCCTCCTCACTGTTGAAAACTCCTTCCTCCTCCCCAGTGCATGATTTCCCTATGACCTGAATGATATTCCTTGCTACTGCTCCATAGTTTTTCTCAGGATCTGAAGTGCCAGCAGGAGCAACTGATTGTGGTTGAACCAAACCTCCTGCCAGACTTGCCATTACCTGGCATTGAAGCTTGGCTATAGCGTAGGAGCAGCAATAGGCACCAAGCTGCTAAAGCAATCCCACAGGAGTGCTGGAGGGAAGTTGGTCTTTGTTTGCTAAAACCCCTCACCTTATAAAGTTCAGTTTTCCAAAGTTTAATACCAAAATATCATGACAAGGGTCAGTAACTACCAGCCACAGAGTAGGCAGTTACACCTAACAGCTGGCAAAGGTTGCATGCTTTGGTTGTGTTTTGTTTTAGTTGATGGGCTAGAGACTGGTAGGAGATGAAGGACATTATGAAAATGAGGTTGATGGCATGGGCTGAGATGTGTGAACTGGAAGGGTTAACTAGGCTTTGGCGGAAATACATCTAATTTTGAGAGAAACTTGGAAGAGGAAAAAGGGTTTATCGAGAAAAGAAAGCATGGTAATCTCCTTCAAAAGACATGGATGTTATTTCTAAGATTAGCTTTGTCTAGACTTTCTGATGTGTGTTTCCTTTATATATATACGTTCTAGCTTACATACACTATTGTCAGAAAAATTAAGTGGATACTGAGTGCAAGAAAGCAGAGTAGAAGGTAAGGACTTTTTTATTGATTTTCTGTGAAAAAAACACTTGTTTTAACTTCCCTGTCAAAGAGATCCAGCTTGCTAGAATTGTTGGCCTTTGCCTTTTGATTCAGCAAAACTAGGAAGACAGAGCCAGACTCTCCTCACAAGTTTCTGCAGTGCAAGTTTTGGCTTTCTGTTTGCTCCAAAAGAGTTGTCACACACAGATGGAGATGCCGAAAGCGCAGAATGGTGTTCTCACATTGAACACAGTATTTTTACAGGGAGAATCTGACCATCTGAAAAACATACTGGTATTTAGACTGTAATTTATTACAGACAGACCTGAGGAATTGTAGGAATGATGTGTAACTTTTTAAAGTTAAAAATTAATTTCCTTGAAGTATCAATAAAAATTTGAAGTGTAACATGTATTGTCCTGTCCACACGTCTTTCTTCAAGTTAGGAAAAAAAAGGAGACAGACTCCCCATTTTTGCAAATTAGTCCTCCAAAGTGCTGCAGGATCAAAATATTAAGTGGAGGGAGGGAGACTTTACGGGTCTTCAGATTTTTAATTTCCCTGTGACTAGCCTACATCTGGGACAAACAGTGCTGGCAACTCTCCCGGCACTGTAACGCATTTTTCAATTTGGTAACTCACCAGGCCCGTATCTGACCTCAGTCCAACCCTCACTACATATACGTTTCCTCTTGTTGCAGCAGAGGCTCCTTCTCCCTTTTCACATCTCCCATGGCAACTTGAATTCCACATATGGACATAAGAAAGTGGGCAAAACAACCAGTTGGAGTGGGTATTCCCCTTAGCAGTCTAAAAATGATGTAAAATCTGTAGCTTCTTTTATCTTCAGGGCAGAATTGCCTGAAACGGGGCCCAAAATCCAATGTTAAAGCTGGGGAGATTTGCATCAGCCAATACTCCTTGAATGATACATCTGGTAGATTCCTTTCAGGATTAATTGTGTTTTACATTGCAAGATCTTAATGTGGTTTTTTTTCTTTCTCTTTTTTATATTAGAATGAAAAAATCTGATTAGTTAGAAGAATGTAAATGAGTTTTAACACTGGTCGATGACCAAGACATTGTTTTCATTGGAATAATTGTATTTGGGTTACTTGTCCTAAGTGAAATTTAAGGTGGAGAATTAAGTGTAGCAGCTCCTTCTGCTGCTACTCCAGCTTATACGTATTCTGTTTTACTTCTAAAATCAAGATCTTTTATAGGCCAATTCCTGCTCTTCCTTATGTTAGCTGAAAAAGTTTGGTATAAAAATCCATTAAAACTTGGAGCAAGAAAATATCATTTTCTTCAGAAAATTTGGACTGCTGTGGCATTTATGGATGTGCTTGTATGTCCCATACATGCAAAAATTCCTTGCCTCATTTTAAGGCCTTCCAAGCAGAATGATTAGCACTCTCCTCTGCTCTGAGTTTCATCACTTGCATGGTCCCTGCTAAAAGTCGCTTGTCTCTGCACCATATTCAGTTGCACAGAGTAGTCACAATTGCTGTAAATGACAGTCAAGACATGTCTTAAATGGCCCAATGCTGTGAAAGGACAGGCCTGTGAGGAAACACTTCTAGCCATACATAAACACACGAGCTGACACTGCAGATTTTGTTTACACAGGCCACTAAACTGAGCAGGATAATAAATATTGCAGTTTTATGGTCCCTTCTAACGGAAGATCTCCCAAGTGCTTGGTCATGACTTGGATACTCTCCATAATTATAAAAGACAACTATCAATTACAAAAGACAACATTATCTTTTACAGCGAGATCATTATCTCTTACAGTGAGACTTAAATTTTGACTTTAACATTTGTGTCCCAGCCTCACTTTTGTGAAAAACCCTCAAAGATGCAGAACATCAGGTAGGAGCTGAGTGTCACAGTCCCCGAGCCATTTGGCTTGCTGGTAGAAGCATGCATGGCTGGACAGGGGAGCCATCAAATGATAATGATGTGAGCCAGTAAGCTTGGTCATATATCCTGCAGGGCACTAAAATGATGGTAATCATTGTTAATAAATGATTGCTATTGATATAATGTACCTCATTTCTGTGCATCCTTTTCCCCCTGCTTTATCAGAATATTAATAAAGAAGGAAAAAAGAGGCGAAGGATTCCTCTGGCCAAAATGTCATGCTGCTGACATTTATTCTGAAGTCTTGGTTAGGCTTACAGTTGCTTTACAAATGTGTGAAATAGCATAGAATTCACTCTAGTGTGATAGCAACCAGTGGCCTAACGATTCCCTGCTGGCTGCTGAAGTGGAAATGAAAAGGAGAAAGTATAGTGTTAAGAAGGAGACCGTTTTCTGGAAGTTTAATTTCCTTTTTTGGTGAGGAGTCCATTCCAGTTTCAGCAATGCAAACGTAATCCTGCTTTGAAAACATTTCTCTTTGTGTGTGCTTTCAAGTATGACCACTATAAGCTCCTTCTCTCGGTCCTCTTGTAAATGCCCTCAGATCTGCGTTCTCCATCTGGATCTACCTGTAGATCCATGCAGTCAGCAGGGAAAAGAATGAGATTTCTGAGAAATTCTCCACCTGAGTACATTTCCACTCTACTCTTTCTCTATGTGTATGTGTGAATGCACATACGTATGTGAGCAATACAGGTATCCAAGTCCATACTTATGCCAAGTATTGTCACAGTTCAGTTATGCCTGGATTTTGAATTAGATGATCTTTATTTTAAAGCACATTTCTTATAACTTAGAACAAATTTTCTATTTTGTGTTTCACTGAAGAGAAATGCATTACATACCTGCTTGCTTTTGCTACGTAGACAGGTGATTGTGATCAGTTTAAAGTTTCTACTTAGAAAAAAAATTAATTAATTTTGACAGGAAATATGTCTGAGCAAAAAATGTAAGGGCTTGGCTCTCACAATCAAAGACCTTACCGGGGTTTATACATACATACAAAAATTGATTTTTCTAAATAAGGTTTCTAATTTTTCCTGAATCTACTCAACACACATTTTTACGTGCTTTGTTTCCCTTGAAAGCTGTATTATAGCTTTACCTCATGCTGTTTGCATTGAAGAGAATTAATGTGGAAGGAAAGAACAATTTCAGATATTGAATTCTGCTTCTGATAACACCTGCAAGTGCAATTACTTGGGACTTGTGCAGTCTTTAGATATGTAAGTTTTACTGTATCATATGCAAATTATAAAATTTCAGGTGATTTAGTAGGAACAGAAATTTTAAATTTGAAAAACTGCCTTGAAGTTGTGATAACCTACCACCTTAATGAAATAGGTACATGAACAAGACAGGTGTATTCAGATGAGTTTCTGGTAATTCCTGATAAGCTAAGCGTCTCTATGGGGAATGTTTGGGGGGTTCTGATTATAACTAGGTCACCCTGCAAACATTCCTGGTGGAAAAAGTTTAGACATCTTCTGGGTTCAGTTTCAGCAGAGCAGAAATTTTGTCTCTGTCAGTTTTAGTTATACAGAATTAAAGTCAAAATTAGTTGCAGGTAGGTAAGATTCTTTGCAACAGACTGTAGTAGCTGCATCAAAGCTTGCATTTGAATTTGAACTTATTGAAATTTTGTGCTGCTCCAAACCAGTGTGATTTTTCAGTACTATGTCTAATTTCATATCTTTGTACATGATGGACAGACAGTATCTCATGGTTCACGTTTTGTACTGATAAGTAAATTCAAACAGTAGGACTTGGAAAAAGTAGTACGTAAAATATGTGTAGGGCACTTAGTAGGCAGGAAATTACATCCTAACAAGATTGGGCTTCTATATCTTTTGAAAACTAGGAATCTAGGCTTTGACCATTGTGATGAAGAAGCCTTCCTCATTCTGCATCCTACTCAGGTCACGCTGAGGTCTAGATCTGTAGATGATTTGGGACAGAATCGCACAGAATCACAGAATAATTGAGGTTGGAAGTGACCTCTGGAGGTCATCCATTCCAACCTCCCTGCCCAAGCAGAGGAGACAACCTAGAGCCAGTTGTCCAGTACGATGTCCAGTTGTATTTTGAACTTCTCCAGGGATGGAGACTCCACAACTTCTGTGGGCAACCTGTGCCAGTGCTCGGTCACCCTCACAGTAGAAAAAGTGTTTCTTGATGTTCAGATGGAATGTCCTGTGTGCCTCTGGCCCTGTCACTGAGCACCACTGAAAAGACCCTGGCTCCATCTTCTTTACAATCTCCCTTCTGGTGACTAAACACATTCATGAGATCCCCCTCCTGAGCCTTCTCTTCTCCAGGCTAAACAGTCTGAGCTCTCTCAACCTTTCCATATAGGAGAGATGCTCCAGACCCTTCCTCATCCTTGTGGCCCTTTGTTGGACTCTTTCCAGTATGTCTCTCTTGTACTGAGGAACCCAGCACTGGACCCAGCATTCCAGGTATGGCCTCACCAGTGCTGAGTAGAGGGGGAGGATTACCCACGCTTGACCTGCTGGCAATATTTCATCTAATGCAGCCCAGGATACCATTAGCCTTCTTTTCCACATTGCTGGCTCATGTTCAATTTAGTGTCCTCCAGGATCCCCAGGTCCTTTTCTGCAAAGCTGCTTTCCAGCCAGTTGGCCCCCAGTGTGTACTGGTGCCTCGGGTTGTTCCTCCCCAAGGAGAGGACTTTGCACTTCCCCTTGTTGAACTTCATGAGGTCCCTGTCAGCCCACGTCTTCAGCCTGTGGAGGTCCCTCTGGATGGCAGCACAACCTTCTGGTGTATCAGAGGATGGATCCAGGACGGATCCAGTCTCCTCAATAAAACAGAGAGAGACTGCCTGAGGTTTATATGAAGTGCAAGATTCACCAAATCTAGGACCAAAATTGAAATTATATTTTAAGATAGCTTAGAGGGGAAGAAAAATCCAAAATCCACAAAACACTAGAAATCATAAAAATGTAAACAGTTAATACTCTCAAAAATAGAGATAATTGATAACTCTTTGCTTAATGTTCTAGATATTGACAGCTCAAAGCACTGTTATGCTACAGTCTTGCACCGGCAGATGAATGAAATAAATGTAATCGGGTATATTCTTTCTGCTTGCTATACATGTGATTTTATAAACTTGACACTGCAAAGAACATCTTTGTGGTTATACCAAATTCTAATGCCTTTCAAATTTTTAACCTTTGGCAGTGAGATACAAACAGCCATTGCCTGCATCACAGATTTGTGGTACAATATCTTTCAGAAAAACTGATGTATTAGCAGGTGTTGTGGTGATGCTGTCCATAGTGAGGCCATGATGCTACGTTAGTTAGAAAACATGGAGGAAAACTGACCTGTTTGCATGGGAAGGAAACTGAAATGGTAATTTCAGAAAAAGGATTTGAAATGTGCTGATATTTGGCTGGGATATGAATGCTGAGCGGTTTCTGACGTCCCACAGCCAAACCCCAGCAAGCAGCATGATTTGTCATTCTGCTGGGAGCAGCAACCCTGCATTCGGCACACAACAGCCTTCTAGCATCATTTTTTAAATTATATTTTGTGAAAAAAGAATGTAATGATCTCTGTTAAAGTGAATTGAGAAAATGTAAGTGTACAGTCAACTTGGTATCCTGTCAAAAGCATTATTGATGGTAATTACCACATCATTCAGCCCTTCAAATTCATAGGTGACCAAAAGGATTTTTTGACCTCCCCTTTCACAGTGTATTTTGAGCTTTTGTCTCGGACATCAATTCCCTAAATATTTTCAGGCTCTTTTCTGCATTTATGAAGTTTAATATTAATAAGAAATATCTGGTTATTATATTGCACTTTTTTATTTTACTAGAAGGTACAATTTTAAGGTAGTTTTGTGATTCCAACAACTGGTTTAATTGTGTTATGACTAAATCTGGAAAAATTACCATTTGCCATCTAAGTAGGGTATATACAGAGAACACACTGTAGCCCAGTGTGGAGGCAGGGACTAGGCTAAGATCCAACCTAAAAAGAGAAAGGGAGTGTACCCTTCCTCCTCCTTGTCTCCCTCCTTGAAAGTAGAGAGACCTTCCTCTAGCTGCTACAGTAAGATCAACAGCTCTACAGAGAGGATGTGGTCATAGATCCATATCATAAGAAATTAAAAGGAGCAATGAGCACCACCGGGACAGTTTTCTTATTCTTATTGATGTGCACACCTAAACATAGCAATAAAAAAGTCAAGAAGTACAAGACTGAAAAAGAAGGCATAACCATCTGTTGAACTGATATCCAAAAATCCCACGTTGGAATGTGTGAAATGTAGTCTGTTTCTATGGTTTATTACCATTCATAATTTCAGCCAATGAAAATTTTATTTTCCCAGTATTTTGTATTTTTCTTGTATGTGTTTGCAACCATTCAATTTATATTTGTTTGTAATTTCAAATATATAAAATGGCCCCAAATCTTTTTTCTTGTCTCTAGCCATTCTATTTTGGAACAGCCAACAAAAACACAACAACAACAAAACAAATGAATAATTTGGATCTAAGGTCTGTTTGCTTTGAAAAAAGATCAGTATGTTGGTGCATCAAAATGTTGCCAGATCAGCTTTCTCCTTTCCAAGAGAGATGATTCTGAATTAGGAGGCTTGCAAAACAGATCAAAGGGAAGAATTTTGTCCAGGCTACTTCTATTGAAGGTTCAGTTAGTAATTACAGTGTTCAGTTCTTGTCTAGGACAATACAAATTGCACTCTTTCTTTTCTGTATCTTACTTAATCAGGTCTTACAATAGTTCACTGCATATCTGAGATCAAAAATGGAATTGATAAATCCAGAGGAACAAGACAGTGACTCACACATTGCATGGTTCAGATTAGGTAAAGGTGAAGAGGGCACTAAACAACAGAATAAAATATGGTTTAATGGTTGACAACACTGCCACTATGGATTGTTCCCATATAATCTAATTTGATTTACAAGAATTCAGTGTAAATATAATCAATTTCTCAAGGAAGTATCTTGTCATTTATAGTTTAGCATGAAATATATGGCATGGGAAGAATTATTTTAATTCAGTAAGCTCATATTTGTGCAGCAACAAAAGAATAAGAAAACGTGCCTGAAGCAGAGGGGCAGGGATGTACTGGGGGAGAGCTCAGCTTCCCACTGCAGCTCAGCTCCAGGAAGGACCGACTGCCGTCTTCAGGTCTCCACTGGGTCCCAGGTTGGGATGTTTCAGACATCCTTCTTCCAGCCTCAAGACTAAATTTTCTTGATCTCTGTGAGGTAATGCTTTCTGATTTCAGACATGCTAAATTACCTCACCCACTTACAGAAATGCATCTTCAGTCTGAAGGGATGAATGTACAGGCTGGTAATGGTTTGGGGGCCATTTCTCCAGAGAACTGATGTTTTGAGGGTCCCATTTGGTGTAGTCGTCCTGCCTGCCTATGGCTGTGCAAGTAAGGACTCGCTGGGCTGCACAGTCCGTGACTGCCTGTATATTCAGCCACAAATATGACCGAGACAAATTCCACTTTTAGAAATCTATTTAGCAAGCTGTATTGCCTCCCTTCTTCACCATGGGTAAATTTGTTAAAACAAGTTTAATGATGGGAAACTGGTGGATTTCTTAGTCCCTGACATCCCTTCTTTACAGGCAAATGCTCTTTCAGTTCATGTGCTTTTTCAGAGACGAAAGGGAATCTTTATGCAAGAACCTCAAGACAAAGTACTGGCAGCAGAGCAAGAGAAATAAAGCTGTAGTCTCATGATTATATTCTAATAGCTTTCTTTTTAAGATACTTAAACCTAATCCCCCAAGTTAGCCCAATCACAGTCTCCAACGTAACCTTGTTTTCAGCTATTAGCAGGTGGTTTTTAAAGCCCTCTTTAGATGATGTGCTGGGCCCACATAGTGAAGTCAATTGTTAGACAGGATATAATTTAGACTTCAGCTCTTCCTCTCAGTTTGAAATAAAATGATTACATTTCAGGAGAGCCTAAGGGAAGATTAAAAGTTTTATATCAAAAGTTGGATATTTTCTTTTGTTTTACACTCTTCTTTTAAATAAAATGGTATTCATTTAAAATAATGCATGTTCTGATGTATTTGAAAAGGCACTACTCTGAATTAAAAAGAAATTCATAAAGTATGCATGTATGGGAGAGGAAGATTGCAATCTTCATTTGAGCATTTAGTCAAAGGTTTTTAACTGAGCCCATTCTGCTTTGTTCGTAGAATGAGGTATCTGCAAAGATGCGTTGTAAATAACAGATGGCCCATAGCGTTTAGAGAGCAGAGGTTAAGGTGACAAAAATCTTCTGGGGCTCCTCTCCACAGGCAGGTTATAAAGAGATATTATAGCCTGTGTTCCAGACTGGAAAATGGTCCTTGTCTGTCTTTAAACTCGTTAAAAGTGGTTCCAGGCAGTAGCTCCACATAATTATAGTTCTGGTAACCCCTGTGATGCCTCTCATTTTGTGTATCCAAAAGTTATCCAAGGGCAGAGGCCACTTGTAGAATACAAAGTTGTAAAGCTGACATGGGTCTTAAAAATAGATGGAATAGCCCAGATATGAACAGAGTAAGAAGTGAAGAGTAAGATATGAACAACAGGATTAAGTTATCATCTGATAAGGTCAGCTAGCTTTTACCGTTGATATCAATGGAGCTGTTTTACCAAGGATGCCCTGGGCACATATGTAAAAAAAGCATTATCTATTAAAGGGAATTCCTAGAAAACTCCTAAAAGCAAATGTATATATGCAGTGAAGTCTCTTGTAGGAGTTCACCACATCAGCCAAATGAGCATAAATCTTTTTCCAGAAGCCATCAGAAGAGTCTAAATATAACACTGCTGTAGTTAAGTAGCCTGCTTTCATGCCTGTTAAAATGAAGAGTGCAAAAACTACTGTTGTTACGAAGGGGGGTGGTTACTGAACTGGCAATTTGAAGTTTTCTTGTGATTCTATAGCAGAAAAAAGTTAATTTATTTCAGTGTATTCTTCTGTAAAAAAAATAAAATTCTTTTACCTGTTAGCACTAATGATTAGTACTATATTAAGGCAGCATTGACAACATGGTTCTACATTCATTTGCCTAAGATCAGTGGTGTTTGTTTTCACATGTGGACACCGGACCATGGGAACCTACATTAACACCACCTCATTAGCCTCCATTCTGCCAATTAAATGGACAGACAATATTAAATATTGAGGTTGACTGAGAATTTAAGAAGGATGGATGCTCATGGTACAGAATGGTGAAGGTCTGTGTTCAGTTGATATTATCTCTTACACAGGAGATGAATTGTTAATGTGCTATTATTCCAGATTTCTCGAAGAACTGATGTAGTGGGGAAATTAAGACGACAATTAATGGCCACTGAGGAAGAAGACACTTTATCATATCCTCCTCTGAATGTGACCACTGGAAATAATATATGCATCCTTTTTTATGCTAGTAATTTCAGCCTTAAAGCCAACAGTTCGGTTTTTATAGATTTGACAAATGCAACATTTGTAAGGCAGAATGTGGATCTTTCATCCTCTGACTGCTCAGACATCAACACAACGTGAGTAGCACAAGAAATTTCCTATCATAATACATATGATTCTGAAAACTAATCAGAAATGGTGCAATGTCAAGTTAATACTAATTTAATTTTCTTCTTCTCAAGCATCCAAAATAAAAAATACTAAATTGGATATTCTTAGAAGAAAAAGATTGAGTCAAAACCACAAAAATTGTTCAGATGCAGCCTCTTATTTTCACAATTTTTTTTCTTTTAAATTCCTTACTTCCTTGTTTGTTTATATTTGGTCCAAACAGGTTTCCCTGTGCTGGATCTCACAATCACAGAAATCTCCACTGGCATTAATGAGATCATCATTTCATTGTAAAATTCCCTTGAAAGGGAGTATTGCCAGTTACTAGGTAGTAATTCAGCTGGAGGTACATTAATGAAACATGATCTCTGTTTTGCTTTACTTTGAAGCACCTGCTCTTGGGTAAAGAAAAACCCTCTAGAAATATTTTGTCATATTTTTCTGTGTACTGAACCTTTGCTATATGACTTTTGTAATTGCCTATTGATTTAGAATATTCCCTCCGATTGAAATGTCACAATGATCTAATTAAAGCTGACTACTCTAACATTAAAAATCTGTTTCTTATTCTTAGACTGTCATTAAAATACACAAAGCCAGTGAATGGAATCAGCAGCCTAGAGATAAGGTAACTTATGATTTATTCTTAAATAGATCTTTGTGATGTACAAAGCCTGTTTGTAAATTAGGAGCAAAAAAAGAGGAGTTAAGTGAAAATGTTTTTGAAATTAGGAGTTGCTTTCTGTTCTGAGGAGTTACTATGCAGGAGAAAAATAATACAGTCTTTATAGAGAATATATTAACATGCTCAGCTAAAGTTCTGAAAAAGTGGTGTAAGGTACTGGTATATGCAACATCCTGCTTTGCTAATAGGATCAGACCACCATCCTGTCTGAGGGAAATCTAACTGTGATTTGTAAACAATTCTAGGGACTGAAGTCTGCTTGCATGACCAGGGTTGTATTTAGTCGTAATGTGGATTATCAGCGTACTCTGTCAGAGCTAGCTTGTGGCTAATAAGAGGTGCAAAACCTCATAATTTTTCTGCTCCATGGTTGGTGACAAGACCACGTTTCTCCTACCATGAGAAGAGGGAAGAAAAGTTAGGGAATAGGAAGACTTGAGATGAAAAGTCAAAGGGAGAGCTTGCAGCTGTTGCTCTCACTAGTGGATTCTAGGGATGGGAAAAGCATCTGCTGCTGTTTGAGGGCTGTCATACAGCTGCTAATCCACAAATGTCAGTTCTTTCCTCAGCAGCAGGAAGAGCAGTTAAAATTATTTTCTTAAGCTCTGGCAAAGATAATGTGGCCTGCTCTGTTCATTCAGGTACCTCAGTTAGTTGCTTAAATTTATTTGGAAAGGACTTGGGCCAGGGAACTTGCACTGAATTAGATTTGAATATAGCAGAGGATGAACTGGATGTTTGCTTGGACAGCAGAAGGACAAACGAGTTTTGCCATCTAAAATGCTTTTGACATCTTGAATAAAGAACATTGAAATCCAAGGAAACCAAAGAGAGGAGGTTTAAAGTAATAATGTAGGAGACAATCAGTGCTTGAACATCATTTTTGTAGCAGAGTAAAAGAGGCACATGGCACAAAGATGATAAGCACAAATAAATAAATACGGTTATTTACACTGAGATAGAAGGACATTCTACATTTAGGTAAAAGAACCCCCAGAAGGCCTTGTGTTGAAGAGAGTCAGTGATGTGTTTGGAGTTGTGTTTGGAGTGTATAGAGACACTTGCAGTCATCATCAGAGGCCATGGTAGGTGGCAAGAAACCAAACATGCTTTGTTATTTAACATCTCCCCTCCACCCCAAGCATCTAGAGCTTTGTGAAAGAACATAATGTACAGATGAGATGGCTGTTAGTATAGGGTTTTTTACTTTTTTGAGTATTGTAGTTAGCTGTGTATAGGATCCTTGAGACTTGTCCTTCGTGATGGAGTCAAGCGTTTCTTGGTTTCAATACTGTAAATTATCACAGGGGAATACATTTCCCTGAACACCACAGCATTTTCCTTGGATCCTACTCCAAAAATACTGTCCTCAAACTAAGACTTTGCCCAAGTTGTGTCTTTTACTCCAAATCACAAAATATCACTTTCTCTGGTGCTGCCCTGGTGTTTCTCTGTCTACTGCTCCTGTCTCACTCTCGTACAGACAGACCCACCAAAACAGTGCCCTGGATTCTCATTCTGCGTCTTTGCTCATACTACTGCAGGTCTTAGTTGCTGTCCTGTAATCGCTTTCTGTGTGAATGAATCTGTTGCTTTCTACATTTGTCCTGAATGTGACCATCCTCAACATAATACTATGTTTTCTAGTAAAATTACAATTCCAAGAAAATAATATGAATCCTAAAGCACTTGAAAATCCTATGGAACATGACACTGTGCTGTAAAACTAGCTACAGAGTTAACTGATAGATCTTAGAGGGGTTGTTTTCTTTAAAGTAGGTTTTGCTCAACTATACAACAGTAAATTGCAAACCTTTCTTACTATAGAAACAAAATGCTTTGGGAGTTGAAACATTTCTCTTAGATTTTGATTGCTGCAGCAGCATAAGAAGATCAAATGTGATGTCAGTGCACGCATATCGACTTAATGAGGATTTTTCAGATTTATGTTTAGTCATCTGTTTGTTAAAATCTTATAATTTTAATTATTTATTCGGAGAAAACTTTAATGTGGTTATGAATCTGAGGTGCATCTGAAGAGAATAAATTTGAAGCACCTCTGCAGACAGACTGACTGTAAATTAAAGGAGAACATTAGTACAAAAGGTGAATGGTTCATGTTTTCTCTCTTATTCTAGAATATTTTTTTACATCCTTTGAGCCTGTTGTAGTAAAATACTCAAAGTTTCTCTTGACCTATGCTTCTCCTTTGGTGTATAACGAAACACCAAAATGCATAAACAGGCCTTGAAGCTGGGATAAGAAACTCAGGCTCCACAGAAGCTTCTCACAGAAGCCACCCCTGTAGCCCCCCCGACACCAAAACCTTGCCATGCAAACCCAATACATTCCACCCTTCGCCTCTGTGAATCACATACTTAAGAATTATCATTAAAATACACATTCAACACAAAAACTTCACAAACACTAATCACATCAACAAGGAAAAAGAAAAAAGAATTCCTCACACCAAAATCAAAATAACATCATCACAACACCAAACAAGAGTGGACAATTTACACACAGAATCCACCCCTTGTCCCTTCACCACTATTTCACTCTCTTCCTATGTTCAAGCCATGTTTTGCCTGTTGCCTCTTCCAATTACTATCCTTATCTCGATTTTCTCGAGCCCCACATTGGGCGCCAAAAAAGACTGTGGTGGGTTGACCCTGCCTGGGGGCCAGGTGCCCACCAGAGCCGCTCTGTTACTGCCCTCCTTCTCTAGACAGGGGAGAAAAGGTTTAGCAAAAAGCTTGTGGGTCGAGATAAGGACAGGGAGAGATCACTCACTAATGATCGTCACGAGCAAAACAGACCGAACTTAGAGAGAAAATGCATCTAATTTATTATCAAGGAAAACAGAGTAGAGGAACGAGAAATAAAATCAAATCTTAAAACACCTCCCCCCCACCCCTCCCATCTTCCTGGGCTCAACTTCACTCCCAGCTTCAACCTCCTCCCCCCTCAGTGGCACAGGGGGACAGGGAATGGGGGTTACGGTCAGTTCATCACACGGTGTTTCTGCCGCTTCTTCATCCTCAGGGGGAGGACTCCTCTCATCCTTCCCCTGCTCCAGCGTGGGGTCCCTCTCATGGGAGACAGTCCTTCACGACCTTCTCTTCCATGGGGTGCAGACCTTCAGGAACAGACTGCTCCAGTGTGGGGTCCCCAGTTCTGCCAGCAAACCTGCCCTGGCATGGGCTCCTCTCTCCACGGGGCCACAGGTCCTGCCAGGAGCTTGCTCCAGCGCGGGCTTCCCACGGGGTCACAGCCTTCTTCAGGTGCCTCCACCTGCTCCAGTGTGGGGTCCTCCACGGGCTGCAGGTGGAATCTCTACACCCCCTCATCCTTCCCCCATGGGCTGCAGGGGGACAGCCTGCTTCACCATGGTCTTCACCACGGGCTGCAGGGGGATCTCTGCTCCGGCGCCTGGAGCACCTCCTGCCCCTCCTTCTGCACTGACCTTGGTGTCTGCAGAGTTTTTCACATCTTCTCACTCCTCCCTCTGGCTGCAAAAGCTCTCTCTAACTGTTTCTTTCCCTTCTTAAATATGTTATCCCAGAGGCGCTGATTGTCTTGGCCTTGGCCAGCAGCGGGTCCGTCTTGGAGCCGGCTGGCATTGGCTCTATCAGACACAGGGGAAGCTTCTAGCAGCTTCTCTCAGAAGCCACCCCTGTAGCCCCCCCCACTACCAAAACCTTCCCACACAAACCCAATACATCTGTTGAGGTTGGGGTGTGAGCAAGCAGCTACATGGATGCTTGACTGCAGGCTGGCATCAACCCACAACACCTCAGAAGCCTTTATAAAGAAAACTTTCTGCTAAAGACACACCTGGTTATTTGTGCTGTTTTCTATTGGTTTATCTCTTGATTTAAGAGACAATTGTGCCAATTTAGGCTTCTTTAAGCTACCATAATACAATATTGTATGGCATACAATGCAAATAATAAGATATACCCAACAGAACCAGAACAATCCATTGATCTTTTCATGATTCAAGAACACTTTATTCACCTTGTTTATCTCAGCATGTCTATTGTCAAGAGCTTCTAAAACCCACAGAGATACATTTCAACCTCTGTTTTCCCCTTCTGGTTCGGTTCATTCTGATTACATTTCTTGTTCAAGATTCCTCAGTAAGATTGCAGTCTGCCTCAACAAACAGGACACAAGCAGGGCAAAGAGGTGGGAAGGAACAGAGCTTAAAGCCATGACTGCATTTTTTACGCTGTAAGGCCATTTACTTAAGTGTGGGAGAGCATCCCTTGAAGACAGATAGTGACACCAGAGAGGACCACATTCAAATAGCTCAATTTATTCATGAATAAAAGAGGCTCTAACTTCGGCAGCATGAGCTGGATCCAGAGCCTGCCTTTACACCACTAGTCTACTACCTCATGGTAAGCAGCTAGTCATATCCCACCTCCTACCAGCAGCTGCAATAGCTTCATCCAATGCAAGCAGCTGCCATCTCCCTCTCCCTAGCAAGAGCAGCAGTCCCATTCACCCTCCTGCACTTGCCACCGAGAGATGAGGCGTTAGGGAGAGGCTGTAGAGTGTTTCTCGTTGTGCTAGCTTTAGAAACGTGAACTATTGCTGCAGCAAGGGTAGGAGCAGTGGGCAGTAGTTTTTGCTGGAAGAAGCATTATCTCAGCTCTCTCAGGAGCCGATGACATCCGGCTGTTCAAGCACCTCATCTCCTCTGGGAAAAGGTGCCAAAGTGGATGGAAGTGCAGAGCATTAGTATTTTCCCCACTTACATTGATAAGTACTTTACTGTTGTTGCTCATAGCGTGTACAGAATAGAACGGACCCCAAAAACACGTTTTAAAGACTTTTACCTAACAGTTGTGTTTCTCTTTGAATCTTTGAAACAGTGGTAATTCCAGCTAGTTTCCTTTTCAGAAGTCTCTCCTTGCAATGCATAACCACATGAGATGATCAGTAACAGGTGGTAGCATTTATAGTTCTTATGGTTATGTGGCACAAAGTGAGGCTGGCCTATGACCAGGAATTGTTTGTGCCACAATACATAAAGTACATAATGTCTGTGTGAAAGTTTGCTTCCTGTATTTGCTCTAATGCTTAATACGAACGCAGCATGTCCTATATACCCAAGGTACTTTCAGTTCTGCAGATAAAATCTTTATCTCCCCTCCCCTTGTCATTCATTTGCTATATTATGCTCATTCCATTTGCCATCTACTTATCTGAGAAAATATTAAACTAAATGAAGTAATTCTATTGATTTTTGTTGTTTGAATGTCTTTTTTGTAATTTAATGAATTATAGTTGTATCAGTTAAGTGCTTGTTGGAGGTTATTCACTATCAGTTGTTTGGAAAAATGCTGAGGATAAAAGCCTGTATTATTAAGTTAACCATGCTCAACAATCTTAATTCTCATAAATCTGTAAGTAACAAAAAATATTGGTCTTTGGTACAATGTGAAGAGACAGTGTTCTCTTGGAGGTCACTTTAGACTGTACTCACATACATAGCCTTATAAAACTTGTTTGTTCATATGGTAAGTCTCCAAAGAATTTCCTTGTTTATCACTTTTCTTATCTTCTCAGCAAAAGTACAGAGCACACCCAGCATCTGTGGTTGGCACAAATGTTTAAGTAAACTTCTCTGTGCTTATAACTGGCCTTCAACTAGTACTATAGCATTGCTACTGAGACACCATGGAAATTCTGTTCAGATTGTGCTGTATATCAGGAAAAGATTCATTTCTTCTAGCAATTAATATCTAGGATAATACATGTTTTAATTTTGTAACTTTATCACTATAACAATATAATATTTTCCATAAATATTTGCGAATGTGTGCTAGATTAAATTCAAATATTTTTTTTCTTTTTCACTGATGCTTGCAGCTGAATGTTGTATAGAAAGAGCTGTTTAGGCTCAAAATGTAAGGAATGCCATACGACAAAACATCCTTTTCTCATTTGAATGATACTTTGAGTTCTGAGATTCTTTCTGAGCATTTCGAAACTCTTAAGGGTTATGAAGTTACATGAATCAAAAGACACAGATTATTTAAAAAAAAAAAAAAAAAAGGAAAAGGCTCAATTACTGTAGTAACCTACCCTGTCAACTTTTGTGTGTTACTCCTGAGGAACATTGTTTGCATTGAGTTTAGACTCTGTGTTGTGTGGATGACATACTACTGAAAGCAACCGATTTGAACAAACAAGCAATATTCTACAACAGAAAATATTCTCTCTATATATACCTATCACACCTATAGAACATAAAATATTCTATATTGTGCCACATTTATAGATGAATGCTTACTTTTTCAAACCTATTATAATTGCATATAGGTATTACTCCAAATTTTAAAATCCACATAGAGTGTTACCCACTGAAATATTAGAATATTTCATTTTGTAGTAAGTCTCACTGCTAAAAAGATTCTTCTTCTAAATCCTTTGTGGTTATCAATAAGCAAAAAAAATCTTCAGCAAACTATATAGAGCAATACATACATAGACCAAGTAGGGTTAAAGTACTAAGCAACATACAATAAGGAGAAAAGTTTATCATTTCCTTGTGAGATAACTTGAATACCTAAAAGTAACTGGGTAAAAAGTGGTAAAGACTAGGACATAGTCCTGATCTGTAAAGAATTAGGATGTACTTCTGGATGTTCTCAATTATTTCTGTTTCAGAACATTTGGGAGGTGTTCAGCCTGCTGTGGTAGTAACATATATGTAAGTCCCATGATTATAAACTACTGGAAACTGCTGCAATACTGCATATACACAGACCTTTTCAAAATGAGAAAGTATGTATTTGTACCTAACCCACTACAAATTGGGAAGCTAGGGCTGATGACCCTCCCCACTCTCAAGTGAGAAAAAACTCTCTACAGCAAATTCAGACATTTGCAAAGGAAATTGCCACTTAGGCATCTGAGCCAAGGAAGAATTGCAATGATAAATCAGAATGGTTATCATGCCCATACCTATCATAAAAGCAATTTTAAAAAAATCCCAAGAAATGTTTATTGAGAGCCACTGCAGGCTGACTGACAGTCTCTCAGGTTCTGCTCCACTGATTATAAACTGTTGGTAACTGATGAAATACTGCACAGGCAGAGGCCCTTGAAGAATGAAATCGTATTTGCTCCTTGCCTGCCACAGCTACGGAAAGCTGTGCTTGTGAGATGAAACTCTAAGTAGTAAAAAACATATTCACAGAGTTCCTTCACTTATGACCAATCCTAATGACGTGGGAGACCAAGCTAAGATACCAACTGTGACGTTTGCAGCTAGCAATAGTGAACTTTTATCTGCCACTGGTACTTTATCATATGAATATTAACTTTTTCCTTCCATCATTTTGACTATTTTTCCCCGTCTCTTGTCTTTCTAGGTTTTTAATGAGCAACAAGTTCTATGGAAGCTCGGCCAGAAATTGGTCCACTTTAGATTCGGTTGAGATTGTACAAGATGAAGGAAAGTTGGCTAAATTTAATGTTTCTGTCATCTCTGCTCCTGCAGAGTATTCATTTCATTGTCAGCTGGTGGGAACAAGCAATCTCTATCCTGCAAGGCTGATTCCATCCAACAATGAGGCAAAAAACTGGGATGTTTTCATTTCCAGGTTGCAAGTGAGTACACATTGCCATTTCAGAGATAATTCCAAGAACTATTAGTTGCTATTGTAGGTGCTGAACGACACACATTCATAATGCCCTTACTTTCATTTCAGCCTGAGGGAAAATGTAAAAGAAAAGCTGTTCCCCCTAGGTGAGCTATTCAATAAAGGGGTAAAAAAGACGGCAGTTGCTGAACAATAAGAACATGAAAGCACAGCTTTGAAAAACAAAAAAACTATGAAGTTGTCCATGGAAAAGAAAAACCAATAAAGCCAAATGCGCTTAATCAGGCAAAGAATGACTAAGTCCCCATGCCTGTTTAATGAATTGGGCTGCTATTGGAAACATGGGCCTCTTAGGTGGGTGGCTTCATGCTGCTTACTTTGTTTTTATTTGATTTCTTTGCACTTTGTTTACCTAGGAAAGTACAGCTTAGTGTGGTTACTGTTTTCAGTGACATAGACCGTCTGTGTTCCTACAGATAGAAACAAAGGCGGGTGCAATTAGATTTAATGGAAGGTTTGCCATGGACTTCAATCAGAGCAATACTAGGTCCCACATGGCCCAGAAGGAAAGCAGCCATTTGGGGTTTTTTGAATGAGGCATAGATTTTCTGTGTATTTAGTGCAGTAGTACAGACTACATATGTGAGGTGTAGAGGACTGCATCTTTATTATATTGAGCATGATCTTGACTTAGGAGAAACACGTCAGCATTTATATCTTAAAACCATATTGTACTAAGGGATCTCTTTGATTAGAGCAATCATGGAAATGATAGCAATAATTCCAAACTGGACGCTGTTTGTCATAGATGAGCTAACCCCATTATAACTGGGTACAAATGCTGATATAAATGTATTAATGATTTCAGTAATAAACCAAATCTCAATAGTCTGAGTCCAGATTTGAGATTTATGCTTAAACGATGGAAATCTCAAAGGAACAACGTTGGTGCTGAGACTTATTTTCCACAAATTCCAGGATCAAGTCTCACAGTTTTTTGAGAAGGAACGTAGCAACACACACCAATGCTGTGAAAGTTCCTCCTGATGGTATTTTTTATGGAAAGGCCTGAAAATACCTGAGTCCACACAACTGTACTTTGCCTAGTCAACTCTTTGAAGTTAGACTTTGGCATCACTAGGCTATGAGAGTACACAGGCTATGAAAATATGAAGCATCCACTTACAACATATCTTTTCCTTGAGTTTCTATGTAAATTGATACTACTGCCTTCTCAGAGCTTAGAGAGAGGCCTTGCTTCATCCTTACTAGGCATCCTTTCACTGGGGTCTTGATCAAGAGTAGAAGTAGTAGGTTTCCCACCTTCCTTATTGATTTGGAGCAGCAGGTGCTTCCACTGCTCAGACAACAGAACTTCCAGTTCCTCCTGGGAAAGGGCAATGTCAATGTTATGCAATGAACCAGAAACAAGGATCCAACGCCAATCTAGCTGGTACAATTGCACTTTGCAGTGTTGGGTCCTGAAAACTGTATCACTGTAGATATGGTTAGATGGACACGGCACCTGCACAGTGAAGCCTTGCATAGCTTGTTCCCAGGCAAGGCTGAACTGATACAGCCTCTTCCTTTGGTTCTGGAGCTAGCTCAGTCACTACCGCCTAAAGAACCTCTGTGGGATGCTGTCTAGGTGTGCCCTACACTCATAGCTGTACACAGCACCAAAACTGCTCTGGTTTTGGTGGGGTTTTTTTGTTGGTTTAGTTGTCGTTGTTATAGGAATGGTTGTTCTACCATGATATCTTTTTTCCTTTTGAGAATCTCAGAATTGTCTGAAGTTAGAGGAAGCTGCCACCAAAAAAACTGCTTTTCTTTAGTATGTGTCATAATGGTTTAGAAGCACCTTTGTTCTTAAGAAAAAACTGCCAAAAACTTTAAAATCAAGATTATTAGGATTCTTTGTGGCTAAAATATTTCTAAGTTCAAAAATTAGATGTTCAGTGTACACTTAGCCATGAAAACAGAAGATTTTACTTGAAGGGTTTGTCAAAGGTCAAATGATGAGAAAACTCCATTCAAAAATATTTTTAAAATTAACAGTAAATGCAGACTACTATAACCAAGACAAATGACACTGGTCCAAACAATAAAATTAAAACTTCTGCAGTACACAGGCCTGTATCCAAAAGACTTTTACATTCATAAAAATTAGAGAATCACATGTAAGTATTTTTAACTTTCCTATATGTAGAAATGCTGCTAGGAGTCAGAATTTTATCTCCCACCTGGGATCCTACACGCCCACAGAAATGATAAAGCTTCAGAAAAGCAATAAAAGAACCCTGCATATACTTCATCTCCCACCTAAAAGTAGACATAGCATTTTAATAATGTACAATTAAAGCTTTCACCGTGAAGGTTCAATAAGCATAATCCTGCTTCAAAAAAGCCACAATAGGATTGACATAATAAAATTCAGTATTTCCGGCTCTAAATCAGAAGCGGTAAAGCCTTTCTAAACCAAATATACCTGTTAAGTGCTTCAGAGAGTTCTTGTAAATGTGGTAAGAATGGTGTATTGTTTTCCAAAATTTCAATCCTTTTTTTTTTTTAACAAAAATGACATAAATCATCACCTGCTTTCTGTTTTTATTGTAAATAAGTCTTTCAGACGACATTTTATAACTCCTATTCACATTCTCATCTGTTGTCAAAGCAGTGGCTTAACAAGCAAAGGCTTTGGTAATCACCTGTGTTCTCTAAAACTGTGCAAACAGTTATCCAACCAACAGTAAGCTTATTTTCACTAATCCTGCTTTAATCAGAAGTCTGACTGCCTATAGTGAAAGCAGGCAGTTTTTGCAATTTAGCTGCCATGATCTGATGTGGAAAGATTCTTCTAAGAGGCCCAGAAAAGCTGAAATTGCTAAAATTGTCTTTACCTCCATAGTACCTAAATAGCTCTTCGTTCTGCGTATGATAATATTTTTATTAATCAGCATTCTCGAAGGTATAGACATTGGTCTTAACACATATATTATGTACACGTTAACTTTACGTGGCCGAGCCACGAATGAACTCAGAGTGCTTACTAGTGTAGCATGGTATGCAAGCCACAAACTAATTTCTTCAATGTTTGTATCGACACCTTTCTTAGGAAGTTCAAACTCTTATTACCACAAAGCTTTCCGTTTAGTTTATCGTAAAGCACAGAATAATCATGGAGTGGGAACATAGAAAAGTAGAAATCCACGACCTTTTGCTTCCTTGGTTATTGCCTGGTGAGGGAAGTGATTTAAATAAAATATTCCTTTTTTAGTTTATTCTATAAAATTTTATAGAAAATAGCCAGTTTTAAGTCTTGATTTTTTACTGGTGGATTTATGATGTTTGATGCTTTCCTTACATACTCATTTCAAAGAATCTGTAAATACATAAGAACCCCAGTCTTCATTTTTCTTTATAAAATTATTTAAGAAAGACTCAAAATCACAGATCAGATTAATTCTTTCCTTCCTTAATTCTCTTTCACCGGTTAGATTCCCTTCCTTCTGAAGGAATCAGTGCTTATGTCATTATGTGTATGTGTGTAGAGGGGGGATTGTCTTCTCTTTCTTCATAGTTTTCTAATCCTTTGACTGGTTTTAACAAGATTTTTAGAAGGATAGTGGTCTCAAAGGCATTCAGTTTGTTGATACTTTTTGCAAAATTGGTGGCTAGGCAGAGAATAGATCCCCAAATTAGTTGATTTTTCTAAGGAAAATAGTATGGTAGGAGCTCGGTCAGTGACAGACCTCAAGAATCCAGTCAAAGGAGAGATATTACAGATTTTTCTAACTGCTGGAAAAGCTTATATGGCTTTCATATGTTAATAGACATCACAGATCCCACACCTCAATAAATCAAGCCCTCTCTCCTGTTTTGAGTATCTGATGTCTAAGGAGGGGAAAGAAAGGTTTCACAACTGTTTTCTCCTTGAACTTTCACTAAAACTCAGCCAAAAAGGTCATCTTCATTAGATGAATTTTAAAGTAGGTTTCAGGAGTTCTGCTTGTCAAAGAGTTATTAGCTAGCAATCTCAGGGTATTTCAACAAATCTCATGATTGGTGATGGGCCTTAACTCTTATGCTTTCAAGTGCTTTGAGTTTTAAGTGGTCACTGAGCAATACTGATCACACGTCCCCTTTGTGACTTCACTTCTAAGAGTAACATAAATTTCTGAAGTGGGAAACCTACTTCTTACCAAACAAATGAATTCTGCATCTTTAATTTCCTGGGTGAAAAGGGTACCTGGAAAATTGTTATGCAGAGGATTTGGTTCTCCATCTTTTTTAATGGGCAGAGTGTGAGTGGTAATTAACAGGTGTGGTTTTTGTAATCACTACATACATCCTGAAAGTAGGGCCTATGCTCCACACTTAATTGCACTCATATTTCTACCTATCTTCATTTTCAGATTCAAGGCTTCAACATTGAAAACGACCAGTTTTCCTACGCAAGTGACTGTACAGGTTTCTTCACACCTGGAATCTGGATGGGGTTGGTAACATCTATAGTTTTACTTTGGATCCTGGCCTATGGAATCCATATGATCATGCAGCTCACAACAAACAGCAGATTTGATGATCCCAAAGGCCCGGCTCTGTCAGTTCCTCAGACAGAATAGTCATGGATTGACTTAATGCTGCTATGGCTTTTCCTGGTCTGATATTTATGATTTTTATAACCTTTCTACTTCATAATATGTGTAACCTAAAAAGATATAATGGTAGAAAGAGATAATTAGATTACATATAAAAAGGATCCTTATGCTTGGCAACAATAATAATTCTACTTGTTATTACTTTCATTTGTTAACAGCTGTCTGTGTTAAGGGTCTAAGGTGAGGCTCTAGAGGTTATTACTCTATCTAGCTATTAGAAAGACCTTTACTAACTGCCTTCAGATTAACTATTATTGGCAAAGAAAGGATATCACAACAGAGATAAATGGGGAGGATAAATAACTTATTTGATAGGAAAATATATATTGTAACTACTGGTCTCTCTAAAGGCTCTTTAGTACACATCACGTTGATGCTACATCTTAAGAAGGTTGAACTGTGTCTTGTAATTTTTTCTTTTGAGAAAACCATCCAGAAATGTACAGAACTAATAAAGTATAAGTCATTAACTAAATGGTCTTGAAAAGTTTTTTCAAAATACATCACTTTGTTCAGATGTGGTATCACAAGTGAGAGTGAGTGGATTAAGGTTTAGCTTCCCTCTAATGTTATCTTATGTCTGTGAGATTTATGTTGAGTAACGCTAACTTACGTGTTTATTTTAGCCATGAACAGCTGATGGAGTTACTAAGCAAGATAGGTCCTTGTCCAAACTGATCACAAAATTCTTTGTGGCATCATGGCAACGAATGCAACTTTTCAAGCTCATAACCTAGCATGATTCAATGTGTCAGTGCAGACAGCATCTTAACAGAGATAAGGTAATTTTCTTAGCATCCCTCCTTTTCCAGGTATCTTTGGAGTAGTTACGAAGTTTGTACAAAAAAGGGGGGAAAAAAAAATGAAGTCATTAGAAGCACTGTGCTAATGTACTGTTTTGGACTGAGCATGTTTATGGTCATCTCAATGACTCCAGAAGCCTGAAAACATTCAATGTGTGCTGCTGAATTCTTCAGCAATTAATAAAGACACTACATCTTATTGGGCAATCTGATTATGAAGTAATTTACTAAATGTTATGAAAAACTAGGAAATAGTAAAAGAGCAATGGTAAAATGGTAAAAAAATGGTAAAAATAACATTTTCATTCTTTCTTCTGTAATGTTTTGTTATGACTGTGCATGTTCTATTAGTAGTTAAAGAACAGAAGGATATCATTTTGACAAAATTACATTTGCCGCATGGGAAAAATTCTAACTCTCTGATCTTGATCCATGTCATAAGACAATGATAGAGAGGAAAGACAGAATCAACTATTTAACTAGACCAACAGTAGTTTCTACCCATCATTCCTGGATGTCACATTTTTATTATGCAGTCAGAGAGGTAAATTAAATGCTGTCTGAAGCTATTCCTCCTGAATCATTCAATCCTGACCTGGAAAACAAAAAGAAAGCTGGCATGTAACTAGCAGAGGTGACTCCTCTGCTGTAATATTTTTCCCCAAATATTTTTCAAAACATCAAAGAATGCTGGCATTTGATCTACACAAAAATCCTATGTTAGAAAGGCACATTTTCTTTGCAAAAATTAGTTGCTAGGAGAGACAACTGGACTTGTTTTATTTATTCTCCTTTCAAAGCAAGTTACTGAATGTGACAATTGAAAATTGACAGAATAGTCATGAAACTGATAGCTAGAAGAGAGGAAGGCTTTTACAAAGGACTTAGTGTTTTAGAAGATGGCTTTCTTTTTAATTTTATCTAGATTCCAAAAAAATTTGGAACAGATTTTGTTCAACAGTGATGATATGTAATAAGAGCTTTATAAGGCCACCCAGCTCAGGATCCTGTCTCCAGCAGTGGTATGAGTGTAGTGAGCAGAGTACTTCCTGCAGATGTTCTCCCATTCTCCACCATTAAGCTCAGGGACTTCCTCAGCCAGAAGTGGTGTCTTTGTATTTAGTAACTCTGGGTATAGCTGTAGTCCATGGATTTGTCTAGCCTCCTCTTGAGCCTGTGGACTCTCCTAGAGCTCACAGTGTCCCACTGGGGGATACTTGTACCCTCTCTTCCTTGCCTGGGCTGGACTCTGGAGAAGAGGAGGAGGAAACAGTCTCATATAGGCTGTACCATGGGGAAGAGATAAGCATGTTTCAGAAGAGCTCAAATTGGAAGGGGTGTTGGAAGAAATGTTTGTTGGATTAGCTTTTCACTGATTCAGTAAAACTGAAGTCCTCTGAAAAGGGCCAGACCAAACTGTCTGCTGTGTTTGACAGCACACATTCCAGGGTGAAGGGGAAGGTCTTTTTTAAGGGAGAAAAGTTTTTTCTGTCTACTTTTTCTCACAACAATGATACCATGAATGCTTCGGCAAGTAGGGCCTGTGAGGGCCTATAGTCTGTTTCTATGGTGAGTTGGGATATCCCTGTGATGGAAAATTCAAGCCACATGTTGTAGCCCTTGATGTGGTAGGGTTATCCTTGTGAGATCTGTGCTGGGAAAGACAGTAGAAAAGGAAAGGAACTGCCTACAGCCCTAGCTATCCTGGGGACCAGGTGGACTGGACTTTGGGGACAATAGCCAGTCCCTCTTAGAAGAGGATCGACTGCTCTCCGTCCACATGTGGTGGGTTGACTTTGGCTGGCTGGCAGACACTCACAGAGGCCACCCCTGCTGCCAACACCTGGACATGGACATCCGGTACACCACCTCAGGGGACCATGTGTGCTGCTGGAGTCCCCATGCCATCTGGAACCCCTGCAGCTGCACACCACGCTGCCCTGTGGCTGGGGACAAAGACAGCTGATCACTGATTTCAGCAGGGCTGGATTCCCTTCATTTTAAATAGGGCTGGACCTCGAGGGATTCTAGCAGGATTTTGCACCTACCTGTGTTTGTTCACCTTTCTGAATAAAGTTAGAAATCTGTCAGGGGCCTTCCAGTTCTTTGTACTTCTGATTTCACAATTCAGCTTAATCACAGGTATACCTGTTAAAGCATGCCTGCTTTGGGAGCTGCTCCAGCCAGAATATGAGCTCTATCTGGAAGGTGTGAGCCTTTAAGACTTCCCCCAGAGCTCATTGAAGTTATCAGAAGTACTGATTTCCATGAGTGCTAGCTCATTTCTCTACAAAGTAGAAAAAAAAATTAATAAATATGGAAGGGATGATAGGAAAGAGCATCAAGTAGAAAAGTAGAAGGCTGGGGTTTTTTTTCTTTCAAATATATAAATAAATTAAACTATCAAGAAAAGAATATCAGAAACTATCAAAATACTATGTGCACAACTTGAAAAAATCAATTTAACTGTGAAAAATCAAGATTGCAACCAGAGAAACCTCAAACCTAAACAAAAAAGTCCTAAAGACATAAATTTAGATATATCTTCACAAAATTCAGCTATGATTATTTCTTGGAGGGGAGAACTGAGATGGAGCTAGAATCTGAGCCTCCTGACAGGATACTGGTTTGCTTTGTGTCCTGGTCTGTTGGTTTCTCTGCTTGTAAAATTACTTATTTCACAAATCATGTAGAAACCCAGCAATGTCTTGTAATGAAACAAAATTACAACAGGAGTAGTCCAAAAGTAGTATTTTTATGTTGGCAGCAAAGGAAGATAAGTCACTCCATCTGTCAAGGGAAGACTTAGTGAAGTAATTGGCTCCTCCCTTCTTTCTGGGTGACTCATAAATAATTAATATGCAAATCTAAATCAGCTGAATTATTAGGCAGTGTCCAGGCATTGGAGAGCTCTGTAATTATTTCAATGTAAACTGGGCTCAAGCAGGGGAAACTAGAGATGCTAAAAACAAGGAATGACCGTGAGACGCTAACTCTAAGATAATCAGAGATGCAAGAAGCAGCCTGAATGTTGGGTACTGGTCACTGCTGGCAAAACAATAGCAGTAAGTCACAGCAGGTGGTGATGATTGTGGGGGCAAGCGTAGCAATAATCTAATCCTTACATTGAACAAGAGGATGAGCAAACCCATGCAAGGGGAGGCAGGAACTCCTTTTCCTGTTGGTGGTTTTTTCTGTTGCATTCTGTGGTGGGTTGACCTTAACCAGCTGCCAGACACCTACTCAGCTGCTCTCTCGCTCCTCCTCCTTCTTCTCCTTAACAAGACAGGGGGAGAAAATAAGATAGAGAAGCTTTTGGGTCAAAATAAAGGCAGGGACACTGCTTACCGTTGTAGGCCAAAACAGACTTATGGAAGATTAATTTATTGCAACAGTTAAAATAGGTTGGCTAGTGAGAAAAAAAAAAAAAATTAAAATAATGCTTTTAATCTGCTCAAATGCCAAAAAATCTTGTGATGTCTAATATCTTCTAGTAAAGGAACCTGATCTTCATTTTGCTAATAAAGGTTCTGCTCTCAGATTAGTCCATTCCCTATCAAAACTTAATGTAAAATCAAGGAGAAAAGAGCTGTTTCTTCAGAACGCAGATTTCTAAAGGCTTAAAAATTATTGAAGTGAAGGGGGGGGGGGGGGGGGGAAACAAAAAAGAAATGAGGTCTTGCCAAGGGGTGGTTCCCTGAGTAAGTAGTCTCTCACTTCCACAATGTGGGACAGTGTCTTTCTTAGTCTTCCTACCTGTGTGGGTGGAAAGGAGACTTACGACAGTGATTGAGCCCAAGAGCAAATCATCTGCTGTTGATGTCCCACAAATGAAGTGGCTTCCTTATCTTCACAACAACTTTTTATATGCCTCTTGTTTGAACACAGGTTCCCTGCTCCAGATTGGCTGGATTTCTGTATAACCCCCGGACCTGGTATGTTCTTGAATTACTATAGCTGAACTTAGTTTTATACTGTTTTATATAGCTTTCATTATAGCCATAATAGAAGACAGTTTACTGAATGATCATACATTTTCTTCTTTCCAAATGGCAATGTGGGTGTCCAGTGGAAGACTGGGAAACCCATTTTGAGTCTGTCTTAATACTCTTTTAACTAGTTCTGTAGAAGTAACATAAAATAAATATGCAATTTTCTTTAGTTAATTAAAACTGCAAAAATAATCTTTGCAACATAAACAAACCCAACAAATTTTTTCATAAAAATATTTTTGGAAGGTGGATAAGTTAAAGATCTTCTGATGGAATGTTTGAATTATAATTCTGTGTATCCTGTTTATTCTGGATAAATACAGATACGTAAGGGTAGTAGAGTGATCAATTTAGCTGTTTAACAGATATCTTTCACTGAAGCATACTGGCATGATTTGAGATATTACTGTCCCTCTCTACCCTGCCTTTCATTCACATATACCTGTGCCTCAGCTGTTCATTAAGTTCACACTGCTGTGCTCTCTTTTACAACCAAGGATGTAATAGATCAGATTTTGCACTAGAGTAGCTGAGATGCAGGTTCTTGTCTGGGTCTGTCATTCCTGCTGCTGAGTAATAAAATCCTGGCAGAGGAGCAAAGCAGATAGCTGCAAACACTGATGTCTTAACACATTATAGTGATATTGGGGAAGGTTTTTTATTATAGCTGTCAAAAGGGGAAGCCAAAGCATGCAAGCAGCCATGTGCCTTGTCAGAGTCAAAGACCACACTGCTGATAGCCTGAGAGGCAGGACTGGCTCCAATTTAGGCAGTGTGTGTTCTGTCTCTGCATGCCTGAACACAGCTCAGCTAATAACCTGTGTGAGGGCACGCTCAGGAGTGCTCTGTTTCATATCCTGCTACAAACACCCCTAAAGGCTGTCCACAGCAGAAGATACCTAGAGAGCACCAAGATCCAGCTGTGGCCGTCTTCTCTCACTCTGTATCTTCAGACTGCAATTGACAGGGATGTCCCAGGCCCCCCAATGGTCCCAACCCTTCTCTTTAGTGAAAAACAGGAAAAAGAAATGTGGAAGAGGAGGGGCAATATGGACCATCCTCTTTTCCTCAATAGACAGTTAGAGTCCTTGCACTTCTGAGTGGTTGCCAGAGTCCTTGCCTGGAAAAGCAAGGGTGGCAACACAGGGCCCTGCCACTGCTGGTGAGGGTATGCACACCTCTGTGATGCTGGGCTGTCTTGGAAGGTTACCCGTCTTCAGCTTTCTCTCCCAGAACCACTCTTTGGGGCTCTCTGTGAACTAAGGCAGGAGCCGCCCCTTTGGCTGCCCTCCAGAAGCTCCGAGGTAGCTGCAAGGGAGTGGGAGGATGGAACCCTGCAGCTATATCGCATTTATCTTACCACGTGCATGAAGCGACAGAACTGGATCCCAGGGCTTTTGAAACAGGCAGCTGAATTCTGAATGGAAAAATCTGAGCCTTCATCTATCTTTTTCTAATTAACTAGTATTATAATTACAAAATAGATGGTCTGGTTCTGCATGTAGAGCTTTTATGCGCGTGTACTTGTACAGCAAGAATGGAGTGGTTGCATCAGTTTTCATTGATTTAAATTTTCACAGATATTTTTGTGTGTGTACTGGTTGGTTTTGAGGCCAGAATTTAGACCGTAATGGCTTACTGCTAGCAATTTGTGTGGTCTAATAGTGATTAATAGATACCTAAATGAAGATAAAATAGTGGGGGGGTGTATGTTGGTGTTTTGGGGTTTTTTCTTTGCCTTAAATAGCACAAAAAATATTTATTGGATATATCAGGAATTTAAAGTTTGATCATGTTCTGACATAATTTGAACCCATTTCTGCTATAATTGCTTTTATAGCACTCTGAAGTTCAAGGGGGCAGAATGGGTTTAGTGGTCATAGATCACTGGGCTGAGCACGCTTCTGGCAACAGATAAATGAGCTAAAGATTACTGGTCAGTTTTCTTAAATGTAATATCTGAAACTCTTTCCTGGATAAAATTGGTGTCTAGGAATTAAGAAAGACATAGAGTTTTGCCTAAGAATGACTATCTTCTGTTTGTTATGAAACTCTTGGTTAACACACGAGCTAAGTACTTTTACCACCTTACCTTATCAGAAAGGTGAAGGACTCCTTCGGTAGGGTCATTGTTTTCATCTGGAATAGCCAAAGGTTTCACTTCAAAGATTCAGTAAGATTGCATGTTACTCATTAAGTAAAACCTGCACCTTGTTTAATCAGCAGTGTATGTGTCTGCTGCAAATCCAGGGCTGGATTCAGCTGCTGTGCAGTGGGACTCTGATTCTGAAAGCTGTTCATGTATCTGGAAATTACATAGTGATCGGAACAATAGCTCGTGTTCCTCTGATATTGTAATATATTGGGCCTCCTGTCTCAAAGTCTTAGCACAGAGCTTCAATTGCAATATAATCTGTGCTCCAGCCTTTTGCATGCTTAGTAGGAAAGGAAGTCTAAAGGGCACTTGCAACAGAGGAGATGATGTCTGTTATTAATGAAATTATTTCACTTAGAACATTATTGTCATGACATATTATTGTTTTAGTGTATTTGGAAGGAGGATGATCTTTTCCCTTTAAACACTAAGTCCAATGTTATGGAATTACCTATTAGATACTTCTGGTGAGGAACTTAGTAACCTTGCTCTACTGGTGGTGCTGTGGTGGCAGTCATTTCATACCAGATACTAATACAAGCCTCTGACACAGAAAGGGTCTCCAAATCAAAACGTATTGATGGAAATTGCTTCATGTGTATGGAAAACTGCAACTTTTTGACAGAACACAGCCTCTATTTACTGGTGTGCTGTGGCATGGTATGAAATTGCCTGTTAAGTGAAGAACACAGCTTATATCTGAGATGACACTGCTTGTATAGGTCATACAGTTTGTCCAAGACACTAAAATTAGCCGTTTTGCCCTCAAACCTGAAGGGTTAATGTGAGGATTATCCAGATTTATGTGTCCCTCCTCTGCAGTGTGATGCTCCCAGGACGTTTCAGAAACACCGCTGCTCCAGTGCCACTCACCAGTGCAGCTCCCAGCAACAGCCCCCTGGTCTGCTGGTCTGACTGACTGCACCTGACCTTGCTTTGCTTGTCCAGTTGTAGCCAAGGTGGTTAGGGCTGGAGATCATGAGTCGTGGCCTAATTTTTTTAAAATTCAATTTTTGTAAGCTCACCAAAAGCACAAGCAACCCAGAACTTATATCTACTCAAAAATATTTTAGCCAAAAGGCTGGAAGGATCAACAGTCAAGGGGCAAACCTTAAGTCTCCTTCTTGTGAAAAGAGCTGTACTTGCTCACATCTCGATAACTTCCAATTAGAAATTAGAAAATGGAGGAATGGGGAAAAAAAAATCCCTTCTTAATTGCAGCAGCTCTAGAATGAGATTGGAAGAGCTGCACAGGGTACAGGACTTCTGTATAAATCTGTGAAATGCTGCAGAAGTTTTTATAAGAAACCTATAAGGAAGAAGATGAAATTCCTCTCTTCTTCACAGTTTCCTTCCTGTGGGGAATAATACATAAATAAATAAATGGGAAAACATAGCAACTGCTTTAAAATGTCAGGAATGTTTCTGTCACCATAAACTTTGTTCAGTAGCAATGCATATGTTGTGAAAAACAACATGCAAACAGATTTTTTTCCGAGTTAAGCTTTTATTCTGAGAAAGGATCTGCCTCTGCTGAAAAAGTGAGCACCGCTATATTTGCTCTTTGAAAACAGACTCTGAGGGAGACTCTGCAGTGTGAGGCTGCTCTCTCTTCTGTTCACTTGCTCTGAACGCATCAGGCTGGGAAAACAAACACCGCTCAGGTCTACCCCTTGCGGACTGTGGGCTGGTGTGCCTCACGTTGTCTTGCGTTTTAGGGAGCAGGGAAGCAAGGTGTCCTCCTCTCCCTCTCTGTCCTTGCAAGCAGCAGGCACAGCAGCAGTATCTGTGCTCTCCTGAATGCAAAGAGTGTTTCTGAAAAGCACATCAAGCGATGTTAGCCACCTTCTCCAAAAAAACAAGGTATCATCCTGCTCCCTAACAGGCAGAAGCGGTTTGGCAGCTGAATATTGAGCCTTCTGTTGTTTCATCCTTTTTGTTCATGGGGCTGTGTTGTCCAGCTGGACGTCTGACTTTAGGCTTTGCCTGAGTTGAAGATCTCCTATTTCCCCTTTTCCTCATGTTTTCAATAGGCCTGTTTGCTAGTAAACAGCAGAAGTGAGGAGTGGCCTGACCTGATTGGGAAATACTGTGAAGTCCAGAACATCCTCCTTCTGTCCACACACAAGGCAGCACCTTCTAGCTGGTCCTTCCTGTTAGGTGACCCGATTGCTTAGAGCTGAGCTCAGTGCTTAAAAGCATTTGGCAAGTGCAATGCATATCTGAGAGCGGCACAGGTACCACTTGTGGCCCTTTGCAGAGGGGAAAAAAATGCTTATTTGTTTAGGAAATCGAGGCTATAGTGCTTAACTTGTGATATTGCAGTCACTTCCATGGCAACAGACTCTGAGAGAACAAAGCAGGACTTCACCAGATCACATAACAGCTTGAAAACGGAACAGAGAAAATTTTACATAGCAACACTAGGAAGTTTCCTTTAACTTTTGAATTTTACCTTTGCTAGTTAACTCACGATTTAATCAGTGAAGTAATTGCTGTTCTGCCAAGCAGTTATGAGCAAATTGGCATTGATTTCTTTCAGCTGTCAGGCATCCCTTGTTTCTGTAATGACAGGAGATGTGCCAGCACAGTGTGGTGCCCCTCTCCCCCTCTGCCCAAGGATTACTTTTGGCTATGATGACTTTTGGTTAAGTCACCATCCCTGGAGGTATTTAAAAGACTGTAGATATGTCACTTAGGGACATGGTTTAGCGATGGACTTGGCAGTGCTAGGTAACGGTTGGACTTGATGATCTAAAAGGCTTTTTTGAACCTAAAGGATTCTATGATTCTATAACACACACTATCCAGCAGATGCCCTGTGATGATAACTGTATTTAAGGGGCAGCATCAGTTAGAAACGATGGCCTGGTTCAAAGGCATTGGAATTTTTCCATCTTCTTCTGTGGGCTTTAGATTTGACCTGATCTTAGAAATGTGGAATGGCTGATTGCATGGTCTACTGAGTAAGAGGTCACAAAGCACATGGCTGAGTGATGGGATTGTGAACCTCCTGTGTTTAAAGGCAAACCCCTTATGTTCCTAGTCTGAATTAGATTTGGTCACTGGGATTTTAATCTCCTTACCACAGGCAGGGAGAGGGAGAGACTACTTTACCAGTTACATCCTTGTGTTATGAGCTTCACTTGCTCCATTTCCTTTGGCTGGCACAGGCAGGTAGTGCCAGAGGGGGCTATAGTGCCCCTGTGTCAAAGGGCTTATTGTCAGGCTTACATGTACTGCAGGAAAAGGGAGGGTTATTAAATGAAGTGCTGATGTAGAAACAAATGCATGCCGTTTTATTAACAAAATCTTCTCTTGTATATCTCTAGTAAACAAAGCAGAAATTGCTGTTGCAATATGATGTGCACCCCCCCCCCAAACACCCCCAAAGGAAACAGGGTTTGTTTTTAACTTCATGCAAATGGCAGCAGATGTGTCAACTATAATCCAAACAACTGGTTAAGTAGCTCCATAAATGAAGCTTGAACTTTTAAAACTTTAACTGAGTTTATTGCTAGAAATGTACCTCTTAGATGAACCAATTATTCTTGAACAGTATTTCTGTCATATCTCTGACAGCATAGCCTTCGCCCTGAGCAGAACAAGAAGTAGTCGGTAAGATTTGGCTGGATTTTATCAGGCAGAATAGGGACTGTCAGATTGCAGTGTGACTTTTGGATTCTGAAATGAATGAATTGCTTGCCAGCCATGTTAGCCAAATAATTTTTCAGTTTTTCTCTCATTCAGTGACTGCAAACCAGTTGAGAAGCTGACAGTCAGACCTTTCAGCTCTATGACTTACCCTTCTGCACTTGCTTCGACCCCAGCCCTTGTACAGCCTGGTATTTGCCCCACCAGCCTGTTGCAACCCTTTTCTAAGGCAGCTTTAGGAGTAAATAAAAGAACTTGCTGCTCCTCAAAAGCTCTCTGTATAAGTATGTAATTTTATGCTCTACCTCTAACAGCCTCAATTTATACAGTAGGGTACACATGATAAGGAGCTGTGATTTCATTCCTGTTGCAGAAATCTGTACTGGTCCAGCGTGGAGGTAGGTGTCACAGACAGATGTTCACATGTCAGTGTGGTTTGATGTTCATCCCTTTGCACTGCTATTTCATATTGCTTTTCTAATTTACTCTGTATGAAGCAGACACTTGAGATGAAATGCTTCTTCCTTAGTTTTATTTGATCTTAAAATATTAAGCTCCTAAATATAATTCTTCAAAGAGGAGGTTTGTGAGTACCTCGGGAAGTCTTGGAGTGAGGAGGCTGGTTAATAAAACAAATGTTGTCCAATGCAGCAAACATTATGCCAGTTGAACCTAAACTTTCAGAGATGGGAAATTAACCTTCTTGAAAGATAACCCCCTTATCATGGAAACACTCCCAAGTACAGACTGCTTTCAAAAATTCAGACCTTCCTCTCCATGTGCCTTGATTTCTGCTTCAGTAAAATGGTGAATCACCAAGATGTGCCATGAGATGCTCAGGTAAATGGTGCTGTGCAACTGCACAGTATTTTATGCTTCTTTTGATAGCTGAACAGCCACTTTTGCAGGTAGAAGATCTGAAACATTATTTCTTTTGTGCCAGTGAAACAGCATTAGTTTAAAATAAACTGGAAAAGGAGAAGTTTTTATTTTAAATTAAATGGTACTTAGACTCTTGACAGCTATTCTAATTTTCCCCTTGCTTATTGTAGTGGTAAAGCAAGATTTGTTTCACTGAAATAAATGAAAAGAAACTTTTAATGTTATTTTGGTTGTTTTATTACAGGTTTGGATTTATTTTATTCTTTTCAAGATAAAGACAAGTTTTCAAGTTAGAAGGAAACTAGACATTAAACCCTCAGTCCATTGTGTCCACAGTTTCAGTTTGAGTCTTGCAGGCCAGACTGTAATATAAATAACTTAGTGCACAGATGAGGCTGATTTAAAAAAAAAAAAAAAAGCCTCAAAAGAACATAAACCTTGATCATAAGTTATTTAGCTAAGTTACTTCAATGGATTTAATAACTTATATCCTGTTCTGGAGTGGTATCTAAGTTGAACATTTCTCTGGAGGGAAGAGGTTTTCCAGCTTGCTTTGCTGGTGAGAATTAAGTAGCTGGAAAAAAGGATTCCCAGAATTCGAAAGAATCTGTAGCAAGTTGCATCCTTCTTTGTGTTTCAAGATGAAGCAATATGAAAGCACTTGGAAGCAACGAATCCTGGCTGCTGAAGGCTTTTTTGTTGGGCTTTTTTTGTTGTCCTCTCCCCCAGCTTTTGTAACCTGCTCTTGAGAAGCAGCGCAAGCCTTGCTAGTCCTTCATAAAATTATAACTGTCTGCTTTTGTTTGTGGATGTTTGTGTCCAGCTGCTCCTAGAAAGCATCTGGAAAGGACAAGTGCCCTGACATTCAAATCATTGGCAGATACTGACATTTTATCCTCTTAATCATTTAATCATATTTTGCCTTATGATTGCATCAAGATGATAACTTAGAGTACCAAACTCATATTCTCCTGTTGTCTGTGCTTTCAGTTCATGCTGCAGTTTTCTTAACACATGCTGCAATTTTCTTAACACCGTTAATTTTGAGAACAAAAAAGGAATGCAATTTTAGAGCAGAAAACCCACAATACTGTTGTAGTCCTATTAAGGAGCCTAGCTCTTTTTAGCTATAAGCTGTGGTGGGTTGACCCTGGCTGGGGGCCAGGTGCCCACCAGAGCCGCTCTGTCACTCCCCCTCCTTCTCTAGACAGGGGAGAAAAGGTTTAGCAAAAAGCTTGTGGGTCGAGATAAGGACAGGGAGAGATCACTCACTAATTATCGTCACGAGCAAAACAGACCGAACTTAGAGCGGGAATTCATCTAATTTATTACCAAGCAAAACAGAGTAGAGGAATGAGAAATAAAACCAAATCTTAAAACACCTCCCCCCACCCCTCCCATCTTCCCGGGCTCAACTTCACTCCCAGCTTCAACCTCCTCCCCCCTCAGCGGCACAGGGGGACGGGGAGTGGGGGTTATGGTCAGTTCATCACACGGTGTTTCTGCCCCTTCTTCATCCTCAGGGGGAGGACTCCTCTCATCGTTCCCCTGCTCCAACATGGGGTCCCTCTCATGGGAGACAGTCCTTCATGAACTGCTCCAGTGTGGTCTCTCCCACTGGGTGCAGACCTTCAGGAGCAAACTGCTCCAGCGTGGGTCCCCCACGGGGTCACAAGTCCTGTCAGCAAACCTGCCCTGGCATGGGCTCCTCTCTCCACGGGTCCACAGGTCCTGCCAGGAGCTTGCTCCAGCCTGGGCTTCCCACGGGGTCACAGCCTTCTTCAGGTGCCTCCACCTGCTCCAGTGTGGAGTCCTCCACGGGCTGCAGGTGGAATCTCTACACCCCCTCATCCTTCCCCCATGGGCTGCAGGGGGACAGCCTGCCTCACCATGGTCTTCACCACAGGCTGCAGGGGGACCTCTGCTCCGGCGCCTGGAGCACCTCCTGCCCCTCCTTCTGCACTGACCTTGGTGTCTGCAGAGTTTTTCACATCTTCTCACTCCTCCCTCTGGCTGCAAAAGCTCTCTCTAACTGTTTCTTTCCCTTCTTAAATATGTTAACCCAGAGGTGCTGATGGGCTTGGCCTTGGCCAGCAGCGGGTCTGTCTTGGAGCCGGCTGGCATTGGCTCTGTCAGACACAGGGGAAGCTTCTAGCAGCTTCTCACAGAAGCCACCCCTGTAGCTCCCCCCCGCCCCCCCTTGCCATGCAAACCCAATACAAAGCTAACAACATAAAATCATGGAGTTTGGACTTAAAACAAAGTGTTGTTGAAAACTAGACCCTCAATCGGTATTTATTCAGTTAAATATGTAGACTACTTCACAGAAATTTTGGGAACAATGACACTGCTGTAGAAGCCTGTGGCTCAGCAAAGTCACGCACCTTGCTGTCACTTCAAGGGTGTTGGAGACACCACCTCTGCTTAGCCATTGCTATGCCCAGCCACATGCTGAGCCACAGCAAAAGCTCGTTGTGTCATCATCACTTATAAGGAAACTCATCATCATTTAGTCTGTCCTCAGACCTTGCATAATTGTTTCTACTGTTTCCACTTAGCACTCCCATGAACTTCCCTGAATATCTGCTCTACTATCTAATTGGTTTTGCTGTTAGGAACAATTTTCGTAATGTCAAATGTTCAGAACATTTTAATTTCTTCAGTTCTCTCACTGCGGTTGTCCTTAGAGTTTAACCCCTACGTTCAGTAAGCACCTGTAACAGAGTCAGATCCTCGGACATCTAACCCACATTGGTTCCTTACAGTTTGCTGGGAGGAGAGAAACATTCTGACTTGTTAATTGTGTATGAACTGAAAAAAATGAGGAGAAGCTCTGTAAACAGTCTTTTATCCAAAAGATTTTTAAAAGTTCCAAGTGGAAGAAGTGAGACACATTTAATCCCTTACTCTTCCTGCAGCAGAAGTCTGCTCTTCTTCATCCACCCTTTGAGCAAGTAATCCTTCAAACACGGTAAACATTAGAACCTCTGGAGCATGATACTAATTTTTATATTTCATTATCTGAGGAATGAATGAAAATTAATAGGATGTTTTTATACCTAGGTTAGAGACAAATGACCTAGAGAGTTTGGTTTCTTATGAAGCCTGGAGACTTTCAACAAGTCAGTGAAGCAGAGTGCTTTGAAAAGCCAGTTTTGAAAACTTCTCTCTTTCTCCTGAAGTAGTACTGCTTGCCTGACTGTGACACAAATCTTGCTGTGGTGAAATGAATCCAGCTGGGGGGACTGTGTCCTGTTAAGCAGAGAAAGGAACCATTTTTCATTACGATTTTTCTGCAGGTCAGCCTGCTAGCAAGTCCACTGAGGAGCAGACAGAAAGGAAAGACAGAGCAGAGAGACAGAAATGATAGGATGTACCAAAAGTGAGATGAAAAAAGGAGGGGCAATCAAAGAAAACACTCGAAAATCTCATTCTTCCTCTGAAAAAAAGCTGCTTCAGATACTGTGAACAAGGCACTGTTGACAGGAAAGGCTCAGCTCTGCTGGCCAGTGGAAGGAAAGTTGAATATATGTAACAACCAGAGCTAAATTAATACCATAAATAGTCATTCACCTTCTAAGTGGATTTGCTTTAATTGTATTTATGCTATCATTTTTGTCTGCTTTTGGTTGATATTCGAGTTGGCTTGTTGTAAACAGTTGATGAATGTGAAATCCTTGGATATATGTATGAGCTTTAACAATAAAGTACTAATAAGTCAGAATCTTTAGCAAAAGAAATATAAACAAACATAAGGTACTTCCCCCCCAAAAAAAACCCCAAACAAACAAACAAATTCCTTCTTTCTTTCTTTCGGGGTGTGATAAGACACACAGAAATATGCATTAGTGAAGATTACTGAAAAGTTTTAACAAAGAAATCTTTCCTGTTATGTATTAACGGTGCACTGTGTAGCCCCCCCAAAAATCTTGCCAAACCTAGCCTTAAGTGGTAAATGTTTTATATTATAAAGGTTTGAAAGATTGCTACCATTCAAATTCTACTGACCTTTACAATAGCAGAGCTTATGAGAAAGTTTGAGTATTAAAAATAGTTGTTCATGTTGCTGTGTTGTAACTTTGAACTTTATACATGCTTATGTTACAAATGCAGCACGTGCTTTCTATAAAGTACGGTTTTACTGCAATGTATGGACAGCCTGTCGATCTGCAGTTTTCTGTAAGAAAGGTTTGTCATATCATGCTACAGCAAACAATGGAGAACCCCTGCAAAGAGCAACCTTGGCAAAAAATAATATAAATGCAAAATTAGTTTAAATGAATTAGTGGAAAATTAGGGAATCCTGTGTACAGATTTTTGAAACTCAGCTGAGAAGAACACAGTGGGTGCATTCAGTTATACTCATCTACAACTCACCACACTGCGTGAATTTGACATAACTCCTGTTTGCAACACATTGATGACTAGCTGTAAACCAAGTATCTTCAGCTATAGAGATTAGTCAATGGTAATTTGCATTAAGTAAGGAGGTTAATTCTTAATTATTGTGTTTATAGTTCCATTGATTACAGTATTGATAACAGAGGCCATGGACTTAAGAATGTTGTTTTGCAGCATAGCCTACTCTGATCATGATTTAATTTTTTTTTTTTTTTTAGTTAAGGGATGGGCCTTAATTGCAATGGTCTGATCCACAATACCTCTGACCTCTTCTGCAGGTCTGCAGCTGCCTTTTTCAAAGTTTGGTGATGCAGTTCAAACTCAGAAAAAAATATCAGCCCTTTTGTCCCGAAATGTGTCAGTGATGGCACAAGCCCTGGTGATGCCACCCGCTCTCTCTGCAAGCATCTTCCAGAGCTGGGTTTGCTACATGGCCTGTCAAAAGAGAAGACAGGTGAGGAAGATATTAATAGAGTTAATGGCTTTTAATGAGGCTGCTGACAGCACAGCTCCCTTTGCCTCCAAGGCTGAGCAGCCAGGGTCTAACTAATCTTGTCCTAAGTGTTGGCCACCAAAAAGCCAGTTGGATGACATGGTCGAGAAGTCTTGAGCGAGGCAGATTTGACATTTGTTTTGTTGGTACGGATGTTTTCATGCTGATTCTTTAAATAGAAACTAGGTCAGCTGCAGCCAACTGGAAAGAAGGCAAGATGGGGGAAATGGCTCTTGAGCGACTGAGCATGCTGAGGGAGTGGGCAGGTTCAAGAGCCATCGGGAAAGGTAGTGAGGGAGCAGGGCACAGAGCTGGGAACCCACAGCTTGGAGATGGGAACTGCTCCAAGGAGCTGGGAGCAGCCGGCCAGCCCCTGGCAGGGCCAGAGGGAAGCCTCTCCTGATCAGGGGAGGCAGTGCAGAATTTGCTATGGTAAGGAAGCCACAAAGCTAGCTAAAGCAAGCCCAGAATAAAGGACTATGTTGGAGAGGGAGAGCTATGTATAAAAAAATATTATTTATATATTTAATTTTATTAGTGTCTTAACTAGCTGGGGTTTTTCCTGTTTAAAATGTTAGCTGACTGACTTTATATTATAATAAAGCTTGTTTGGCTTTTTGGGGTTTTTTTTGTTGTGTTTTTTGTTGTGGTTTGTTTTGGGGTTTTTTTAATGCTTTAATGCCACTTGGTTCCCTTTGAGGAGCCCTGTAAGGAAGTGGTCTAGGGAGGAAACTTCAAAGCTGTGGACAGCTTTGTCTCACCACCTGGCTGTGGTCAGCTATTCCCAAGCCCCGACAACACGAACTTGAGCCTGGCTGAAGACCAAATTGTTATAATACAGAGAATTTCTCTCCCTGGTTGCTCTGCAACCAGCAGCAGCAGGTTTCCTGTTGTTAGATCACCCTGACACTCTGCAAAGGAATGTGGAGGCATTGAACCTTGTGACAGAGGAATTTGCAGACTGCTTGATTAGCCAGGAGAGAGTTTCCAGAATCTGACGGAAACTCCAGTAACCCCCTATTGTAGTTTTTCAGAATACCTAGGGAAAGGGGTGTGTGTCTGCATAAACACACAACACATATATCCTGTAGGGGAGAGCTGTCATGAGCACTCTTAACGTACTTGGCTACGGTGGGTTAGCAGTGCTTATTGTCCATAGCTAGAGCACAAGGACCCTAAATGAAATAGGAGCACATTTGGGGGATGTTGTTAACACACATGGCAGAAATCTCTATTGCAAACTGACTCGGCCTCAGCAGTCGGAAGAGACAGATCTGGTTTCGGAAACCATAGGTCAGGCTACCATCCTTCCTCTGGACCGGGGCTGCAGTCGACCTCTGCTCCCCGCTGGCAGCTGTGGGCAGGCAGGAGGAATTTGGCTGTTGGGCAATGGTTGCTGTTAACCAGCAGTTGCCCCTTCTCAGGGAAAAGCAGCAAGCCCTGTGGCGGCGTCCCGTAGGACAAGCTGTGGTGCAGGATGAGCCAGCGTTGGGCTGTGCCAATCTCAATACAGTAGAAGAAAAAAGGGAGGTGTATTGCCCCTGTCAAGGGGTTAAACATAGAGAACCGGAAAGTTGGTACCGTGTCAATCTGGCCTTGAGTACCAGAGCAGGGAATGTAATTCTTGTTTTCAAGAAGTATTTTCTTTGTATTGAACAAGTAGGTGTGTTATAGTGAATTTTTAAACTGTTGAGTCAGGTAGGAAACAATATTTTTCATAACATAAGGGAAGTTGACCAAGGATTCTAGGAGTGGTTTTTTTCCATGAAAGTTACTGTGTCATACAACAGGAAAGAAAAGGTTAATTTCATTGAAATGCTGACAATTTGTTTAAAGTGTATCCAACAGTTGGCCAAGAAGTTCATTCCAGCTACTGCTGTTTAGTTTGCTTTGTAAGAATCCAGTCCTTGAGAGCTCAGAGCTGCTGTGTCTTGCTACCCAGCAGCACACTAAAACACAGTCTTTTTCCCTGAACTATTTGCTTCTGCCTTCTTCATGAGTAAAGTTATAATTACTCAGGATGTGTTTTAGCAAAAATGACTCTGTTCTGAAAAAGTCAGAACAAAATGCAAAACGTTTGTATGTTTTTTAAATTATTGTTCCACTACGGCTGGATGAATTTTTATTTTTTGAGGGACAAGGGGGAGAGTGGGAAGAGAACATAATCCAGGATTTAATTTGGAAGAACCAGAAAGACAGGAAGCTTGCAGGGATATCTGGAGCTCATTCCTACAGTCCGAATCTGTAAATCTTTTACAGAGCTATGTATGTAAAGTGGCTGATTGTTAATCTTTGCAAAGATTAAGAGTAAAGGTAGTGACCTGAAGCCCGATTAGAAGGTACAGTGATTAACGTCTCTCCATAACTAATTTCAGTAAGGAATTCCAGACTACCATATTTTACATATTTTTCAGTTGTATATATCTCCTCCTTCTCCTTCATATTTTCTTGGGAATTGGAAATATACGGCTAATGAAGCCTTTCATGTAAATCTAAAGAAATACTGTTGATTTGTAAGTCATAAAAGACATTTCTGTTTTCTGACCTGTAAAGTATATTTTGTGTCACTTCGTGATTTACACCCACTGGCACTGGTGATTTGACTTCCCTGACCTAAGCAGATCCTTCAGGCAAGCAGCTTGTTGGAGTGGATCAGTAGAGCCAGTGAAGGCAGGGTGTTTCCAGTTCAAAGGAGCTGTTAATATAAAAACTTACCTTTGTTTTGAATTAGATTGAAACTAGATTAAAAGAAAAAAACCCCAAACCTTGCAGGTTAGAAATTTAAGAGAGGAAGAACAAATCTTTCTATGACATGAGGTGTTTCCAAAATTAAATTGTCCAGCTGGCATTGGCAGCTACTGCTGGAAATGTAGCCTGGCTACCTGAAAAAGTTTCCATGCATCACTGTGATATGGCAAGATCTAGAGTGTACAGTCATTCATTCCTGGTTCATATCTGCTGCACAAAGTTAATAGCTGACATGCTGTAACTCCACCTCCTAAATTTTGTTGAAATCACTTGTTGAAGAAGCCTTGCCCACCACTGATGTAAACTTGTGTGAGCTCGTTGACCCCGGAGGCTGGAGGCTCAGCCTCACGTGACTGAGCTGGCAAGGAGCCGGGAGCTCCAAGGCTCCCTTAGGGGACCAATGTCCGCAGAATTCTGCTGGAGGCTCAATGAAAATTCATCATCAGGACTGAGTGGCTGCTGCAGAATGTTTCCAGGTGTTGGATCTGAGATGTCCAATAAAACAGTACATTTCAGAAGTCCTAGCCCTGCTCCTTCTCTTACACTTAGCCATTTCTGTGGAGAATCACCATGGCTTCTATTCTTTCTTCCATCACGGTCAGCTCCTGAGGGAATGTGAATATTCCTCCAGACTGCAGTATAACTGAACAGTTTTGTTATTTATTAGGTGCCCACTGTGTACTGAGAACTCCTGGTGGCTTCAAAGGATGACACGTATGGGCTTTAAATGAACAATTATGGAATGCACACACAGGGGAAAAAATCCTCTTAAAATATCTTAAGATCCTAAGAAAGGGGTCAGAATTACTTCTAACAACAAAGTAATAACATTTTTCAGTGGTTTTTATATATCCTCTTAGGTACAATTAAGAAGAGTTCTGAATCTTTCCACAAAAATGGTTTGGCCCTACGATATTAATTTACAGCTTGCTTTTAATCTGAAATAAGTAATTATTTCAGAATAAGGGAGAAGGGGATGGGTGCTAGACAAACCTCATGGTTAGTGCCCCCTGATCTTTCAGGCTGTTAGAGTTCAATACTGTTTCAAATTCAAATGAGGCAAATTGAAAGAGCCTTAAAGTCTGGTTCAGTGCAACTCTGGACCTGATCTCTGAACTTGGTCTATTTTAAAGGAAAATACTAATGGTTAAGCAATTACTGATTAATATTTTTCTGTTCTGCGTTTATTCTGTATTACTTTAATAAACAGATTACAGGATTCGAAGTGAGATTTATAGTGTGATTTCACATCTGAATTTTAGTCTTTAATCATCGGGGTATGTTTTCCCTGAAATGCCTGTTTTCATTGAAATGCATGTTTTCCTTCACTGTTGATTAAATAACATTGATACAAATATGCTCTCTTGTTATGAGACTGCACTTGTATCCCACAAGAAACAATTTTCTTGAAAGAAAAAGCCTTTTGGAGCATGGCGTATGAAGTCTCATGTTACCTCTCTCATGACACATTAGGAGGATTACTGCCAAACTCAGTGAAACTTCCTGTAAGGTAGTAAGTTACAAATACACTGTTTATCTGAGTTAAGGTAGACACTTGCTAATTCATGCAGATTAATTCTGTGGATCTAAGAGAATTTACATTTGGTTAGTCTTCGTCTTAGAAGCGTTAATCTTTTAAACAATAACTTATCAGGTGATTTTTTTCCTGCCACTCCATTACTCCTTCAGTGAATCTCTGTGATAATGCTGAAAAAATAATCTATGAAAATATATTCTTATCAAGCGGAATTTACTCTTCAAAGTTGAGCTGCCTTTCTTTAACATGACAGCAGCAGGTCTTGCTGTGACTGCAAGCCAGAGTGCTTTTGATGTGGACAGTGTAAACACTGGGACAATGCGGATGTAGATGCAGACATCCCAGCATTGCATCTGTATTTTGGACTATTTTTAAGACATTATTAACGACATAGCTACCTTAATTTTCTGTAATTATTTTCAGTCAATAGTAAAATTAGTACATGCACACATGGGCATGAAGACGGGAGTAGAGATTGTCTCCGCTCACTTCTACGCCACCCTGGTGGAAGTTGTGTGGCTGTAGCCTCTGCTCACCGCTGCAGTTTCAGCCTGAAATTTAAACTTCATGAATAGGAAAATTCCTTGACCGTGCTGAATGGGGCTGGTGATATGACCTGTGTGCTAGTACCTCACTCCCTTGTTCAAACAGTGGCTTGCTCCATGAGCCTGGTGCACTCCGCTGGGACTGGCTGAGATGGGACACGCTACGAGCCTACACGTACTATAAGCATGGCGCTCAGCCTCCTGGCAGCACAGGAGACACTCTGCCAAGCCGAGCTTGTACAGTGTTTACTAGGTGTTGACAGAGTTCCCACTGAGTGAGTAAAAACTCACTCAGTTCAGCTGGCTCCAAGACTTCACGAGTCAATTTTATTGCAAGTTGAGTTTGCGTGGGAAACCATTTCTTCTACAACCACTTGTGTGATTTGTTTTCCTAGTAAATGTTGTAGAAGTTTTTTCTGAGAGAGTCTAGATTACAAAGAATCCCTGAGTAAATATATCTGTGTGTTTATTGTCCAAAATTAGTGAAAGATTAGGAAGTAAGATCTTAATTAAGATAAACTCAGCTTTGATCTGGCTATGAAATATTCTCAGGACATTATAAACACAAATGACTGCCACAATTTTATTGTTGATAATAACCTGGTCACTGAAAGAGAGACAAAGGATTACTGAAAATTGAAGGAAGGAACAAGGAAAATGGGACTGGAGATTAGCTAAAATATATGCCTGACAATGAGAGGGCTCTGGATGAGCTCATCTAGCAGTTTGGTAAACTTTATAAAGACAAAAAGTACATAAGAATATTGACAGACAATATATACCTCCAAACTCAAAAGTATTACAAAGTCCAACCTTTACACATAACTAACCATTAAAAGATGTATTTTTTCACGTGTTTTTACATGTGGACATTTACGAAAAATAGATACCATTTTGGAGAATAAAGTATTAATGTGAAGTTTTGGGGCCAGGGCAGGAGAAGATTTACTAAAGAATTCTAAAAATCTCTACCAAGAAGAGAAAATGGAATTATACTCCTATGGCTTGAATGTGGAGAGCATATAGTTAATATAAAAGAAACTTGATCAGTAATATGCCACCTGGGGGAAAAAAAAAAGGTATTTCTTTTCCCACAAAGTTAAATGTGATGGAGGAATATTAAATAAATGTAAGGACTTTTAAAGTGTATTAATAAAATGGAAATAAAAATATCTTTTACTGAAAGTAAACTGTTAAAGTTATTAGTAACTATGAAATGAAAAACTAAGATTAAGTCTAGGAATGATCAGTTTAGAATAATTATACCATGGAGAAATTTCATGTAGTGACATCGATCAGTTAAAACTTCCTACATATTTTTGACAAACTATCTTTATTCAATTTTGTCTTTCAGCAGAATAAATTTATTACTCTTCTTTACAATGATTTATCCTCTGTGGCTTCCAAGGAAGTGGAAGTTGAACTTTGTTCTGAGTATAAATCAAAGATAATAGTTAATGGGTTTGGCTGATTAACATCTTTCCTCAACAATAACACAAGTGACCAAACATCTTAGACAAAAGCCAGCATTGCTGATGACATTAGCATGTCATCAACACACAGACAACATCAATTGCAAAAAGTACAATTATATCACTTCCAGCTGTCATCACCTGAAATAATTAAACAACAAAAAGCTCTTAAGCTAGCAAATAATTGATGAAATGATTTAAATATTTTTCCTTCTCATGTTGCTTCTCAATGGACATCATTATGGTACTATTGACTCAAATTTTAGCTGATAAAAGACCACGTAAAATAGATTTTGCTGTCATGAAGGGAAGCCCCCTGCAAACAAAGTCACATTTTATAGTGCCATTCTAGGTAGACTTTTTTTCTTGTTGCTTTTGCATTCTGTATGAGGCTAAACATAGAATGGTTTGTGTTGGAAAGGACCTTTAGAGATCAACTAGTCCCCCACCCTGCTGTGGTCAGGGACATCTTTCACTAGATCAGGTTCCTCAACCTGACCTTGAATATGTAGTTTTCCAAAAATGAAAACCCTGATCTGGGAGTCAAATTGTGTAATTCATTTAAAAGCAAAATTCCTCCTCCAAAATGATAAAATTCAAAAGCATAATACGGTGCTTAATCAGGTGGCATCTGCTTTTTTGTAGCTCAGATATTGTTTGCTGAAAATTTTGCACTATTTTCAGAAATATTTTTTTTAATTCACTGCCAAGCTTGTGTTTTGTAAGTTTGAGGAACATTATTAGCGCTTCATGAAATGAAGAGGCTTACAAATCTATGTTTATTCTAGCACAGTCTCTATCACCTTGTTATATGAGGAATGTACACATGCCAGTGGGAAGAAGCCTGAAAAGTCTGTGCTAAAAACTCCAGGAGAGCATTAGACCATGGTGCATGGCAAAATGATGTGCCCATATAGCCACTCTGGTGCACATACAGACTCGCCCTGGCTTTGGGAGTGTCTCTTCTGGTAAGAAGACTTGTCCATGCAGGTCCACTACAGGTTAAATGCTTTAGTGCACACAGCAGTCTTGGATTCACACAGCACCAACTACATGGCCATCATGCAACAAGAATAAACATGGAGGCCATATTTTAAGGAGGCAAAAATTTGTTAAATTGTGAATTAGGCCTATAAATGATTCAAGGCTGATGTTCTGGTTTTGTGCCAGAGCCATGTGACAGCAGCCCGGAGGATGTGTCTCTAAAGAATGATATTATTGCCTGTTCAGTCAGTGAGCAGGATATGCAGGAAGATGGAAAGTTTTTGAAGGCTTGGGTTTTTTTCATCACATACTGATAATTGACAAAGGAAGTTTGCTAGAACTTAGGAGCACAGGTATTAGTTGCCCAAAGGCAGAATGACTGTTGTCTTTAAAAGGAGCACATTGGACAACATGTAAGGAAGTTGAGGCAGTCGGTGAAGCCTTTCACTGAGGGTGGAGCAAAACATTGGACAAAGTGGAAGTATAGCATTTCCTTCATCAAGTGGACCATGCTGACCTGAACAGAAAGGTCCTGGCCAAATAAATAACTTATGCTGTGGAAGGTGAGTGGCAGATTCCCCAGGCAGGTTTCCAGGATGGGTTCCATTATGGGGAATTGGACTCACCTGGTTAATGTCATGCTCTACGCAGGTAACACTCTCAGCAGAACTTATTTACTATGGGCACAATATTGCATTGATGAAGCTAAATTGCTTCCAGTTCTGAAGTTTACTTGCTTACAGCTAGTTCAGAGGTGAAAGAGAAGCGTTATCAAGGAGCTGTTTGGGAGAAGCAGATTGATGTAGAGACAGACTTAGTATAATGAGTCTCAAGTAACTGGGCCTTTTTAAGATTTCAGGGTGTGCTTCAGGTATAAGAGACCAATATCCGGGCTCTTTATTGTTTTAAAATCCCATTATTCATTTGTATTTTACATTTCTACAGGAAGTTTATATGTAGTTTACATCTTGGAAATACTGCTTTGTGACACTGGCCAGTGATTCCGATGGGAAGACTCACAGGAATAGAGCACCTGGGATGGATAATGAATATATTGGAGGAGCTCTGTGCTATCTAGTGTCATTAGAAGAGAGGATTCTGCTTCAGAAAGATGGAAGATTATATTGTAATTGCTGAAGTACTTGAACTGATTCAAAGAAAAAGGCTGTAAGTACAGGTCTTCTTCAAAAATCATGGCATTAATGTCCTTCAGGCACAGTGGGTTTCTATTCAAAACTAAAAGGAATGATATAATGTGCTGACAATGAATAGTGAACTTTTTAATCTTTAAAAATTTTGAAGTCAAGTCATTGGGTTTTGTTTCTTTTCAGTTTGTTTGTTTTTACACAGTAAGGTGTCTGGAAATGTATTCAACGTGTCAGGTTCTGTCCATTCAGAAATACCGCCTGTATGTAGGTATGAAATGTGTTTCTTCTTCTGTCATCCTATGCTGATAATAGATTTCATCTAGTTTCTGTGAACTGCTTCTCCAAAAGTTGTCAATAATCTCTTCCAAACAACACTTTTCTATCAGTTCTGTAGTTTAGAAACAGAGATGCAAGGTAAATTGGAAAGAAATAGTGGTTTGTATGGGTTTTTTAACTACCACTCTTCAGCAAATCAGGCCAGGATCATAGGAATACAACATCCAAATTATTTCAGAAGTTTCTGTCCTCAGTCTGGAGATAAAGCTCACATATTGTCCAGAGCCTTGAATCTCATGCTATTAAAATTCCAAAAAGGTATTTTTTTTCCCGATTGCTCTGCGTGTCAGTTTACCTCCTCTTCCATACAAATCTCATTGTCCCTGATAGCATTCTGCTAAGCTTAGAAGAGACTGTTCCTTAGGAGACAGTTTAAAAAAAGACCAATGGAAAATGAAGAAAACATAGTTTAAAAATGCATCAAATCTCATTTCCATAAAGATTTACTAACTCAGTTTTTAGAGCATTTAGAGTTGTTGGAGTAGTTGTCTGTCATCATGTTGGATATGTACTTAGAAGTGGGTGCACTTGAAGATGGGATTTCATCCAACACCCTTAAGTCCTAAATCTTAGATTTGTTATTACATTTTCCCAACATCTGTTGCTTTGATTCTCTTGTGGTTTTTAGAGAAGCAAATCTTGATCAAGGCCCAGCATTTTCATATCATCATTTTTCTTCACCACTGCTTCAGTGGGAGACACTGTCTCTGGTGGGACACACCTGTGGCTACACACCCAATTCCACCACTGATCCTCAATTTAATTCTGACTGCTGTCACATCTGGAACAGGGAGAAAGGGAGGGAGGAGAGTTTCATTCTCTTCAAATGTGTTTTCTAGGAATGTAAATAGAATTTTCAGTCCTGAAAGCTGTTATGCTTTTGAGGAAAAATAATGAATGGTGACAATGGGAACCAGCCAGGCAAAATTTCCCGAGCTGGTTAAAAGCCTTGCAGAATACGCCAGATCTTGGGGAATTAGTGCTTGTGATTTAATTTCCATGTTTTCCATTTAGTAAACATTTATTCTCAATGTCATCTTTCAAAAGGTGGCAATCAATGTTGGATTCATACTAAAGATATTTAATTTTTCTCTTTTAATAAAGAAATCCCTTGATCCTAACCACTGGTAAATTAATACACAATTAAATTAGAGATGTTTTCCACTTTTTTGCAATGATGAGGAGGGAGTGAAAGCTAATTATTCAATAATAATGATGAAGTTTATAATTCTGATGCAATCTTGTTTATTGATGGGTGCATGCTATAGCCTGTTTGCTTAAGGTCTAAGACCCAAGGAATAGAGTTGTTTCTTTGCCCAGTGTTCCAGGTCTCTTGCAGCCATTCTTGAGTTCAGAGAGCTTCTTAAGATTTCTCTCCCAAACAGGTGGTGGATAGAACACATCTGTCCTAGCACAGACATCTAAAAGTTGGACATCTTGCTCCAACCCATTTGCCTAGGGTTTTTTGTGGTCAGTGAAAAGAAACATTCATCTTTAGAGTATAATTCACCTCTGCCTGGTATAAGCATCTCCGTTAAGCAGGGTGGAAGTACTTATATCTCTCTGTAGAACGTGAAAAAAGGTTATGGTGACCAGTTTAGATATGGATGTGTAAAATTAGAAATGAATCCCACCACAGTGCTTACTCAGGCCATTCTGGAGCTTTCTTGCTCCAGAAGCTTTTCTTGCATGTAGCCCACTACATGTTTTAGAACATGGTAACTTCAGAATTCAAGTTCTCAAGTACTTATATAAAAAACTTAACTTTGTTGATAATACCTCTAAATTTTGTTATCAATAAGTATAATATTGAGAATCACTAATAAAATTTTGTACAAGTATAAGTCCCTGAAATATCTTTGAGAAGTTGCTTTTATAACATTCCTTTGCTTTGACTGTTCTTCCACTGATGTCTTCCCTTTGGGCAGTACCTTACCCATCTTACAGTTCTTGTAGTTATGTATAGGCTTTCTGTTACAGTAATTAGTCATATATTGGTATAACAAATACTTTGCTGCTCTAAAATGTTGCTTATCTTGTTCTATAAAGGTATCTTGCTAATCCCATATGATCAACCTTTGACAAGGAAATACTGATCTATTTATTTTTTTCTCCATATTTCCAAGGATCCTGCCCTGCTGACCAGCATACTAACATTTTGTATGCTTTTGAATTTCCCAGGAAGTATCACTTAACTAAAGTGTTCCTCTTAGTTTTGTACAGTAGCATTATCATTGCATCTGTGATGGTCAAAAGAGAAATGCATGGTAAGGTGGCAATGCAACTTACAAGGCCATTGACAAGGTGTGGTGGCTTGACCCATTTCAGCAGCTAAGCGCCACCCAGCTACTCTTCTGCTCTGTCCCCAACAAGACAGGGGAGAGAATAGGAAGAGCTCAAGTGAGAAAACCTGTGCATTGAGATAGTTTAATAAGCGAAGGAAAGTGGAAGATAAAAAACAAAATTGACACAAAGGCAATCACTGACCACCTCCAACAAGCAGACCAATGCCCAGCCAGCCTCCAAGCAATGCCTCCCTTCCCAAAACACCTCTTCCCCACAGTTTTTATTGCTGAGCATGATTTTATATGACACAAAATATCCCTTTGGTCAGTTTGGGTCAGCTGCCTTTGCTGTGTCCCCTCCCCAACCTATTCACTGGGAGGGCAGAGTGGGAATGTCTTGATACTGTGGAAGACTGCTCAGCAATAACCAAAACACTGATGTGTTATCTACACTTTAGAAACAAATCCAGAACATCACAAGATCCAAACCAGCACCATATGGGCTGCTATGAACAAAATCCATCCATCCCAGCCAAACCCAGTGCAATTTCCACCCCTTATTCTGTGTCATTTATGTCATTCTCAGGTCTTACAGTATCCAATACACCCCCATTAAGCACCAGCCTCCTTCCTGTCATGTGATATACATATATAGCTATCATTCCCTTAGTCTATGTGCGACCCCCATGTTCATAAAGTACCCGTTGAGCTCATAACTTGGGCTTCATGTGTTATGGTGGTTGCTCAGGACAGGAGAGATGGCATATTGTGTTAAATTATTGGCTCAGGTTGGATCACTGCTGTACTTGCCCAGCTTCTTGTGAGGCTCGGGTAATTCTTGATGTAGTACTTTCTATTATATGCAACTGAAATCACATGTTATTTTCCCCCAATGGTTAATCTCCTTGCGGTACGCACTAGATTTTGCATTCTTCCACATTACCCATCAACTGTACCCAGGTCTTTGAGTGAAATGCCCTATATGCCTAGCTCCAAAACCTAGAAGCTGACCTTAGGTCTCTCCAGGTGCTCTCTGCAAGAGGCTCCAGTTGAGGTCATGCTCCCTGGCAGCAGCATAGACAGCATTTCTCACATCTGGTCCTGTTTGGACTGGCCCATGGGCTACTGCATGAACTGTTTGACCTGTTCAACAACTTGTTGCTCAGGGCCTTAGTCAAAATAGTTCTTTTGGGTTCCTCAAAAAGATGACTCGCAAGCTGAATGTAACTTGGAATATGCATTCCCTAGAATTCCATAATGCCTAGAAAAGTTTGAATTTCTTTTTTTGCTAACTGGTGAGGGCATGACTGTTACCTTATTGATCATATCTATTGGGATGTGACGATGCCTATCTTGCCATTTCATTCCCCATAACTGGATGTTTCATGCAAGTCCCTTGATCTCGTTTTGTTTTATGGCAAAGTCAGCTTTTGGAAGAATCTGAATTTTACTTTTCTCTTTCTCAAACACTTCCCCTGCTGTGTTGCCCCACACAATGGTGAGCTTCTGAGCACACAAGCCCTTCTCAAGTATGAAAGAGAAATAGTAGTCCTCAACCAAGTTGCAAATACAGCTATCTGGATAAAGCTTCAGCATAAAAGGATCATCCCCACAGGCTTTCCTGAGGCCTGGAAGGATGAACCACAAAACTCTCTTCAGCTACTGAGAAAACACACAAGAGTTGTCCACAGTTAACTCAAGACATAACAAAAATAAACAAAGCATTCCAAGTAGGCTAGGGAGTGAGGGATCAATACTGACCCAGATCAGCTAACAGTGGCTGGCATAACGAAAAATATTCTTTTTCCCTACAAACTTCACTTCTTTTCTACTTTTTTTCATTGTTGCAAACACACCCATATTTTTCAAACTGAATTTATCAGTTTTTCCCTAATCATTCAGTAATATGTCAAATCACATTAGAACCCCTTTCCTCTTCACACGCAGAGCTGTATCTTTAAGGTCCTTTTAAGCAGCTTTCCATACCCTTGCTTGTTCCTGGTCCCTGCCTATAAGGAAAGTTTTGTGCCAAATTCCATGGCCTCTCTGAAAGCCTCCCTCCGCTAAACCTACTCCACTACAAATTACAGTTGGACTTGATGATCTTAAAGGTCTTTTCCAACCAAAAAGATTCTGTGATTCTATGACTCATTATCTAGCTGAGCATCTATCTGTTGATCCATTCTCTAGTTATCTGTAAAAGCTTGACTTCTCCAGAAACATCTCAGCACAAGTTTGGAAGGAAACCTTTTCCTTTTAGCTTCTAGTTTTGCCCTGGCCATCTCTGGTGGCTGATTACAGGTCTGAGACCAGGGCCCTGCAGACAGGCTTGAGAATTTCAGTGCTAATTCTGCAGGCTTATTTCTACTGCCTCATCAGAAAAAATTTGCTCGCATTAATACTGGAAATCTCTTTCCCTTTTCTCTTTTGTTCTGAAATGTGTATGCCTATCTCCACAGAAGCATTTTGCTATAGCAATGATGGCCTGAGAATGCTGAAAAAATAGCCTTTATGGTCTAATATCAGCTAGAAGGTATTATTATCTTTGTCCTGCCCATTGCTAGTGCATGATTCAAGCCACTAATGAAAATACGGGCTAGAAAGTTAATCAGAATAGACCCCTTCAGGACCTCATTTGAAATGTCATCTAAGTATGAATGTGAAATATTTGTAACTGCTCTTCAAGAACAACTTTTTTTACCAGTTGTGCACCTAAACATAATTTCCCCTAGAGCATTTCTTCTGTATTTACTTCTGAATTGCTCTTAGTTCATCTAAAAAGTGTATTAAAATAAAATAAAATGCCTATATTTTAAATCTTCAATCACTAAGCTAGTTGCCCCATAAAAGAAGAAAATTAGATTGTGTTCACATGACATATTAGCCATATTTCATTTCCATGTATGCATGACCAATTCTCTAGGAGCTTGTAATCCTCCACAGTTTTTCAAATATATGGTATATCAGAATATATTCAAATATATTCTAAAATAGTTCTCAGATTACTGCATAAATTCTCACCCACGAATTATGGGTGAATTTCATCTGGAACTGTTGACTTGAATACATATATTAAATCTAAATATTCAGCAATCCCACCAGCACCGTGCCCATAGTGCATTCCCTTTTCCATGTTAAAATTAATTTAGAGAATTGACTGCCATTTACCTTTGAAAAGACTCAAGCAAAGACAGAGTTGAATACTCCAGCACTGTCTGCAGCTTGTCTTCCCTTCTGTTTACTAAATCCCTCTACTCTTCTCTGTTTTCTTCTTACTTCTGACATTTTAACAGAAATTTTCTGACTTCTCCAACTGAAATATATTTCGCATGACAATCTTCCTGAATTTATTCATCTATTTTTCATGTTCCTTTATAGCAGTCCTCAGGCACATGCCAATTTTTCTAGATCTCAATTCCTTTTTCATTTTGGATATTTGAAGATTTCCTGATGCAGGAACCATAATGTCCCTCTCTGGTCACTGTCTTTGAATTCTTTAAGCCAGGTTTGTCATTATATATTTAGAATAGCCTCTTTCAAAAGCTACCAGTTCACTTGAACTTCTTTATCACTTACATTATCTTCTCAGGAGGTCTCAGTCTCAGCTCCCTAGGTTGTGTCAAAACTGTTTTCCCAATTCTTTCTGTGCAGTAGCAAAGACTGTTATTTCATTATTACTTTCATCCCCAAAATATTTCCCACCTTTGGGTTTTCAATCAATTCCTTCCTGTCAGTTAGATTTGAAATACTGCTTTCCCTAGTAAAACCAAAGTCTTACCTTCCTGAAACCAAAAGTTTGTCCTCAACACTGGCAATCTGATCACTTGGTTTGTCTGTACTCTGATACATGGGATCCTTATAATCAAAAAGTTGTATGGATAATAAAAATCTGCATTATTACCTGGCCTTTGGATGGTTCTGATGGTAGCTTGAAGACTCCTTCATCTGTCTCCTCTTCCAATTTTCTGCTTCATGTAAGATCCTGAGCATGAAACAGTGTGTTCTTTCTCCTTTTGATCTTCACCCACAGACAGTGTACAAGCCTCTTTCCTACATTTTCCTCTTCTTTATTTGATGCTATTCTGCTGTATTACAAAGTCTGTACCAAGTTTTCTTTTATTGAAAACAGGAAAATTCAGGCAAAAGGATTTATTTATTTTTCACTTTGGTCTCAAAAACTCTCCTACTCTTAGCCTTTCTCAAAGCTTTATATGATGTACATAGAACACCTTATCCTGTGCCTGCACGAGAAGAGAAAATGAACTATCATACACTCCCTGCCAAGGAAGACAGAAAAAAAAACTGGTTTTGTCCTGTATTTCAAATTCTAGACAGACAGAATCAGTAGAAAGACTAAGACTGGAAGGGAATTCTGTGGGTCATCTAGTCCAACCTTTTGCTCAAAGCAGAGCAAAGTTCAGAGCTAGGTCAGGTTGCACAGGACCTTGTTCTATCAAGTTTTGAATATCTCCACAGATGAAGATGAAGATGAAAAATTTTCAATTCTGTTCAGTAAAATGATTTTGCATAAGTTTTCACATACTGTCATAATTGGTTTTGAATATATATTCTATGTATATTAGATGTTTTGATTTCCTACTGAAGCCAACAGTGACTGGGAGAGCACTTGAAATTTTGGGTTATCTGGTTGTCTAAAACCTGCTCTAATTACATAAACTTGTTATGAGGAAGGGCAGGGAGAGAAAGTCATGAGGAGGCTGACATCTAGCCTTGGTTTATGATGAACACTTATCTTATCAACCTACTGTTAATAAACTCACTAAAACAATAAAGAGCAAGATTTAATTTTAACTTGGTTTACTGGCCTGCTTTAGCAATGGCTAAAGGTGATAGCTTGGAAAAATATTAATCAGAGTCAGCTATTTAAAGTCAGACTTATTTTTTGGCAGTTTCTACAGGAAAGTTCATCTACCAGCCATCAGCCATGAAGATTCTTAGCTACCTCCTGGCTTACCGAAGGTTCCTGCTCATTGTCCTCACCCCACTGCTTTTACTTCCACTTCCACTTATCATCAAAACCAAAGTAAGTGACCTGCTTTGAGAGGTAATTATTTTGCACCTGTATGTCAAGCCTGAGATTCCCAGATCTTTTCAGAACCATTGAACCATAGAATGGTTTGGGTTGCAAGGGCCCTTGAATGACTTCATGATGTTTGCATTATAGATTTTCTTTCTTTTTTGTTTCTTCTTCTTTTTTTCTTTTCTTTTTCTTTCCTTTTTTTTTTTTTTTTTTTTTTTTTTCAACTTAAAGTATTTGCATAGAAATGTAGAGAAGACAACAGCTTCTATGTAAGATTCTGTGCTGGTCGCATGAAGTTCTGAATTATATATTTGGTTTCTTGTTCAGGAAATGTTTTTCTCATACAGCATGATCTAGACTGCCTTGAAAATCCTGTCTTTACTATTACATTTTGGCCACTTTTAAACAGCTCTGTATGATTGACAATGGAGATGAATTGTCAGGAAGACAGCTGCAATTACCTTTTTATTTAATAATGGATTTTGTTAAGTTCATCATACATTGTGTTGTCTGATAGCAAATGACTGCAATCAAAGATCTCAGAAATTGCCTCTGGTTCCTAAATACAGCAAAGGTTATAGCAGGACACCTTAGTTTTATTTTGAAATAAATTCTTCTGCCATTCAATAATTCTTGTGACAACTCCAGGCTGATGAAACAGCTGCCTAAAAATTTTAGTAGTGATTCTCTTTGGTACAACTCTGATATCAGCAGAATGAAATGGAATTCTCCTGTCATTATCACACATGCATTATACATATCATGTGTAACAATACATGAAAGTCCAGTTCAGAAGTTCTTGCATCACAGATAGATAGTGGTGACAGAGCAACATGCTTCACACTGTCTCACATCACAGTTTCAATATTTCAGTTTCCTGTCTGAGAGGAAATTCTTGAGAAATTCTTAATGCAATAGGACTTAAGTGAGATGAACATTTGCTGGGTGATAAATTAATTGACATTATCAAATTATTTCATACATAACACAAGCTTCCCCCCCAAAAAGTAAATGCTAACCATAACTGACTGACTTGGATTTAACATTGTTGTTTTCCAGTCAGAGGTTCCCAGAGCCATGTAATTAAGTTATTCCTTTCCCAATACAAACCATCTCTGCTGTTGTTGAGTAGTTTCATGCCCTAACCAGTGGCATTGAAAGATTTAAACCATTTTCCTCAAGAGCGTAAATATAAATCAAAACTACACAAAAGAGGTTTCTAGGATTCTAGAAGAAAGTAGTTTCACTTAATCTCTTTATATTTGGCTGTGACTGCATTTTATGGGCAGCATTGAAGTAAATTCTCCTGAAAAAACCCTGAAAAACCTCCTGCTTTACATGAGTTTAAATAAAAGACGCTCACTAAAATTACAAGTCTTAGAAACAACAACAATGTTTCTTGCCAGTCTTGCATAACACTTTTTATATTGGATGATATCCTTGCCTTATCGATGCTGACTACAAAACTTCATTGATTATAGAAGAGACAAAATTTGACCTATTATCGACTGTGAGTACTCCCAGAGGTTTAAAGGTTGCTTGCAGCTGCAGAATGTGATTTATGTTAATTCATGGTCTGAGAATGCTCCAGAGTGATGTATATGATTAATTGTGCTTGAAAGAAAAGGCAGTTGTCTTTTTTTCTACCTTTCATAAGCGGTAGAATTTAAGTAATTTTACTATCTCTGGGGGAAAAAAAAAAAAACAAACAAAAAAACCAAAAACTATTTTACAGATTATGTTTCATATCTTAGCAAGGTTATCAATAGCAGACAATAAGTACCCTAAATTGAGGTCCCTTGACTCCTACTTGTTCCAGCTGGGAGGAATCTCTCTACTGACATAGCTGGACTTTTTGCAATTGTGATTTTTTTCCTGGATGATCCACGCATATTTTTGTTGGTGTCTTTTGTATTCTAGGAAGCAGAATGTGCATACACATTGTTTGTAGTTGCCATCTTTTGGCTCACAGAAGCTTTACCACTGGCTGTTTCAGCTTTGCTCCCTGCCTTTATGTTCCCGTTATTTGGTATAATGGAATCCAAGGAGGTAACCATTTTTTTCCTCTCTATCATAGTATGGGTTTAAATGGTAAAAGCTCCAAAGACAGAACCACATTATGTTGAAAACTGATAGGCTAATCCATGGATTTGCTGAGTGCCAATCACAGTAGGTCTGCCTCAAGACTTCCTTACATGTTTTGTCCTCAGGACTTGTTCATATCTATTTTTTTTTTTTTTTCCTAGATTGTGATTCAGTGCTTAGATGCCAGTCAGTGGGAAAATGTTAGGTAGATATAAAATATCCTTAATGTTACAGAGGCGAGATGACATACTAAAGACCTCAAGTGCAAAATGTTGAGTATACATGTTCATGTCAAAGAGAGGACACTACAGATGATCATACTCTATGTTTAAAGTTGTTCTTTTCTCTGTCAGATAGGTGACTAAATTAATAAAAGCAGCATTTCATTGGTGATTTAGTTCATCTATGAGATGTGACTGATGATCTTAGGTTGTTCATATCATAAGTCTTATTTTTCGTTTTGTTTTAACATTATGCACTTTAGTGCAGTTATGTTTGCATCATTTGATTAAATGAAATTAACAGTTTCAATGAAATTAACAGTCTAAACTTAAGCCAAAAATATTTCTCAATATTTATTTCAATATATGCACTTACTGATTTTTTTTTTTTTTCATTAAACTGATAATACCAAATACTGTTAGAAAGTTACCATTTAGTTAACAAAATATTTTTTGTTTTTATTTCAGGTAGCATCTGCTTATTTTAAAGACTTTCATCTGCTGCTGATTGGAGTAATTTGTTTGGCAACATCAATAGAAAAATGGAATTTCCATAAAAGAGTGGCTTTAAGAATGGTGATGCTGGTGGGTGTCAACCCTGCATGGTATGTGCTAAACACTATCTTGAAGGACAGTAATACTTGTGGAACATTATGTATTCCAGAAATAATTGCCTACTGCTTTTCCTGTAGTAGGAATCCAGCCTTTCTTTTCTACTGAAACAAAGTAGATATTTGAAATGATATGATTGATTTGTAGGTGACACTTTATTATTTTGCTGAGATCCTAACTGAAAGTTTCCTGCAGCAATTCTGTTCATAATAAGGATCCTTCTGAACAAAAAACTGATAAATTTGTGAATAATGTAGGGGTCCTATTTCTTAATGGTCGTTAGTACATTACATATCTGATGTCTGAAACTGAAAATCTGTGCTATGCTTATTATTAATTTGTATTTCAATACTGTTCGCAAAATTCTGGACATCTCCCAAAAATACAAGAAGAATTCAAATACACAGTGAGGAAAAAAAGTCACAAAACTAAAGATGTGATGGGGCAGGAAAAACACATCAAACACAGTGTCTTTATTTATGTTATTTTCTTTGTCTACCTATGAAGGAAATATCAAAGGAATAGGTACTTCCCCAGCTGGTTGAGGTGATGAGGGAAATGAAATCACACACTCCCTACTTACTCAGTATCAGCATATATCTTATTAAGTGAAAACTCTTTTCTTTGCTTGCTTTACAAGCTTGCAGAAAAGGTTTAGGCCCACAGATTCATTCGTCAGCACACCAGTAAGGCTGCAGGTAAGATCTGTAGAGCAAGTCTGGCTTCCCAGAATACGTGACGCTTATGACTCCTTGTCAGGAAGCAGACAGTGACAGGAAGTAAAAAGTCAGAAAAACAGAAACTCCGGGTGTAAAAAATGAGATGCCTCTTAGGTCATCTAACTAATAACAACTCATGGAATGCTGGATTATTTGTATTCCTCAGTGATTTGTCTGTCCTAATTTCAAATATCACATGTATTTTGATTTTTCCTGCATCTGTTGATAGCTGGTGGCTACCTTTTTTTGACAGATGATAACTTTCGGGTTTTGACCAAATGGTCCTTATATTCTTGTTCTACTGCCTCCCATTATCTTTAGCTATTTTTATGAGCTATGTGAGTTTGGTTATTTCAACTTCTCTTTTTTTTTCAATCAATCTTAAATCCTAACCTTTTGGCTGAAATTTGGAAAGGGAGACCACAAGTGCATGGCATGTTGTGCTAAGATGAACACTGCTGGGGAATCCACAGCCAGCTGCTGAGGATACCTACAGCAACTCCACAGACAGCTTTGTAACCCTGAGGAAGCGTTATAACTATCTCAGCTCTATCACATTTCCTGATCATGACAAAAGGATGATAAGTTTATCATAAGATGATCTGTGAAGTAGAGGATCCTCCCACCTACCAGCATCTACTGCTCGTTAGCTGTGCCCGTTGCAGAGTGATGCGTGCTGTTCTCTGTGCATAGCCCTCCTCTGTGCATAGCCCTCCTCCTCCTCCTCCTGGAGTCCCCAGCCAGCCTGTGCACATTGGATTCTTATATAGCCCAAAGTAGACATATCATTGTAGGAAGTTGCTGCTTTAGAGGACATGTGTGATGCTTCAGTGGAAGTAGAATAGCAGGAATCTTCTGGATTCTAGATTCTGTAGTCTTCTAGAGAAATTGGGTGGTATCAGAAATAGTGTGGCCAGCAGGACTAGAGAAATAATCGTCCCCCCTGGCACTGGTGAGGCCACACCTCAAGTACTGTCTTCAGTTTAGGGCCCCTTGCTACAAGAAAGACACTGAGGTGCTGGAGCGTATCCAAAGAAGACCAACGAAGCTGGTGAAGGGTCTAGAGCACAAGCCTTTTGAGGAACAGCTGAGGGAATTGGGGTTGTTTAGCCTGGAGAAAAGGAGGCTGAGGGGAGACTATTGCTCTCTACAACTACTTGAAAGAAGATTGTAACCAGGTGGCTGTTGGTCTCTTCTCCCAAGTAACAAGTGATAGGACAAGAGGAAATGGCCTCAAGTTGTGCCAGGGAAGGTTTAGATTGGATATTAGAAAAAAATTTCTTCACCAAAAGGGTTATGAATCATTGGAACAGGCTGCCCAGGGAAGTGGTTGAGTCACCATCCCTGGAGGTATTTAAAAGACGTGTAGATGTGGCGCTTAGGGACGTGGTTTAGTGGTGGACTAGGCAGTGCTAGGTTAATGGTTGAACTTGATAATCTTAAAGGTCTTTTCCAACCTAAATGATTCTATGATTCTATGAGTCCCTAAAGGCCTCCCATCATTCGAGCTATGCAGTCTGGTCTGCAGACTATCAAGGAAAGGTGAATATGTCTATGGAACTTACAAGGACTAGAATGAGTAATAAAATATTTATGGTGCATTATGTAGCAAAGAATGACTTTATAGTTGACAAAGTTATCATCCAAGGTTCCATTCAGAATTTTTTTTAACACCACCACAGAGAGAATAATGCAGAAAAACTGGTGCTGAACAGGTTAGGATCTATTTTATTATTTCTAAAATCAGTTTTAGAGTCACTCATTAGAGTACACCACAATACACTAAATGGTCCCTTGACCATCAGTCTATCAAATGCTGGAAATCTATGATGAAGAGTTTTGAAATGTGTTCATGAATGTCTTGATTTGCTTTGGTTTAAAATCCTCTTGCAAGTTGTACTAAAAATATATTTCTTTACAACGTGAACATTCACAGCTTATGGGTCGGGATTAAAGAGAGGGCAGGGACAGGTGATGTTATATTGTGGGTCTGCTACAGGCCACCCAATCAGGAAGACTGAGCAGATGAGGACCTCTATAGACAGATAGGAGCAGCCTCACATTCGCGAGCCGTGGTCCTCATGGGGGACTTCAACCATCTTGATGTCTGTTGGAGGGACAACACATCAAGGCATAAGCAATCCAGGAGGTTCCTCGAATGCGTTGATGGTAACTTCATACTCCACGTGACAGAGGAGCCAACGAAGAGAAGTGCCACGCTGGACCTTGTTCTCACCAACAAGGAGGGGCTGGTGGGTATGTGAAGCTCAAGGGCAGCCTCGGCTGCACTGACGATGAAATGATGGAGTTCAAGATCCTTAGGGCAGCAAGAAGGGCACACAGAAAGCTCACTACCCTGAAACTCAGGAGAGCAGACTTTGGCCTCTTCAGGGATCTGCTTGGTATCATGGGACAAAGCCCTGGAGGAAAGAGGAGACCAAGAAAGCTGGTTAGTATTCAAGGTCCAAGCTCAGGAGTGATGCATACCAGCAAAGAGGAAGTCAGGCATATTTGAGAAGTTCTGGAAGTCCAGCGAAGTTCCCACTGGCTGGAAAAGGGGAAATATAACCATCATTTTTAAAAAGGAAAACAAAAAAAGAAGACTTGGGGAACTACAGGCTGGTCAGTCTCACCTCTGTGCCTGGCAAGAGCATGGAGCAGATCCTCCTCAAAACCATGCTAAGGTACGTGGAAAATAAGGAGGTGACTGGTGACAGCCAACATGGCTTCACTAAGGGCAAATTGTGCCTGACAAATCTGGTGGCCTTCTACAACAGGGTTACAGCGTTGGTGGATAAGGGAAGAGCAACTAACATCATCTACCTGGACTTGTGCAAGGCATTTGACACTGTCCTGCATGACATCCTTGTCTCTAAATTGGAGAGACATGGATTCAATGGATGGATGACTCAGTGGATAAGGAATTGGCTGGATGGTCAACTCAAAGAGTTGTGGTCAATGGCTCAATATCCAAGTGGAGACCAGTGTCGAGTGACATTTCTCAGGGGTCGATATTGGGACTGGCACTGTTTAACATCTTTGTTGGCAACATGGACAGTGTGATCGAGTGCACCCTCAGCAGGTTTTCCAATGACCCCAAGCTGTGTGATGCAGTTGACATACTGGAGGGAAGGGATGCCATCCAAAGAGACCTTGACAGGCTTGAGACATGGGCCCATGCAAACCTCATGAAGTTCCACAAGGCGAAGTGCAAGATCCTGCACATGATTTGGGACAATGCCAAGCAAAAATACAAGCTGGGCAGAGAACTGATTGAGAGCAACGCTGAGGTGAAGGACTTGGGGGTGTTGGTCGATGAAATGCTCAGCGTGAGCCAGCAGTGTGTGCTTGCAGCCCAGAAAGCCAATCATGTCCTGGGCTGCATCAGAAGTGTCACTAGCAGGTCAAGGGAGGTGATTCTCCCCCTCTACTCCACTCTCATGAGACACCACCTGCAGTACTGCATCCAGCTCTGGGATCCCCAACATAAGAAGGACATGGAGCTGTTGGAGCGAGTCCAGAGGAGGACCACAAAGATGATCAGAGGGCTGGAGCACCTCTCCTATGAAGACAGGCTGAGAGAGTTGGGGTTGTTCAGCCTGGAGAAGAGAAGGCTTCAGGGAGGCCTTACAGCAGCCTTCTAGTACCTAAAGGGGGCCTCCAGGAAAGCTGGAGAGGGACTGTTTACAACAGGATGGAGTGATAGGACAAGGGGTAATGGCTTTAAACTGAAAGAGGGTAGATTTGGATTGGATATTAGGAAGAAATTCTTTACTATGCGGGTGGTGAGGCACTGGAACAGATTTCCCAGAGAAGTTGTGGATGCCCCATCCCTGGAAGTGTTCAAGGCCAGGTTGGATGGGGCTTTGGGCAACCTGGTCTAGTGGAGGGTGTCCCTGCCCATGGCAGGGGGGTTGGAACTAGAAGATCTTCAAAGGTCTCTTCCAAGCCAAACCATTCTAGGATTCTATGATATTTGGTGTGCTTAGCCTTACCAGTATTTTCTGCATAAAATTTTCTCCTGAAAATACAATTCTTCCTGAACTTCCATCTGAGGACCTAATCGAAAACTGCATAAAATTAGTGGGTTTTATACTACTGATGACAATTTGTGTTGAATCAGGTCCACTACTTGCAGGTCTGCAGATGATTTAATCATGCAATTAAAAGTGCACAGAGAAAAGACAAGGTGCCCCTATTGAGAAAAAATCAAGTTTGAAATGTTGTTGCTATTAGCTGAAATGAAAGGCTATGAGAGGCACTTTGAATGGTATTTTAATGTCATAAAATATTGCTTACATTAATTTTGTATAAAATCTTGTCTTTGTGTGCTAAGTAATCCTTACAATTTTTGTGAAGCTTTTGATCAAGGCTAGGCATAGAGCTTCACAAATTGCACAAATGATTTCTCATAAAATGCTGCACCACAGTCCCTTCACTCACGGTTGTTCTCTTGCTACGGTGACGCACGGCAGGTGTTTAATGACGCTGCCAACACCTTGGGAACAGGAAGTCAAGAGGACTACTCTCATTTAAAACTCCAAGAGATGCATTAAAAATGACAATGATGTGGCCTGTATTCTAAGTTTACTGTCCAACTTGATCAGATATGACATGGAATATTTGATTTATTTAGTGTAAAACTAGAATGACTCCAGTCACTGATGCAATTAAGTGCATTGCATCAGTGCAATCAGGAATCGCACAGATGCAATTCCTATTTGTAGTAAACTTAGCATAAGCTGTGCCAAAACCAGACTAAGACATTGTAGTGACCTTCACTTTCCCATTTAATATCAAATATTTTAATTGAAGCACAAATAATCCCTACACCTGTCTTGGGGCTCTGATTAAGAATTAAGTTAAGTACCACTTACTGAATTGTTAATATTTCTTCCGGGACTGGTATCTAGAGGACTTGCAGCCTAAGTGATAAGTCCAGGGGTTTGACCTAGTTTGTATAATAGAAGATTAATATAATTAGCAGTATAGCCATTTTAATTCTCATTTGAGCTTGTGAACTTTCTTCAAAGATGATACAAATACAGTATCATTCTGTAAATAAACAGTATTGTTTCTATTTTGATTTATAATAGGTTGAATCCTTTAAACTATGATAATTTCAGTGTCTTTGAACAAGATAATTTTAATTCATGAACTTCCTCAGAGGTCAATTACAAGCTTTAAATTTTCAGTGTTTCCTACATGCAGGTTTTCTGTTGAAAACTCTTTCCATTTGTATTAAATCGAGTGGTGATAGGAGGTGTTGCTGTAGCAGCCACAGACTCTTCTCTCCTGTTCCAGGCTTACGCTGGGTTTCATGGTTAGCTGTGCTTTCTTGTCAATGTGGCTCAGCAACACCTCTGCTGCTGCCATGGTGATGCCAATTGTAGAGGCTGTAGCTCAGCAGATCATCAGAGCTGAAGGAGAAGCTGATGCGCTGGAGATGTCTTGCTCTAACGGCTCCATCAACCCGGCACTGGAGCTGGACGGTAGGCACGCAGTGCAGTTTCTGTCTTTGCCCACCCTCACTCTGCAGCAGAGTAAACACCACATAAAATAAAGATGAATGGCTAGGGAAGTACTAGCAGCATTACATGCTTCATTGTGAGACTTCTCTTGGATTACTGTGTGTGAGGTCTCTCGTGTCCACAAAGACTGATTAAAACTGAACAGGTGCAGAATACGGCAGTTATATGAGAGGAGGGCAGAAGAGAAGAGAAGAGAAAAGAGAAGAGGCTGGCTTGTTGAGCCTAGTAAAATGTCTGAAAAGAAATATGACTACAAGCTATAATTTCACTGGGGGTTAAACATTAGCAAGAGAAAAGAGCTCGTTAAGCTCTAGGGTGATGTTGGGAGAACAAAGGAATCTAAACTGGTTCATACACAGTTGGATTATAAATTAGAAAGATTCAGACTCTGGGGAATAGGAGTCATGAAGGAGTAGGGTACAACTCTGCTGGTTTTAAGATTGGCACTTATAAATGTATTCATGGGATGATGGGATCACATGGAACGGGACATGCTGATGGAGACTTTCCAGTTTTGCTCCATTAAATACTTCTCTATCTTTGCATCCATGTCTTACAGAAAATACAGGAGAATGTGAAAGCAGTGACTGGAAAGAAAAAGAAAAACAAGTTAATGGGTAATAGTTATTCATTTACTAAATTCTGTTCTAAGAATTCATCAGAATAGAATATCTGTTTATTACAATACATACCGTTGTTTTTCCAGATATGACAATGACGTGGGTAGTACTATGTGCACAATCGAAAAGGAAAATGAAAAAGAAAAGGAACAGGTACTTAAGGTGTCTTTTTATTATGCAGCAAATGTGTGTAACTTAGTTTTAACCTGAATCTCAGTTCTCTGTAACACCTAACATGGCACAGCTAGCACTAGCTTTTACACAAGTTAAACCAATCTTACCAGAGTACAAACTCTATATATCAGGTGTGTATATATATCAGTATATATAAAGGAAGTTCTTGTGTAAAGACTGGGACAGCTCAAGAAAAGGACTTTGACTCTCCTTCCTTTTCCTTTGCACGAAAAATTGTACCATGGTAACAGCAAACCAAACCAGCCTGCATGCAGCTATATTACCAGCAAATTGTCCGACTCTTCTGGGACATCCTTGATTCCTATTTTTGTGCTTGATGGTGAGCCCTTCTTATATTTTAATTCGTATATATTCTTTCTAAGCAGAACCTACCACCTGCTGAAACAGAGACAAAAAGCAGAGAGGACAAATACAGTGGGGTTTTCAAAGTGATGTGCTTATGTGTTGCTTATTCTGCTACCATTGGAGGGCTGACTACAATCACAGGAACATCAACTAATCTGATTTTTGCTGAGCACTTCAATACGTAAGAGACTATATTAAATTATTTGTATTCTTCTTAATCCAGAATTTTAACTGTTTGTTCTTGAGCTCTTACATGGCTCGCCTAAAATGCTTTAGAAACCTTACCCTTTGATCTGATGTTGTTTGATTCTATTTCTTTATTTTTGTTATTTTTTATTAAAGAGATAAAATGAAATTGCATGGATGTATTTGCCTTACAGTGGGAAAGGCTGTAAGTGATCATCCAACACATGCAACAAGATGACCATTCTTTGGTTAAGTAGTACTTTACTCTTTGAATAGCTGCATGGAAAAAGATCATATAGAATCACAGTATCGTGTAGGTTGGAAAAGACCTTTAAGATCATCAAGTTCAACCATTAACCTAGCGCTGCCAAGCCCACCACTAAACCATGTCCCTAAGCACCACATCTACACGTGTTTTAAATACCTCTGGGATGGTGACTCAACCACTTCCCTGGGCAGCCTGTTCCAGTGCTTGACAACCCTTCTGGTGAAGAAATTTTTCCTAACATCCAATTTAACCCTCCCTCGGAGCAGCTTGAAGCCTGTCTGAGGAGGAAGACACTACTTAGCGTGAATATGACAGACACTATCTGGCCTTAAAGGACTGTTATTCATTTCTAAGTACAGCAGGAGCTAAGTTCAGGTCTGCTTAGCAAAGACCACCAGGAGACTTTCAGGACACTCTGCTTAGTGCATTGTTGAAATGAGGAATTTAGGTCCTTTAATCAAGAAAAAGCAAATAATTTCAAACCAATCAGAAACTTTGCATTCAGTGGAAAGGTCGTGAAAAACATTCTTTAATGTTCCTTTTCTTTTCTAAGTAGAACTACTTTAAAAAAGAAAATTGGCCAATTTCATTCCAAAGCTTTTGAAAAACCAATAGTTCTCGCTGAACTTTTTTTCTTCAGCAAACTACTCATTGTCAGAAATATTCCAACTCTCATTTTAAAATGGAATAAAATAAAGTACAATCTTTTTCATGCCGTCTGCCCACTATTCTGTATTGCACATGGCAAAATAGTGAAAGACCAGTTAGTGATAGACTTCCTTCCAAACTGTGTTCCATGAATGGATAAAATTTGGCTTCAGCATGCTGCTAAAGAGAACTGAAGTGGCACAGTCTGTAAGTAAGCCGGTGCTAAGAGCATAGCAACAATGCAAACAGTATGGAAATTATGAGTGCCTGTTACTGGGGCCAAAGAACTACACAGGGGAGACTGTGGCATTATAAATCCTTCAGACTTTTAGACATATAAGCATTTCTGGTTCAAGCAGGCTTCACACTCAGGAGCCTAGAAGAATCCAAGATTGATTACTAGGGTTAACAACTGTTCTTGATCATTTCCCTGAAGTTGTAGGAAACTTGAAGAAAACTGGCTTGCAGCTGGTTTTTCAGTTTGCCTTAGCTGTTAACAATCTCTTCAAGAATGCATAAGCAGATTGTTGTTCCCTCCCTGGGTCTTCACCCTCTGCTAGGAGCATGGGCTGTACATGGAGTACTGCATGTGTAATCCAGTTTTATACCCCACCAGGATTTTGTTTAATCTTTACACAACCACTGAGCCTAATCCTTAACTTAAGCTGAATCTACCACCTAACTGTGCAAATATTTTTATCTTTAACTGTCTTGCTCCCCTTCTCCTTAGAGGCCTCGTTTGTATTTATGCCCTGTCTCAAGTGGGAATTGACCTGTTAGCATGACTTGGACACATTTGCAGTCTACCTACATGTATCCTAAGAATCTGAAGTAGAATAAGTCATCGAAACAGCTGTACATACAGCATATTCTTGGTTTTCCCACTTAGTGACAAAACACTTAAAATGGCACTGCAAAATTCCGTGTTCATCATATCTTTCCAATTTTAGTATTAAATAAGTTGGAAGTAGTGTTTACTTGTTTTCTGCTTCCCTCCTTTTCATTTGTCACATGAAGAGGAAACCAGTGTATCTGTGTTAGCATTGGAGCCTGCGTGTTGCTGGGAATCCTCAGCCTGCTGTTGATATAGGACATGCAGTTATGCTGTGTTCCACAGGGCAGACGCAAACAGTAGAAATGTTGATGCAATGCTAAGCATCCCTGCCAGTGAGACCAACTTCCGTAAGGGCTCCTTTTCAAGATAGATTTGTTACTGATCCTCTCAGGGTCACTCCATTCATTCTTTAATTGTATGCAAAGAGACACTACAATATAACATCTGTATATCCAACTGAAAAGGAAGAAAGAAAAAAAAAGAAAAAAAAGGAAAAGAGAAAAGTGTTGGTTAACACACCAAGAGGTTGTATAACCACCTAGTAGGCTAAGCATTATTCTGTTCACCACTGCCCATAAGAAACCCAGAAGCCTTTACTGGCCAGGGAGGCGTCAGTGAGGATGAGATGGTCCTCACTGCTCCCTGGATCAGATCCTCAGTGATGCTGGGTCCCTTTCTTCTGACTCCATAAGTTTTTCCATTGCTATTTTATCTGTTTCTCTCAAAATGTTTTTTTTTTCCCTCTTGAATCCTTCAGGCTGTTCCAGATCCCCACGTCAGTTATCTCACATCTGCAGTTTTACCTATCTAATCTTACATAGCTCTGCTGTAGAGACTTTCTCACAGATCTTCCCCGCACGAAGCAGTTTCCTCCGCAGTGCAAGGCAAGGTTCAGAGCCGGGCCGTGGATCCTAGAAGCACAGGCAGCTGCAGCCCAGGGTGAGGGGAAGGCTGTGGAGAGGTTAGAGAGGGAAAGGGCTACCAGGCAACACTGTGTCAGGGAGAAAACTGAGTCCTCCTGTGCTTGGGGAAGAGCAAATCCTACGATAAAACCTCTCACTCTCCAGTCGGGCTCACTGACAGGTTACTCAATTTTCTGAATCCTACTCTGGTTACTGACTTTGACCTTCCAACACGAAGAATCAAACTTTGCCAGCATTACATTATTTTCAACTTAAGCAATTTTATAAAAGCCATAAAAGGAATAATCTTATCTGGATTTGTTCTATGAACCAAATTTGTTGACATTTGTAGTGTTCGCCAGGAAAGAGTTTATTGTTATTGGCACAGAATCACTGTAAAATGAGGATTATTAAAATCAATCACACTTTTTCATTTTCCAAACGAAGTAGATCTAGAAACTAAATAGTTCAGTGTGTCCTGTCCATCCTTGCCTCAGGCAAGACCCGTAGTAGATAATCCAACAATAGCAGATAATCCAACCAGCACTATATAATAGATCATTTTTTAAATCATTTAATTTGATCATCCAGTCTACCTGAGGAATATTTACTCTGGAGATGAATAATACCTACCTTTAATATTAAGATTACTAGAAATACTTACATATGTATTCATCCCTGCACAAATGTACTGTGAAATCTGACCACAATAAATTAACATTTTTATAACAGAATTGACTCTTTAGTATAACGTTTTCAAGAGCTTGTTTTGTTGCTTAGTAAGGAATTATCACACATAATTCAGGAAAGATTATAAACACTTTAGCAAATAATGAAATGCTAAGTCATGGCTATGCTGACGTCAGTTTTTTCCTATCTTGGAATTCGTACATTCAAAAATTGATGTGACTAATCATGTAATAAAAGCTAAATAACCACATAATAAATTACATATAATAACACAATGCCTTTTATTGTTCCAGTTTCACTGTCTCACCACTATGTACAGTTACAATTTAGAGCATCACCTCATGAAGTGGGTAGGGCTTTTGGTTCAGTCCCTGCTGGCACTTTAATTGCAATATATGTAAGCATCATAATAAATATATAGCAGTCCTAATATCTGCACAGTACTTGAGAAAGCATTTATTATAAGCATTTATTGCCTCAAAGACCTATGCAACCATCACAATTCCTTTTCTTCTAGCAAGGCCCAAAATCCAAAAGATTGGCTAATAATTGGAAATAGTCACTACAGCCTCTGTCTGGACATTGAGAGTTCCCTTCCATCTGATTTTTGCAACAAGGAGGAAGGCTGTTCAAGAAGACTAGAATTTTCTTACTTTTAGGATTAAATGCTCTCTCAGTAGAGCTGGAAATTGGAAAACAGGATTCACTTACCTGGCCTTTTTGCCTATCTGGCATCTATCTCATTCAATGGTAAATTCATTTCTGTCAGAAAACCAAAGTCCATTTCTCCTTTTCTTAAATGCACATGGCAGGGAGAGCTCTGGTTGAATGGCCCACATCTATAAACAGTAGATTAAGACAGCCTCAAAGAGACAAGGTAACTGGAGAGACAATCCACCTCACAAATGGACATTCCTGCCTTTCCTGGGAGTTAGTAATAATTTTGGTTTTAATCAGTTTTGAATCCCGTATGGAACCTTAAACAATACAAGTCTCAATGTTTTCTCTATTGTTGTCTTCTAAGTTCACTGAAGCTTGTTCATTTGAGTATATTTTCTTGTGCTAAAGTGTCCTCTCAAAGAACTGTTTTTCTTCAAGTTCTATTTCTTTGTAGTCCTAATGGTCCTTAACACTGTGAGTGGGCTTTTCTTCCCTCCTGAACTTGGGTTAGACACACGTAGATCGGTGTCACATCCCCAGATCTGTTGTTGATCCAGTGTTCAAATAACTGGCACAGCTAGTTCCCGTAGTGGTCATGATGATCAGGAACCAGATGGGTAGTGGTCATTCACGATGATCAGGAACAGGATGGGAGGGTGAGGAAAGAGGACACCAGTGGCCGCCTCAAGCTGAAGTCAGCTGCCAGCCAGAAGCATTCTCTTGCACTTCTCACAAGTCTGGCACTTCTCACAAGTCCTCATTCCTTTGCAAAGCTCAAACTGAACAGTTTTTTTACTTTCATCCAGACGTTACCCAGCTTGCCAGTGCATCAATTTTGGATCCTGGTTTATCCTCTCCATACCCATCACAGTTGTTATTCTGCTGCTCTCCTGGGTCTGGCTCCAGTGGCTTTTCCTTGGGTTTGAGTAAGTAAATGTTGTAATCGATAAAACTAGATTGATGATATAAGAGATACTTTGTTCAAGAGTAAATATTGCATCTAAGTTTAACAGTCTCAACAGGAAGATAATGCAGTGCAGCAAGAGTGATTTTGCTTCCTTGATTAGTATGGTTGAGCCTCTGGATGGGACAAGAATTTTCTAAAACAAGGATCCTTGACTACTCAGCCCAGTGTGAAAAGTCCATATCACAAATGATGATACCCATTCCTTTAGAATATACACAGATCATTGTTAAACAGCACATGTGCACAAGAGAGAAGAATAGTGAAATTGTATACATTTTAGTCTAAGACTGGAATATTTATAGTCAGGATGTTGCCCTTCACTGGAGTCAGAGATTGGCTTGAATACTTGAGCAATATCTGTGTTATAAACTGGATGACTATATTTGTAAATATGAAGTAAAAAACTTCAATTTTTCCTAAATTTATATGTGGTGGTATGGTGGTTTGTTTTTTTTTTTTTCTGTCAGAGCTTGTGCTTTTAAGGTTTTGGAGAGGAAAATACTTCTTTCGGGCTGATTCTTCAAAGCCTTGTTCTCCATGAGTTCACTAACACATGCAGAGATAACAATGGGGACACCTGTCTTCCGCAATTACATGGCTACTTTTGTTGCAAGAGATGAAGAGTGAGACTGTCTACTCTTAAACAGACTTAATCCCATGCTTACCACTCTATATGCGAATATTTATTGTTTCAGTTTTCTTGATTGTTTCAATAGCGTTCCTTTTAACATTGTGTAAGGGTCTTATCCAGGAATGAAAACCTAGCTCATAGCAAATAGTCTGCTGATCAGTATGCAGGCTACTCATTCAATACAAACTTTTTCATTACAAAACAAAGTAAAGCAAAGTCATAGATGACTTTCATTAAATAGGCAGGTTATTTATTTGATTGCTTCAATTAGTTCCCATGATTAAAGTTTCATCCTTCCTGTGGCCAAATGACCTAGTCAATAACAGGACACATTTTGTTGCTACCTCTGTCAATCTCCCACTGGGCTTTGTCAATTAATTCCAATATGCTCAGTTTGGTGTGCAATAATTAAATGGGAGATACAGCACTGTAAAGTGAAAATTTTATTTTTGTAAGGTGCTATTGGTAACTGGAAAGATTGGAATTTTTTTTTTTCTGTATACACTGTTAATTCATCATTCAATATTGCTGATTTACATTTCAGTTTTAAAAACATGTTCAAGTGTGGCAAGAAGAAAACAGCTAGAGAAGAGGCCTCAGCACAGGTGATTCAGAACGAGTACAAGAAGCTTGGACCAATGAGGTATGTCAAACTATAAATCTGCCAACAAGAGCGAGTAAATCCAAGTGTGAATTCAGGAAAATGTATAACCCATTCTGTTTCTGCTATAGCTACCCAGAAATTGTTACATTTGTCCTATTCATTCTAATGACCCTGCTGTGGTTCACCAGAGAGCCTGGCTTCATCCCAGGATGGTCTTCACTTTTCCCGAAGTAAGTAATCTTTTTGATACACCAACAAGAACTGTACTGTGTCTTAACTACATACCTTCTTTCTCTCTCTTTTTTTTTTTTAAAATAAATTATTTCAATATTTCAGAAATATTCTGGCCTGAAGTTGTTGAAAACCTTTGTAGTGTATACAGAATAGGGAAACTCCAGGAATTTCATAGATGTATGTGTGCAGTATCTCAAATGTGCTAAATCCATTACCCAGGATAAAATAAAGTGCCTCCTAAGAGGGTTTATGCCTAGTTTTTAGACTTGATCCAGTGAGGAAGAATGCATAATGATTGATGTATCCTATTTTCTCATCAAATCTGTAATTTCAAGAATAAATCTGTGGTTAGAATTTTTTGATCTACTGGCCTTAGTGACAGCCACACTTGTATGCATACAGGTCAACATCCCCTACTTTGACAGCTCTAATTAATGATATAAATTACTATCTGTTCATACATCATTCTCTCAATGTCACAGTTCAACTAACCACCAAAAAGCCAGGAACAATTCAGGAACTATTACATTTTTTTGCCTTCTGCTGCAGCTTGGTTATGCAGTCCGTTCCCCAGGATCACTTAGACTTTTTCCTCTAAGAAATCGGTCACTCTTGCAAGAATTTATAATACTGTGCTATCTCCTGTTCTCTTGCTGTAATTACTGTAATTTCAGCTCTGTTCTTCTGTGATAAAGGTCTGAATTTTGCTCTGGGGTACTGGGAAGTAGTTGCAGGATTGGGAGGAGCAGGACTTTGTGCTGTTTAGGTCTTTCTTGATTTAACATTTATTACTGGATTGGTCAAAGGCCAGTGCTGGACTTGGATGGTAATTTTCCATTTTGTTTTCCTGTGTGTCCATCATAAATGACATGTAAACAAGCTCCATCATGCCTCCTTTTTTAAAATATATTCCCACCAGTCATACACTTGCACATCCTCTCCAGCGCTCTGCCAGAACATCTGGTAAGGGGTGGTACAAGGAATAATTGTAGCCCTTTGAAGATTTAAAGTGCAAAGTAAAATTATTTTGTGTAAAAATAGCATTAAAAAGTGTAGTAAAAACTAAGATTGTTTTAAAATTATTTACTTTTTAATTATAAAAAAATGCAAAAGAACACTTTTTCCCTTATAATAACAGCAGAGGTGGTCATTGTTTCGTGTGAAACACCGCATTCTTGAAAGGGTTTTGGAGTGTTGACCTAATCAAGCAATCAGCTAGCTAAGCAATCAGACTGACTTTACTTCTCTTTCTCTTTCACATTAACAGTCAGTGCTCATCGAGCACCGTTTAAGGAGGTACATCTGAAACAGAAAAACAGACATTGTAAACAACTTTTCAAATACGGGACTTATGGCTCAAATGAATTATTTCAGTCCAGAGATCCACATTTTCCTATTTGAAGTTGTCTGGTTACCACTGTCTGAGGATTTTGTTCACTGGCAGGGAAAAGCAGGATATTCTCATAGTAAGTGTGGTTACAGGTTCTGCACAGGGATGTTACTTTGTGGATGCCCTCCAATGTTTTCCTTGGAAGGGAATGCAAGCACGTGTCATGTCACATTAGGCTGAATCATGTTATAATTCGGGTGAGGTAATCTGAAGAGAAACAAAGCTTGTGCTACTCCCTAACAAACCTTTAAGAGGAAAGAAAGCATTTCTTACTATTCAGACCTTACTTATTTCTAGATAGCTTTCATTTATCAATCAATCAATTGCATTAACAGGTATAAAACCAGGCAATTAGGTTTTTACTTTTGTGAGCAAAGAAAACTTCTCAGCCAAGATACATGAGTGGGGCAAGGAACCAGCGCAGGTACAGCCGGGAGTAGTAATAAGGCATCTACGTTAAAGAAAACAAAGAAACAGGAAAAGTAACTCCAAACCCAGGAACTGTGGTTCTATCAATGGTTACATTTCACTCATCACCGTGATGTCCTAGAGGCTTCTAGCAGTACGTGAACTGCAGCTTACATCTCTCATGCACTTGTTCCCTAATGCATCTGCATACAAAATTGTTCAGTGTTTTGGATTTAAGTATACCAATAGGCATGTGCACAACTGCCTTAAGCTTATGTTACAGGAAAGAAATGTAAGGAAATATTCTCTGCCCTTAGAAATCTGATTTCTTATCAGAGATCTGATAGAACTTACTTTCCACAGTATCTTATCCCACAGCCTCAAGCCAGCCTTGGGGAACTTCTGTCACCCACACAGATGAGCTTTGTCCTTATGAAAAGCCACAATATCAGAGCTATAAGTAACCTTGAGACCCCCCCGAACCAATGAGAGGGTCCTATTAGGTGGGAATCACACCATTCCCAGGGTCTGAAACCAGACAGGACTGTCAGTTTATTTATTCTAACGTGCTGAAGATCAGAAGAGCTACATTGTTCTCTGTGTTAAGCCCAGTACAGGTTTATTTTATTAGAGCATGAATTCCCAGAGGGCAACCAGGCTTGATTTCAGGGTCGCAAAGCACAGGTTCCTCAGATTTTGGAATTTACCATTTTCCTTGATAGTCTGTCTTTGTAGATAATCACCTCTGTTGTGAAACTAAACAAGATAAACTCACACCTTTTCTGTCTGAATATAGCTTTCAGCCATCTGTTTTCGTCTTTCATTGCTGGATTACAACCTTTTCTGTGATAGGTGCTTTAAGGATATACATATCTGGTTTAATTATATCACTTTATAAGCTTTGTTTTGACAAACTAAATGGAATGCTCAAAGTTTTGCTTCAAGAAACAAATTCCCATCACTCTCACCACCCATGTTTATGTTCTCAGCCCCTTGTGTGCATCCTCACAAGTTACTGAATACCACTTTAAAATACATTGGGGGCTTTTTTGAAATCCCAGCAGAAATATTGGTATTTAATGATACCTCCCCACTTTTTGAGGGCTACTTTTTGAAATGTCAGCCAATTTTTAATCCATATTTGTGCTATATAGGTATTGAGTAGAGCTCATTTTTAAGCAGCATTATCAGATGTCTTTCAAATATACATTACCAGTTATTTTTTCTGAAGAAAATTTTGTAAATCTATTAAAGACTAATCCTTTACTGTCTTGCCCTGAGTCCCTGTTACCTCCCTCTGGAGGCAGACAGCAGGATGTTTTAATAAATGTCGTATAAGCCTACAGAGAGCAGCACAGGGTAAAAACGCCTGTTTCTTCCCCATCTGCTGACAGCACAGGATCACACATCATTTCTGCTACAGCAGTTTCCTTCCATGTCCTGGCCTGATTCCAGGCTGTAGGGTATTAGGTTCAATTAGAGGAGTTTCAAGTTGGCCTTTGGCCAGGACTTTATGAACCTCATAAGAAACAGAAAGTTCAACACTAGGCTGCAGCTGATTACAGCTGATGTATGCAAGGGGGGCTTCCCTCACACGTCCTCAGATTATTGCCTGAGTGTATTCTTTCTTTTTTCTGCATGATTTATTCCTTTCTTTATTGCCAATACAAGGGCACTATGTACTCTTGCCCACAGCCCTGTTCTCTACAATGATCTCCGTTGGAGTCGTTGTAAGATTTCCTTAATCAATGACTTTTTTGCTTCCTTATAGGACAATCAATCAGATTTGCAATGTTACAAGCAGGTAGATGCTTTATATGCAATTGTATTACAGCTTGGATAAATGGGCTTTGAAAAATGTTTATCTCAAAATGTGATAATTATTGTAAAGCTTCTGTTTGGAATGGTGCCATCTGTGTCTTCATAATAGTATGACTAACTGTAAGATGTTACGTGTCCCCCAAGCAGGTTTTCTGAGATTAGTGTTTTGCATCAGGAACACCAAGTTTTTGTGAGCAAAAAATTGCACCTCCCTAGTTCAAAAAAAGCAAGTGCAAAGTCCTGCACCTGAGGAGGAACAACCCCAGGCACCTGTACACACTTGGGGCTACCCAGTTGGAATGCAGCTTAGTGAAAAAGGACCTTATGAACACCAAGTTGAACACGAGCCACCTTACTGCAAATAAGGCAAATGGTATCCTGGGCTGTGTTAGGAGTGTTGCCAGGAGATCGGAGGAGGTGATCCTTCCCCTCTGCTCATCACTGGTGAGGCCACACCTGGAGTCTGCATCCAGTTCTGGGCTCTCCAGTACAAGACATGGATATACTGGAGAGAGTCCAACAAAGGGCCGCAAAGATGATTAGGGGACTGGAGTATCTCTCTCCTGTGAGGAGGGGATGAGAGAGCTGGGACTGGTTATCCCAGAGAAGGGAAGGCTGCAGGGGCATTTTGTCAATGTTTAAAAATACCTGGGAGGGTGCAAAGAAGACAGAGCCAGGCTCTTCTCAGTGGTGCCCACTGAGAGTATAGGAGGCAATGGGCACAAAGTGAAACATAGGGGGTTCTTCCTGAACATCAGGAAACACTTTTTACCTGTGAGGGTGACCAAGCACTGGCACAGGTTGTCCAGAGGTTGTGGTGTCTCCATCCTTGAAGATATACAAAAGCTACCTGGACATGGTCCTGGGCAACTGGCTCTGGGTGACCCTGCTTCAGCAGGGGGAGTTGGACCAGGTGACCTCCAGAGGTCTCTGCCAACCTCAACCATGCTGTGAAGAAGCAGCTGCCTAGAAGAAAGTGGCAGCATGAATGGCTTCTTATTCTAAATCTCATCTTCCTTCAAAACTCCTAGCAACTCTTAAGAGAGTGCAGGATAGGATCCTAGAGGAAGAGCTTTTCTGCTCTTTAGACCCAGTGTATCTGGTCCTAGGCTAAAGGTGATATATAGGCAGAACCTCCTGCCTTAAGAAACCGTAACAAAATAATAACTTGTTTTTTAAAGGTGTTTTCTGTGCTAGCAGACGATAGTAAGCAGGAGACAGAATATATTAAAGAACCACTTCAATTTCTATGACAGCTTCATTTTGTGACAGTGTTAGCTAAAACTATGCTGGTTGTGGTGACAGCGTGCTATGCATATTAAGTTTTTTTGAATCTCACCTAACACTGTTGTTAAAGCAAAGGGATCTACCAGATTATTCATTTGTAACATATAACTGGGAGATAATTTTTCCCTTTCAATGAAAAGCCCTGGTTTAGTATAAAAACTTAAGCTGCTGGGAAGATCTGCTAGGAAGTTGTGCTTTGACCTGCTGTAGCTGCACATGCAGAAAAACATATGGTATGAAGCTGAGAGGACAAATATATTGGTATATTGGTTCAGGAAAACTTACAGAAGAACTTACAGAATATAGAAAAAATAATAACAAAGCTTAAGAAAATGTTGCTTTTAACTTTCTTCAGCAAAATTCTTACTCATTTGAATGGCCATCTTGACTGAAATAAGACAGACTGGGATATGTCACCATCTAACAGTATGTAACAGAATCAGCTGGATGTGTTAAAATGGCCTTAGAGCTCATCTTTGCACTTTATCTGATCTTGGGGCTACTCTGTACAAGTGAGAAGGATATTAGATCAGTTTAGGAAGCACTAGTGCGAGCAGTTCTCAGGCACTGGAAATGACCAAAACAAACATAGCCTTTGTGTTTATGACCCTAGTAGTAACAGCCATAGAAGGATGATAAAGCTCTGCTGCCTTCTCTTAGCTATAAAAGCATCATCCTTTGTGGGTATGCACAGTGCTCTTAAGGCCTGTTGGACCAAATCTATTACAGAGCTTATTAAAGTTATTAAATTTATCACTGAACTGTGAAAATTAGTTGTTTAAACATCAGCTAGTCTGAAACATTCCCCTCCTCCAGATGATTTCTGTGTGACAAAATAACACACACTTACTCAAGATGCTTATTTATGAATTTAGAGGGCTTGCATTTAATATTTCTACAGATGTGGTGAATTGACCTTGGTTGGCTGCCAGAAGCCCACCCAGCTGCTCTCGCACTCCCCCTCCCTAACAGGACAGAGGAGTGAGGCAAGGTCAAAATCTTGTGGGTCAAGATAAATCATAGAATCAAAGAATGGTTTGGGTTGGAAGGGACCTCAAAGATCATCTACTTCCAACCCCCCTGCCATGGGCAGGGACACCCTCAACTAGATCATGTTGCCCAAAGCCCCATCCAACCTGGCCTTGAACACTTCCAGGGATGGGCCATCCAGACACAGACATTTCTTACCAGTCACCATCAGGTGCAAAACAGGCTTCATTTGGGGAAAACTAATTTAATTTAATTGCCAATTAATAATAGAGTTGGATGGTGAGAAACAAAGACAAAAACTGAAACACCTTTCCCCCATCCCCTTTCTTTCCAGGCTCAACTTCACTCCCTCATTCCTGACTCCTCTAATTCTTTCCACTGCACCAAGTGGTGCGGGGGCTGGGGAATGCGGGGTTGTGGTCAGTCCATAAGAGCTCCTTTCTGCCACTCCATCCTTCTCCTCGCGCTTTTCCCCTGGTCCTCCTCCCTGTATATATTTATGTGGATTTTTTTCTTGTTAACTTCTCCTTAGGTATAAAGGCTATGCTACGGATTCAACAACTGCCTTAGTGATAGGCCTTCTGTTCTTTATTATTCCAGCAAAAACATTATCGAGGACTTCAAATGGAGAAAACAGTTGAGTATATTTTGATGTGGATTTTACTACAAAAAGGTATTTAAGATGCAACCGTAAATAAAACTTATTGCACTTGTTATAGAAATGTTGTTAACTGCTAACATTACAATCTTAATACAAGATAATATCTTACTGGCATATAAAGCATCCCTGTCCTGGAAGTCAGTGCGAACAATTAAGCAAAGTGAGCAGCAGGACCTGGTGCTGTGCAGGAACCTGCTACCTGCATCCCACCACCACCAATGGAAACCACCTTTCCATTGACTGCAACGGGCATTGAATGGGACCACATGGGGCAGGGTTGGGTTTATTTTTTGAAAATGTTACTGCTTCTTTAAGGTACTCCGTAAAATTCAGCATAGTAAATGAGTCCATTCTCATTTAATTTTTCCACTTCAAAATGGAATTTACCCTGATTAAAGTATACCTCTAGCTTGTCCTCTTTATGCATTTAATTCTGATGCTGAAATCAGTGAGATCTGGGGGTTCACAGAGAATGCAAAATCAGAACGTAAATGAGTCTAAGTGAAACAGCATTCGCTCAGCAATCCGAAGAGTGTAGTTTTATTGAGGAAATTAAATTCATTGATATCACACAGCTATCTTCCACACAGGGAAGGAGGGGAGAGGGGTCAGTGCTCCACTGGTGGGAACTGTTGCAGCTCTATTGTCTTCAGGCTGTGGCAGTTTTCACCAGCTAAGGATCTGTCCCAGGAAGTGCAAGTTGTTCACGTCAAAGACTTTTGTCATGTTATAATGATGAGATTTTGCCTTTGAATATTTCCCAAGTACTTCCTCAGATTATTTCAAGACGTTTTTCAATATGTTTTTAAATGTTGAGGTTTGTTTTTTTTTTTTCTCTAGCTGTTTTTGGTTATACTCCACTGATTACTTGGAAGGAATTTCAGTCATGCATGCCCTGGGAAATAGCTATTCTTGTTGGTGGCGGATTTGCACTGGCAGACGGCTGTGAGGTAATGCAATTTATAGAAGATACTGAACAATTAGCATGACCCATATCAGGAGCAATTCAGACATGTAGTGAACTCACAGTTATTCTCTTGTTTTAGCAAGTTATTCTGTAGCGATATTGAACATGATAAATGTGATGAATATTCAAGATATTCAGAAAGCAGGGTTACAAAAAAAGGAGTTTATTTTGTCCTCGAAGAGTATGCACAATGATGACCACTGTTTGTTATTTAATTTAAACTTCGGTGGTAGGTGTTGTGCAGACACACAGACAAAGTCTTAGGGTTAATGTCCCATGTCACTGTGGCGCCTCCCACGTGGAGTCGTGGTGGCTACTCCAGTAAATTGACGTTTGGGCCCAAACTCTGGTTATGAGGCCTGATATATTTTTCTGATTATGACTCCTCTGAATATCTCAGAGGTGCAAATATAAATAAATGGAATGTAGTTTGCATGGGTTCCCATTGAATTAGAAAAATTTGCTTAAAAACATGTGATAGGAATATGGAAAATATTGCCAATGTTTTCTCTTTTACACAAATACTTCACAATTAGCAGAAGAGTAAATTCCTGTTCTGTACCATTTATTAAATTTTCTTTTCAGTGATTTGTAAAACATAATCATGTTGTCATATTCCTTATGCAGGTTTCAAAACTTTCTGAGTGGGTAGCAAGTAAATTGACTCCGCTAGGATCATTACCCTTGTGGTCGGTTATCCTGATATCATGCCTTATTGTCACTTCAGTAACAGAAGTGGCCAGCAATCCAGCTACCATTACGATATTCTTGCCCATACTATCTCCTTTGGTGAGTACAACAGGTTGTTTTTAATCAGAATCTGCTCTGTCATCCATGTAATAATACAGCTGCTCAAAGAAGCAGTTTTTTAAAGTCTCCATAAAATACTTGATGCATTTTTTTGCTGTGCTGTGTTGTGCATAAGATACTTGGTTATTTTTGGGGCTTTCTTACAAGAGATGCTGAAAAATCAGTAAAATCAGATAAAAGTTCAACAGTCAAAAATTGATGCTGTTATTCCTATTTGCAAATACTCAAAACACTTAAAAAGGACAGGTCTCTGTTTCTTCAGGACCACATCTTCAGTGAAGATGGTTAACACTGCAACTTTCAAGCTGTCATCAAAGAGAAGAGAGGGCTAGTAGATGTGTTTTATATGTAATTCTAATTTCTTCCCTGCTTAGCTCAGTTGTGTCTTTTCTTATCATCATCTTTATCAAAACACCCAGTTCTTTCTTCTTCAAAACTTACTGATGATCTTCTAGTCTGCAGATCTTCCTCTTGGCCAGCCTAGACACATACTAATGCCCTTTCCCTCTCTTACAAAGAAACCTTTGTCCGCACTTCATTGAATCCTTCCTATGTATTATATACAAATTCAAGTTCATCATCTCTCTTGCAGTGTTTTTGCTTTTAGTGCTTGTGCACTGTGCGCAAGTTTTGCAATAGTCTTATTTTATGAACTTAACTACAATTAGAAAACATCAGGCATGAATTTAAAGTTCAGTAGCTATTCTGTATTAGAATCACCTTTTTCTCCTCTGAAGCATTCCCAGATATAATCTTAAAAATGAGTTAGCAGAAAAGGTTATTTCTTGCTATTTAAACTGGCAGTTCTGTTCACAGTTTACTTGTGTTAATACAATAAGTTTATGTTTCTGTATTTATTTCCTTTGGCAAACGTGTCCCTTGACAGCTGTTCTCTCTCGTTTATTTTATGATAGGCTGAAGCCATTCATGTGAACCCACTTTTCATTCTGATACCTGCTACCTTGTGCACTTCCTTTGCATTCCTGCTTCCTGTAGCAAACCCAGCCAACGCCATTGTATTTTCATACGGTCATTTAACTGTTATGGACATGGTGAGTTTTAAGCAAAACTCCCTAACGGGGACTTTTAGCATTTTTAAAACATTCTTCAGTGTCTTGATGTGAGTTTCTTTTTTCTTTTTCCTCTCTTTTAGGTGAAAGCTGGTTTGGGCATTAACATCATCGGAGTTGCTGTAGTTATGCTGGCAATTATGACATGGATAGTGCCTATATTCGATCTCTATACTTACCCAAGTTGGGCACCAAACATTCCTTCTACAAATAGCACTGGGTTGTAAAAAAAAAAAAAAAAAAAAAAAAAAATCCTGTTTTGGATTGGTTTTGTTTCTTTTTTTTCCATTAACATGTGGTGAGTCACTTAAAATGCTTTTTGTCACCACAACAGTAGGGATCCACGTTGCTATAAATGCCATATTTCACAGTCCCAGAGACTGATGATCCAGTCTAAGAGTCTAATCAGGAAGAACTCTAGACTTTCTAAATATCATAAAGTTAGATCAAGTTTCTAATCTAGTTCAGCTAGTCTGAATTTTTATATCTTCATGTTATGAAGGAAAAAGTAAATGTGCATAGCCATTATCACTGGCAGTTTGCTCCCGTTCTCAGGGTAGTGGAATAATGAGGTTTAGATTTTATTATTTCAAATAACTTTTCTTACTATTACTTTGGTGATATTTGGGGTTCCTCCAAGAACATACTGGTTTTCTGTTTTCTAGATTCAAACACTGTTCGAAATGGTGTTGATCACAAACAAAAGATCAGGCAGGGGATTGTCTTGAACGCATAGTTTACAGAGCTGTCAAAAATGCACAGAAAATGGAGAGGAGCAGCACGACCACTTACACAGCACTTTATATGCTAAGCACCTTGTAATTTGGAAGGAGAATAAATACTTAACCATATGTTTAGTCTACCTCCTTCCAGGACTTCACTGAAACATGATGTTGTTGTTGTCATTTAGTATTTTTCTGGATAGGTCGGAGTTGATCTACATGAATAGATATTAAATTATCATCATACCTCTCTGCCAAAAGTAGAGATATATCCCCTTGAGGAATGAAAGCACAAGATAGTGTGCTGAAGATGTGACGCTCAATCCATCAATCAAGACTACAGTGCATCTTCACCAGGAGGCTCGTGATCTCTACAGGACAGGTTGCAATTTAAGGTTTCAGACTGTGTTAAAGCTGTACACACAAAACAGTGAAATGTAGTCAGAATGGAAGTTTGGAGTTCAGAGACATCTAAATAATGATGTTTTATATGGTTGTTACATGTTTTTCACTGTAAGGTCTACAGCGTTGTTCTTTTCACCTGTTGCGAAGACCTGTGACAATTTGTGAGGAGCGTTTCGTTAATAGTCTGAATCAAAGCTGCATGTATTTAGCTTGGGTCAATCTCCTGGGGCACCTCTGTGATGGCTGTAAACCTTAAGCTGTCTTTTACAGATACTGTAAATTACCCATTTTTCCTAAAAACAACAACAAAAAAGCGCTTTTGTTTTTTGATTAGATGGTTTACATCTATTTTTGATAGTGCATGTTTAGAGTAGAGATGTCAGTCACGACTTCTATAATGACAGACCACAGTGTATAGTATTGTTATATATGTAGTTTGATTCCATTAGCTACTGGTTGCAGATTCAGCTGCAATGAGTTATTAAAGAAGCACTTTTTCTTAATGATGATGTTTTCGTGTAAGTAATTGCTATCTGTACATGCCACCACACTTCTCAGCCTGACCGAGGCTGCTATCTCTTTAGGATGGCTACCTCCCTTTTCTTTTTTTTTTTTTTTAATTTTTTATACAGTGCTTGGCAAAACAGGGCTATGTCCATGACTAGGTCAATCAGGAGCTGCCAACATACAAATAATGTTAACTGATCCCGCGCAGTAACGATTATGATTACAGAAATACAACACCTGGATAAATGAAGCCTTTAACTCATCAGGTACTACAGGGAAATACTTATGCAAGTAGCTAATGCAAGACATAGGTCTTGGATTATATCATACGGTGTCCTTCCAGAAGGATGTGCCACACAGAAGCAAGGAGCTCATGGTTTGCATAGGTCTTTGGTCCTGCAGGCACAGAGAGGAGAACCAGCTAAGAGAGTGCTCATACTTTAAGGTTCTCAGGTATCACCCTTCCAGTTTCGTCAGCAATTTCCAGATTATTCAAGAGCAGTGGAAATAGTGAATCATAGCATAATTCAAATGGAAGGGATCTCAGAAGACCACCTTGTCCAATCTCTTGCTCAAAGCAAGGTTAGTACTGAATTCAAACCAGGTTGCTGAGGTATTTGTCTAGTCACATCTTGAAAATCTCCAAGACGCAGACTGCACAACTTCCCTGAGTAACGTTCTTCAGTGCTTTACTGTCCTTGTAGTGAAATGTTTTGTCTTTAAAGAAATGAACAAATGAACAAAAATATATTGATTTTAGTAGAATAAATTAATTTTTCTTCCTTTTATTTGGGATAGATTTTTTTTCTATATGTAAAAGAGATTTTTTTATTTTTTAAAGAAACATGAAAAAGAGGACAGTCGTCTTTGTAGCCTTACGTTCACCACTCCCAGTGGATGTGGTATTTTCAATCATCTCCACTGTTCCGCTCTGCAAAGAATCACCAGTATTACAACCATGTGGCAACTGTTATTCGGCCAGAGGAAATTTGTTAACCACTCTTATTATAAAACTGTCCCCCAGTTTTATTAATGTTCACAGTACAGAACTGGCTGTTGTAACCTCAGCCTTGAATATGACATTGAGGTCGAGAGAGGTCAGTGAACGCACTGCTCTATGAAATCCAGCTTTGACATCTGCATTCTCTCTTCAAGTTGTGTATCTTCATGGAAGAAAATAATTATTTTGCACCATTTAAGAGAACTCTTCGGAAGTTGTCAGCTGCAGTGAATGATACAGTCTTCAGTGTAAGCTGAAGCTCAGTTTGTGCCAAGTGATTTTTCAGCTGTTCATTTGCTTTAATTTTTGGGTTATTCATAGGATCATAGACAATACGATAAGAAAGGCCCATTGTGTCTGAACCCTCACATAATGCAGACCACAAAACTTCCCTAAACTTATTTTTCAGGACAAAGTATCTTAGTAAAGAAGTGATAAAGTATCTTAGTAAAGAAGAAACAAGATTCAAATTGTTTAATGAAGGATGCACTTTTAAAAACTATATTTTCACTACAATCTGTGTATACAGCAAACAATATGCAAAGGGAGAAGGGACGGATTTGTAAAGCAAAGAAAGTTATTCATCTGTTGGGCCATGTGTATTTATAAGTTATCAAAATGAAATGGAGAATTATAAATAAATTACCTTTCAGTGACCAGCTTCTTAACTGTCATAATGTGACAAATTAGTGACAAAAACGAAATGATCAAGCATGAGGTTTTTGAGAGATTGTATCCTGTAAGTAAACCAGTCATGAATAAATGAGTTGGTAGTGGCAAGAATGTAGGGTTTCACCAGGATATTTTCCCTTTGTTTTGCTAAAACTTTAAGGAACGAGTCAGACACAACCTTTGAGCTGAGTTGTTATTATTGCTGACTTATTTTTAAAGCTTTTAAGAACCTTTTACACCAAAATGAACAACTCTGCAGTGCAGAGATTAATATTGCCAGAACTTCCTCACCTGAGTTGAAATGGAGGAAAAAGAGAATTTCAAAATGTTGTCTCTCTGGGTACGCCATGGGTGGATTTGGCTCTGACTGCAGGCACAGAGCACCATGCTGCCTGCCAGCAGAAAACTTGCTCTTCGTATGTGGCTTTTATATTCATTGCTTTGTCCAGAGTTTGTGAGTATTGTGACAAATGATGGAAAAGCATCTGTGATTATTTTGAGTTGATTAATACATGATGACTACCTTCACTGTTTGTAAATTGCTTTGTGCATAATTTTCATATAAAATGGTATGTTTTTTCTTTGTCTCAGCTGAGTCTAATCAGCCTACTGCATTAGTACGTAAGTAATATTTATGACTTACTATTTATTTCTGGTTCCATTCCTGCTGAATTAAATGGAGCCTTTGCCATGTACTTCATTAGGGGAGATGTGCCAGGTCTTTGTTCTCCTTTTCTATGGCTGTGCTATATTTAATATACTTTCACTTTGCTTTCAGAAGATGTGCTTTTAGATTACCAAAACCAACAAAACAAGTGAACCCTGGAAAAAGCTTCTTGACTGTTCTATTGCTACGATCAGATAGCCAGATCACTCTTGCGGTGTAAATCCCCTTATGTACTTTTAAAATGAAATATCTGTGTTTGTTTACTGCAAGAGTCTTGCTTGTTTAAAGTCAACCAGCCTATAGCCTGAGGGCTCGCTGAGGAGCAATGCAGCACAGCAGCTCAGGAAGAAAAGTAGTGAAAAAAAATTCCTTACAACTTTTTGACTAGGTGTAGACAGCAAGCCAGTTTCCGTATTAATTACAACCATCAAAAGACTGTTGTATGTTATGTGCAGTTACTGGCAGGACTGGAAGGCTTCTAGTGACCCCTTAGATGCACAGAAGTCTATTCCTGCCCCTGTTGGCAGCCCTGGGAGAATGCTGCCCTGACGGTGATGCCCTGCCGCCCCAGAGCTCCCAAGGCTGAGGATATTCCCCAGGGATCAGATCTGCACAGATTTCAGATTGCTTTGCAGCTATTAGTGATTAACGTTAACTTCAGTTACTGGCTTAGTTCTCTGTCTCTGCAAAGTTGATTTGATGATTTCTGTTTTTTAACAATTACTGAACACTGTGCCAGTGTTCCTTAATGCTTTTGCCTTGTGTTTTTGGAAGCTGTTGTATGTTACTTTACCTGCACGATGTTCCATTTCTGTACAACTTTCCTTTACAATACTGATCTACTATCTTTAAAATAAATATTTCCCAAATGCTGTACAGTCCAACATGTATTTAGTGATAAATTAACAAGAGCTAGAATTGTGATCTGTTGTGGTGGGTTGACCATGGCTGGAGGCCAGGTGCCCCCCAAAGCTGCTCTGTCACTGCCCTCCTCAGCCGGGCAGGGGAGAGAAAATACAACGAAAGGCTCCTGGGATGAGATAAGGACAGCGAGAGATCACTCAGGAGTTACCGTCACAGGCAAAACAGACTTGACTTGGGGAAAATTAATTTAATTTATAGTCAATCAAATCAGAGTAGGGTAATGAGAAATAAAACCAAATCTTAAAACACCTCCCCCTACCCCTCCCATCTTCCCGGACTCAACTTCACTCCTGACTTCTCTACCTCCTCCCCCCCAGCAGCACAGGGGGACGGGGAATGGGGGTTGTGGTCAGTTCATCACACGTTGTCTCTGCCTCTCCTTCCTCCTCAGGGGGAGGACTCCTCACACTCTTGCCCCGCTCCAGCATGGAGTCCCTCTCACGGGAGACTTCATGAACTGCTCCAGCGTGGTCTCTTCCATGGGGTGCAGACCTTCAGGAGCAAACTGCTCCAGCGTGGGTCCCCCACGGGGTCACAAGTCCTGTCAGCAAACCTGCTCTGGCGTGGGCTTCTCTCTCCATGGGTCCACAGGTCCTGCCAGGAGCCTGCTCCAGCGTGGGCTTCCCACGGGGTCACAGCCTCCTTTGGGCATCCACTTGCTCCAGCGTGGGGTCTTCCATGGGCTGCAGGTGGATATCTGCTCCACCATCAACCTCCATGGGCTGCAGGGGGACAGCCTGCCTCACCATGGTCTTCTCTATGGGCTGCAGGGGAATCTCTGCTCCGGCACCTGGAGCACCTCCTGCCCCTCCTTCTGCACTGACCTTGGTGTCTGCAGGGTTGTTTCTCAGACATTGTCACTCCTCTCTCTGGCTACAATTGCCCTTGTTGGGTTCTCTCCCCCTTCTTAACTCTGTTATCCCAGAGGTGCTACCACCATCACTGATGGGCTTGGCCTTGGCCAGCGGCGGGTCCGTCTTGGAGCCGGCTGGCATTGGCTCTGTCGGACATAGGAGAAGCTTCCAGCAGCTTCTCACAGAAGCCACCCCTGTAGCCCCCCCCACTACCAAAACCTTGCCATGCAAACCCAATACATCTGTGAAGAAAGGTTATCCTTCAATAAAAGTGCCTGAGATTTCTTAAACCTTTTTTATTGTTATAATATCTGAACACTTGATATACATGGCAGAGAAGAATACCTGCCCAGAGTAATTTAAACTTACAGGATACCAAAAAAGTCCACTTTTAAAAGAATTTAAAAAGGAGAAAGGCCTTTAAATGCTTTATAAAGCTGTGAAGGTAAAAATTCTGCTCTTTGCTAAGTTCATCTAGAAATAGAATAATTATATCAGAGTCTCTAACTGCTTAGTGCTTCATTAGAAAATCAGGAACCAATGCATATATCTGTGCAAAATAGTCCCTGAGTGCCTGGTACTAGATTCAGTACCCCTTGAAGTCAGGAAGAATCATTTTAGGTCAGAGTGCTAGAGCAGACTCACAAATATGACTGGAAGAGTTGCTCCCAAGCATTTCATTTGGCCATCCTTCGATGAAGGGACTCAGGTTCTGCTGCATTCAGTTGCAGCAAATGTGGAAACTTGGGTGTCAGGCTTCAAAAGTGGGCTTCATATTGCTGTCCTAAGTTCTCAAAACTCCTGTACAAGATATGGGGAAAAAACAGTTACCACATGAGGGCTGAAGATCCAGCAAGCTGATACACCCGAACCATCCAAAATAAAATGCTAATGAAAAGCACGTGCCTGAAACTCTGTTCTCAGGCATCGATCCAAGAATGCTGCAGGGCGTTTTCGTGCTTCCTTCACTTAGAGATTTCCATTTCCATCCTTCAATGCCCTCTAACAACACAGGAAGCATGGAAACTTCTTTTGTGATCCCTTCTCAAATGCTGAGTGATTTAATCCACAGCTTTTACATCCCACAAGACAGCCCAATGTTACCAGGCTATAAAACACATTCTCCTCCTGACCAGCTGTGTAGCCAACAGAGAAAAGTTCATGAGCCCCTAAAGGATAGCTAGAAGCCCATAGCATGGACAATCAGCTGTGAGAGGAAGGTCTGGGTCTGGCAGGTGGGACCACACTCACACTTTTGCCCTCTCCCACTGGTACCCCTCTAAGGAGCAGGGAGAGACCTTCACCCTGGGCAGCTGAGGGTGAGAATGTCTTGCTGTAGCTGGATTGTGGTCCCGCACCCCACAGAGAGGCATAGGCACAGTGACAGAGAAGCCTGACGTAGGAATCAATGTGAACAGTTTGAGAGAGTAATTTAATATTTCCAGGACTAAGCAGGCAGTCAGATTTGTGGATTTTTCTTTAGGTATAGGCCTTTGGGTAAGCAAGCATGGATTAAAAGGAAGTTTGAAGCCTATGTTAAAATACAAAAGTTGGACCTTCAGGTCTGGAGATTTTCTTTAACTAAAAATAAAACAAAATCTTTTTATTATAAGTGGATTTTAACACAAGATTCACTAGGATTTATCAGGCTAAGGCGCTCAGCCTTTACAGCACACAGAGCATCACTGAGATAAGCTGTTTTCCACCTCGAACATTGTAATTCATGCTATATGATGTGCATCTTCATCTGTGCACATCACAGTGTAGCTAGCAAAGCAAACATAAAGTGGCAAGCATAGGCACCAAAGCTACATAACATAAGCATTTCAGGCATGTGTAACTAAGCCACAAACATTTGATAAGTTTTACTACTTGGCTCAGCACAAGTGAACAGAATAAAAGCTCCGTTGTTTATTGTAGCCCTTGCTTGAGTGCATAACAAACGGCAAAAGCATTTTCTGCTCTCCTAGATGATTTCTCTGAAGAACTGCCCTTTATCAGACTTTTATGTTGTCTTGAAAACTCTGCTTCTTATTGTAAAGAAATAAAAGGAAGAAAAGAAAAAGGAAAAGAAATGAGAAGGGCAAAGGAGGAGAGGAGAAGGAAAGGAAGGAATAGAGGGAGAGAGAGAGAAGCTAACCTACAATTCTGAGTCTCACCTTTCAAAACTGGTAATGATCCATATAAAAGACTGACAGCTTTTGCTGACATCCTTCATGGATTTGAAAAGTTCAGTTTGCATAATATAGAAACTCATGTGCTGGCTAGTTCTTTAGATGCTATTATAATGCATCAGAGGAGAAGGAAATGGATGGCATAGATAGTACCATAATTTTCCCTGTTCACACTGTGAAAGCAGATGGAGTTTTGCACCCATAAAGAGCAATTCTTCAATTCCAACAAGCCATTAACCCTTTCCTGGTTGCACTGCATATTTTCAGTGTAGCAAATCTAGAATTCATGGCTTAGGCAATATCTCAGGAGTGATATTTTTGAACACAACTCTTGAAATTCTTAGGTGTGGAGCACCCTTCATGTAATAGTGGATTATGACTAAAGCCTTATAATCAGAGCCAAACTTCCAGCGTTCTCCTGCAGCCACTTACTCCCTCACTCTCAAATTGTATTGCACTTCCAGGATGGTTTTACGGACCACATGGATAAAATACATTGTGTTACACATGATGCTGACAAGGTCAATGAAGGCTAGTATACGAAGTTGCCAGGAGCATGATTTTCTTCTTCTGCTACAGCCATGATGGGACTAAATCACAAGAAATCTAAACCTCCTCCTAGCTAATGGGAGATAGAAACTCCCATCTGCTTTGGTTCCCCTTCAAAGCTAGCAAAGCATGGGAGTGGACAGCAGATCTTGGTTCAGCCAAACATCCCTTTTGTCATAATGCTCCCTCAAACTGTGTCACAACCCAAGTTAGCTAACGTTAGCTGGACCCTAGCCCAGCCTCTCGCCATGGTCTTTACCTTGCTCTGTCACCTGGGAGCACAGCTCTCAGGAGAGCTCTGGAGATGGTCTTCTAACAGTGGATACCACTACAAGCAGCTTACAGTCCAAGGAGGCATCCTCAACGTGATTCAGCTTCTGCAACAAGCTCCAGAATGAGTCTCCCCTAAGCTTGTCTTGGGTCTTCGTCGTCTGCATCTGAGAAATGTCAAGCTATCTCTGATTTGAAAGCACTGTGGTGTTTCCCTGACAAGTAGATAACGCTAGCAGAAAAGTACAAAATACTAAGAAAACAATAGCACTAATTACTGCTAGCTACTCTGTTGTGTAGGGCCTTAGCAAAATTGTGACGGTGTTTTAGGTTAGCAAAGAAAATGAAAGTAAAAAATCTTCTGAGAAACTGGTGACAGACAACATCAATGGAAGTTTTGAGCTATTTAGCAGTGGATCAGAGCTATAGAAAATCCCACTCATTTTACTCATAAGAGTAGTTGTAAGCCCTTTCAGTGTGATTACCCAAGGTTCTGAGCCACAACCTGCTGAAATCCATTTGTAAATAAAATTCACACACTTTTCCTACGTAAATAAAATCACATCATTTGATTATGGTTGCAAATTAAATAGAACTGTTTCCCAAAATATGTGCTCCCCCAGGATAAAATGATGAATCTCAGCAGGACCAAGCAATTCATTGCCAGCATTATATTGGCTTCTTTCTTAATTGTGAAAATTGCTAAAGATTGATTGGAATGAGGAATTTGTTTGGGCTTTTTTCATGTTTTTTTCCTGTGGCTACTAAGACCTCAAAGCATAGAAATAGCAAAATGGTTTTGTAGCTACTTACTACAAATTCAAAGGGGAAATATTTCTTTGTAATTTTAATTATAGCCAAGACAGTAATGAAATTGTATTAACAATACCTGTAAATGCAAAAAGTCTGGTAAAATAATTAAATGGTTTGAATTTGGTTAACATATAAGCATTCGCAGGTGATAAAGCTGCTATTAACTTCAGGAGGTACCACTCCAGCTAGAAATTAATAGCTAATGAGAAAAGACATCTGCATTCAGATAAATGCCAAGTTCATCTACTGAATCATTCAACAAAGTAGACTTTGGATAGTACATTACGGGAAGTTGTATAATACAGATTCTAATCCCTGATGCATAATCTAAATTTTTCTCGCATAAATTAATCACATCTCAGCTAGCACCAGAGGATGTGGTGACCAACTGATCATTGTTCCCCATAAAGGATTTTTTTTTTTTTTTTTCTGTTTTTAACACTTAGAGCTGCCATTCTGTCCCTTACTCAGACTTCTGCTTTCTAGCCTAAACAGCTAATATATTTCCATATGTTCTTGGGCGTGATGCCAATGGCCAGTCATGGGTAGAGAAAACAAGCATGTGCAAAGAGACAATCTATACCTCACTCAGTGTGTGAGTCTGATTAGCTATACTGCTCATGTCATTATCTGTGTATGGCAGCCATAGCTCCTTTTTGAAATTCAGTAGCCTGAGGTCTGGGGTACCCAGAAAAATAGACACAGAAGTATGCGAAAAGCCCTGTATGTTTTAAGCAAGGTCTAAGTATTTAACTGATAGAGGAAATCTTTCAGTAGGATGTCTGACTGGTGGGGTTTTCAACATTTGACCATTTTGCATTGCTAAATCACCTCAGTTCTTTTCCAGTTTATAATCATTGTTTTCTAAACATGTTACCTTTTTTTTGTCCACTTCTGGACACTGTGCAGTATAGTCACATCCGTCCTGAACATGGGGGTGCCCATAGAGGTAGGGATCCCTGTGGTTCCAATAATACAGGCAGATATACCTGATAAATCTAGATAAGGCCCCATCAGTTCTGAGTGCAATGCAATAAATATTTTAAATCTCACACCTCTGTTCATACATCCCAAAATGAAGATTTGTTTTTTATTATTATTCTTTTTGGAGAAGAATAGGATAGGATAGGATAGGATAGGATAGGATAGGATAGGATAGGATAGGATAGGACAGAACAGAACAGAACAGAACAGAACAGAATAGACAATTCAAGTTGCATGGGACCTACAACGATCATCTAGTCCAACTGCCTGACTGATTCAGGGCTGACCAAAAGTGACAGCATGTCATTAAGGACATTGTCCAAATGCCTCTTAAACACTGACAGGCTTGGGGCATCAGTCACCTCTCTAGGAAGCCTGTTCCAGTGTGTGACTACACTCTCATTAATGAAATGCTCTCTAATGCCCAGTCTAAACCCCTCCTGGCACATCTAGCCCTGTTTGTGATCCACTACAGATTTTGGACTTTTTCTGTCCTGCTGCTGTCCAGTTAAGAAGCGCTTAACTTCGTGAAGGATTTAATGAAGTCTTTAACCTCATGAAGTTCCACAAGGCCAAGTGCAAGGTCCTACACCTGGGTTGGGGCAGTCCCCAGTATCAATACAGAGTGGGGGATGAATGTATTGAGAGCAGCTCTGAGGAGAAGGACTTTGAAATACTAGTGGATGAATATTCGGACATGAGCCAGCAATGTGCACTTGCAGCCCACAAAACGAATCCTATCCTGGGCTGCATAAAAAGAAGCATGGCCAGCAGGCTGAGGCTGGTGATTTGCCCTCTTTATTCTGCTTTTGGGAGACCTGGAGTACTGCATCCAGCTCTGAGGTCCCCAGTATAAGAAGGACATGGAGCATGATAGAGGGCTGGAGCACCTCTCCTATGAGGACAGGCTGAGAGAGTTGGGGTTGTTCAGCCTGGAGAAGAGAAGGCTCTGGGAAGACCTTATAGCAGCCTTTCAGTATATAAAAGGGGCTTAGAAGAAAGATGGAGAGAAACTATTTACCAAGGCCTGTAGTAATAGGACAAGGGGTAATGGCTTTAAACTGAAACAGGGTAGATTTAGATTGGATATAAAGAAGAAATTCTTTATGATGAGGGTGGTGAGGGACTGGAACAGGTTGCCCAGAGAAGTTGTTGCTTCCCCTTCCCTGGAAGTGTTCAAGGTCCAGTTAGATGGGGCTTTGAGCAACCTGACCTACTGAAAGATGTGTCTGCCCATGGTAGGGGGGTTGGACTAGGTGATCTTTAAGGTCCCTTCCAACTCAAACCATGCTATGATTCTAAGTCCCCAATTTTTATCTTTACAGTTGATGTTGCCTTGCTAAACACAGTTTTCTGCACTTAACTAAATTAATTTTTTTTTTAATTATTTCAGTTCATTTACCCAATTTAGCAATACAATTTTGGATTCTAAACCTGTCTCCAAAAAGTTCACAACCCATAAGACATTTCTGTTACCTGCAGATTTTATTGTACAAATCCCTCACACATGATCTAAATCACAGATTACACTAACGTTACTGAAACCCTGGAACCACAATATTCTCCAACGTAACCTATTGGATATATGGCTCCACTTTTTTGGCAAGTGCCCATTGTTTTTTGCATGCAGATTCTGAGTAGAGTTGTATGCCCACACTATATACTTTTCTTGTAGATTAGATCACCCTAATTTGCTTAGGAGAAGGTAATGAAACAAAAGCCTTTCTAAAACCAAGATACATTACTTTTATTGCTTCTTCATCTACTCAACCAAAGTCACTAGGTAGTCAGAGAAGGAATTGCTTTCTTTGACATGACTTCTCCTGACAAATTAGTGTTGGCTGTTTCTTACCAAGTTATTATCCTCTTAATATTTAAAACTATTTCATTACTTGTTTCAGTAGCTTTCTGGATATCAGAGTGAGTTTGACACATTTAGTTGATCTTTCTTTACTCCTGGCAGACCTCACCATCTGCTATGAGGTCTCACAAACAAGCGCTAATTATTCAGAAGTTGTTTCATGTTAATTCCTTAAGTACTCAAGAGGGCAAATTTGATCAGTTAACCCTGGTCTGAGTACATTGTACCTATCCAAATGTTGTTTCATCTGTTCTTTTCCTACTCTGGCTTGCTTCCTATACCCCTAATAATTTCCATGTATTGAGCATCTGATCACAACTGACCTTTTGTATGAAAATTAAAACAAAAGTTCAACATCTGTTCAACATCTTTGTCGGTGACATGGACAGTGGGATCGAGTGCACCCTCAGCAAGTTTGCCGATGACACCAAGCTGTGTGGTGTGGTCAACACGCTGGAGGGAAGGGATGCCATCCAGAGGGACCTTGACAGGCTGGAGAGGTGGGCCCGTGTGAACCTCATGAAGTTGAACAAGGCCAAGTGCAAGGCCCTGCACGTGGGTCAGCACAATCCCAAGCACGACTATAGGCTGGGAGAGGAATGGATTGAAAGCAGCCCTGAGGAGAAGGACTTGGGGGTATTGATTGATGAGAAGCTCCACATGAGCCAGCAGTGTGCGCTTGCAGCCCAGAAAGCCAACCGTGTCCTGGGCTGCATCAAAAGAGGTGTGACCAGCAGGTCAAGGGAGGTGATCCTGCCCCTCTACTCCGCTCATGTGAGACCCCACCTGGAGTACTGCGTCCAGCTCTGGGGGCCCCAGTACAGGAGAGACCTGGAGCTGTTGGAGAGAGTCCAGAGGAGGGCTACGAAGCTGATTGGAGAGCTGGAGCACCTCTGCTATGAGGACAGGCTGAGAGAGTTGGGGTTGTTCAGCCTGGAGAAAAGAAGGCTCCGGGGAGATCTAATTGCGGCCTACCAGTACCTGAAGGGGCCTACAGGAAAGATGGTGAGGGACTGTTTATCAGGGAGTGTAGTGACAGGACAAGGGGTAATGGGTTTAAGCTGAAGGAGGGTCGATTTAGATTAGATGTTAGAAAGAAATTCTTTACTGTTAGAATGGTGAGGTACTGGAACAGGTTGCCCAAAAATGTTGTGGATGCCCCATCCCTGGAAGTGTTCAAGGCCAGGTTGGATGGGGCTTTAGGCAATGTGGTCCAGTGGAGGGTGTCCCTGCCCATGGCAGGGGGGTTGGAACTAGATGATCTTTGAGGTCCCTTCCAACCCAAACCATTCTATGATTCTATGATTCTATGAAAAGTAAAAGTACAGAAGATTTTGTCTTCTCGGTGACATCATTAATTGCTCCTCTTCCCTGTAAGTTATTGCCTACACTTTATATCCCTTCTCATTAATTTGTTAAGCAATTTTTTGTCTTATATTTTATGTCCTTTGCTATTGGTAATGCTGTGTTGGTTTTGCAGACACCAAGGTCAGTGCAGAAGGAGGGGGAGGAGGTGCTCCAGGCGCCGGAGCAGAGATTCCCCTGCAGCCCATAGAGAAGACCATGGTGAAGCAGGCTGTCCCCCTGCAGCCCATGGAGGGAGGATGAGGGGTGTAGCGATTCCACCTGCAGCCCGTGGAGGACCCCACGCCGGAGCAGGTGGAGGCACCTGAAGGAGGCTGTGACCCCGTGGGAAGCCCGCGCTGGAGCAAGCTCCTGGCAGGACCTGTGGACCTGTGGAGAGAGGAGCCCACGCCAGAGCAGGTTTGCTGACAGGACTTGTGACCCCGTGGGGGACCCAGGCTGGAGCAGTTTGCTCCTGAAGGTCTGCACCCCGTGGAGGAGACTCACGTTGGAGAAGGTCGTGAAGGACTGTAGCCCGTGAGAGGGACCCCACGCTGGAGCGGGGGAACGATGAGAGGAGTCCTCCCCCGAGGATGAAGAAGCGGCAGAAACACCGCGTGATGAACTGACCATAACCCCCACTCCCCGTCCCCCTGTGCTGCTGGGGGGGTGGAGGTTGAAGCCGGGAGTGAAGTTGAGCCCGGGAAGATGGGAGGGGTGGGGGGAGGTGTTTTAAGATTTGGTTTTATTTCTCATTCCTCTACTCTGTTTTGCTTAGTAATAAATAAGATGAATTTCCTCTCTAAGTTCGGTCTGTTTTGCTCGTGATGATAATTAGAGAATGATCTCTCCCTGTCCTTATCTCGACCCGTAAGTTTTCTTTCATTGTACCTTTTCTCCCCTGTCTAATGAAAGAGGGGAGTGACAGAGCGGCTCTGGTGGGCACCTGGCCCTCAGCCAGGGTCAACCCACCACAAATGCATTTTCAATATTGGCTGGGGAGGATTCTGAAAAGGCGGGACCCAGTAAGTAGCTACCAGTAAGGAGTTCTAGTTCATGGCTTCTGCTCAGCTTGGTGTCTTCATGCATGTCAGGCAGCAGAAATGTGGGCGCTATCGGATATCTAGACTTCAGGACCCTGTCATTGCAAAAGCCACGGGAACCCAGATGTTGTACTCAAAAGTACCCTTTATGAGTCTGTTCCTCAAATGTACACAAAAGTGTGATTCGTCACTCATTTTTAAGGGAGACAGGAGGTACTTATTTTAATACAGTTTAATTACAAGTTCAATATTTTACCTTAAGTTCTATGGTTTTGTTTTTACTTCACATATGGCCACCATGTGGTTTAAGCTATGGCTTTTCTTTACCTGATTTCTTTCTCTTTGGGCTACATATGCTAAAGGAATTTTGCTAAAATGAAAATAGAAGAAACATTCTCATTGTGAAGAGACACATAAATGGGCTTTTTTGTCACTTCATGTTTTTCTGCTTCAGGATGCACCTCGTTATTGAACTAAATATTCAGAGGCATGTTGGAAGTTCTTTAAACAGCTGAGCAGAAACTTAAAGGTGTCTACCTGGGATGTAATGGAGTGACAATTTTGTCTATTTTATTTCTGAGGAGTGTCCATATTTATCCATGCTTTGCTGGCTTCACAGAACCTTGATGAAGTGCCTCCAAGAAGCAAGCAATGGCATCTAAATTATTTAAGGAAACATTCACAGCACTATAATGACTACTAACCCATCTCAAGAATAAAGGTCAGTAAATCTGTTAGGGTCCTTGAGCTTTGCCTTGCTGATATTTCCAATTCCTCTACTCATTTCCTTCTTATTTTTAAGACAGGTAATATAACTTGACCTCAAATTTATTAATGGTCTGTGCCACTAATTGGACTGCAGGCAGCAGTTAGAAAAATACAAGATGAAACTAAATCATCAACACACTTTATCAGTTTTAATTGGCATTGCTCAGCTAATCACAGTGAAGTGAATATGCAACATTACATACTCAGCTATAAATATATTTGCATCAGAAGCTGTTTAATGGATCTGTGACCAAATAATAAATTATATTCATGTAGCAGCATGGCACTCACCACTCAACTCTCATTGCAAGAGTTCTTGTACAGAAGTTCAGTGTAGTGGCTAAAAGAGGACTCTGACATGGGAGACATGGGCCTCTCTTCAATGTTTTGCTTTTGCTTCATGCTAACCAGTAGCTCAAATGCCCTTTTTTTTTTTTTTTTTTTTTGCTGTACCAACACTATCAAAGATGATGGAAAAAAAATCCCTCCTCACTTTCTTCTAGGAGATCGCTCACATTCAAAAAAAGTTGCTCAATATTATTAGAGTTAGAATTAGTATTTTCACTGGAACAAGGAGAAAAGCCAGAGAAAAATCAATATTTATGAACGTCATAAGAAGGTGCATAATGTGTTGAAACTTTCACTGTTAAATCTATACATAAAATAAAAATTCTCCCCTGTAGAAATAATATAACTCAGTACACATACCACTTTCCAGCTTTAGCAAAATGCAGCCAGCTTCAGGATGAAATGTGGAAGCTCTTCAGTAGTAAAGGGGGAAACACTTATTTCTTAACCTGGTCAGAAGGACTCAATACCTAGAAAAAATGCAGAGCCAGGTATTATTGAGAAGTATGGCATGGTTCAAATAGACAGAAAAATTAGGAAAAAATAATGCAGCACTATCCAGCTGTAGCTCAAAATGTTACCACTTTATTCCACATAAGCAGACCACCACAATTAATCACACACCTGCATAATGCATCAGCAACAAATACTAATGGTCAGTTCAGGATTTGTCTGCCGTAGCCAAATTGTTCAACCATTTAAACAGGCTTTAGATGACCTGATCATAAGACTGATTTATATGAAGTTGCTTACCCAACCCCAATGTACACTGTGACATGAATGTGGCTGTAAAGAAATATAGCATACCACCTGCTGATAACGGAGTAGTGTAACAATTATCATCCTGCTCAAAAAATGATGATGTGGTATTATTGTATATTTTCCAGGTCCAGCAATAACAAAGTCAACTAAGGTTAACTGTTCCCCAGACTGAAAACTACCTGTAGGTGAGATGATAGCCTTCTCTTGAGACAGTAGAGCCCAATAGGACCAGGCATGACCCCTAAACCTCACATTTTGAAGCTTATAGATAAAGAAACCCTCAAATCCCTTTTAGCACCTAAACTAAGGAATGTTCTAAGCTTCCCTACTGGCTGGCTGGCTTTCCTAGCTAGTTCAGTTTCCAGCTACTCTTTATGAAAAAAAAAATTCTTCTCCTCTGTATTGTCACACTCTGTTTATCCTGAAATAAATGTTCAAGCACATGGACAAAGGAGGAGGTAATTGTCTAGAGATCCCTCAGGAGACTGGATTAGGGTTTGGTTGGTCTTGTTCAAATGCTCACAAAACAGTAGGAATGCTTCGCTTTACAAAAATGCCATACAGTCAAAAAATCCCAAATTTCCCTATTGTTTGGTCATTATTGTTTTTCCTTTGATGCGACCCACAATAATGCCAGCTGGTATCAGGGCAAATCTCCCACACAGATGGGAGTGCTAGCATGTGGAGATAAAAGAAAGAGTTATGACTTATTTAAGACACTGTCTTCTTGAAACATCTCTTCAAGACATTGTACCAGGAGAAGCTGGCCATTGTAAAAATAACCATCTGAAAGGGTCTCACAGGTGGCCAGCTAAGACAGAGTTTTGTGAATAAATACTTTATTCACAGAATATGGTTTAAATGAATAGTCCCATTTTGTGACAGATCAGTGTCTTTGTACTATAGGAAGAATTACTGATCTCCGAGAATTTAAGATTGTGCTGTGTGGTCAGCTATTGAAAGGAAATACTATTAATGCAACTTACAGAACGTAAAACCCAAAGGTGACTTCTGGTCAAACATTCTGTCTTGTTTGCTCTTAAAAATTCTGGAGAGAGGAGTTTACCCTTTAATATATGTAGCACTAACAACCCTTATCATCAATGCGTTGGGTGGTGGTTGGAAAGAGCACGGCTGTTTCATTGTTTTGTGTTCACCTAAAGAAAGATATTCTAAATTGTGAGTTTTACTGGAAATAAATTAAAATGTTGTGGCAGGGTGTATTTTTGTTGTTATTCTAGTCATTTGGGTTGAAGCTGGATGAGAAAAGTATCGTTTTACTTCAAAAAAAGTGTGTGGAGGGGAGAAAAAGCAACTGCTGGCATTTATGGTAAGCAAATGACAGATGTGAAAATCTAATAACATTCATAACAAAGTGGAAGAACTAAGCATATATTCACAGACAGAATCTCCAGGAATCCTAATCTGACAAGCTATGGCTATATATCATCAAGAGCAGCAATGAAATATTGACATCACAGAAATGCACATTAGCACTCCCTTTTATTCTGTTCTCTTTATCAAATACAGATTCAAAAGAAGTGAATTATTATTTATCTGGATGTTAGACTGCAGAGAGAGCAACGATTCTGCTAACTGTGTTTAGCACTGAAAAAAAAAAAAGAAAAAAGAATAATTGATGTGATTCTTCAATACATTTCAGTAAAATAGCATTTTTGAATCAACTACATACAAGTGTCTTTAAGAAGCAGCAGGTCAGTATTTGTTGCAGGGCTTGTCAAACTGCTTGTCACTGGTTTGTTCCAACATGCTGCTGGGTACTCTGGCTTGAAACCAGGGCATCGTGTCCTTAAAACTAAGCAATGTGTAAGTGCTTTACTGGATAGCAGCCAATGATACCAGGCAAGTTAAAGCCCATTGAGCTTTTAATGTTGCAGTTGTCTAGCTAAAATTTACAGATAACATAAATTGGATATACCCAAGAGTATCTTAATCTGTTCATCATATTTAGGAACCTATCCAAGTGTTTTCCTTTCTATTTATTATGAATAAATTTACTCTGAAGACTGTATTTGTTCCTTTAAATTCCACCTGTTCTGTAGAGGATCCAGCTGCCTGACAGGATGAATGCTTTAAGAAACCAAACCTAAGTACCTGTAATAAGAGATATTCTCTTTCAGTAGCAGTGAGGACATTTTTAAGCTCCAAGACCATCTCACGCAGTTGTTTTTGCTTTCCTCACAGTTACGGAGACTGTAGTTATATAAGTAAGGTGGAAAATGAGCTAGTATTTTTTTCAAAACTTATTTAATCTAAAAACTGTAAAATAATGGCCAGAGGCAATTATTCTCCTGTTTTCCTATTTCTTTGACTCCCTGTTCCTCATGTGTGTTTTGATTTTGTTTCTGTTCTTGGCCAGCCTCTAGGCTGCTTACACACTTTGTACAAACAATGCACTAGAACAAAAATAACCTGAATTAATATTTAAATATTTAATGACCTAGGTCCAGAGGCAGATATGAGTTGCTGCTATATACCCCAAAATTAGTATGTTTCATTGTAGGGAGTTTAGGAAGCAATCTGAAATAAGCAGGGGAGTTTGTGTAATATCGTGGAATATCCTTGGAAAGGGATTCTAGCAGAGTCAAATTGGAGATAAGGGTGATACCAGATTTGGAAGAGGAACAAATAGCTCTTGCACGTTCACTTGAAATTTTATACATTTAAAAGTCCAAATTGCTTTTCCATTAGAAAAGTGCAAAAGAATGCTAGTGTTTGACAAGAAGTATTTTCCTTACAATTTCATCAATATTGTGAATATGCCTTAGAGAAATAATCAATATATACAGACTGTTGGGAACTCTTCAAGCCTGCTGGACGTCCATCACCAGTGATGCATTTAATTGGGCGCTCTTCCTGCTCCCAGGCTCCCGCAGACTCCTAACGTCGACTTGGAGAGAGCACTCAGCTTTTGTTTCATGGACTTCCTATCCTCCAAATTTTCTTTTCTTTCTCATCCACCTCTCTCCATCCCTGGTATCACAAGACCTGATCTCTTTTCCCTTTCCCAGCTTGTCTCCCCTATGCAAGCTCTGTGTGCAGTGCAGGGGAGGAGCACTTGGGAGCTGAGAGGGGCCAGGACCTCTTCTCTGCCCCATCATGGCCTGGGTCTCTTTCTGCAGCCCTCAGCAGGAGGAAGCATTGTCCATGAGCTACTGTCAATTAAATGCAATAAACGAGCATGTATGTGAGCATGTGTTTAGGCAATCGCAGTGCAACCATGCTCTGATGCCTACAGAGGTCTACCTGAGACTTCTATCACAAAGAAATTAATCAAGAACAGCTCATCCATATAAAAATATTATGCCTGCCATGCAGCAAGGAAACACGCTGTCTGCAATATCATGATCAGTTGAATCAGTTCTTCCATTGCAAATTAAAACTGCCTGAAGGCAGCTTTATTTCATCTAAAAAACTTTTTCATGTCTTCATATAAAATGATAGAGAGACTATAGGCTTTTAAATGAGTTTATTAAAAGCAGTTTTATAGCCTCTTTTGGTCATTTTCCCCTTCTTTACATGTACAAGATAAATAATTCACCTTTAAAGCCTCGGCTGTTGTTCAAAGGAAATCAAAATCTGAGGTTCACCAAGCAAAAGTACAGGCTGAAGTAGGAACTGAGATATATAAAAGTCCAGTATTGAAATGTAGTGATATTTTTCTCTGCATGAAATTCGTCTCACTATGTTTCATTTTAGCCAACTCCAGTATAGGTGTTTCAATTGATTCACTTGCCTGGAGTCCCTTTCCGGTTGAGAGGGAGAGAGAGATGCCCCCAGAAGATTCGTTTGACTTAGCAGCTGTCCTACAGAGTACAGTTTCAGCACTCTGAAATGGCTCCTTCCAGAGGCAAGGGAGAGAGACTGGCAAGAGGATGCCACAGCTGTTTAACAGTAAAATGGCTAAAAGTTTAGCCTGCTTCAAAATAGTGCCTCAAGCTATTTATCACAAAGAGCCAAGAAACGTCGGTTGGTTAAACCTGGTGGCAGATGTCATCAACCCCAAGTTCCCTGCAGGTGCCGGCAGGTTGCAGGGGATGGCCAGGCTGTGCAGACCCTGACCTGTCAATACTAACAGGCACAGCTGTGGTCTGGGAGCAAAACTTAGTAGCCCTAGGGCTACCGGTTATTGCCTTCTCCAGTTTGTTTTTTTTTTTTTGGCTACAAATACTCTCCTGGGAATACCGCAGTGATACAGAGCTTATTACTGGGTCTTTATTCATCCCTTCCTACAATTCCTTTAGGGCATTTTGTAGCTTAAGACTGGTAGGACAAGCAACTGACAGTCAGTAAATGATGGCAATTTTCAGGGAGCCTGTGGCTCCTGAAGTGATCATTGTCAGTTGGTTTAAATTACAGAAATCTTCAGGCTACTCTATCAGTGTCTGGATTTCTCAGGGTTATGAGAAAAGAAAAAGTCAAGGATATTTTCTCCTCTGCTCAGTAAAAGGAAAAGAAAATTTCTCCCTGTAGGTTAGCTTAAGACAAAAAGAAAAGGAAAAAAACCCAAATCCTTTCTCATGAATTTTGTTCATATGAGCAAGACATCAAAATCTTAAGTAATGACATTAGAATCTTTTTGGTCTCCGGGGTTGCAGAGAAACAGAACAGACAGAGATGTGTACAGCCTCACACAACTCACACCGTGGTCCCAGCTTGCTCCGAACGCTATCCTATCAATCCTGAGTCATAAAGGCAGTTCAACAGGAGTGAGAAAGTCATTACTGATTGTTTAGTGTTTCATCCCAAGTTACATTCTCTCAGAAATAATTTTTTGACCCATAATGAGCCAATTAAATGGCACTTATAAAAAACACGAAAAAAGTTTGAAAGATTTTTTCATTCCGTCCTGACTTCATTGCACTTCTCTAACACTCACCCAGCAATTTATTTAACCATAAACTCAAATTATATACCTGCTAGCCGAAGAGCTCTTAATAAGTGAAAGTGACAGAAAGACAGAAAGACTGAGATTAGCTGACCAGTTCTTTTCTCCACAGAACCCATAGCTCTAATTTTAAGTCATATCATATTAATTTGCTTTTCCTGCACAAATTATTTTTAGTTCCAGCCCTTTCAGACTGATGTGTATAGATATAAAACAAGGCAGGTACATGAGCTCCCTCCTCTTTATTCCTCAGTGTTACATTTGAATATTTACCAGAAGAGAAAGTAAGAGCCAACAATGAGATTTCAGCGCAGGATTTCACAGTACCTCTTTGGAAAGATATTTGTACGATTAATAATGGTTGTTGCAAGTACAGGATATGAATCAGCCTCTGTGTCCTGATGATTGGCTCTGTGAGAAGAAGAAATCATCATACCAAGGGAAAAAAATGTATTTATGAAAAATTACTGGAAGTGATTTAAAGCAATGTACTTGCTGACTTACTTAGCTAGGTAATCACTACAGCTATGGTCTAAGGAAAGAAAGATCTCTGGTGTGGCTTCAATTTTAAAATATGAATTGATAACTCAGAACGTGACTCCTGAACAGGTCATTTCTGCTTCTTATGCACTGGGCAGTTTAACTACTTGGTGAAAGGCATAATTGCTGTGAATACAATGTCTCTAGCATAAAAAGAAAGACAAAACCTTATTGCACAGATCTGAAAACTGATGCAAATCCAGACCTACCTGGGGGGGAAAAAAAAAAAAAAAAAAAAAAGATGCTATCTTTGAATTATCTTTGATCAATAGTGAATCTCTGACTATACACTGCAAAATAGATATTCCTGTGCATTCTGTGATACAGCAAATTGTGCTTGCTTTTCCTTTGGTAATAGGTCTTATCTAGAGAAAAGTAGGGATGAACATATTCAATTAGCTTCCTGAAATACAGTGTCATTGTTTCTTTCTCCTACCTTTTTATCCATGGACATTTTCCCAGTCATTTTTAGTTACTGCCTCCTGTGGGCTTGTGTAGCAGACATGCTGACTCCTTAATTAAAATTGCATGCCAGGAAGTAAGTAACTGCCAGCTGAATGCTTGCCTCCTACTGTTGCATTCTGTCAGCTCAGGGATGGTTTTCTTTCTCCTCCCCCTTATTATTTTTTTTTTAAGGAAATGTCAGTTGCTGTTTCTGAAAGTAAATTTGGGAAACTCTGGAAAATGCACTTAATCTGGTGATTAAATCTAGAAAATGTCATAATTTTTTTTTTTTGTGTAGAAGAAAAACACAAGCACATTAAAAGCATTAAGTCAGTTTTCTGGGTCTGACTAATCCAAAGACAATGCAAATGAATACTGGGATAAAAAAATTGATCGACAAACTAGGGTGGCTTATGCAGCAGGTTGTTACCCATCTGGGGACATATCCGTGGAACACTCCTAGAGTTAAGCAAGAACCTCCCATGCATATGTCCCACACCCTAGATATTTCTCTGTTTTCCTGGAGGTACAGTCCTGCTCAAGGAGGAGTGAGAAGTGTGGACGCCTGCCTGACGCTTCCCAGGCTTTGAGAAGAGATGCAGGGCAGCAGTTGGTCTTCAAGTACACCCAGGTGAGGCGTACAAAACTCTGCAGAGCAAGCAGGCTTGCATGCTAGTGGTGCCTCTGCGGGCTCTTGCCAAGAGGGCCGTGGCTGGGAAGCAGCAGAAGGCTGGCTGCCCCATGCTAGTGCCCTTCTGCAGGCTGCTGCTGCTTCTTCGCTGTGCCTCTGCACTGAGCTTCATCTAGGATTTTTCACTTTGAAAAAAAAAAAATCACACTCTGAACCAAGGTGGAGTGGAGAATTAAAAGCCATTTCTAGAGTGGGAAGGTTGAAGACACAATCATTAGGGCCCGAATTGGGCTCTTGAATGCCTCGGGTAGAGGCCAAGACATCCACTCTTGTCAGCCTACACCAACATTTGTGGATTTTCACCGTTGCTTCCCATGATGTCAGGCTCAGGCAGCTGTCCTTTTTGCTTATAGTAAATTGAGTAAGAACAGAAATCTTCTCAAAAAGAGAGGGAAATAAAAGTTTGGCAAAAGATCCTCCTGTACTTCTAGTTCTACCTTTTTTTATATTCCTCATCCTGTGACTATAACCTTATGTTCCAAAGCTTTCCAGATATCTACGCGGGTTTGAAACAGACTGGTTTATTTGCCATGGCAAGTGGAATCCACTTCTGTGTTGGCTGCATGAGAATCTGAAATTTCACCTTCACTCTAGTTAGAACAATACATTCCAGCACAGACCAAGACTGAGGACATATACCAAAGCGCTCACAAAATTGCGCTTCTTGGCTTCCAGTATTTCTTCAGGCTTGCCTCCTTGCTATAAGCAGAAATAGATGCATTACAAGCACAGCGAAAATTCCAAAATAAGCACCCATTTCACTACATCAGTACATTTGCAGTGCCTTGTACCATACTGCATTCACAATGGTTGCTGAACACCACTGAAGTTAAAAAGTACAAACAACGAGAACTGCTGACCTCCAGGTAAATTCTGCTCTACCAGCTCCCAAGAACGGAGCTCCTGGGCAGCCAGAGGCCTTGGCAGTTTGCAGCTCATGTGCGTGCTGTGCTCCACAGCTTCCAGGGAGAAACAAGAGCTCAGCAGCTGTGATAGCTGGCTACTTTAGCATTTCATATCTTCAGGGTATGAGGTTTTTTACAATTGCCTTTGTTTTTTTCACATACAGAGTAAAATTTTGACCCTGGGAGACTCAATAGGAAAGTTCCTATTGATTTTAGCTAAGCTAGGATGTCAACTTTTAATATGTTAAAATGGGAAGCAAAGCAAAGGTTTTAGACACAAGTAACGTCTTTTATTATAGTAACTGACATACTTGGAAAAAACGGGTAAGCCTTTGGGCACACAAGCTTTATAGTTCATATTGCACTAGGTTCTGAAGATAAAATATACAAAAACATAAGCTAAATAGAGCAGGACTAATATTGTAACTGATCCCCAAATTAATCACACTTTTCAGAATTAATTTTGAAAATACCACTCATTTCAGGCTTCCATTTTTAGGTTGAAGCTGATAAAGTACCAAGCTCCACCACAACCAAAACACTGAAAAGGAAAACAAATAAAACAAAGACTGAAAATACCGTGGTGATTTGCTCTAGGTTATTTTCTCTGCCTAAGCCATAAGAGTGCACACTGAAAAACAGCTAAGTGTAGATCCTCATGTAGATGGATGGGGGCTGGAAGTATGTGATCTTTAAGGTCCCTTCCAACCCAAACCATTCGATGATTCTATGGTTCTATGATTCTACATGAGATAGCAATGGCTCTGTTGCTCTGGTTTGTATTTTAGTCCTGATTTTCCATGTTTATTGCAAGCAGGTAGGAGCAAAGTTTGTGAGTTCAGATGTCTGGCTGCATTCAAACTTTCTTGAGTTTGAATTCCAGTGAGAAGCAAAGGAACAGAGAAAAACATGGATAAATACATGATAAAATTTGAAACAAAACTTTTAAAAACTAATCATGGTTGCTAAGTAACAAAAACATACTTAACCTTTGCTAATGATTAACAAACCTCAGAATTCGCATAAGCCAGGAAACAAGTAGCAAAGGAGTTTTGCAGACGTTCTTTTGTTTTGGGAGTTTTCCAGGTTGCTTACAGTTTTTGCTCTTCTAAAATTTGTAAGGAGAGAAGAGGGAGGAAATTACCCAGATTACTGAACTAAAGAAGGCGTTTTTCCCCTGTGAAAAACTGGCAAGTGATATTTGTATTCTGAAGATTTTTTGATTTTTTTTCCCTTGAATGATCCTCACCCTGAAATGAGATCTGAGCCTGAATATACCAAGGTAGCTTTAGGGTAGAGGCCTATTTTTGCAAGGTGCAAAACCTTCACTTTGACTCTTAAGAGTCAATTGATGATAAGAGTCTTCACCTAATATATTCCCTGTCAGGTCTTTATCCTTTTTCTCTCGGCATAGGTAATCACAGATATTGCTTAAACACTATTATTTCTGCCCTTGAGAATGTCGTATTGCATCTGCTAAAGTTAAACCCAGTCTATCTATCTCATCTACATTATCTCTAATTTCATTTATAAAGCCTTTATCACTACATTTTGACAAATTTCTTGCAAACTTCCCAGAGAGTAGTATATGAGGGATCAACTCCATTTCTCTTTAAGGTCAAGCTGTTAGATAACCTAAGGTTGTACAGTGAGGTACAAGCATCAGGCCATGAAAAATGCATTCCAGATATCCATGAGACCACAGTTCAATCCGCAGCTATCAATGCCATGAATGCATGTTACTTCCCAAGCAGTTTTGTCTATAAAAATCTCAGGAAATCAGAGACTTTATAAGACAATCTGTCTCCTTGCCTATCTAATGAAGCCTAGCTAGATTAGATTTATCCTTTATTTACGGCTCCTCTAGGTCTGTTGTATGTATCTGCCTATTTGAGAATGGGAGAAGCAACAACCTGTGGTTATGAAAGTAAAGATTTTGTGTCTGATTGTAAGATCCTTGATCTCTGCGCATTTCTGCTGTGTGATTCCATTTCTGCATCTAGCAAGATCTATTATTGTTATTTTCTACTCTAGTTTCCCTTTCTGCCTTTCATTAGCAGGCAGTACATCCTCACAGGGTACATCATTGACATCACGTAAAGAGTCACTGTCTGTTACTATCACACAGCCTTTGTTAGGACTGTCAAAGACAGGGGAGTAGGACAGAGCTTTTTTATTCTTTCCAGCTAAGAATAGGATGTCACACACCTGTGTACTGGAAAACAAGATAGTAAAAGAAGTTGGGTATTGTGGGGATGATATGCTTTGTTCTCAGAAAAATAGCATTTTATTGAAAAGGAGCAGTATTGACATTTACCGATCCAATTTCTTCTACAAAAATACAAAGTCCAGTTTCCCAGTTTGAAATTATATTTAGCTTCATAATTTAAGCTAACAAGAGAGATGTTAAAAATGAACGAATATCTAAAAACCATTCAGAGTCAGCTGGAATGGTATATTTTGATTGACACAAACAAACAAACAAATACAAATATGATTATCATTGTGCCAAAAAAATTCAAGATATCAACTGTTTATCCTGAGCTTGTAAAAGAAATTCTTTTGATGTCACAAAAACATTCTTGGAATGAAAAAGCTTACTTCCTGGAAAAGTTGAAAGAAAAGTTTGGCAGTATTTTTTCTCAAAAATAAGCCAAAGGACAAACAGACTAATAATAGGAATGCCAGACAGATCAGTAATACCTTTGCAATTTAAGACTTTATCAGTTCTAAATTTAAAAACTTATACTTTAGTAGATGGTGATTTAAACCACTCATGGACCAAGATACTAAAGATGAACTCCCCCTCTGACCTTCAGAAGACCCTTTGAAGATCTAGATTTGGAGGATGTATCAGAGACCCAGATGTAAAAAGCAGTTTTCATAAATCTGTTCAGTAAAGATAACATTTATTTTATTTTATTTTATTTTATTTTATTTTATTTTATTTTATTTTATTTTATTTTATTTTTATTATTTTATTTAAAGTTTATTTGTGACATCTCTAAGTTAGACACCTAAGTCTCAGCTGATATTGTGCTCTGTTTCTAACTGAAAGATAAAAAGAGACACCTCCTGTTGATGGTTTATTGGGCTTATCCTAGAGATGTAGCTTAGACTGCTGCTTGCATATTTGTGTGTCTAGATGGTTAAGGCAGCCTAGGATATCTAGCTTAGAATTAAAGGTCTAAGGTTTGGGTACCTAAGTAAAAAAACGGATGATTTCTCAAGCCTGTTTTTGTTTTATTTTGAGAGTATATATGACCAAGATGATGATGCCTTTTTCAGATTGTCATGATGGTTCGAAATATCTCTTCCTCATGTACATGCTTTACCCATGGAACTGGTTAAACACAACTGTGTATACTACTTAATCATCTCTGGAGAAATTATTAGATCTTCATGTAGCTCGAGGTATGATAAATCACAAATGCAAGAGTTTTATTAGAACTTGCAATGTACTAAAATGCTTCCAACATAAGCAAACTGAAATTGCCCCAGGATTATGGATCTTATCATAATAGCTTTGAAGTTATTGCCTTGTTTCATAATAATGCTCTTTTTAAAAGCATGAAACATCAAATTGATTTTAAATGCCAAGATTTGAAATCAAGAAGAGAGCTATAACATAGATTAATTTTAAATAATTTTTTTTTTTTACTTTTAGAATTTTAGAGCAAAACTGAACTAGCTAAACACTCTCCTCACTGATATTTACAGTTAAGAGCTCATATGAAACAGGAGAAAAAATTGGCTACATCCTGATTGGATTAATAAGGTAGACAGAATTATCAAGGCTGATGAAATTAGGTAACAGACTCTGCTACAAACAATAAAAACATTTTTAATGGGTTTTCCTTTTACTGTGAAAAGTTAAATGAAACTAGCTGATGCACTGGAAAATGAAGGCACTGGTGGGCTGGAGGAAATACAACGCATCAGTCGCTAGATATTCCAGACATAATACTTTGTGTATTTGCAAGCTTTAAGGAGACACAACTGAAAAAAGATTTCAGGCAGCTAAAAATTTGTGCAAAATAAGTCACCAGGCTGAAAGGCTTCCTGCAAAAAGTTTCTGTAGAAAATTACGTGTGCCATGGCTGAGATATCTAGCTTTGTGCTATCAAAAGACTAATCCTATAAACTTCTAAATAAAGCATGGCTTCTTGTAGATGATAGTCTACAAGAAATGCATAGAAATGCTTACTGATCTATTTTATTTTAAGCAGAATAAACCCCCCTGTAGTTAAAGTATAGTTACTTATATTTCCAACAGATATATGCCAAGTAAACTGAGATGATGGGAGACTAACGTGACACTGGAAATGTACTTGAGCTCCCCTGCACTCTTTCCCTAGCACACTCAAAATTTTTGAGATTTTATGTCTTTTATACTAGAAGTCTTAAAATTGTTATAGAACTGGAGAAATTTTTGTGGGTTTGCAGTGGGAAAGGAGAGGGGAAAATGACAGGGGAGAGTCAGACTCATTAGTCTAATTGGCGCACTCCAGACCTACATTTCTGAGTATGAATTACACCTTGTTGCTCCCTTTCTGCCTGCCTCCTACACATATACACTCACACACACACGTCTTGTTGCCGATCATTTCTAAACTTATAGCAACTGCCGTAAATTAATTTACATTTTCAAGGGGTGTTGGAGAGAGTCCAGAGGAGGGCCACGAAGCTGATCAGAGGGCTGGAGCACCTCTCCTGTGAGGACAGGCTGAGAGAGTTGGGGTTGTTCAGCCTGGAGAAAAGGCGGCTCCGGGGAGATCTAATTGTGGCCTACCAGTACCTGAAGGGGCCTACAGGAAAGATGGTGAGGGACTGTTTATCAGGGAGTGTAGTGACAGGACAAGGGGTAATGGGTTTAAGCTGAAGGAGGGTCGATTTAGATTAGATGTTAGAAAGAAATTCTTTACTGTGAGGGTGGTGAGGCACTGGAACAGGTTGCCCAGAGAGGTTGTGGAGGCCCCATCCCTGGAAGTGTTCAAGGCCAGGTTGGATGAGGCTTTGGGCAATGTGGTCTAGTGGAGGGTGTCCCTGCCCGCAGCATGGGGGTTGGAACTAGATGATCTTTAAGGTACCTTCCAACCCAAACCATTCTATGATTCTATGAATTACTACTCTTAATATTGAAAGGGACTAGAGACAGTTTTTCAAACAAGCTCCTTCTTTTCCCTTGCAGATCTTCACAGGAGGGGGAATTCCCTGTTCTGGCACAGTTCAAATTCTAGTTCTGCAGTTATGCTTGGAATTTAAATGGTCTCATATGGCACTCCATAGGTGAAATTCACTCTTATTCTTATGAACAGTTTAATTATCAATATTCTGTTTGAAATTTTGTATCAGCTACCTATGTTCCTCATTAAAAGATGAATTTGTTTTCAAGGACTGTTTCCAGAACTCCATGCATTATATAAAAGCAAGGAAAGCCTCTTAGAAAGCAGTAGAAAAGGTTTACCATCCTGAGGAAATATGGCTTTTGAGCCAAAATCCTAGATCACACTGAACTGCATATTTGATGTACACTGGGAAATACATGTTCACAGACCTGACAAAGAAAAGGCAGAGTGATATTTTCATGCCTGACAGAAAATAAACAACACTTTATTTAGAGAAGTTTAACTCTTTTATCACAGAAGACTTAATCAGCCTCCTACTTTGCTACATGTAGTACTCCAGAGCCAATTCTTTATTCTGTATAAAGATTCACATGTGTGTCTGCACAAAGGAAATCTCCCCCATGATCAGATGTCTCCTCTAAAATCTGATTTCATTGCCAAAGCATCATGGCCACTGGACAGCTCAAATAGAGGCAGAAAAGGGATAGATAGGCTGATTTAATCATTTGTCTGTCAGAATAGAAAATGAGTTCTTAGTTCTAGTGCCATTAGCATTTCAAAGAGAGTGTGACAGGCATATGTAGTTTTAAAAAATAATAATTCTGTTTCTTCCCAGATGCAGAATCCAGCTGTTTGAAACTAGCACCAAAAGAAAAGCAGAGTGCATCGCATATAATCCAAATGGGCTGACACCCCTGATCTCCACTTAAAGGCTGGATATGACAAAAATGTTTGAAATTCTATTTGATTTTTGGAGCTATTAATTATTTCAGCAACAGTAACACTTCAAGAGAATCTGACAAAGCAGTAACAAAACCACAGAAGTATGAGATACCAAAAACCCTACCCCTGCAGGACAGTGTTTAAAATGGCCATAAATTATCATCCAGTACCTAAGATCAAATGATCCCAAGTGAGCTGCCACAAAATCTGAAATTCACCAGGTGCTTTTATTTTGGCTCTGAAAGTTCTCTTGCCTTTGGCACCTGACTTTAGTCTCATGAGGCATCCTCACCACTGACAGCAGCAAGTCATACAAAAGGGACAGCTGTTGTCTCTCAGACTCACAGCAAATGGAGAGGTGGCAGCGATTTGTGCAGTGGATCCTACCAAGTGCTACCATCCAGAGAAGCAAGATCAGGGTTTAATTCCCTCCCTAATTTGATGGGATTCAAAGCCATATCCCCCCACAAGAATGCTTCAACCATCAGGCTACAAAATACAACCAAGTGGATGGAAACGTCCTCTGAGCAGACCCAATTCATGCTTTTGCTAAGGAGAAAGAGGAATTCAGATATTGCCTATGCTCGTTCCTCTATTGATTATCACTGAGCAGCTCCCTTGCAAAGGGAGTTTCTGTAGACCGTTCTAAGACAGACAGATGCCTCAAGTCACTCGTCACTGAATCATCTTTATAAGGGAACTTAACTCTTTTCCCTGACTACAATACAAGGAATTACAAGTTTGACCTTCCAAGTTACCCTAAAAGGGTTAGTGCCTAATTTTATGGTGTTGCAATATTTGATTTGTCAGGGTTTAAATGGCTCCTTGTCTTCTCAACCTTACTGCACAAGGCCCTCAAGAGATTCCTATAGAGTGGAGATAAAAATCAGAATCACAGAATCATAGAATCATAGAATGGTTTGGGTTGGAAGGTACCTTAAAGATCATCTAGTTCCAACCCCCCTGCTGTGGGCAGGGACACCCTCCACTAGACCATGTTGCCCAAAGCCCCATCCAACCTGGCCTTGAACACTTCCAGGGATGGGGCATCCACCACCTCTCTGGGCAACCTGTTCCAGTGCCTCACCACCCTCACAGTAAAGAATTTCTTTCTAACATCTAATCTAAATCGACCCTCCTTCAGCTTAAACCCATTACCCCTTGTCCTGTCACTACACTCCCTGATAAACAGTCCCTCTCCATCTTTCCTGTAGGCCCCTTCAGGTACTGGTAAGCTGCAATTAGATCTCCCCGGAGCTGCCTTTTCTCCAGGCTGAACAACCCCAACTCTCTCAGCCTGTCCTCACAGGAGAGGTGCTCCAGCCCTCTGATCAGCTTCGTGGCCCTCCTCTGGACTCTCTCCAACATGTATTCTCTGTGGCTATATGGGAGTTTAGATTTTTTTTTTTTCTGTAAATATGTATTTTGGCTTTATGAATGCCTCCACAGGATGGGATTTTGTATGAATTACCCTGCATCAAAATCAAAAGGGATTCCAAAGAAAAAATTCTCATTTCTAACCTGCATGAAAATGAGTTCCTTCATTGACTGAAAGGCTACTTACTGTGGGATCTAAGCTTGTTGTTTACTTCTGTAATTGCTATATCATTAATTACTAATTATCCTATGTCATATCTGTGGATGCTTGGCGGATACCCTTAATATTTATGCAGATGTACAGATTCCTTCATCTTGGGAGGGTGGCTGTTTACACTCTTACATTGATCAACATTTTCTTTCACAGAAAGAATTTCTTGCACAGATTAAGTGCAATTATTACAGGTTTAGAAACCAAATGCCTCTGCACTGCTGGTATTTTCAGAAACTGGATACAGATCAAATTCCTGCCAAATAATTCCAGGCAACACATTTGTGTTCCATTTATTTTCTGCCACTGCAGCATATGATCTCCACTGCGCACTAAGGCTGACATCTATTTTTTCATGTTGATGAGACTTTTGCTGCACATCAACATGTAAGACAGCTGACAGCAAGACTGGCCAGCTTTCTACAAATCTCCCCTTCTTGTTCAGACTAGCTCACTGTGTTCCTGTTATCTTGTCAATTTTCTATTGACAAATTTTGTCCTCGTTCATATCAAAATAGATCAATGGAGTTTATTACTTTTATGGGAAAGTGTAGTATTATCCTAAATCCTCAGTGAGTATTTAGGAGTTACTACCCTACAACACTATTGGAAGTTTGCATGTTTGGATTTTATAGCATGTTCTTTGGTGTCATGGACGGAGTGAAAGTTTCAAGCTCCATTTCCATGTTGTTAATGGTGTGACTGCAGCAGGGTAGGGACATCAAATTAGCCCAGGTAAATCTACATATGTCTGACATCAAAACCAAAGGACTCATAGGGGGAGAAAGTGAAGCCTATAGCTTAGGCAAGAAATCAAAGCAGTTGCCCAGAGTTTGGATATATCAGAGCTGCTAGTTCAGATGTGTGTAACACATCTCCCGTTGTACAGAAGTAGCCAAAGAGCAAGGCTGAATGCAACATCTGTCTGGCAGGAGAGCATGTCACATCTCATGTAACTTTTGCTGGATCACTCAAATCAGCTGCTTGCAAGCACTTTAGTTCTTTCTGTTAATTCCACTCCGATTAACCTGAGAAGAGTTGGGTTTTATTCCTGTTTCTGCAATGTGACTTTGGGGAAATCAGCTTTGCTTCCCCAGGTCTCTCTTTCCCTTCCTGTAAAATGGAATAATAAGAGCTGTGTAAAGTATTCCAAGACCTAAGAGGGGAAGGAAGTACAGAAGGCAAAGCACTGTTATTACTTCACCTTATCTATACTTTATCTCTTCCTCCAAACAGTGTTTTATTCTAAACAAAAGAAATTCATCAGAAGTTCAGCATTATCCTTGGCCCATCATGTTTCTATGGTTACAGAGCCTGTGTTTTTCATCTGTAGAAACTAGCAAGAATTTTCCCATTTTAAAAGACTGCCGTGCCCTGTCTCTCTGACCCTCCCTTATCAAGGACTGGTTATTCTCATTTTGCCAGCCTCATCAAGCCCTGCACTGAAAGCATCTCCGAATCAGACTGCAGGACAAAGCATTTCAATACAAAGTAAGCATTATTTGCAGTAATACCCAGAAATGTTATCACAAAAAATAGAAATGTAGGAAGACATGTTAAACTTTATCCCTGAAGGCTTATCCAGTCTCTATTTTGCAGCAGGCTGGGCAAGCCTTTACATGATGGAGGGAACACAATACTCTTCCTGCCAACGGCTGTGTGCCTTGGCCTTTCTCTCAAGCCTGTTGCATTGCTCATGTCAGAGACAAGCCACCAAGCTTCATCTCTAATCCAGTCTGTCTTGGATATTTTCTCATACCATTTGATTTTCTATATGAAGTGCAATACAATGCATAAAGAAGCATCTATCTATCCAGCTATCTATCTATCTGCACATACAGTCGCAGCAGATAAGCAATAAACGTAAATACACACACACACACAAGCCCCTCTACTGCATGAACCACCATGAGGCAGTACAGATCGCTTTTCTCACCCTCAACTATCCCTTTCTATGATAAAGCCTGCTTCTGGATTAAACTTAAGCTTCCCTTAAGCACAAACTTGCAATTCCTTAACATCCTCTTAAAATACTACTTCTCTTCTCTACCTCCCCTATGAAGAAAAGCAACTCTCCCTTCTCAGAAAAGAAGCAAAGCCCATCCCTTCTCAGGGTAACGTCAGAATCTGACTGCTTCTGAGCCCGCTCCCTCTTTATTCCCCCTCCTGACCACTGTATTCCTCATTTGCATTCCTCTCCTTCAGACATCTGCAGGATTTTATCTGTTGCTGTAACATTAGTGCAAATTACCACATAAAAACTCAAAGTTAGTTTGGTGCAGTGATCTACCATGACTTCTTCACAGCATGCTTAATGGAGGGGTTTGTGATGACATTGAGAATAACCTGCACCAGTACTGTGCAAGATGTTCAGTGTGCTCTTGAAAGGCTGATATTGATGCTGGAGGATGTATCCATCTCTCCCATTTGAGGGGAAAACATGTAACTCCCTCTAGGCCAATCATGACTACCAAGCCCCAGCTTGCAGGCTTTGCTGTATGTTTGTCCATCTGGAGTTGTCTGAATGTAAGCTTTGTCTCTGTGACCACATCCCTCTAACAGAAACCTCTGCAGGTGCTTTGTCCAAGATTTTTTGGTTTAGGGGTTTTTTTACACGTTTGTTATGTTGGGTTTTTTCCTCAGAATTCTTTGGGAGCTTCCATCCTCCTTGTAAAAAAAGCCCTTTACCAAAATATTATTTTGATTATCATTCCCAGTCTTATTCCTTATTTTTTGCTGGACTACTGCTAACTCCACAGAGAATGACCAGGTCTTAAGAAACCTGCAAGAGTGCCTGAAAGCAGAAGCCTAGGAAAAAGTACAAAGCAGAATAAGCAAATATCCTCCCAAGCTTCATTAGAGTTGCCTTCACTAAAGGCAACTTCTCTGCGTTTGATAACTCTTACTTTACTTTTCTTCCATGAACCAACACAGGCTCACCTTGAACCCACGTCAAGCTTCCACAATATTCCAGAGCAAGGAGTTCTGGTCTAACTAGGCATGGGGTGAAGCACCTCTTCCTTTTCCTTGGCTTTGTACAAAACTCTACCATGCAATTTCAAAGTGTATTTCTTTGGACTATATCTTCAGTGCTAGTTTGTGTAAATTCAGAGTGAAGCAAAGAGGAGTGATAAATCAATAGCAGGCATGCTGTTCCAAATGATTGGCGCAAAGGTTCACCTGAGCAGAGACTGGCACAACCAAGATGTCATTAATTTAAGAGATAGATCAACTAAAACTCACAGAAGAATAAGCTGTTGTTCACTTTTTCTTCTAGACTACAGAGTTTAGAAATAGCATAAATATTTAACTGTGAAAAAAGGTTTACTGGGGTGACATTTGCCACAAAAGGAGTAGGAGGATGAGAGTAGGGGTGCCTTGGAGAGAGACATGTCACAGCCTGTGTCTCAAAAGCTGCTGGTTCAGCACAATAACGAAGCCCAAATGTTCTACTATGGCTTTACTTTGTGCCCCCAAATGCTTAGAAATACCGTCAAAGCCAGGCAGCTGCTCAGCATAGCTCAGAAAGAAGCCAGGACAGAACCTGCTGCATAGGGACTTTTGAGGGGATAGAAAAGGACTCTTCTCCTACAGACTTTCCAAGATGGGGAAAGCTCTATTCCATGGTGCTCCAAAGTACCGTTAGAATTTTTACTACACCCTTCTACATGTTTGCGAAGGAGGACAACCAATCACTTTCATTTTTTTCACCAAAAATGCAGCCACATAAAATTTATAATACTACATAAAACTTTAGAAATTAGTATTTTTCAAAACTGTATCAACACTTGAATTCATTGGCATAATTATAATCATTATCATTAATAATTAATGATTTTGTTCTGGATTGTTTTCCCCGCTTAAATGCATTTTGTTAAATAGTCTGCGGATTAGAGCTAAACTAAAGATGTCTATCAATTTTAGATTGTAAGAATTTAGATATAAATATTTCTGTAAAATTTAAGTGAACTGCAGCACCAAGGCCAAAGCATATTTTAAGGGTCAATTTTTACTCCTTTGGAGTCTTTGAGGAAGGATGTAATTTTCTCGAAAGTTCTCAGAAAGATCAATGAATCCCATTTTCAGCTGATTGATGTAAATCAGCAGAGAAAGGCTACCTTCTGTTGACAGCTGTTTACACCAGCCATAAACTGAGGGCCATAGCTTTAGGTTTGGTTATGGTTAAGAATTATTTTTATGCCTCATCAAAAGCTTAAATGCAGTTTTAATTAAAAACAAAAAATAGTTTGATGATGAAGTGGTTGCCAATTCCTCCTTAATTATCACATTCACCAAAAACTAGAGCTAGCTTGTCAGCATTTTGAATTTTCTAAGTGGAAAGAAGAAGAGGAAATAGATAAGATGTCAATTACAGCAAACTGCAATTAAGATTATTGGCAGATGAAGACCCTCAGGGAACTAGAGTCCCACATAACAGTAAGCTTGATAATCAGATGGTCCAACCTTGCACTAAAGAAGTGAATGAGTCATGTTATACAAGATAAATTAATCATTTAAAAGAAAAGTTTAAAAGAAAAATAGGCTAGAGAAATACACACACAAAATCCTCTCAGTTTTTCTTGTCTTCTATGGGACAAACACATTTCTCATCTGATCACAGGTTTCTTGACTACATGCAGAGCAGGAACCCAGGAGCTCCTGGCACTCACCAGCCATGTCCCAGCTCCGTACCAGAGACCTGGGTCTGCTCCTGCCTGAAAAACATCCAAGCAGGGAGCCTGTGTGTGCCATCCCTGAGAGACGAACTGCTCCCCACCTCAGTTCTTGGGGCAGGATCTGTTGGGCAGCCAGCTGACCTCCTGTGTAGATTATCATAACAAAAGAGACATCTAAGGACTGATACTGAAGACAATATCCGAAAGTAGGGAAGCTTCCTGGATTACTACCTTCTGTGGCAAATTAATTCAAAAATTACTGTGGTGAGAGAGAAAAACCCCTACCCTCTGATACTGAAGACAAGTAACGGTTGTTTAAAAATGGTGGTAATCTTTCCACCAGCCAGCGACCTTGTGCAACAGCCCTTGTGTCAAGTGAGAAGCATGAAACCAAGATTATTTCAGTCCATATTTCCTCGCACCACATCTCATCTCAAACAATAATGAGGCTGGGGAGAAAGGAAGTTATAGTAGTCTTAACAGCTGTAATAAAACATTCACACCAGCAGATACCATGAGGTTAAATTAGATGAGATGATAACTCAGTACTGCAAACCGTTTTTCTGTCCTTAACTGTGTAACCACCACTGAGGCTTTGCCATGAGAGAGATGCTGCACTGCCTGTGCATTTCTTATTCTGAAAGGGGTGCACAAAAGGGAGCTCTACCCATTTTCCTCCCTATTAGCGCTGCCTAAGGGGTTGTATAACTCAGAAATACTCATATGACAACCACATTCTCCCTCTCCTTTCAGCTTGGAGCTCCATCAAGCTGTGCTGTAATACCTTTTTATTCACTGAAGTCTCTTTTAAATCTAAGTTATACATTCCTTTAAGTATTCAGAGTCCCATCTGCTTACTCAAGGGACAGGAGAAAATTGTCATTCCTTTAGTCAGCAATAAAGCACCAGCACATTTCAGAGAACATCAGTGGAGTTTTATTGTGACTTCTGCATTATCCTATGTTAGCTAAGTTCCCAATAGTAAAAGAAATTCTGCCCTCAATTTTCCTACTGACAGCACTGTGGTGACAGGGACCATACAAGCAAATAGCTTTTATAGACAGCCTGATAGACCTTATAGATAAACTAGAAGACATATAGGTTCACATTGTCTCATGCATCACTAAAATTTGTCACTGAATTCAAGTAACAGAAAATATATTTTTAGTGAAACCTATGCTGGAAAGAATCGAGCTCAAGTTCCAGAACTAAGACGGACTGGGCATAGAAACTACTGTTTTGATTCACAGAGGCAAGACATTGCCACCATGTCATTTCTTCAGTGGTTACTTGAAAGAATAGGGAGCTTAGCACCCTGTGCATAGAAAGAATGAGAAAACTTGGCAATTATTCTTAATAGTTGTCAAAGATGACAGCTGCTTTTTTGCATACCTGGCACATTGTGACTTCCAGCCTCCACAGCAGATAATGGGATTTTGCAGGATACATCCACACCCCGGTGACTGGTCTTGAACACGTGCTTAGAGGGTAACCGGGACCCACAGTGGCACTTATGCTGTAGTTTCATACTCGGCGGAAAAACACCGGTTCACCTGGTACAGGGGTAGACAACACCCTTCCTCATCCCAGCTACAGTGGTGGGATGCTCTCCAGTGTTAGTGCAGAACAGGAGTCCAGGCTCAGAGCTCCGGCTGCTCCGGGCAACATCTACAGCTTTGAAAGAGTTTTTAATTTTGAGAGAATTGTTATAGGTCTATACAACTAATTAATATTGGCCCAAAACTCTCGAGTAACTTCTCCTTTATTTTTTTTCTTTTTACTAAAACTTACGACACTACTCCGTCTTGGGAACTGACATGTCTGCTAGTCTCTTGCTGGTGATTTCTTACAATAATACAGTGTAGGAGGGACAGGTTCACTTAAATAGCATCAGAATTAAATGGACTAGCAATGGTTGGCAATTGGTTGGGATTATACACTATATATGTGGAGTTTTTTAAGTAAGCCTAACTTTGGAAATACAATACTCACAATCAACTGAAAGGAAATGCAGGTTTTCCCCAGTAATCATTAAATTATACCTTCTGAGGGACAAGCCACATTCCATTTTAGAAAATAAAAAATCACTGTGGTGCAAAAGACGTTCTGTTTAACCAATGATACAGCACATGAATGGATTGTAGTGGGTTTTCCTTTATTCGAAATCTTTACATCAGAATTATCTTTCCAAAAGACACACTGTAGCTTAAATGGAAAATAATTGATTCAGTGCAAAAATTACTGGCTGAATTTGTAAATTTTTATATGCTCTACTAAGTCAGGTGGTTAGATTACTTGATGACTGTGTCTCTCTACAATACAAAATATATAAATTGCTCAATAAAGTGGACTAAGCTTAGTGGAGTTAGTGATATATATAGACAACAGACAAAAGTGTTGCAAATTATTAGGAAAACTATTTCACTAATGTCCAATCCTACTTTGTAAGTACTCTGATATTCCAGCCCAGATCTCATCTTTTCATTAAATAATAACATAGCAACAGACTTAGGAAATGGAGAACTGTTAATTTTGGTGAAAGCAAAATGAATTAAGTGGTGTGGACAACGGAAAAGCAGTTAGTGGTAATATTTAAAGATTTTACTCATTTTAGTGTCAATCAAAAGTTTTTAAGTAAGTCCTAAATTGCATTATGCTTCCAGTTATTTTTCATATAACTCCTATTGTGCACATGACATGAAAAAAAACCTGCCTGTAAACTGTAAATTATGAGCATCAAAATGAATACTGTAGTTGAAAGTTTGCTCCCTCAGTATTCATAGAATTTTGCATTCAGCTACAAATCAGGGAATCATCAGGGTAGAGCATTTACAGAACCAAACTTAGATTTAGGTTAACTAATTATGTTAACCAACTAATTTACAGCCTTATTTAGAGATTTGCATTGCCCTCTGGAGTTCTCTGCCGTTTTCTCTTGGTGAGACACCTAGACTACCAACTTGTAATTTAGATCCCCATATTAAGCTTTTGTGTTGCCATCACGTTGAGAAGATGAAAAAAAAATACCCGCTGAAAGAGACTTGGGAAGGAAGGGAGGGAGAGGAAGATTAAAAAAGTTTTGAGGTAAGCTGGAAAAGAGGTTTTCTGCAGTGTTTCAGAAAAGCAGGATCCAATTTTGTACTTAACCTCAGGGAGGAAAAACAAACAAATTTTAAAGAGACAATAGGTGTGTTTGGATGGAGCTATAGAGGTTTTGATTGCAAAAGCCCTTTTAAAGTTATATATATATGCAATTAATTATTTAACAATCTAACAAAATCTCAGGACTGAATGTAGAATGCTGATAGCCTCTCTAAAGTTAATATTGAATATAGCATTTCTATATGCTGGTATTGAATACAGCTTTCAACTTCAGCCCTTTTCTTCTTCCAAATTCTATCAAAAGTAAGAAAATATTATGCAATTTACACATAACATCTCATCACAGACTGGAAAAGTTTGAAAAAAAATTAAAAGAAATTATGATAAAGTATTTCTGTTTATTTTTTAACATTTTTTGAACTTTGTTTTCTAATTTTCTGAAAATGGCAATGGGAAATAACATCATGGGGGAAATTTATTTAAATGGTTTAATTAAATGGATACGATTCATCATGAACTCTGTATCTTTCTGAAATTATATGATTGGAAGTGATATCAGGAAAGTAGGGCCTAGGAAATCAAAACTAGGAGCTGGTTATTACCCTAAAAATAGCTCAAAGTGAAAGCCATCTTTTGACTTAATGGATATTGATAATTTCAACACAGTCATGAACTAGCCTCCCAGTCACTGGTTTAACTCCTTTGGTCACTCTAAAAAAGTTCAAAGCAGGTACCCGCACCTGCTTACACGTTCCTCTCCAAAAGAGGATGGACATTGTCCTCCCAGTGACGTGTGGCAGTCCAGATAGTGGGCAGCACAAAAGCTGCAGGCACAGCACATGAGCCTTGCTATTCCATCCCTTCATTTCTCAAAAAAATGTGTCTATTTTCTTTGCCACCAGCTACCACTCCTGAAATCTCCTTCTTCAGGGAGTTCATTCCTCTCTTCAGTCCCTCGAGATACATTTCTGCAACTGAGAACTAGACAGTGTCTAAAACCTCCTTGTATCTCCTCCTTTCTGATGGAAGAAAGAGGGAGAAGATTCCACTTACTGTACTGTGCCTTTTTACTAGTCCTTGCGGAGCCACTTTGTGATATGATTGACCAGATTCTCCATGAAAAACAACCTCACCTCTTCCTTGTATCAGTCCATTTAACCCTTCTAACCTCTCTGAGGCAGGAAGACCATCCTCTCCCTGGCTGGGGGGGAGAACCAGAAACTCTGTGTGGCAGCCTCCCTCCTGTGTGTTTATCCTGCGTACGCGGGGCAGCCTGTGGGGCTGGCAGCCTCCCCCAGTGCTTTGTCTGCAATAACTGCAGTGTCCAAATGGCTCCCGAGATTTACGCTGAGGGTGTCTGCTGCCCTGAGATTTGACCGATATATTCTGCAGGGCTATCACGGCTTCAGAGCAGGCATGACTCACAGCTGTGATGGTAGAAAGCCAGTTATGCTAATAAATGCAATATGGAGGAAGCTTCTAGTGCTGCTGTTGAAACACTCTATGAAGTGTACTCCATCCACATCCTTATCTTAATGGATCTCAGATAAAATTGAATGCCTCTCAAACTAACTCTTTCCATCCCTCTCTCTTCATACTCATGCTTTCTTCTTTAGTCATGCTTGTCAGATCCATGTTAAGTGGATAGTCACAGTTTACTGATAACAATCTTGCCTTTTTTTACCTTTTTTTCCCCAGAATATGATGACACCCAAGTTGGCCTATCTTATGTATATAACTGTACAATACGGTTTTACAGTTTTATGCATAGTTGAACTTTGTTGTCCTGCACCTGCCATTAAACAGTGTTTGTACAATTCTCTTATCTCAAACAAAAATATAAAAGAACATATTTAAAAGAGTAGTTATGCAAAATTTAATAAAATATGCTAGAAAATGTTTATTTATATCTGAGCTGTAATGAAAACACATAGCAGAGGTTATCTTGAAAAAATGGATAAACATGTATTTATATTATACTATTTTTAAGATAGTTATTAATAAATAATATTTAGAACTGATAATAAATACTTTAGGAGTACTTTAATAATAGTCACTAATAGCCATTATATAATTAAAAGATTTTGTTGTCTGTGCATATATTTACACATTCATCAATGATCAGTGGGTTTAAATGACTTCACTGTACTTGTACATTCACCCTTCATGCAACCTTGTCTTTTTTTTCAAACCATTTATTTATGCAACACACACTTTATATCATTTATGACGAACTTTTCCCCTACACTTTTCAGTTACTTCTCTGGACCATTCAAATGTTTTTAATTTGGTTTTCTCTAGGTCAGGCATTGAAAGACCTGATTCAGAGAAACCAAAATCAAGTTGAATATAATCAATGGACCCCAAGGAGGCCAGCAGCATCCCACTCACAAGAAAAGTATTCCTTTCTGGCTCCTGTTTGAATCTTGGTACTTCTGAAAACCATTCACCAGTTTGGAAAGGGAAGAGACAGAGAGAAGCAATACAGAGAATGGAGTTTAGCAAAAGCCTGGGGCAATGGGCAACCCGCTGGCAGAAATGCGGGTGCAGCTCCTGGAGGAAAGCAGCCTTCATGCCTGGCAGGGCTGGTGTGACCCGCTGCTACTGCTGGGGGGCACCCATCGAACATTCCCACAAGCCACATCAGCTTAAGGCACCCTCACCACCACTGGAGAAGCAAGGCTTAATTCAATCTCTTATCTACCCTCGGTGAATACAACTGGAAGTGCTGGTTTTCTTCATGTTTTCCCTTTGACATGTAGCACTAAGGATTTCTGTTTGGCCTTCAGTTTGTATCATCCCTTTTCAGCAAACCCATCCTCTTCTTCCCCTTCTCTCCCCCTTTAAACTAATTTTTCATTTTGTACTTTAGTAGCGAAACAGAAGCCACCCTCAGCAATTCCTCCATGGGTTCTTCTTTCAAGCAGGATTTGCGAAGCCTTTTCCTCCCACTCCAACAAAATCTCTACTGAACAGCACTGCTTCCCTGTGTCACGGCACTGTCCTTACAGGAATCAGGGACATGTGGAAAGATAAAGAGTTTAGCACCAGGACTTGTATGAATGTTCAACTTAACTATCCATCCCAAGCTCTCACTGCCATAATTAGAAAAGGCTTCCAAATATTGTAATGAAAAAGAAATGTATATGGCTTTCTGGGAAATGTCTAGCAATCTCACTTCTAGTATTATCATTTCTTTCTTACACTTTTCAGTGTTGTTGTTGCTTGTAGCAGATGGCTAGTTTATATCTTTTGCCCTTTCGCAGGAATTTTTGTTGTTATTGTTGTTTGATGAAATAACTGGCTTTCAACAGTTTTTTTAATTTAACTGACGTACTTCTGGGGACATGAGTGAAACTTAAAAATGTTTGTTGAAGCAAAGCGTCTGGTCACAGACACACATATTTAGAATGAGGAACATGTACAAGGCAATTTTGGTAGGATGTTCAGAACAACGGATTGAAAAAAGCTGCTGTTTATAAATGGCTATTTACATAATCTGCCATTTCTGTTATCTGCAACATTCTACACAACAAAATTACTGCGAGCAAATGAAATTTAAATGTCACTATATGAACTAATCTTAGCCAAAGCATAAGAAATTTAAATTAGCTCATAGTTAAAGCAGCTTGCATGACACACTTAGAAGATGAAGTAATCTTTTCAGCAGGACAAGGATGGTGGCTCAGCCCTGATCTTTGCTCAGTTGGTAATTTGGCCATCCCCCAGTATTTTGAAGGTGAGAGGTGTCATTCTTCGAAGGAGGCACACCAGCCTGCCAAAATAACACACTTCTCACATGGGGGACCCACCGGCAGGTCACTTTATGCTTCAGTTTGAGCTATTGAACAAAGAGGATGTTCTCCTTTAACTGCGCAATAATTGATATTGTCGCATCTGGGGCAACTAACCAACAATGAAAAAACCTTGAGCATTATGGGTTCAGCAAGTGTCTTCTGGCCCTGATTCAGCAAAGCAATTAAAGCTATGCTAAATGGGAAGCATTCGAGTAGTCCCACTGAAATTCAAAAGTACCTTGTGCTCTTTAAAATGAGCACATGCTTACAGTCTCTGATGGAGACTCAAGAATGAGCACAAGTTTGTGGGAGCGAGCCTGCGTTTTGCCCTGTTGATAACAAGGTACTTGTTCAGCACTGTGGGTCCCATCATGCTTTCTGAATGAACCCACACAGTATCTATACCACTAACAACAGTATTCGGGGAGCTGACATAGACAAAGGAACACAAAGTAACGTATGTGCTCTGACCAGCCATCAGCAGTCTTTGCAGCAGAAGTGATTTTTAATGAAAAATGGTGGGGAGCACTCTCATGAATAAACCATAACCTCCCACCTATAGGGGTTGTCTGGGGCAGAGAGCAATAAGATGTTGCTGGATAGTTCTCCCCATCTTATAAATGCATGTCTTCTAGCTGTCAAGGGCAGTCCACTACATCAACTGATGTCCCTAGTACAGCCTGTGCACCCCTAGGATCTCTGCTTCCTGTCTTTCTTCATCTCCAATATCATTACCCACATAAAGACACTCTGTGAATCTTTGGTGCTCCATTGCACCAGAGATGTGCACTCGCTCACCAGTCCTTGGGGCTGCTGCAGGTAAGAAAGTCCCTTCCTTACATCCACTGTGGCCTTAATCACTGAGGAATTTAAGATGAAGACCTGGCTCTCAGGCTACAACATCTGCTTGTGGACACTCAGCACTCATTGTAGAAGCTTATGTATCATATGGAGGTTCAAGCACAGCCTTCCTCTCAAAGATCTCATGCAGATCAGCATAGCATGGGAAATTATGTTCAGTTGCAGCCAAGAGCCACACTGGTATGCACGTGTCCCTCATCTCCTTAATCCTGGATCCACACTGAGATTTAGTTTGTACAAAGACAGCTCAATCCGGGTGACCCAGTGCAGTTTCACAGTAGGACAGAGGAAGGAAACGAGAAAGAGGAGCTTTCTAATCCCCAGTGCAAACACCACTTTTGCAGATGTTGACCACAGTTCTTTTTTCCTCCTATACAGGTCCTTAAATATGCACGTCATACCATCCTGTAGACACCTTTTTGCGATGGGATCCATATATGACTCAATGATAATGACCCAGTCATGGAGATAAATAACAAGGTTACGAAGTCTGTTGCTGACACTAAGGTATAGACAACTGCCGCTGTAAAGAGGGGCAGAGACACCTTATGGACCCAGGTGACAGGATAAAAAAATGGCAGAGGAAATTCAGTGTAGATTAGCTAAGAGAGGTGCATGAAAATAAGCACTCCTAACGATATATATAAAAAGGATGAGCTTTAAAACAACTGTTTCCAAGCAACAAAATTCGGTGTTATACTAGATAGCTTTATGAAAAGTACAATATCCCAGTCTTTAAAGGACCACTTCCCCAGAGAGGAATAAATTTATTTGTTATTATATGTAGTCTTAAGGAGCACTTTATAAAATAATTTGTTATAAGAGTATTATAATCATACTTTAATAGTTTTGAATTTAAATTGATATTGTGAGACAAAACTAATGCAAATTGGTTTATTGGATTATTTCCCACACTTTATCAATTCCTTGCCAGGTTGCTTGTAAAGACTACGGAAAAATCCTGAGGGTACCATAATTATGTTTCATAATACAGTAATTATGCGTGCATAACTCTAAAAAGGAGAAATCTTTAGGGATATCTTACTTTTATAGACCATAGTATTATCACAATCATCTAGTCCTCTAGAAATTTAAATAATTAAATGTCTGAATTTGCTCCTGTTATTAACTTTTTCCACTAACCATGTCACTATGATTTGTTAGTATGTATTTTTATACCCACATATACAGAGCCTTCAGAGAAAACCTACTTACAAATTATTAATATTTTGGATTAAAATGACAGAATTAAAATCACAGCACACACAGGCATAAGGAATTTAAATGTATAAAATAGATGTGTCCTAGAGTACTAGATTAATGGGCAAGTAAAGGCTAAACATTCATTTCCAGAAAGTGAATCAACAGATAGCAGAAGATAAAGCTCGCTCTCTCCAAGAAGAACCTGATCCATGAAGAAATGAAATGTGAACTAAATAGAAAGCCCTCTGGTAAAGAAGAAGAGTACAGACATCCATTTACCGGACTACTTAAAAAATTTAGAGACTGAAGACTAATTTCTAATTTTACTTTCATCAGTGTAAACTCAAAGAAACTCCCTTGATTTCAGAGGAGTTGGTCCAAACTTTTAGTATTTTTAATGATAAGTCTGTCCTTGAACTCTCCATTTGTCAGAAAGATCAATCTTTTTCCTAAACCCTGAGTACTATTGTCTGGTTTTCAATGCTGTAGGAGTTTTGAATAAGATCAGTATTTTATCTCTTGATGTTCTCTTTAATATTCCAGGCTACCAGATAGTTTCTGTAATGTTCTGTGTGGATGCCTCCATAAACTGTCCTTATTCTGAATTCATTGAACAGGTGTTACTTTTATACATCTGCAGATGGTAAGGCTGCCAGAAAGGACATCAAAGCAAAGCTAAATAGTACTTCTGATAATATAATGCCGTTTCCTCATTCAGCGTACAGCTAACATGAGTAACTTCAAAATCGGCAGGCTCCAAATGCTATAGTGGACTTTGATGGAGTAGTGGAGATATAGAATTAGCAGGAATAGTCCAGGAAGTCTCACACTTTCTACAGAAAGATATGCTTTTGTTCTATATACAGGAAGGAATACTTAACAGACTGTCACAAAACAAACAAACAAACAAAAAAAGCTTTCCAGAAAGATTACTTTTATATAAAAAGATGTTTTTAATTTTGGTAGCAGAATTGCTTGGGGATTTCCTTTATTATTTCATTGCTATGTTTTGTATATATTGAGTTATAATATAAAAGGAAAAATCAGAATTATTCTTTTCAATATGGTTTGAGGGAAGCAAGACAAGGCTGTGACTTGAGAGGAAAAGGACTTTGTTGCTTTGATTTATTGGCTGCCTGGCTGAAGGTGTCTCCCCAGCACTGGTTCTTTTCATGCTTCTGATAATCACCATTTTTTACTAGACACTATTTTAACTTGCTCCCCCTCACAAACAATTGCACAGAGCTGCCATGACACAACCCCGCTACCTTGGCCTAGTGCCTTTCTACATCAAGAGGGATGTGAGCTTCTCATAGTGTCTTAGAGATGACCTTGCATCCTGTGCCTCCTCCCCACCACAGTTGTGCTGTTGGAGGCACCAGCAGTTCAGGGAGGTTACTTGCACTACAGGAAACCGAAAACAGCTGTATCTAAACCTATACTGGCAGGTTTCAGGGACTGGCTAAGTTTCTAAACGGGATGAAGAATAGGACAGAGGTTGTGATTTTCACAGCAACATACAATAAAATGTTATGTCTATCTGAAGCAAATGGAATTGCAGTTCTATCGCATGTCAAACCACAAGACGCAGTCTGCACTTTGGATTTAGAGAATATTTAACAATATTTACAGTACACAGTAAGCATTTTGAACTAAGTTATACTAGCAGCCTCCTTGACAGTAGGTGCTACTTGATATGTGCCAAACAAAGCAGGTAGACATTAACAAAGCCTTAAAACATGTAAGCAAATAAAATCGTAAAAATATAATACATAAATCTTAAGGGCAAGATATGCAAAAGATTAACAGTTATTGATTTAATTTCTTAGGCTCAAGTGCTGAGAAACTTGGACATTTTTAGTTTTAGAATATGCCACCAACAGATCAGGTCCATGCACAATAAAGTCATAAAATGCTATTTGTTTAAGAACCAATATTTCTCCAGTCCTAACCATAGGAAAATATTTCATTGCTTTAATGATCAGATCTAACTAGCACCTTTTCACTGCAAAATAGAACTACAGTATTAACAAGGTGGTAAGGTTACACAGCCCTGCTTCTCTCCCACTACTTGGCAAAAGGCAATGACGCAGCTGATAGATGTCATTTTCCCTACTGGCAACACTTCTGTGTCAGAGATCAATCCCTCTACCTACAGCCAAGTCCGAACCAGAACACAGCATTGGTTTATGTACAAATGAACATCTACATGGCTGTTGAGGACCGAAGCAGGTAAAGAGTAAAGTCATAGCCACTGAGACTACAGGGAGACAATACATGTATTTACTCAAATTTGGGTTAGTCGGATGATAAAAAACTTCACTTCTCATGTTTTTTGTAAAGAGATGTAAATAACTCTACTTCATTCCTCAACACAGTCACATTATCAGCCTTGGATCCAAATGTATTTCTATCCATTAACTAATAGTGATCATTTTAATGAGCTTTTCATCAACGTTGGCCCTCCATAACTGTTTTACTCCTCCTGAATGACTCAGCATTCTAAGGCTTCATGACGAAAATCATGAAGTGCATTCTGGCCATTCACAGCAGGTACAGTTTGTCATGAAAACACCAGTTAAAAATTCCCAGCTGGTTGTTAGTTACATTAATACGTTATTAACTAAGAGTTTCCAGGGAAGCAGAAAGAAAATAACTTCTTGATTTCCAAAGTTACTGACTCCCTCATATAATGCACTGGAGGTATGAACCTTCCTCATTACTTGATAATGAACATTAAATAAAGAAAAAGCTACCTTAATTCTGATTGAACTATCAGGTCCTGAAAACTGATGCGTTATTTATCAAGTCCAGTTGGAAACAACTCTAGATCAGTACCCAGACCTGAATATACCTGCAACCAGCTGAACAGGCAGACAGATTGTACAAGCACTCACATTCAAGGCCAATTTACATTTATGAGCAAGTCCTGAAAATGCATGGTTATGAAGTCTTGGAAAGGGAGTTCGGTATTCATGTGCTTGTTTATTTAATACACAAATGCACCAGCTACATTAAGCAAGAAAGCATAATATTTTATTAGGCAAGAATAAGAGCATACACAGGGAAAGGAAGTATTATTATCCCAATTTTACAGAGCATGAAATAATGAACACAGAGCTTAGTTGCTTATCTTGGGTTACATAGGAAGTCTGTGGCAAAGGCAGGAAATGAAACCAGGTCTACCTGCTTCACCTTCAAGCCTGCATATCTGAAATCAAAGGCATACACATTCTTTCACACTAAATCAGAAAAGGTTTGTACAGCTCTTTTCTTTCAAGTAGTAAACCTTTAACTTAATCTATAATTGAAGAGGCAGCATTTCCAGGAGGCAAGCCCATGCCAGGCCACTGGTTTAGTACAGAACATGGCTACTGATGAAATTTTTAGTACTTTTTCTAGTATTGCCTCTGTGGTCCTTAAAGTTTTCCATTTGAACTCACTGTATGTAGTGAGATCATGACCATAACTAATAGGGCAGCAAGAAAATGAAGCAATACAGGATATCACAGAAATAGTCTGACCAAGAGACCACTAGCTTTCGCAGAGCAGAACAAGAAGTATTGCCTAATTAGACCTAAGGCCACAGGTTTGTAAAATGAAGCATTGTTGACAGGTTATTGGGCAATGTAAACTCTTGCTGAGCACGTCTCCACCATGAACTGTACACCCACACAGGTCCCTGTTACACAGGTCCCTAGATGCCAAGACCCAGGGACCCACTGGAGAGCCCCACCTGGCCACTCTCTTTCCTTTCCAAAAAAAACAAGGTGCACAGAAGAGTGATGCAGATCAGATTTGCCCTGATGTAAAGTCTGCAGGTGGCCAGACTAGGCGTAGCTACCATACTACAGCCTTACAGTACACACACAGCTGCTATGGCTCAGAACTTTTGCCAAGCCTCCTGACTTTTGATTATGCTTGGCCCATCTCGTCACTAAGAATTTTTTTAACCTTTGGCTGCTACTAAATCTTTGTGAGAAATATTTTCACCTTCTACAAAGAAAACATACCAGGAAAAATAACTATATAGCTGAAAAAAACATTTTTAATAGTTTTTCCCCCAGTGTAAGACACCCAAGGTAAAATAAATGAACTTCTGTCTAAATGCAAAACAAAATTATGAATGTAACATATATGTGTTATTACGGCTTCGAAAATCTCTGTGAACTACTGTTGCTAACAAAACATACTTTGAGATCACACAATATAATGGATTACAGAGCAAATAGCACTGAGTTAAAGAGTTTGTGCTACAGAAGTATTTTATGAATGGAGAATCCACACAGGTAGTTTCCATTAATATCAGTAACTTATCAGTGCCATCCTTTACTTGTTTCTCTGCTAAGAAGAATAGATTCTTCACCTTAAAATGAGCAATAAAAAACCTAAGCACAAAAGTCATACACTCTGCATGTAATTACCTGTTGCTTGATGGATGTTAATAGAATTGCACTAGCTGATGAGTTGGTCCCGTATAAGCATAGGGCTGCATAATCTCAAGATTCATATATTATACATAGCTGGATAGATATATGTGTACAACTAGTCTACCCATACTTTATCATTACTACTACTATTATTATTGTCTGGTTCCTTGTCATGCACAGGAGAGACATAGTTCTTCAGTTATCATGTGGTCTTTATACAGGCTAAAGCAGATTTTTATTTCTTTTTACCCTTTCCACTTAATCTTAAAGAAGCTCTCACCTTCTGGAGACATGCAGGAAAAAACAACTTCTGGGAAATTTGCATTTTCACAGCCCACAAAGCTTTTTGGCCAAGAAAGCCCCATTGCAGTCAATGGCTTTTATTCACCCATCAATCCTGCACAGGGTGCAGGGCCACAATTCTGTTTGCTTCTGTATCCGAGACCTTCAGAGAGCAGCATCATGTACATATGGACAGTCTCTCTGGAGTTTCGTGGAAACTTCTTTTAAAATCCTTTCCATTCTTTCTGCTGTAGCATCTCTACTTGAGCAGAAATATCGGAGTGGTCTCACCCACCTAGATGCTGCACTTCCAGGGCCTTCTGCATCCCATGGTTAAGTGCTCTGCCTTACCTGTCTGCCAACTATTAGCTGATACCTGAGGCCCTTCCCATGAAGTCTTCCAGACCATTAGAAGGAATACCATAGACTGACAGCTAGTTCAGTGAAGTTCTCCCTGTTTTAATTAAGAACCAGTCTACATCCCTCTCTGAACTTCAGGAGCTTACCACAGTCTTGATAATGTTTTGCACCCCCTTTAAAAATCTAACAAATTCACCCTGAGTGATTACAGGGCTTTCTATTGCTTATTTGACTCCTCCATGCTCATTGCTTTACCCTCAGCTCCTCACTTAGCCCACAGCTCTGATTACAATTTTCCCAGCTGCCACAGGAGCCACACAGCTGCTTTCGTTCTCAGAAAGTGCTGCTCTGCTCTGACCTCCTCATTACCGGATTCTTCTCCATCTCCCACATCTTCTCGATGTGGCTGCCAGTCCTGGGTTCATCAGCTTTTTCTGCTCCACCTCTCTGCGGCTTTCAATCTGTGAGCCTTAATGACTTCTCATCAGCTCTCGATCCTCTCCCACTTTGTCTGCCCTTTAGTTTGTTAATGTGATAGTTGGTCCTGTCTATGTTTATGTCTCCTCCACCTTTGGTCATCACCATGGAAACTGCCTCCATCTTGCCTGTCAGTCAAGCCCATAGCACAGCCAGCACCTTTGGCAAGAACTCTGAAACACCAACAGTTTTCCTAATTAATATTTCTAAATTATGATCTTTCTTACTATCCTGCAGCTAAAAACTTGGCCAGATTTTTATGATATCAATATTTGACTGCTGTGACATATTTTTTGATGATTTTGACATGTGTTTTCTTGCCCAATTGTACCTATCAAAATTTTTATTCAAGGAGCACCTTCCTGGCTTGTGGCTACAGCAGTGTCACCTTTCTCTCTGACTCTCCATGGACTCTCCTTTTGCTGCTCTCCAGCTACACACCACGTGTCTTGAATTCATCCAAGCCTCTGTCTATTCCACCTGAACCTCTTATTCAGTGCCAGGAGTTAATTTGCAGCTTCAGTTTCCTGTAACACCATCTTCCACCATGCACTTGCTAAATTTTCAAGGAGGCACCTTTGGGTCATCTCCCCCCAAGGCTTGCATGAAGCTCCCGATGGACATCTCCAGCAACGGTGGTCAGCACTGGCTGTTGCCACTGTCCTGCCTCGTGTCAATTCTGCTGTTTCTTATGCCATACCTTCGATGTGCTCTGTTTGCTGGGATAAACAGGTCTGAACCAGGGCTTCGGGCTCCTGGGCACTGTGGTGGTGGAAGTAATATATATGATTCAAGATCTGAGTCTTAATTCCTTTGCTGCTGAATGTAATGGTCCCAGTAGACTCTCTGAACTTAAACCAGGTCAAAGGAGAGCAGAAATCAGTCTGTGCATTGTAGGTTTCGTTTTAAGCTGCATAACATGGTTCCAGTGTGAACATGGTTTTACAGTATGTGAGGACTATTTATTTCCTACCATGTACATCCTACCTGTAGCTGAGGAAAAATAAAGTGTTATCACTTAGTCACAGGATCCCTTCCTCACCACAAATTATATACAAAGTCTTGTTATGATGTATTACACCTTCTAAAAATAAAGAAGAAATATCTGCACTCATGTGTCAACATGAGTGATTCCAGCTTTTGGGCTTTTTCACAGATACCTCTGCTCCAACCTTTTAGTTACCAGTTTAGATTCACTTAATACTCTGTAAAACTCACCCAGGAAAGGTCCGTTAAAATATTCATCAGATTCAATATTGAATGACTTAATTAAATCTACAAGATAAAGAAATAAGATAGAGTAAGCAAATGAAACTGAAAAGCAGTTATGTCACACAGCAGGAGAACTGCCTTAGTCCTAAGGCTTTCCTAAGGAATGGACTCTTAATTTCTGTACTGGGATAATACATTGTTTTGTGTGGGACTGCTCTCTCCTAACTAAAGAAATGCAATTTATTCAACAAGATAAGGAAAAAAATGAGGATTTTATATAAGCTTATAGGAGCAAATTTACTTTGTGTTATCAGGGTGGCACATCTATGATGATGCTTGATTATAACCACAATCACCCATGTAGAAATCTGTGAACAGTTTTTCAGCTCTATTTCTTTTGTGGTCAGGGTGTTCAACAAACAACGTGAAGAAATCTTAGTCTGAAGCAACCTCATTATTGTGGATATAACAGCAGGTTAAGAGAAATGCTCCATAAAACCAAGTCATAACAGCAGTGAACTGACCTTGTGGGGAACTACAGCCCACACTGAGACAGGTCACACAACTGGACCAGGAATCGCTGCCTCGCAGGCGACTAGATGGCACTGTTCTGCTGAGCATGGCTGCAAGCAGAACTACCTTTGCTTGTCTAGTGAAACACCCCAAGTCCTGGCTGAAGACACTTTCAGCAGCAGCATGCACACGAAAGAAAGAAAAGCCAAGCTTAGTATCTTTTTACATGAATGAAATATGGTTTATTCTTTTCTTGAAGAGTTTTGAAGACCTTATTTAGTGTAAGGCTACTTAAAGGAAACTATGCATTAAAAATATATAATCAGGCAGACAGAGTTTAGGTATGAAGAGGTATTACCTACAGGTCGGTACACTCAAATGCAGACTGGTATAAAATCCAAGCAGAATAATGCTTTGTAATAAAGTGAAGCTTTAAATGGTTGAAGTAATTCTACATCATATTTACTAGTCTGGTAATCTTGGATATGGTCTTATTAGGTAAATACTTTAATTAATTATAGAGTCCAAGTTAAAAATCAAGCTGTAGGAAACAATGACAGTTATATTAAAAATGCATTTTTCATGTAAGTGTCAATGGTTTTAAGATGAGCTAATTTTAATATCACTGATGGTCTCAGAGGAAGGCAATATTCCCTGTCATTCAGAGGGAGATTGAAAACCAGTTATATATATGAAAAGTAATTGTTTGTATGAAACAGAGGAACTCACGGGACAGACCCAAAGGACAAAAATGCTAAGTTAGATGATGACCTTTCTCAATGCAGTGTTTGAACCAAGATAACGATCTCTGATTAACAAAATCAGGGGTTAACTCTGCTTTGCTAATGACCTGGGGTGAATCTGTGGACTGCACCTTAAAGCCCAGAGCTGACCTGCCCCTGCAGAGCCAGCTGGAGCCTCAGACCTGCACGGATGCACCAGCTGGAGCTCACGGGTTTTCCAGCTCTGGTGGAATGGGAGGTGAATTGTTCGTCATCCAATTCAGGCAGAATCAGCCAAATTAACTCAGGTCACCTCCTTAGCTGCTCCAAAGAGAATGCTTGTGTGATCCCGTCTGTTCAACAGAAGAGCTTGGAAAGCAAATATCCCCAGAAGAGAGGGTGCAAGAAATGCTTATGGGTTAATAACTTCTTCAATCATTGCAACTTTTTGCAAACTTAATGTCTGTGCTTGACATCTTTTTTTCCTTTATAGGATTTGTCTTTCCAGGGGTTGGAGAAGACTTAATAGAAGTCAGATTGCATAGGGGGAGGACAGAAAATCTTTATAATTAACATACTCTTTCCTGGTATGCTTCTGTCACTATATGCAATAATCTTGTACATCCATCACCTGCAACTCAGACTTGGCTTTTCTTTTCTGCCAAAGATGTGAGGAAATTTTTACAGAGAGCTTCATATGTTTATGTTTGGCAAAGGGAGAATCTGCCACATGCCAAATACAAAACTTTCAGGACCTCATTCTAGCATTTCAGTCTTTTAATCTGGAATAGAAAAGCCAGAACAGTGGGTGAGGACTTCTTATCTTATATGTTTTCAGACTTCTGAAGTATCTTTTTCTACTACATGAAAGAATGCTGCAGACTGTTATGTGACAAAGGATTTGTCTGGTTCATCAAATCTTTTGCCTGGGGGCTTTTGTGCCTCCAGTATTTACAATGAGGCACCTTCGATTTCTAGTAGCTACATTATTCTTTAACAAACCTTTGCCCTACTATTACTATAGTCCTAATGTAAACTATTCAGCTATGCCCACAATTAACCGCAGAATGAATTGCCTTGCAGCAAAGAGAAAGAAATTATGACTCGAAGACCTTTAAAATCAATTCAATAAGATTGATAGAACGCTCCCAGCACTTTGCCTGGGAGCAAAGCATTTCTCATTATGGGGAAACCATACGCCCCGCTCACGCTGCCTCCCGGCTGGGGCTGAACCACACACATTTACGCAGAGACTTTTCCAGTCTCTGATCCCACATGTCAGACCCAGTTAGATGATGGGTCACTCCTGGGTGTTCAGAGGAACAGTCAGTTATTGCTTTTTTTTTTTTTTTTTCGGGGGGGGGGTTCATTTCAATTCTGTTATACATAGACATAGGCATTATCATTATTATTGTTTAAGAAGGCTGTGAGGATGGTTTGTAAAAACCGTAAGCTTTCTGGGACCATTAAACTGTATTAAAACAAGCTTATCTGGCTTTTTTATTATGATTTTTCTGCACCGTGTGTGTGTGTGTGTTTTGCCCCACTTCAGATGCTAAGTCCTTTGTTGTACAGCTGACAGGAGGTTGACTTAGTACAAGAGAACTAATGTCATGAGGATAAGAAGAAGCAGGCATGGGAAACAGCGGCAGGGATAGCTTTTCCTGTGGCAATGAAGGGTTATTCTGGTTTGACGTTATAGAAAAATTGTTGTAGCCTTTTACTTATTCGGCACAGGAGAGGCTGTTGACCCAGGTCCTCCTGAAGCACAGGATGGTCAGGTGTTTCTCTCCCAGCAGAGGTGGGGAGTCTAAGGTCAGAAATGTAAAATAGCACAACGGTGGTGAGCACTCTATGTCTCACCAGAAGGGTAATGCTGCAGAGTGCTCCATTTTTGCCCAAGTTTTCAAAGTTCATGAGTTAACCATCAAGACTGTGAGAGTATTTAAAAGGGTAAGGTAGGAAGGTGTTGTTTACTAATACCTACAGCTGGCATATCTTTCAAATCTCCTTTTTTTTAATCTAGAAACTTCTTAAATAAATTAAAACCTATTTTTTCCTTATTAGCCTAGAAAATCAGGAGTCAAGAGAAATGCCACTACTGCAAGCTTAGGACAAGATTCTGCAAACTGGCAATCTCGAGTGTATGAGATGCTACCATCTCAATTGCCAATTCATTTTGTGGGGTTTTTTCCTGCCTTATTTCCAGAGAAAACCCATCTTGCTGCCTCACCAGCCCTGCTCTGCTTTGCTTGTGAGCTCTGACAAGATCACAGCTTGAGGTAGGGTGGTTGCATACAATAGGCAGAGCAGGGTTGTGATCATGGTAATTGGCTGAGACATCCAGGCCTGTAATTGCTTAATAATAACCATATCTGGTCTTTTTTTTGCACAGCAATATGTGTTAAAGTTGTCTCTGACTGCTTAGCTAACTAAGAACTGCAGTGCACAAAGTAGAGCTGCATGCAAATGGTGCGACAAACATAGAAACCATCAGATATGTAAAGTACCTCAACTCAGGGGTAAAAGACAGCCAATACAGAAATTTCTGCTGTGGAAAAACAAGGCTTGAGAAGCCCTTGGTTTCCCGAAATAACGTAGTACTTAGCACTTCTTAAAAATTATAGTTCTATATTTCAAATTATTGTTCAATACAGCATCCTTTCATAGAAAGGCATATTGCCATTGTTAATTCGTGGCCACTTTTTAATTTTTCTTAATTCTTTTCCTGCAAATTGATCTGACGGTAAATCCCCACTCCTGACCATGATTACTTTATTCTCTCAATGCTATTCATTAAAGAATGCCATCTGGGTGGGAGTTAGCAAGAGACAGTCTTGGAGAAAATACTTTTGTGGTATGCCTTCTATATTAAAATATTTTAAGGGCTGTGATTGATTGGCATGTATTTTTGTGGACCAACCACTATTCACATTAATTTTAGCAGGAGCAAGTCCTGAGGATATTCAGATGACACTTTTTTTAATGCAGAAGGATTTAATGTTCAGGACAGGTTGTCAAGTAGCAGTTGTATCTGTCACCATCACTTTGTGTGTGTGTGATACATGAATTGGACAACTGTGTAGAACAAAATGACAGTCCAGATGTGAAAGTTAGCCAGAAGGATATACTTAGATAAGTCACCTATCTGCCTTTTCTGATGAAATTTTACTATTTTGAGTTATATCCCAAGACAATAAGCATGGCAATTATATGAATAAAAATGGAGTCTAGATATTTTATTTAATATTTTAATGAAGAGTTTCTCCATATATGCTTTTTTCAGCACAGAGGAGTGTCATTACAATGTAGAGAATGCTACTGAGAAGAAACTAAGAGGAATAAAAAGGGGACCAGCAGCGATCACTACAAGGGCAGGACATCTGGTAGAGGCAAAACAAATGAGTTAAAAGACATGCCATAGGTTTATAGGTTTATTAACTACTTAAAACTTATAAAGGTGGCTCACAGAATCACAGAACAGTAGGGGTTGGAAGGGACCTCTGGAGATCATCTAGTCCAACCCCCCTGCTAGAGCAGGATCACCTACAGCAGGTTGCACAGGATTGTGTCCAGGCGGGTTTTGAATATCTCCAGAGAAGGAGACTCCACAACCTCTCTGGGCAGCCTGTTCCAGTGCTCTGTCAACCTCAAAGTGAAGAAGTTTTTCCTCATGTTGAGATGGAACTTCCTGTGTTCTGGTTTGTGCCTGTTGCCCCTTGTCCTGTTGCTGGGCACCACTGAAAAGAGCCTGGCCCCATCCTCTTGACATCTGCCCTTTAGATATTTATAAGTAATCATCAAATGTCCTGACAGCCCACCACTTAGTCAGCTGATTGCTCAAAGGTACTTCAGAAAAAACAGATGTTTGCTTCAAAACTGGGTGAAGTTGATTCCTGGTAGCAGAGTTAGATGATTATGGGTTTCCACATGTAAATCAAATTAGTTATGCACAGAAGGGGTGGCATTAATATGGAATGCAACAACTCCTCAGCTCTGGTGGTGATGGTAATAGTGGCTGGTGGCATAGGATTTAAGGAACAGATTGAGTAGACACTGTAGCAAAGGACTGGGCTCTGCAGAAAGCAGGTTATACCTGGCATCAGATTCTCCAAGTACTTTTCTGCTTCTGCGGTAATACTAGCTGTGCAAAATGACATTTATGTGCTTAAATCAAAGTGGTCTATTAATTTATACTTTTGCCCATGGTATGTTGCTATGGACATAAATAACTGTGCAAGGTGTGCGTTACAAGAGTTCAGAGACACACAGCTGCAGCTACAGGAAAGAAAGGAGGAATAAGTCAAACACAACTAGCTGGCTTGAGGGTGCACCTAGCTGTTAGACTTCATGGTGTTCTCAGACAGGCTTCTCAGTCTGCATAACAGCATTGTATTTTACAAACTTACTAATAGATGAGGCTAAGGCCAACAGCCCTAAATCTGTAGCAGCTGATTTCATTCTCTGAGGAAGCTTTCTAATCCTCAAGTCCAATCTTTAAAGGCTTTTTGGCAATTGTAACACTAAAAAAAAAAAAAATCCTCTGCAAATTTCAAGCAGGAATAGAAAAAAGGAATTGCTAGTTTGATCAATCTTATACTGCATGAGCTTTCCACACTCAATTTTTACCCCTTAGATGAAAAGATTGAATTCTTCTAGGCTGCATTGAAGTTCTTTAATTTCTTAGAAATAAAAAGGCAGTAATATCACAGAAAAAACATGTTGTTAGTATCTGAATAGATTTGGTGGTTCATGTAATTACATTTTTTTAAAAAAATTAAAAAATCTGAGTTCCCATGTAAAGCAAACGGCTTATCAACCTTTCAGAAGTTTTACATATAGAAAAGTATCATCTTCTGCATTAAAATCTGTAAAACCTCAATTTTAAATTGTGTGTAAACAAATAAATTCCTATTTTGTTACTAAAAGCTTGTTCGTGCTGGAAACTCTGAGGATTCTGCAGTTTTAAAGAAATCTAAGTCATGCAATGTTTCAAGGAGTTTGTAAACCTAATTCGTGGACAGACTCAAATTATTAAAGGGATTATGAGGTCTCTGAAGTCTAGGTGCCTACCATGGGTTCAGTTACTGGACTTTAGTGGGAATAAAGCTAAGGCCACGATTCAGGAAAATATACACACTTAAGCATTTTTTTGTACAAATGCAAAGACATGAACTCATACAGCTCCTTAGGCCAGTGCTTTTTAACTAGATGTATCTGAGTTGTCTTTCTTAGGAATATTTTCCCAAATCAAAGCTTGAAATGATATACCTGCTGCAGAATGTGTAAGTATACCTGGTGAGTGTGGAGGATGTTCTTGCATCCTTCTACTCCTGGCATTTTGCTACACAATGAAACTGCCATGGATGATATTTTCAAGGACAGTTAATCACACTGCACTTAAACGAACAACAATATTCAACTACAGAGTGTTGGAAAATCCAAGGTTATGAAAACAGCATAACACTTTAAAGGAGCAGAGTAACCATTTTGTCGATTCAAGCTCACTGGCAAAGTTAGGGAGCTTAAAACATAGAGACACTGGCACTTTATGACCCAAAGACCATTCACACATAAACATATATTAAAATAAAAAGAAAAAAATCCAAAACTGGCTGTGTGCAAGCTACTATTGTGTGGCAAAGCATGCTCTTTTCTTTGCAATATACATAATGAAATACAATCCCTCACCAGTTCATCACTCAAAGAGCTAAATCTGATTTTACAGTGAAAATGCAATTTCATCTCATCAGGTTCCATAGTGCTGAAATACTAAACTTAACAATAGAAACTGATGTGATACGTTTCAAATTAAATTGAACCACTGCAAACAATGGGTTTCTTCAGAGGCTGGCCTTGGCTGAATATGTTTTTCCACTTCATTTTGCAAAGAAATCATCAAGTCTAATGGCTTCAAGCAATCTAAGTGATGTGCAGGTTGAATGAAAAAAATAAGCGACGTCACTAAAAAAATGCCACACACAAACAAAGAGGAATTATCACACGCTGCACTGAAGACCTTATCACTTCCCCAGTTCATCTCAGGAGCTTCTAATCAAAGCAAGGAGCCCAGCCTGAAACCAGTGAAGTCAGTAAAAAAGATTTTGACTTTAATTTCCCGGATAAGGCCCGATGTCTGAAGAACATTGTGTGAAGTTAGTGTATTACCTGAAGAGGTGGATACAGAGGCATGAGTTTGAATTTTTTATTAAATGTCAGATGTTCTATTAAGAACCGTCAAGAGGAAAGCAGAGGAGCAAGCTCTCAGGAGACGCACCTCAGAGCCACCCACCACCCATGGACAGCATGGGCCATGAGCTGAGTGGAGGACACTGATCACACAACAGCCCTTCCCTGAGGAGGCCTAAGGAGAATAAAGGCTGGAGCTAGGCATGCTGGCAACATCTGAGCAGTGAGTAACACTGATCAAGAGACTCCAGATACTGGGGTGGGCAGGATTAGGGCTGTGTTGCCCATGACTGCACAGTCAGTCCCTTCTGGACTGACTCATTCCACACAGAAGAGTTGAACATTTTCCTCTAAAGGGGGAGAGTCTTACAGACATTTTCATCCACTTTCCCTGAGAGAAGGGGACAGTAAAGGTCTGAGAGCATGACACTGATATATAATTTAAAAAAGGCTGGTTTAAGTCATAAACAGTCATAACAAAAAATTACAAGTAAACAAGGAGGCATCTCAGTCTGAATTTAGTCTTCTGTGGACTTTTACTTCCTTGCAGATACTATGAGAGACAGGTTTCTTCAATATAGTCAAAATAAACTGATTTTTTGTTTCTTCTGTGCCTACAAATAAAAAATAAAAGGTGGGGGGGAAATACCCAGAATTGTTTGTTTCTTTTAGAGCTGAACTGCCAGCCAATTCCTCCTTTCAAAGCCAGATGGCTGTGAGCTAATTCCAGTACCAACTGTCCAATTCCTAGATGCCTGTTTGACAATATTGTTCTTCTTTATTTGTTTACTTTAGGAATAGGCCTACAGGGAGGTTTATGGTCTCTCTCATCCTCACTTAGGGGAAAGCCTACGTGAGCAAAGAAAGGGTTAGGAAAACAAAACCCATGAGGTTTCCTGGGGAAGGTTTTCTCCTTCTCTCCTAATCCTTCCAGGAGAATAGTGAGCTGAGTGGCTTGTTGAAAGCAAAACTGCTCCTGTCCTCACATGATACGGACACCTGAGTCTTCCCTGCAGGACACTGAGTACGTGTCCATAGCAGTGTTCTCACTTCAGAACTGAGCTCCGCTGCCTTCTTGTCAGCCTTCAAAGCTTTTTTTGCTCAGTGACATGCTTCAGAGGGCTCACCTCAAAAGCTACAATCACTTCCAAAGAAGTTCTAGGGGAAAAATGTACATTCCCAAAAACCAGCTCAGAACCCCACATGGGAATCCTGCAACACCCAGGCAGTGGGTTAACATCATTGGTGCAGCTGGTACAATGGGAACCCAGTATTTACTTAAAATAACAATTAAATCTAGGTTCATCTTTTCAAAGACTTGCCATAGTCTTTTTCTTGGGGTATTTCAGCAATGCTGACCCATCAAGCTTGTGAAATCTATTAACCTGTCTAAGCAACTAATCCAAGCGACAGTCAGCAACTCAGCTGATAGTTTGTCTAATTGATTTTAGATATGAAAATGGACCTACAAGAGTTTGTTTCTTACCCTTTATAAAAGTATTTGTAATGCATCAACCACTTATCTGATCAAATTACTCTCATTTTCCACAATTGAACTCAGGGCTGTAGAAAACTGATACGAAGGGGCTTGACTGGTTGCATATACTCCAAGAGATATTTCACCAACTTCAGAACAGAGGCTGTGAAGGCTCTAGACGTCTCTACATGGATTATAGGTAGTGTTTAGCTCATAATTTCAACAGATATATCACAACAGTGCTAATAATAACAAAATTTTACCTTCCTTCTACATTCATCTTCTTGCTCTGGGTAAGTTATACAACTAGGGTGAAAAAAAAAAAAAAGCAGACTTGCTATACTCAGTGAGCTAAATTCATTTCAGTTGAGAATCTGACAGATGATATATCAAGAATACCATGTGGGTCAAACTAAGAGATTTTTACATTTACATTTACATTTACAAATATAAAGAGACTTTATATTTCACCATTTCCTACCACTCTTACATTAAAAATTAGGCGAGCTTTTTTTATCTTTCCATGCATAACACTTTGGAAAAGTTGACAAGCCAGTTGTTATCCCTGGCAGCACAGAATTTTCACTATTTATTTTTTATACAGTTACGATAAAAGCAAAGTCTACTGAAATAATAATGACATAGTTCTTCTGTGGTATGACTGTCTTTTTATTTCTAGGAAATGAAAGAAGTCTTATGCAGTCTGGAAGAATGGAGTCTATTGATCAAACAGGTAAAAATTAAGCATTGAAAGTTCACACAGCTAACTACCTCTTTATACATCACTTTATCGTGGTGAAAATAATTTTGGAAAATGACAGCATCTCAGCAACTTCTACAGCAAATGTTCCTTTACAATGAAACAGACAGATTTTCAAATGGCTGCCTCTGGAAAGGCAACCTGTTAACTGGGAATCACACCATGATTTGATTTCTTCCAGCCATGTTGCTTGGTGGCAATGTTTTTGCAGGTCAGATTCTGCTTTGCTTATGTCTGTGCGGCTGTGGTGTTTTGGAAGAGTATCGGGAGCAGAAAAGGCAAAATAGATAACTGAGAGAGCTTGTGCTCTCTTTGAATAAAATTTATGTAAGCAAGCCTTCAAAGGGAAGGTTCGGTTTTATATAATAAGAGGACAGATAGTAATTTAGGAATTATGTGACTAGAGAGCCTGGAGATAGAGATGAATTTTGGAGCACCCTTTTGGTCATGCTGATGTGAACAGAGAGACTATTAGGGTGATGGACTAAGTTGCCTTGGGCAGTAACTTTAATGGTGAGGGAGAGCAGAATTTGGAATGTTAATCAGGAAAAAGCAACACAAATTTTGAAAGCAGGTTGATCTTGAGAAAATAGAGACAGTCATTAGGGAATATGACCCCAATTACATATATTACCTTAGGAATATTTGTACTTAACTCAGACATTATATATTGAATGTGTCATTCTTTATCAGCCCTTTCTGTTATATTAGAAGGGCCATACAAATAGTTTCTTGAAGTTAACCTGAAAATTCCCTTTTTGGTTTTTTGGGGCGGTTTTTTTGTGGTTTTTTTTTTTTTTTTTTTTGCAATCAAAGACTTTCTAAAGGCTGTTGAACAAAAGTAATTGGCTTTCACACAGTAAGTAGCAGGGTTTCATTCTGATTTGATAGGGGATTCGAGTTTTCAATGCCTTCTTTCTTAAAATGATACAAGTGTACATATTTTCTCCATTCTTATGTTCATGCAATCTAATTAATGCTAAAAAGATTAAGCTTTTTCTTAAAAGTTGATAAATGTGAGGTTAGTGAGCAGTGGAAGGAGCAATCTGAACCATGCAGCCACACTGTGTGGTTCTAAATTAGCTGTAACCATTCAGGAAATGGACTTAGGAATCACTGCGGACAATGCAATACAAATCTCGGATCTGTCTGTGAGAGCAGTTAAGAAGCAAACAAATTGCTAGAATTTAGAAGGAGACAGAGGGAAAGTAATAACAAAAGTATAATAATGCAGTTCTCTGAATTGACAGAGTGATGAATCTGGGTCTAGTCTCCCTATTCCCCAAAAAGGCACTGGATAAAACTAAAGAGCTCAGAGGTAGGTGAAGAGAATAATTAGATACAGGAAAGAGAGATGGGAGAGAATGGTACTATTTTCAGAGAAGAATTGATACAGATATGCACAATACTGGATCAAATATTTCTTTAAAAAGAAAATTTGCATGTTTTCCCTCTTTCTAAAGCATCTATATTATGGTGTAACCAGTCCTGACAGTGCCCGTACCATACATACTTCAGATCAGTCTCATCTACTTCCTAGCTGATAATACTAGCACTGAGAAATCTATATTAAAGATTTTCTTTAAGCCATCCTTGTGGGTACCTTCCTATTTAATGTCTCCTACATTTGCCTGTGACCTGTCTCCTATCCCTAATGAGGCCTATTGATGCTGTTGAAAATAACGCTCATTGGGAAGCCAAATCAGCACATACACGCTAGCAGTAGGTGAGCCAATGACACAGACGTGCATGCTAGTGCTACACAGAGGACACACAGCTCTAGCTATCCTTCAAAATGTTTGATCATGTCAGTGTCAGTAAATTGCCTGGTCCTTAGGTACATTCTCTCCTGCGGAAGGATGAGCAGGCTGACTCTGAGTCCAGGGGAGGCAGGACAATGTTAGCAGGTAGATGAAATCACTTTGAAGAATTTTCTGTGCAGCCATCTGTGGTTAGAGGTACATAGTCATTACGGCCAATTGAGCCTGTTGCTAAGGCATGCTCGCTCATTTCTCAGTGTCACTAAACTCTCACAGCCAGCATCTCTGACCGGCTTCAGTTGCCTGGGAGACCCCACTCCATCCGGGCGAGCAACAGCCGGCCTCCCTTGTGCACACCTTCACGGAGTCGTGCCTGGGCTACAGGAACCTGCCTCAGCACAAGGCACTCGGGTCAGCAGCACACCCCAAGCCGTACAAAGTGCACTTGCCCATCCTTCCAACAACCGGGGCAACTGCGGAACACCGCCATTGCGTACACCTGCAGCACTGATTTCCCACAGAGTATCAATCAAGTTCACAGGAGCCATACTTTTCTCAACAATGGTCCACAGTATGGGTCAAAGCCAGCTGGAAAATCCAGGATGAATATCATGGTTTAAACATCAGGGACAAAATAATTTTATTCCTAAATTATTACGGAGAATTCAGATTTTTCAGAAATGTGATATGAATTCCCATATGGAGAAAGGTCAGCCACAAACTTCACCCTGTTGCTTCAACTGCAAAGAAAATATCTTCAAAATGACCTTCTTTTAAAGTAAACAGCAGATTATGTAATAAAAATGAAATAAATAAATACATACATAACCTTAAACTATAATGCCATCAAAGCAAAGCACTGTGTTTCACACATTTCTCTCCTTGGAGAACAGATGAAGAAGAGAATGAACGACGTGTCATTTTGGCCAGTTGGGTCATTTAAAGAACTATTGCCAAAAAAATGGGAGAGATTGGCTGTGACTCACATTTTTCTACTAAAATATCATCATGAAAAAACACACATTTGTGACAGACTTTGGCTCCTCAATAACAGAACATCACATAATTGCTTGAATCTTTGTGCCTTTCTTATTTCTAACCCAAATTTCTTCAGGCTTATAGCTTCTAGGGAGCATTATGGCTATTTTTCTGAAGAACCTCATTTGCATGTGGCTTTTCAAGAAAAAAACCCAAACCCTTGAAAATACACAAAATATATCTTTTGCTATCACAACACAAAATCTTCAAATAACCTAGATCAGTGTTCTTCACATGTGAGTAAAGTTATCTGGTACATTTTGGAGCATTTTTTAAACTTACTTAGATCCTGTTGAACATTAGATATGTGAAGAATACAGATGAGATACCGGTTTACACCTCCACTTTATCAGAATTCATTGAAATTCAGTTAGGCTTTCAAAATACTCATACGGATATATTTGCTTCAAATAAACTTTTTTTTTTTTTTGGTGAGGGTTTTTTGGTTGTTTTTTTGTTGTTGTTTTTAAAAAAGTGTCCCTTTAAACCTCAATTGTAATCAGGCTTCAGACAAAATTTCCAGATGGTAGTTTCATTCTAGACAATCTGCTCTCTCGAGTGCCCCTCTTGGTAAAGCCCAATGAGCATCAAGTGCATTTATTACATTCTGATGCAACTCCTAGTGCAAGATAAGTTTACTTTTTATCTAATAGCATATCAAATATTTTACATTGTAATAATTGATGTAGAGATTGCAAAATTGCTGTTCAGCAGAGGAAAAAAATGCCATTACAGAACACAGCCAAGCACCCTGACAGCATGACGTGAACCCTAATGAATTAGCTGACAAATGAGCACAATAAGTTGTACTCAAGTGTGCTCTCTAAGCGGCAATTCAGCAAATCTGCTTTTCACTGTATTTTTCCCTTGTAAGGCTAAAGTCCGTGCAAATTAGTTCTCAGCTGGTGTGTCAGGTGAAATGTATTGAAAACATACAAAGAGCAGCTTCCAGCCCCCCTCCCAGCTCTGCATTATGCTCAGCGCTTCCTTTCTGTACACTAAATATCTCCGAGGCTCTCAGCACTAGCCATGCTTTAACACTTATAGGCTATGACACTGAAAGAGGTAGAAGAAATGGAACAAGGACATTCTGACCACATCAAAAAACAGGCTTTGCTCCTCTGAGCTGTGGCCCCCTTGGCTTCTTGTAGCCTTTGTCTCAGAAGAGTCCTGCTGCAGCCTTCCAGACCCACACGGCCCTTGATGAAACCTCCACTACACTAAATCTGCTAAAGACATTTTGAAACTCTCTACCCCGATCAGAGCGCAAAGTCTGCCCACCAAGTGCTCTGCAAATCTTGTGCTCACAGATTTTGGCTCAGGAGCAGGATGCAGCCCTAATTTCAGCAGAGGATCGCACTTTATTGCAGATAACATGGTATGGGAATCAAGCTACATTTGTTCCCCCACCTCCTTAAGAAAGTCCATACAGGTTTTGAAAATCACTGTTGTAATATTTTTAATATTAAGCATCTTTTTCACAACTGATCCAGCACCTGCATTTCTTCCACTCTCTCACAGTATTGGGTAGCCTGGATGATTGTTTTTTGTTCTTTATGAATTCGTGACAGTCTTCACCACTCTCAGCGAGTCTTTTGTCCACATAGAGACAGGACAATTTTCCACCAGACCACCAACCCACAGCTTTTCAGAAACCAAGTTCCCTCTTCTGAACCATCAGGAAAGACTAGCAATATGAAACTGTAACCATAGGATCCAGTGGCTTTGGGATGGGATGACTCTTCATGACGCTGTCCTCTACATAGCCTGAAGATCTCACACGACACTGGACATCTCTGCAGGATGGTCTTAACTCAGAGTGGAAGGAGTTTAGCTCAAAACTGCATCCATATTGTAGCTGCCCCTCAGTTATCATCTGAAACCTAAATTCCCTCATCATCCTCACTATCTAGCCAGAGGAGTGACTGACAAAACCACCAGGAGTACTCAGGCACAAAAGCAGGAGGGAAAGGAGAGAAGGCTCAGGGCTGCTCAGCCTGTCACAGAACTCAGGACCCCTCTGCCCAAAGTGCCCCTTGGAGATGACAGTGATTTTCCATCCACCTGGAAGGAGTGTCCTGGGAGGACAGTTTCAGGAAACTGAACCTCAACTGTCACATAGGAGACCTGGTAGGGAGAGGACTGTGATTGGGTGTGATGGTAGGTAAAGGTGAAAACAATCTGGAAAAGGCCCATGGTCAGAACACAGACAGCAATTCTCCGTTGCAGAGTTCCACTTGCAGAGAATGCAAATGGACCTCAGAAATGACCTTTCCCAGAAAGACTGTGACAGAGAGGTCATAAATGTGCATGGAAAAGATGCTGTGAAGGATGCCCAAACTTCGGCCCCCAGTCCACTTCCGAAGAGGACAGGAGTCCAACATCATACACCTTTACACAGCTACCAGTGTCTGCTTTCTACAAGCAACGCACTAAGGATGTCAAAAAGTCAGCAACAAGCATCCAGGTGACCTCCACCAGCACCAAACCACTGGTGCCTACAGAAGAAAGGGCATAGTTGGAGGAGCTTGAGCAACAAGCGTGATGAATAACAAACTTGTACAAGGAACCTGGCTGGGGAAAAGAAGTGGCAGTGTGTGAAAGGTGTGTTATGTCCCAGTCAGATGCACGTACATTGTATGCATCTCAGTTATGAGGCTGTCCCACCTCTCCTGGACACCTGCCCTCTTTGTCTCTCAGGGAACCCGTCAGAGCTGTGGTCTGGCTCAAGGAGAGCAGGGCCATAGTGATGAACCTGCAGGAATGGGCCCTGCTCCATCCCTGTCGCATATGCAGATGCAGTCTTTCTTCAAGGCAGGCCCAAGCAGAGACACAACACTGTGGTCCAGGACAGGAATGGTGTAAGTGACGGGACGCCACGGAAATGCCATGGGATGTCCCCCAGCTGTGGTCACGGTGGATACGGGGGTAATTACTGAGGCACTGCAAGAGTGTGTAAAACAGATGCAGGCTGTACCCCAGCCTGGCATGTCCTCAAGAATCCCTACATCAGGAACAGAGGATAATACCTAAATATTCTTAATGGTATGGGACCCAATTGCTTCATTTGTTACCACCCTTTTGTGGTTTGTCACAGAACTTGAGTTCAGAGGAGTGATTTGCTTCTGCTGTTGCTGTTGCATGGGACTTGATAGTGTACGTCTCTCCAGAGGGGACCTTTGCTCAGGGAACCTATTCTTCATGTGACACTCTGATGTCTTCGCTTGTCAGAAAGACCATTAACTGCAAGCATCTATGGCTTTTATGGCATATCTTAGAATTCATTTTAGAAGTTACTTTTGTTTGTATGTCATTTATATACCTACTGAAAACACAGCATTTAGTCATCAGCTCTCCTGGAGATAGCTGCTTTATTAAACAATAAAATAAATACATTCCAGAAACACTTTTTTTTATTTTCTTATTTTGATGATGGTGTGTATATATATATATATATATAAAACAAACCAATAATTCTGTCATGTTAAGATCATAATGGATAAGTTCATGAGTTCATCTTTTTTTAATAGGTCTTCTTGGTTTTGAATTATCTAACAAGTTTCATGAAGTGAAAAAAACAAAGCCAAGGGGCATTTTGGCACTGCTTCATATATATAGCTTTTACCCTGAATTCATGCTTGCCACTGAAACATTCCATCTTTGTAGAAATGATGTGAGCGCTTTGTTGATGTATTACACTATCTAATGTATCAAATGAATGAGGTATCAGGTGGCATTATAATAACACAGCACATCAGCAGAGTTAGCTGTCTCTATAATCAGGTCTTGCATCATTACACCAGAAAGCAATCAGAATGCTGCTTGAAAGATGGCACTATAGGAAGGAAGAAAAATTCCTGAAGTGTGTTTAACAAGAATTCACAGGATGAAAGTAAGCCCAAATATATTGCAGCATCTGTTACACGATGCAAGGTAGAAGTTCTAGCCTTACATTAGCATGTAGCCTCTTGAAACTGATCCTATAGCATCTCACAAATAATCTAGCATACACTACATGTGCTTTATATATGTATATTTTTAGCCTCCAATTTATATTAGCTCCATTAAAGTAGCTTATGCTTCCCTTTTTTCCTCCTTGATCATCTGAACTCGTTCATGAAACGGTTTGCCTGAACAGAGCTGTTATCATATGATCACGTACTATTAAGAATGATATTTCAGTTTTTGCTTAACAGCTAAATAGCAAGGAGAAAAATGAAAATATCTTTCCAATTTGATCTTTATCTTTTCTCTTGCAAAAAAAGTAGTGATTTTTTTTTTTTTTTTTTCCAATCTAGGAACCCAAGTTAGGCATATAAGCACACAGGTTTTTCTACATAACATTTACCAGTGAATGACATTTATTAGCCAGCTGGAAAAGAGTTTCTATCCTTCTAACGAGCTAATCGGAGTTTCACTAGGTCTGGAATGAACACAGTCACAGGTTTATCCAAAATGGCAAAGGAGGATGATATCAGCAGAGAATATCATCCCAATCCCTCAAAAACAGAGGAAAGATGTTATGAGTCTCTTACTGACGTATTCCATGTGCTGGTCCAGCCTGATCAGCTCAGGTGCACTGCTGACACGAAGTGCTCTCCCTCTCCCTTGACCATGGGCAATTCATTCACCATTTCCTTTTTTCTTTACTGCCTGCAGCATGATGCTGCACAGAACCCATCTTTCCTTCTTCCTCTCCTCCTGCGTTAGCCATTTTGCATACTGTGTCTTCCCTGACTCTTGTTTTCAAGGAGAAATACTGACTCAGACTATGTACAAATAACTCCAGAGGTAAATGCATAACTGAAATAAATTATGTTGAGAATGAGAGATTTATCAGCTGATCACTTGCTCCTGTCATCTCACCCCTTCAGAGAAACAAGCAGGGAGAAAAATGCATGGGCAAATCTGAATGATTCATGCAGGCAAAATTCCCAGTGCAACAAGATCTTTGGAGGATTGCAGCCTTCTAGCTGACACACGCATGGAATCACAGGGACCTCGGCAGATGTGACAGCCTTTTCCCTCTCTGGCAATCTCTTTTCCCTCCTGCCAGCAATTTGGCTGGCTCGTGCTGGGAGCCACGGTACCACTGGCAGCTCAGCCCTGGCTGTGCTTTACTCCAGCCACGAGATGTGGAGGAAGGTGATTACTGAGCTATAATCTACTGCCCAGGCTGCAGCAGGATAATGCTGTAATTGGTTGCTCTCCAGCCAGTCCTCCATTTGACACCATTGTTATTACCAAAATCCTGCAATACTATGTGTTGGCTGCACATGAAATTTCTGCTCTCGCTGCCTGTGTGGGTGGTTATAATGTCTCAGATTCATTTCTCCCACAGTCTTTTCATTTCCTGGCCAGATTTGGCCATTATCACTCATCTTACCCCTTTAAATAGAAGCCCCAGAGCACCATTTTGTCTCTTTTTCCATTAAAGTCATATCTGGAGACGTCCTTGGACCATCACTTACCTTTAGCAAAAAAGGATGGAAGGAAACTTGGTTGTGAAAGCAAGGTACTGGCAGCTCATATTCTGAGTGCCACTGAAACTACCTTTCAGCTGGTTTTACATTTTTTCAGGCTTGAACAAAGATGCTGTGACTAATATTTTAATACATGTAAATTAACATATTGGAGTGACTGGAAACCAACATTTGCAATATGCCTGCCAAAGAAATTGTTACTAACACTCAGCTTATAACAAGAGCTCAAAGCTACAATTGCAACATACTTTTTATGTTTCAATGCAAATGACTGGTCAGATTTAAGATACAGCACCATCTTATGGATATTTCTGTATAGATTAATCTATGCAACTGTTTTTCTGCTGGCAAAAATGTTCCTTTGCCAATAAAACATAGCAAGGCAGAATTATCCATCACTCTGCATTTTCTATATATGTGAAAAGTGAGAATGAGCTCTGGGAATGAGAAAGGACATTGCTCTGACACACTCATTTTGGAAAATTTTCCATTTAACTACCAAGTCTATGATCAGGATGCTAAGTATTCCCGGTATTCTAGTATCACAGCTTCCAATAAGTACTAAAATTTCATGTAAGAGATCTCAAAACACTTGAGATTCATTTCTTAATCATGATATTAAAAAATACATTTAAATATAATTTTATTTGTCTCTTGGTTTTTGGATCATTAAGATGAAGTAGGGTCATATTTTCAAGATTTGCTCTGTAATTTTAAATAATACTGACTGTCTTTTTCATTTTTCTTTCCATGACAGTTGAAGTTCATTCCTATTTTGGTGATTCCAGAAGCTCCAGAAAAAAGCCCACATTCAAATATCAAGGACTGGCAATCCTGTTTTACAGTTTAATTCCCAACTATTTAAAGGATCCTGTAATTAAAAGAGGTGTAAGCGTTCATTCTCATTTCATGCATTTTCAGTCATAAATGTCATAAAGAATCTTTTGTGTAAGAGCCAGACCCTACCTTTTTCTCCTTCCATCAGCACTGCAAAAAATTAAACTAATTCAATTTATTTTTGCCATTTTCCACCTGGCAAGAAAAGCATTAGCTGAGTTTAATGCTTTGGTTGTTAAAACATTATATAAAGCATGGGAGGCCATTGAATGCCCCAACTCATCATCAGTGACCTTCTACGCAAACCCGGACTCCCTCTACTGACGCAGATTTTATTATAGGGAAAGGATATATTATCCCTTAAAAAACCAAAAGATCCCTCTTTGGGAACCCATGCCAGTATCTGATTAACCATAAATCTAGGTTTTAGTCTCATTAAATGCAACAGTCAAAATTTTGTAGGTACCTTCTTGATTTGGGTTAAGTTTACACCTAAAGTGAAGTACCTTCCTGAGTAGTGGAAAAAGCGTATGTAGGATGTATGTCTGTGCATATGTCATATACAAATATTTTAAATTATATTATTGTTATCAATTATGTTTTATTATAAATACATCTAAAATTGCAGCTAAAATACAATCTAAAATTCTAGTCACTCTGGTGATTCAATAAAAATACAATACATACAGTGAAATCCTAGGAGTTTTGAAACATTAATTGATTTCTAGAATAAACAGGATTTTGTTTCTCTAGGAAGCACTGCTTGCATTATCTATTGTTAAGTCAAATATATTTCAATAAACTTCTATTGAAGCACATGTTTTAATCTAGGACTCAATTCTCTTCAAATTAGTTTTTGTGAAAAAGTAGAATTAAATTAAATTTAAAAAGGTGAATTAATTAAAAATGTACTTGGTAAATGTTCACTTAAAATATCTACTACAGGAAAGGAAAGGAAAGGAAAGGGGAAAGAGGAAAGAGGAAAAAAGGAAAAAGGAAAAGAAAGAAAAGAAAAGAGAAAAGAAAAGAGAAAAGAGAAGAAAAGAGAAGAAAAGAGAAGAAAAGAGAAGAGAAGAAAACTGAACCGTATTAAATCTGCATGGAAACTGTCCTAAAACAACTATATTGAAATCCAACCTTTAGCTAACCCAAGGCATCATGTTAGAAGACCAAGAGGCTGAGAGCACGAGAAAGCAGAACATTTTCACACGGTGATGCACAGAAAAGAGTGCAATGTCACTTCCACTTATATGGTTCAAATTACTGTGCTGGATCAAAATAAAACCTAAAGAAATATTTGATTCAGATCTAGCCATGAAATAGTAATTAAAAAAATGGTTCCAGCTTGCTAGGTCTAAAAATATCCCCCTTCAGAAAGGCTGTAAGAAGGTCTTCTAAATGATAAATCCAGACACTAACAAGACTTCTCTTATCCCTGGTTTAAAAATGATTATATTCTGGCATATCTGACTAGCAACTTCATCCAAGTTCAAACGCAGGGCAGAGTTTAGGAGCCTTTGGAAAACGAATGGAGAAAAGCCCACTGAAGAGAAAAAAGGGGCTATTTCTGTCATCAGTGCACTTTGAATCACATCCTAACTTATCAGGATTTACATTCAAAACATGGACAAGTGGGTAAGATTAGAAGGCTTTTCAAAGAGGCATAATCACAGTGATGAGCTTTCTGCCCTTCCTGGAGTGCAGCCTTTGGGTATGCTCGGTACAGCTGCCTCTATCTGTATTCTCTGCAACATTTTTCTGTGCAATAAAGTACATAAGTTGCTTGCAAAGAATTCTTCTAGAAGAAAATATATCAAATTCAAGCTCATACATAGGCATCTAAACAGATTTTGACTGTCCGAGTACTCAAAATGCAGATTTCGACCAAATGCAGGTTTCGACCGTGAAGCAGAGATTCTTTTTGTTTTGACCATATGCTGTAAAAGGTCTGCCAATGTGTTCAAACACTCCCTTCATCATGAAACAGAAAATTATCATATATGCTCCATAAGGGTTTGAATCAAGCTGGTGTCCTTGCATGCAGTGGGAAGACTTGGCCATAACCACAAGGTTCTCTTGTTGCCATTTCAAAATCATGAAGAAATTTCAATGCACTCTCATCATCCTTGCGGAATGGCTTGTTTAAACAGCTAATCTTGCTCTGCCATCTAGGAATATTTCCTTTATATGAATCATTTAGGATATGAGTTAATGACCCTCTGTACCATTTATTTCATTATCCAGAATTTGACAAAACAAACGTTGATTCTGGCTGGTTTTCTAAATTTTAGAGCACCGATGCTTCAAGTTAATCTGTTTTCTTTTCCAGAAGGTTGATTTTCTACTCAACGGTCAGTGTGGTGAGAATAGGGCCGTGTTAAATGACAGTTCATTTCCATAACAAATGGAATGGAAGATATGAAAAGGACATTGTCAATCCAACCGAACTCCAAAATGTATTTTAAAGGAAGACAAATTCATGGTAGGTGACTGGACTGAAACTGCAGTCCAGAGATTAGAACAAACAAGAAAGGTTTTGGAAGCAGTCACCCATCGCACTACTCCGTCACAGGCCTGGTTCCTGGTAAGAGTCCAGAGGAACTCCATTTTTAGTCAATTAATCACTTATGTACACAGTCAGGAATCTGAGCTCACAATGAAACAAAATTAACAGGATAATAATGACCTCAAAATATTTTTTAAGTGGCTGGTATGCAAAACAGCAGGCTTGCGTGGCGAGAGTAGGAAGAATTGGAAAGGCTGAGCCCCCCTGCACCCCTGTTATCGCTCTCCTCACCGCACCCCTACTCCTCTCGTGGTCACAGAGCAGTTCTCACCGGCAACAGCACCACGCAAAATCCCTGCTGCGACTGGAGACAGAGGCCGCATTTCTAACACGGGGAGAGTGACGGAGGTGGCTGCTCAGCTCATAGCGTTAGGGAAAAAAGGCAGCTCTGCCATTGGAAGGATTAAAAGGACAGTCATATGTAAATGCATAAAGTATTCTTTATGTTCAACATGATGTGGTAAGCTGGCGTACCTTTGAGAGTACCACTTCAGGGGAAAGCGTACTTCAGTTGGGAAGAAACCGGGATAATCAGAATTTGCACCCATTGCCCATGCAGAAAGACTGAGGGATCATGTAGCCCACAGAAAGCTGAGCAGAAGGAGGAGAATTCCTTTTTATACTAAAACTTTTTATAAATAGTAAGGGAATAAACAGTTTTCCATGTTCACTGCAGACAGATGAGACTAATAGGTTTAAATTGTTCAGGGACATGGTGTAGATTTTAGCAGCTACAGGCTCATTGCTGGCAAGAGGCTGAAAACTCCCTCTCCTGCTCTTCTCCCCAGTGCCTCCCAGTCACTGTCCCCTCTCGTTCCTGCCCTGTCCTCTGTGGGCCTGGAACCAAGCTCCAAGGCAAAGCTGAAGGGAGAAGAACAAGCCACTCCTCTGCTCCACCCCAAAAAGCACCAGGAGTGCCTGGCAAGAGCACACTTAGCAGCAGCTCCTGACCAAAGGGATATTTTATAACATATGACATCATGCTCAGCATATAAAGCTGGGGAAGAAAAAGGAAGGGAAGATGTTCAGAATGATGGCATTTGTCTTCCTAAGTCACCATTACACGTGATGGAGCCCTGCTTTCCTGGGGATGGCTGAACACCTGCCTGCCCATGGAAAGTGGTGAATGAATTCCTTGTCTTGCTTTGCTTGTGTGTGCACTCTTGGCTCTTACTTTACCTATTAAACTGTCTTTATCTCAACCCACAAGTTTTCTCACTTTTACTCTTCTGATTCTCTCCCCATCCCACTGGGGGAAATGAGTGACCAGCTGCGTGGGGCTTAGTCGCCAGCTGGGGTTAAACCGCGACACTCTGCTCGCTGCCCTGCAAACAAACCCACCCTGTGCTTCCTTCTCCACAGGCTGGCATCAAGTGGAGAACCAGGTCAGGTCCTCTTTCAAGTGCCTTTTCAGCATGGAAAGTTGTTTTGTTTTTTTTTTTTTCAGATGAGCCCCTCTTGCACCCAGGGAGATTCCCCTCAGGGTCTTTCCCTCCAATATAGGAAAAGCTGTTAAGGTCTACCCTTGTCTAGACTGAGCATACCAGCTCCTGCAGGAAAGGGAGTGGAGGCAAAGTGCTTTGTCCTCCTGCCTGCCCGGGAATTGAGAAAACACAATGCAGGGTGAGCAGGGACGGGGTTTGGGACCTTTCGAGCAGCAATATCAGAGCCTAGGCTGCATGCTCCTTTGCATGGCACAGGTTTCCAGAATGGAAGGCTTAGGGTAACATTAAGACAAGCTTTCTGAATTGAGAGTCCATCATGGGAACTGTTTTCCTAGGGAGGTGAAATACTCGAAGGTATTAAGAATAAGGTTAGACAAGCATCAGTCATGAATGAGTTAGGTGCAGCAGATATTACTTGGGAGCAGAAGTACAATCGCAGTAACGTCTTAAGATCCTTTCCAAGCTTACTTTCTATTATTGTTTATAGACCTGAACAGGACTTATATTCCTCTGAAGATGTGACAGGATTCACTGGAACTTGTGAGCAAAGTCTGGCGGTGTCACACGTGCAGCATCTATATCATCCTATAAGAGACACTACATTCCACCATATTACTCACAACACTCCACATCGCTCACATCAGCAAACTTTGTGTCCTCTGGGCTTGCTAAGAAACTAAATGGTTTAGAAAGCAGTAACAATCCCTAGTAAAAATAACACTACCTGTGTGTTAATGATAACAAGCACATGAAAGTATTAACGTATTATAGCTAAACAACAGCTACTTTATGGCTCTGTACATTTCTTGATGTTGCTAATTCAGAAGTTCATTAACCTATACTGAGACTAAGATTTCCACTGGCATTATTAAGCTAACAGGACAATAGACCCTGTGGTGTATACGGTCATAACACCTTCCACCAATAAAGACAGGTTGCAGGGCAGAGAGGTTTCTTGTGGGTAGAAACATACCTTTAAGAAAAATGGATTTGAATATTTCTTTAGAATTTCAAAGGAGATATTAATGTCACTTTTTCAACCCCACACTGAAAAATCAGATTGCCTTAACTACTTGAGCTTAAGGTGTGGAGAACAGCACTGCATTTCAGACACAAGGCTACCCTGAATCAAATTAATTCAAAAATCTCCATTTTTTAGAATAGCTTTTAGTACAAAGTGATGATGTGACATAAATTTTAATCTGGCCTCTTAGCAATAACCTGCCCATTACATTGATGCTGCACAGCTTGTGAGTAGTGCAGTGCCTCCAAAATGTCAGAGCAGGACACATGATTAGCATTTTTTCACATATTTCTGTACATTTACATACATATGCATGAACTAAACCTGAGCTACAAAACTCGATTCTACACATGGAAATACTTGGATCCAAGTTAAGTTTTTTTCTTTATATGTGTCAGCTATTGACATCAATTACCCTGGTCAGCTGCCCCTGGGGACTCACCTGGGGAGAGGATGGGAATTTCTCTTGATGGTTAGAAAAGCCAGTTAGGAATCAAGCATGTGGATGCTCTTTATTCCTCCCCGTGGTCTTTTCTGAGACCTATCTAGCTTATGAACACTGGCATCCAGTTCTGGCACACCAAAAGGAAATATCAGGACATAAAGGCCATTTGACTCTTAGAGAGTCAAGTCAAATGGAACAGATTGGGAGGAATCTTTTCCTAAGCTCGGCAATTCTGACATAGATCAGTGGAGCAAAGGTGTTTGATATAAGTAGGAGAAGAAGAATGTACTCCACCATTGTCTGCAAATGCAAGAGGTTGTGGTGGACAAGCAAGACTTTGCAGCAGAGCAAGAGTGCGATGACGGCTGCAAGAGTGCAGCAAAAATTATGACGCAGTGTCCCCTCCACCTTCTAAGCCTGTGAATGCTCTACCACTTGCTTGCATGGTTGAGAGGGCTGAAAAAATAAATCCCACCTTTTCAAGCATCAGAAAGGAGCTGTGTGAATGTTTATGCAGAGAGTTCCACCATCTATATATAGTGCTTTCGTGAGACCCACCATGAAGTAAATAGGTGGCAAGCCTCGTTTTCCGGGAAAGCTCTCTCCTTATTTTGTCAATGCAAGCTGAAGAGCTCTGTTCATTGCAACACTTAGTTACTACTGCCAAACCCATCAGGTCAACAGTTTGGCCAACATCAAACAGTTACGAAATGATTTCGTTCCACAAACCCAAACACTTGAATCTGTACAAGACACCTGAAGTTGATGGAGAGGTACCATCTGACGTGCCTCCGGGAGAAATGCATTCCTGAAATGAAATGAACTTATATTCCAGAAATGAAACCTGCAAATTTTCCTGCAAATTCTTCACAATGGAGTAAAATAATCTGCTGCATGGGAAAGCTGGAGGACTGGGAAATGCATCAGCTATGCACAAACTTCTCACACCACAGAGCTGAGCACTGCACATTGGTGGCACATGAATGCTGGTAAATTTATCACTATGAAGATCTATTGGACATTGCTTATCACGAAGCAGGATGCAAGCTCTGTTGCACTTTCAAATTTATATGCTTCTAGGTAGATTATAAATCCACATTACTTTTATTCCATATACATGTATGGCATTTCCATTATGTGTTCTTGCCTTGGCAAAAACTCATACATATCAATGGACAATCGTGGCGACAGTCAGAGGCCTTCAGAGACTGTAAGCCAGGTCACAAAAGCGATATATGCTCAGCTTCACCATCACATTACTTAAAAATAATCATAAAAATTTGGTTATTTCTTCTACTTGTAGGTTTTGTTCTTCTGTGGGAATATTCTTTCATGGTTTCAAGTTTTTCTCCAAGAGTTCATGGTATACAAACAAAGGTGGCCACAGTGGGTAAGGCAAAGGGAGAGGCAGTAGTTCACCCACCACTCAGAGCTGCCTGGGGTAGTATATTCCCATGATACAGCAATTACAAAGCACCCTAGAAACTTCACCATCATGTCTGGCTTTGGCTACAACCTGCTTACAAATAACATAAGGTGAGATTCTTGCTTAATCACATGATTTGGTAATCCAAAGCATTAGGGAAAAATAGTTCAAGAAGTGTGTAAACTGACAATGCACTGCATGAAGCTAAAACTCATTACTGTGAACTACTGAACCTCAAAATAATAATGAATTTTATGACCAAAAGACGGTTTATAAGTGAATTACAATGGACTGATTCTATAATAGGAAATCTTTACTGAGCATAAATGTATCCCATACACACTTTATTTTTAGTCACATATTTTCCCAAATGAAGGATTTGAAAACATGGCTAAAATTTTTATCTGCATCTTGAAATAAAAATCTTGGATCAGTTCAAAACTGAGTTTTTCATTATTAATTATTTTTACTGCTTCTTTTATCCCCTGAATAGAAAGCTTTATTGACAAAATCCTCATCTCATTGCCATATAAAAGAGAACAGTCCAGTTCTTAAAACCATTTTCTTAAAATAAATGTGCTTTACATACTATATTAGGCAAAATATATCATCTAGGTGGAAAAAAAATGCACTTGAATGAGTGCATCTGTAAATAAACCTGTGCTGAGGTTGGACAAAGCAAAGAGAAAGTACAAATAAAACAGGTTTGATTAGATTATCTTAATGAGGAGCAATGAATGCCTTTTCATTGTTGTGGCTGGATATTTTAAGCATATAGGTATTTGAATATAAACATTCAGCATTGACATTTGTGTACGTAACTGGATGACCATCATTTGAACACAAGTCTCTGAGGAATTCAGGGACAAGTTCTGACTGATTCCTACAAGACTGATACCACTACGTTTGATGGTAGCATTACCAGTAAACTAAACAAAGGGCACTCAGGAATGGTAGCTTTCTTGCTCTGCAGAAATGTCTAAAATATGAAAGAAGATACTCTATATTTAAATGCACCAGATGAAAAAATAGCATCAAGAACCAACAAGAGATCAGAACTAAAACCTCAAGTAATGTTAGATGAGAGCAGCTTTACAAAATGGAAACATACAATACCAAATAAAGGGTTGTGTTAAGAGTAGCTGCAGAAGGTAAGAATGTTCGTCCTAAGCTGTTAGATATGCTGATAGATACTGTCAATTCATTTTATCAATGCAGTGAAGTCCAAGTTGAGAACATTCTATTTTGAGCCTGGTCTGATAGAAAAAAAAAATCTAAATTGTTCTTGTTTTTATCTTTTTTCCCAGATAAGGAGATACAATGAGAAAAGATGAGGCATGAAAGCAAAGAAAAAGACTTTTGCTGCCTTGCTAGAGCTCATAGAATCACAGACTCACAGAATGGCTTGGGTTGGAAGGGACCTCAAAGATCATCTAGTTACACGCCCCTGCCATGGGCAGGGACACCTTCCACGAGAACAGGTTGCTCAAGCCCCATCCAACCTGGCCTTGAACACTTCCAGGGATGGGGCATCCACCACCTCTCCAGGCAACCTGTTCCAGTGCCTCATCACCCTCACAGTGAAGAGTTTCTTCCTAACATCTAATCTAAATCGACCCTCCTTCAGCTTAAACCCATTACCCCTTGTCCTGTAACTACACTCCCTGATAAACAGTCCCTCACCATCTTTCCTGTAGGCCCCTTCAGGTACTGGTAAGCCGCAATTAGATCTCCCCAGAGCCTTCTTTTCTCCAGGCTGAACAAGCCCAACTCTCTCAGCCTGTCCTCATAGGAGAGGTGCTCCAGCCCTCTGATCAGCTTTGGGGCCCTCCTCTGGACTCTCTCCAACAGCTCGATGTATTTCTTGTACTGGGCCCCTCAGAGCTGGACGCAGTACTCCAGGTGGGGTCTCACAAGAGCGGAGTAGAGAGGTCCTTTGCATGCAGCTCTAAGGAAGACATTTTATATGGGTGTTTTAAGTGGTGGAAGGCAGCAAATAGCACTCATATCTTCACTAAAGGTAAGAAAAAGGAGCTACAGGTCAGTCAGCTTCACCTTGATCCCTGAGAAGGTGATGGAGCAAATAATTCTGGAAACTATTTCCAAACATATTCAAAGCAAGAAAGTGACTAGGAGTAGCAGCATGGACCTATGGAGGAGAAATCGCGCCTGACCAACCTGATAGGCTTCTATGACCAAAGGACTGGCTTGGTGGATGAGGGGAGAGCAGTGGATGTCATTTATCTTGACTTCAGCCAGGCTTTCAAGACTGTCTCCCATAACATCCTCACAGACAAACTGATGAAGTGTAGGCTAGATAAGTGGGCAGTGAAGTACAGTGAGAACTGACTGAACTGTCCGGCCCAGAGTGTTGTGATCAACAGCACAAAGATCACTTGGAGGACAGTCACTAGTGGTTTACCCAGGGACTGGTACTGGGACCAATACCATTTAACATCTCCATTAATGACCTGGATGATGGGCCACAGCGCACCCTCTGACAGTGTGCAAACAACGTCAACTTGGGAGGAGTGGTTGATATACCACACAGTTGTGTGACTGTTCAGGAGGACCTTGACAGGCTGGAGGAAACAGCAAACAGGAATCTCAGGAAATTCAGCAAAGGAAACTGCAAAGTCCTGCACCTGAGGATGAAAAATCCCATGCCCCAGTACAGGCTAGGGGCTGACCGGCTGGAAAGCAGCTTTGCAGAAAAGATTCAGGTCCTGGTATACACTAAGCTGAACATGAGCCAGCAATGCACTCTTGCGGCAATGAAGGCTGACAGCCTCCTGGGCTGCATTAGGATGAGTGTGGCCAGCACGTCAAGGGTGGGTGATCCTTGCCCTCTCCTCAGTACTGGAAGCCACATCTGGAGTGCTGGGTCCAGTCCTGGGCTCTGCAGGATAAGAGGGTCATGGAGATACTGGAGCAAGTGAAAGGTAAGGGAGCTCATTAGTGACTTGGAGCATGTGAGCTACATGGAGTGGCTGAGAGAGCTGGGACTGTTCAACCTGGAGAAGAGAAGGCTCAGCAGCATCTTATTCATGTGTATAAATACCTGATGGAGGGGAGTAAAGAATACAGAGCCAGACTCTTCTCTGTGGTACCCAAAGAAGGACAAGAAGTAACGGGTACAAAATGAAATACAGGAAATGAATTCCATTTAAACATAAGAAAAAGCTTTTTTACTGTGAGAGTGGTCAAACAGCAGTACACATTGCCCAGAGGGGTTGTGGAGTCTCCATCCTTGCAGATACTCAAAACCTGGCCGGAATCAGCCTTGGGCAACCTGCTCGAGATTACCCTGCTCTGGGGTTTGGACTAGATTATCTCAGGAGGTCCCTTCCAATCTCAACAACTCTGTGATTCTGTTATGAAGCATGAAGGAAAATAAGAGATATCTTCCCTCCAAAAAGGTGCAGGCAACTAGTGGAGCAAACATGATCTTTTCTATAAAGAAGAGTCGTGTAATCTTATGTATGATAACACAATCATCCTGGCCTTATGCAGCAGTAGTTGTGAGATGACACTGCTGGACAAAGCCCTACATTTAAAAATGTTTGAGCCCTGACTGTTTCAAAGTTTCAGAGAGTTCATATCCCAATTGGTGCTTGGCATATCATTGGTGGCAAGTTTTTTGTTGTGTTACTTTATTTTTATTTGCCATTAGAATGAGAACAAATTATTGTACCACAAATCTGAGTGCATATTGTATTCCTCTTAGTGAAAAAGTAGTTTACAGTAATGTGTTGGGTTTGCGTGGCAAGGTTTTGGTAGTGGGGGGGGGGGGGGGGTGTTACAGGGGTGGCTTCTGTGAGAAGCTGCTAGAAGCTTCCCCTGTGTCTGACAGAGCCAATGCCAGCCGGCTCCAAGACGGACCCGCCGCTGGCCAAGGCCAAGCCAATCAGCGCCTCTGTGATAACATATTTAAGAAAGAGAAAAAAACAGTTAGGGAGCGCTTTTGCAGCCAGAGAGAGGAGTGAGAAGATGTAAGAACATCTGCAGACACCAAGGTCAGTGCAGAAGGAGGGGGAGGAGGTGCTCCAGGCGCCGGAGCAGAGATCCCCCTGCAGCCCGTGGTGAAGACCATGGTGAAGCAGGCTGTCCCCCTGCAGCCCATGGAGGGAGGATGAGGGGGTGTAGAGATTCCACCTGCAGCCCGTGGAGGACCCCATGCCGGAGCAGGTGGAGGCACCTGAAGGAGGCTGTGACCCCATGGGAAGCCCAGGCTGGAGCAAGCTCCTGGCAGGACCTGTGGTCCCATGGAGAGAGGAGCCCACGCCAGAGCAGGTTTGCTGGCAGGACTTGTGACCCTGTGGGGGACCCAGGCTGGAGCAGTTTGCTCCTGAAGGTCTGCACCCCGTGGAGGAGACTCACGTTGGAGAAGGTCGTGAAGGACTGTCTCCCGTGAGAGGGACTCCATGCTGGAGTGGAGGAACGATGAGAGGAGTCCTCCCCCTGAGGATGAAGAAGCGGCAGAAACACCGTGTGATGAACTGACCGTAACCCCCATTCCCTGTCCCCCTGTGCCGCTGAGGGGGGAGGAGGTTGAAGCCGGGAGTGAAGTTGAGCCCAGGAAGATGGGAGGGGTGGGGGGAGGTGTTTTAAGATTTGATTTTATTTCTCATTCCTCTACTCTGTTTTGCCTAGTAATAAATTAGATGCATTCCCTCTCTAAGTTCGGTCTGTTTTGCTCGTGACGATAATAAGTGAGTGATTCTCCCTGTCCTTATCTCGACCCACAAGCTTTTCGTTATACCTTTTCTCCCCTGTCTAATGAAGGAGGGGAGTGATAAAGCAGCTCTGGTGGGCACCTGGCCCTCAGCCAGGGTCAACCCACCACAAGTAACCAGTTCCATATTTTTTATGGAACTACCTCTTCCCTACTACAGGACTAGCACTATTTGCAATGATACACTGGCAACATAAGCACTGACATGTGACTGGTGATGGTGGTACCCATAAAAACTGGCATTAGCGATTCCTAGACTACGGAAATGTGACCAGAGATGATCAATAGGTTGAAATCCATACTTTTCCCTGACTGCCTTTCTGCATTTAACAAATTTTGCTTGCTATTATCAGTTAATGTTAAAGACACGAGCCATCTATATAAAAAGCACAGTTATTTTTATATGATTGCTACACTTAGCACCCAAAGTTCCAAGAAAGCCAGTGTGCTTGACAGCATGGCTCTCCCTCAGTGCTCCACCTCATTCCTCCAGTAGAGACCCAGAGGCAGAACCCAGACTCCTAATGCTTAATGCTGCCATCTAGCTAATAGCTGTTGCCCACAGCAGGAGTAATTTCACCTTCTGAAAGCTGCTTCACTCAGGAGATAACTGCCAGCTTTAAAGATCCTTTCCTAAGGATCCTTCCTCCCTACGAGAGGACCGGGCACTTCAAGATATTGGTAATAGACTAGAGCATTTCACCACTCTCAACCCAGCCCAGCTCATACAGTGAGAACTGGGTAGGCTGCCTGAGTTTGTTGAGTTTCCCTTCAGGGCTTTGCGAACTTGCCACTGCTAATGAGCAGAGGCCAAGAGCTGTGTGGGCAGAGCCTCAGTTGCCGTCGTTTTAAAGCAGCATACAGGGACACTGCCTTGCTGTGAGCCAGTCCATCCCTCCAGCCCTTGTCCTCCTGACCCCTCATCCTTCCTGTTCAGTAGTTCCCACCTCCTCCCCGGTACTGGCATCACCACACACGCGTGTGTAGGGAGCAAGAGAAGGACTTGATCCACATGCAGTCTGATGTGTCTTCACTCCCCAGGGCTGCCTTTCCACGGGGTCCTAATCAGACTCCAGAAATTCAGCTTTCACATGGAGCCTTTTTTTATTTCGTTTTAAAGAGTGATAGTGGCAGGCTTTCACATGTTTCTCACGGTGTTAACTGTGAAGATAACCATTGTGAATATGAACGTGGCTGGATCCACAGATAGCCTGGAACAACGATTTCACAGAGACGTGAACTACCCGTTTGTGGCAGCGGGCTCCCAACAGATGTATCCTGCGAGAGCAACGCACACTTCAGCATCAGCTCACTCCCCATCCCAGAAAGGCATGGTTTCAGTCGCTTCTTTTTTCTGGGGGCATTTGAGATGCCTCTCGTTTTTCCCACACACTACATGGCAGACGATACCAGCGAGCTCGGGGTCGGCAGCGAGCCGTGCCGTGCCGAGCCGAGCAGAAGGCACAGCCCACCGCTCTCCTCTCCCAGCCCGGCGTCCCCCCGTGCGTGTGAGCCGGCCACGAGCGGCGGGCGAGCAGCCTTTCCCACGCTGGCCCCGGGACGCGGGGCAGGGCGCAGCCGGGGCAGCCGCTGCCGGGACCGGCAGGGTCCGAGCGGCGCCGCGCTGTTGAGCGGGGGCCAGGGGCTTTCCCGGCCAGCAGCTGCCCTCGTCGCAGGGCAGCCGAGCCGAGCCGAGCTGTGCCGGGGCAGTCGGGGTATCGCCCCGCCCGGACCGGCCACCTGCGCGCCGCTGCCCTCCCGCCGGGGCGGGCGGAGGTGTCAGCCCGGCCCCGGCCCCGCCTCCACCGGGAGCCGCTCGGAGCAATTCCCACGGCAACCCAGGCTCGACCCCCTTCCCAAACCCCGCCTCCCCTCCCCGCCCCTCCGCTCCCGCCCGGCGGCCGCCGCCGGTCGGAAATAGTCTGTGTGTAAACTCGACGTGTCCGGAAAGGTGCGCGCAGCTCTCCGCCTCGCTCCGCGCCCGGCCGCGGGGCGCGCCCGCTGAGCGCGATGCTGGACCCGTCCTCCAGCGAGGAGGAGTCCGATGAGGTCCTGGAAGAGGAGCGGCGGGACGTGCTGGTGGCGGCGGGCGGCGGCTCTCCGCGCTCGCTGCCGCCGCCGCCGCCCCGGGACCCGCGGGGCAGGGAGGCCGGGGCGGCGCGGGCGGCCAGCCCCAGCCCCTCGGTGCTGAGCGAGGGCCGGGAGGAGCAGGAGCGCCTGCAGCGAGAGGAGCGGGAGAAGCGGCTCCGGCTGCAGCTCTACGTGTTCATCGCGAGGTGCATCGCGCACCCCTTCAACGCCAAGCAGCCCACGGACATGGCCCGCCGGCAGCAGAAGGTGAGCCCCCGCCTTCGCCCTCCCGCTCCCGCCCTGCCCCGCCGCCCCCGGCCCCCGCCGCCTGCGCTCGCCCCCCGCGGGGCCATCCCGTGCCCGCCCGCCGGCGAGTGCCGCTGCCGCCGCTGCCGCGCTCCGGCCCGCAACAGGTTGAGCCGGGCGCTGGGCGCCGGCTGGGGCACGGCGGGGGGAGCGGCCGCCGGCCCCCAGCGGCACTCAAGCACCGGCAGTGTTAGAGCAGGGTATTGCACAGCTAGCTCTCACCGCGGTTTCTCCGAAACAGCCCGTTTACCTAGAAATCCATCAGTCAACAGGGGTAAAGTCTTTTAAGTTTTTAGAGCTGCGCTTAAAGTCGCCGTGAGAAGGGAACAGGAGGGCAGGGTGCGGGCGTAGGGGCGCCGGGGCCGTTTTGCGGTGGAGGAGATGTTTCTGCTTCTCAGCGCTGCGTGATGGATGGAGTCAAACCTCCCAGAGGTTTTCCTGCAAATCGTATTCTGACCATCTGTGCCCAACTCGAGCAGATTCAGCCGTAATACAGAGGTGAACGAGGAAACTATTCCGTTTCATTAAGTGCGGTCTCTCTGTACAGAAAAGCAGTTAATATGCGTGTTTGTGATGAGAGCAGCCTTCTAGCGAGGGCTGCCCAAAACTGTTCTCTGCATTTTGTACATCAGAGACAAGCTCTCGAGAATTAGCAGGTATGTGGTAGGTATTTATGCTGTAACTGTGCTTATTCTCTGTTACTTTTGAGTTATTGAATAGGTAGAATACTGAAAGTTTTGAAACAAGGTGCTGCATTTCCAGATAACCACTTAAAAGCGCAGTTCTTGAAATGGTTTAGACGAAAGATTTGTCCTTTTTTTTTTTTTTTTTTTTCCCTTTCACTTCTGTAAAACAAATCCCAAACAGAAAAGAAACAAACAAACAAAACCCATTCCACATCAGTTTCTGGAGGTATAGTGATAGGACACAAAAAACCCCTCAGTTCCACTTGGCTTTTTATGATCTTGGTACTTCCATATCTCTAAGGGTTTGTAAAATCCAATACTAAATGTTTTGGGGTGTCTGAATTATGGCTGCTTTTGGTAATTTGTGCTTAGTGAATTCTCTGACAAGTTAACGTGGTGGTAACAGTAAGATTATTTCTGGAAGAACATTTTGTTTTTATTAAGTGTTAGGTACTTAAACTGTGAAGCCTGCATAAAGACATCTTGTAGCAGGAGGCCAAAGAAAATCTGGCAAAATGAGAATTTTCACCACCCCACTGAGGAATCCCCCCCCCCCCCCAAAAAAAAACCAGAGTCATCATAGAAATGATATTTTGAAGGGACATCTGGAGGTCATCTAAGTGTGACTTTGCACTGGACAAAGCCAAAGCTGACTTGATGTAGTGTTGATATCAGTCTAGGTTCAAGCAGGAGACTCAGAAGTCTTCAGAGATGAGATCACCCAACCCATCTGTGTGACCTGCTCCAGTGCTGCGTTGTCCTCCTCTTGACGAAATTTTCCTAATCAGCTTCCAGGCTACAACTTGTGGCCATCAACTGCAGAAGATAGTGAATGTTAAGAAGTTCTCACTGATCTCAGTCACTAAGTATAGGAATTGCATTTTAAAAATAACTACAGTATTAATTATTTTTATTAATAAAATGTATGAAGAGAGATTACTGATGTGCAGCGAATATAGCAATGCAACAGTTGTGGATTTAACACATGAGCAATGAACAGATTGATTGACAGAATTGACTTGATACCTAAAATTAAACGTTACTTTTGCTAATTACTGTTTTTAAGCAAACTTTGACTTTTGGTTTAACTGCTATATGTAGAAGGATATTTTTGTCATGTTTAGGAAATTAGCTGCAGAACAAGGATGATTTTGTTTTGCTGGTCAGGAACTAGTGTTTTTAAATAAGACATAACCGAAGAAAATAATTCTTTCTTGGAGTTGCACTTCTCTCTAGAAGTAATGAAATATACATAAACATCCTTCCTGTTATTTGCCAATTTGATATATTCCTCAGCAACTTACTGAATATAGGTTAGCAGAACTGGTCCTGAGTTTTGAGAGTTCAGAAACCCTGCTTTGATAGTTCAGGATCGCTGAGAGCTGTACGAAGGAGCCCTCTCCTGTGCTCTGATTTTTGCACCGTGTGCTGCATGGTGGCCCTGTGTCAGCCTTAGGAATGAGAGTGCAACCACCTCTCTTACACTGTGTCCTGTATTAAGACACTTTTGGATGTGTGATAGCTGGACTCATATTCCAGAGGGTAAAAGTACTGTCTTATTTCCCGAATGAATTATCTCACTGCTAAGCTATTATACAGATGAGTCCCTTAATCTCTTGCTTTTTTGCTTCACATCTGACTTCTGTTATGTGGCTGGCTGTCCATTGTGAGCTGGACTGGGATTCCTTACCTGTGTTATTTAGCTGGAGCCGTTAACTACTGCATGCCCTGTCCATCGTCACTGGATGAGTGGTCCAAGGTATGGTTTCGAACGAGAACCTATGATGCTCTGTGGTTCCAGCTCCCAGCCCAGTCTGCCCGTCTCTGGTTGTGCACTCTTCATAATGCTTTTGCACCAGCAGGCTTTCTGATAACCTAAGAATAGTATCCACCCTGCTTGAGAGCAGAAGTAATTTGTTCTTTCTGCCAGTTCATTTGGCATATTGCTGAGCAAATATTGCAGAATGCAGTTTGCTTCTTTTTTAATGTGGAACATATTATCCAGTAAGGGAATGAGATGGAATTCACATATCAAATATTCTCAGTTGCATTGTAATATCAGTATGGAAATGGTTTACAATATGGCTGGCTTCTTTTGTTCTTTCTTCAGTATCAGATTAAAATGTACTATACGGTATCTTAGAATCACAGAATGGTTTGGGTTGGAAGGGACCTCAAAGATCATCTAGTTCCAACCCCCCTGCCGCGGCCAGGGACACCCTCCGTTAGACCACGTTGCCCAAAGCCCCATCCAAGCTGGCCTTGAACACTTCCAGGGATGGGGCAATCTTGAAACCATCATACTTAATGGACTGAGTTATGCTAATTAATGTAAAGAATTTTCAATGCAGGCACTGTTTCACTCCTCTGTTGTCCTTTCTCATCCTTCTTTCTTTTTACTAAGTAAAATTAGCTCAGCTCTATTGTGATAGATAAGATTAATTTAAAAAAAAGAAATCAAACTGTAAGAAAAAAAAGAACTATCATAATTCACCAGAGTCCATCAACTCTGCTAACTTGTTTTTAATGCCAAATTCAATGTAAATTAGCCCAGACTTTGCTGAAACACATACTTTAATAATATGGCTGCATTTATTTTTATTAATCCGTAGGATATGTGGTAGAAATACTCTTTTTTAACTGTTCAGAGTTAGTTGGTGATTTACTATTACATCCTGTCTTACTTTGGTTACTCATAGATTTGTGGTGGAGAAGGAAGAATAAGCTAATATTGGAGATAGAGAACTGAAGCCATGGTGTGATACCCCATGTGAGGTAGCAGGTCCTGACAGAGATGGAGTTAGTTCTACAGAGTAGAATTAATGTGTACTTTGTAACATGTTTTCAATAGATATTTATGGACATTTGGTCATAATTTTACAAACTTCTAGAGAAATATTAATGCATCAATGCATTACATGTCATGCTTTTATCAAGCAAGGTTTGTCTGTCCCTGACTTCTCACTTTTTTTGTAGTTTACACTTTTTTTTTTTAATGAGTCCTCTGGAATGTATTTCAGCATCTTTCTTTTTCTGCCTTTCTGCTCCTCTTCCTTTCCAGTCCAACAAAAGAGAAGAATAGTAAGCTAATCCCATTCCTGTTCCTCCTTCTCTCCCACCCCAGCCAAACTGAATCTCAAACCAGCAGATTGAATTTGCCCATAGGTTGGGATTTAGGTGGTAAAATTAGTATCATTTAGTATCGTGTGTTTATACTAATCAGTTGTACACTTGTACGTACGTACTCAGTTTTACTCAGGGAGTGTGTGCCAAAGGTGGGCTTTGTATCTGGGAGATGAATCGGAGTTAAGAGTTCTTGGGGAGGGAAGGGGCAGTGAAATGCTACAATTAACTAACAAAAAAGGTGTTCTTCCAGTGGTTTTCTTCCTCAACATTTTAAAATGTACTCTAGTAATCAAGTGGTCATACAGAAACCCAAGACTGGGGAAGAAGTAACACTCCTGTACCAAGCAAGATTTCGTAGTACATGAAAGGCTTAGCACATCAAAACTGGTAACTCAAGTCTTGCTTTCTTAGCTGATAAGTAGCAGAAGTAATTGAGATGGCCATTTAGAAATCATAACAAAAGGAGTTTACTTCCTGAAAACACGTTTTCCTTCTATTTCTTCTCTTCTATCCACCACTCAATCATAAGTATATCAAAAACATTGACTTCCAGTCAATTCTCAAAAGCAGGAGTGGTAATAATCAGTAATTTATTTTCATCTGAACTGCATGAGTTTATTGTTTCCTTTTTCTTGGACTTTACTTCTAAAGGAGAGGTTTGCGATGATACATGTCCACTAAATAGCTTTATCAGAAAAATGTTGGTTACAAGGATAGATTCATTCTCTGGATCACAGTTTTATTCTCAACGTCTTTATTTCTCCTGCTCCAAGCCCCACTTTTCCTCACTTTTGAGCTGGTGATGTGTATCTACTTATTGGTTGGCTAGGCATGTTTTGGGAAAGAAAAATTGTCTCTTGGCTTCTGAGCCTCCTTCGTAAGACACTGTTTTCCCTACTGCGAAGGTAGCAAGGAGAGTACATCCAAAGCCATTTTTGCCAGAAACTCTAGACACATTTCAGAGGAAGCTTAGCTATAAAACTTGGCCATCTGGTCAAAATTCTGCCAAAGAACTTTCTAGGAAGACTTCTTCCATGTCTCCCTTCCACGTTTCCTTTACAAATCTTAATTTTTTTGGTGAAGTGTTTCAGAAAGTAATTTTAAATCAAGTTTATTTGCCTCTTTGTTTTTCCGCATCACAAACACCTTGATAACACCTTGTCATGATGCTCTAAGCCATGTGTATTTTGTTTCAGTCAAGTTAGGATAGAGTATTTTGGTAAATCCTGTCAAAGTCCATTAAGATGGTGGCCTACACAGCTTGAGACAAGATTATTGGCAAACAGATCTTTTTACCGCAGTCAGAACTTGCTCTTTGGGGAAGAAGATGTTCTTGCCTGCAGTAGGAAAGTTGCTCACGATGGGCAATTGTGTCATAGAATCATAGAATGGTTTAGGTTGGAAGGGACGTTAAAGATCATCTAGTTCCAACCCCGCTGCTGTGGGCAGGGACACCCTCCACTAGACCACGTTGCCCAAAGCCTCATCCAACCTGGCCTTGAACACTTCCAGGGATGGGGCCTCCACAGCTTCTCTGGGCAACCTGTTCCTGTGCCTCACCACCCTCACAGTAAAGAATTTCTTTCTAACATCTAATCTAAATCGACCCTCCTTCAGCTTAAGGCCATTATGCCTTGTCCTATGGTGTTAACCATGGCTGAAGAAATACTGAAGGGTGCGGAGAGAAGCAGAGCCTTTTAGTTACCAATGCCACTTCAGAAATGACGATCCATCAGAGTTTTGTTTTAATCTTAACTGTTCTGTTGTCCTGCCAGCTCAGCATTGATCAGTGTGGCTTGGCCAAAAGCCAAGCGATGGACTGGGAGAACCAGGGTTTGGCAAACAGCCGCGTAATGAAGTGGACATGTAGGGACAGTCTGCAAACCTAGTTTTGCTAGGCTGAAAAATTCATCAGTCTCTTCTTTTGCTTGCTTGTTTTGTTTTCCCTGCCTGGTTTACCCATACTTGCCTTTGAAATGTGATCATTTTTTAATTATTATTATTTGAGGAAACCATTTTTAATTTTTTTTTCTGAATGAGTGACCTCAGGTTGTTTATTTCTTTCTGGCACCCATGCAGTTTGACAGGTGTGTTAAGTCTGTTGGCAAATACCCTATTTAAAGTGCTTGAGGAAGACTACTTATTACTTGTTGCTACAGGGGAGCTGACAGGAAGGGAGTTTGAAGAATCAGTTGACTGTCGCCATCTCTGCAGGAACAGTACAGGGGAATTGGCTGGCTGGGCTGCCTCGCATTTCTCACCCTTTGCAGGCAGTTGTTATTCTTGCATTATATTTTGTGTATTTGAACCATTGGTAATTGGTAACAGAGAAGCAGAAATACCAAATCAACTCATCTTGTCGGTGTAACTTTCTCTGACATCATCTGAGAAAAATACTCATTGCTGCCGTGGAAGAACAAAGCTGGTGAAAATACTCTTTTCCCCTCTGAACCATATTGCTTTCCCTGTACCGGGAAAGGGGCAGTATATCAAAATATTCATTACCATGTACTGTCTTTAGCTGTAGAATATTGCCAGAGCAGAAAATACTTGTTGGTTGCTAGTTGACTATTCACTGAATGATGTATTTCTATAAAATCAAATTTACGGCTTCCCCTTGTCTTCCCCCATGCACACCTGTTGTCACCAGTTCATGTTTGGGGACACTACTAACCAATCACCTATCCATTTGCGTGCTGCGTACTAGACTTGGTTCTTCACTTTCTGGCTTTGTACTATTTCTTTTTAATATTGTGAATATCATCCTGAAGTTGCTTTTGGTATACATTGTTTTGCTTTTTTAATGTACCTCTGTATTTGTGTTGTACTTTCCTGTTATCCTTGTTTCTTTTTTGTGTGTAGATGTCTCCTGCTTTGCTAGCTTAACACATCTCTCTCTCCTGCTCCTTCCCTTTTACTCGTATGCTTGCTAGAACTGGGAAGCTAATAGCACGGGGACAAAACTTGCTTCCCGTTTATCAACCCAAGAGGTATCCATGGGGGATGATGTGTCTTCTTCTAGCAAGGTGCTTGGCTTTCCTCTGCTGATTGAGGGATGTGTGTTGGGGTGCTGGTCTTTGTGCCTTGACTCTGCTCCCGTATTTAGTTGTACTGAGCCCCAGTCACTATATTACTCTATCTGAACTGGGTGCCAGCCTCTGAGGTTTTTAAACTTTGTAATCGTCAAGTGTCTTCTAATATAGGGGTTTTTTTGGCACAGTGGCTGCAAAGATGCCTCCTATATTTCTTTTCAACCTACTCCTCTTGCTGCCTGCTGATGGCTGTGGCATGCCCAGATCTGGTACTCAAACTTCTTGGTTTCTAGCTATTGCTGTGCAGGAGGGGAGGCAGGGAGAGGAACAGCATCTGCTGAACTCCTCTTCCCTTTGCCTAGTGCCTATTTCCAATGCCCGCTTCTGCCTAGAAGTGCTGGCACCAAATTGCAAGCAGCCCAGTTCTTGTGCGTTGCAACTGATTCCCGCAGGTTTCAGAATAGCAGCTGTGAAAAGGCAGTTTTCAGTTTGTTGCTGTGTGGGGGAAACTCTGAGCAGCAGGAAAGGCAGAGTGTTTGTATGTGGGTACCAGGCTGCATCAGCTTAGGCTTGTGTTTTGAAGGTTATTTTCACAGCCATAAGCGTTGAAGGCTTTTCATTTTTTGTTTAAAATTCTCTAGAAGTTGATGGTACTTGCCCAAAAGAATTTATTTCTGGTTCTTATTTATTTTGCAGCGAGAAGATAAAGCATATGCTTCTCTTCAAGCATGATTACTTGTATGCATAAGTTTAAGAATGTTCTTGAGTGTTTTTCCTGTCAGGAAGGGGAAAAGCATTAATTAACAGCATTGTGAAGAATGAACAGAGCTACAGTGAGTACTTTTTTAACTACATGACCTGGTGAAGAAAAATTAGAAGAGAAGGTGATTGTGCAAGAATTTTTCTCCAGCTCTGTTTCCATTTTTCTCTCGCACATTAATTATTCATTCATGTTCAGTTATCTTGGCTGTGGGATTTTTGGAAATAGAGGCCGGCAGCATCTGTTTAATGAAAGTGCTGGACGGATACTCTGAGTGATAGTATAGACAGACAAAAAAAAATAAATCCTTAGGATAGTACTTTGAGTAGACTTGTTTGGGCCACAGACAAGGATGTGGAAGAAAGGACAAAACTCAGTGTATAAATGAGATCTCCAAAGAGATGATGTATATCTACAAAGATTAGGGGAGAAATAGAAATCAGTGATGGAGACTTTCATGGACTGAGTTGAAGGTATTGAGAAAGTACATGGAACAGAATTAATTCTGGAATAGAGGAACTGTTCAGCAAGGACAATGAAAAAGTTAAGAGGAATGAATTTGTAGCGGAGAAATCCACTGGTCGCAAGAGTTATGATTTCAGTATGAAACAGAAATGAAGGAGAAACATCTTGAGTATAAGAGTTTGCAGGAAAGATAGTGGGCTAGGGAAAAGAGATAAGGATTAGGCTGGAAAAAAGTGAATAGTCTGAATATCCATGTCAGCATAATACAGAATAGCAAGGGCCAAGAGTTGATGAGAAACTTAGTGCTTAGAAGTAGGAGCCAATGGAAATCAGAATGGTAGGACATAGTACATTTGGGGAAAAAAGTATTTTTGGTCCCATATTTTTTTTCTGCAAAAGGTTGCAATTGGTTTATGTGTCTAGGTTTTTCTTATGGTGAATTCATGAAATTTCTTTAAAAAAAAAAAAAAATCCACCTCCAGGCAGTCCGCACCAAATATTTAGCTTGCTGGCTTTTGCTGGGGAGTATCCCCAACTTGTGTCTATTGCTCATACGTTCCTTCATTTATTTCTAAATTATGTATTCTGAGGCCTTGTAGCAAGGTACTGGCATCCGTTTCTTGTTCAAAAGTGCTCTACAAATGTTTCAATTCTGTTTAATACATCAAATATGCATTAGTGTTAAAATATTAATATTGACCACTTTTATTCATTATTTTTTTTTGATCTCCTTATGGATGGAGCATAAGCAAAGAAAATAAATTAAAAAAAAGTGGTTGTTTGGTATAGATCTTTTACATTAAATCATCTTAGCAATCAGTTCCCCCTCTGACTGTTTTCCTTCCTACAGTGTCATTAAAAGGCAGAGAATTTTTCAGTCTCTTACCAGTGGGGACCAAAGAGCAACAAATAATGATATTATTTGGAGAGGAAAGTTAGTTAACAAACTCCATTAGAAATTTTTGTTTCTATTAATCTTCAACTTGCAGAGTTGGAGTATTTGCCTGAATAGACACCACAGCCTGCAGATACACCAAATGCAGTATCATTCTCATAACCACATATATGCTGCAAACGGTAGAGGTTCTGAGCGTGCTAGTACGGGGTTATGAAGCGATTAGAAGCATTTTTGCTTAAATATTCTTTAATATAAATTCTACCAAACTCATTGGTATGGTTTTGGGTTCTTTTCAGAATGTTTTGGCTCGCAAATTCAATTACTTTAAAAACATCACTTGAGATTTTCAAGGCCAACTTTTAAAGTTGTCTTTCTCTGCCATCCAAGTTTTTAGGTATCCTTACTCAATGCTTCCAGGCCTTTTTCCATGATAATAAATGTTAGAAAATGACTAGCTATGTTTTGTGTATATAAGCCTTCTGTTTTAGTACTTGGAACATAAAAAAATAAACATCCTATAAAGGTAATCAGGGAATTATGAGATCTGGCAGCCTGTGGATATATGGATATATTTTGCTCGCGTGTTGCTGAAAAGGAAATAAATTACAAAGGTTCATTTGTCCCTTCCTTGCCCCCAACTCCCACACACTGGGGCAGGGAATTTTAGGAGTAGTATTCGCTGTTTAAGACCTCTTTACTTTCTAAAGTAAAAAGCTGGCTGGAGCCAGCTTTTACTTTTTTTTTTTTTTGGCTGGAGCACCTCTCCTATGAGGACAGGCTGAGAGAGTTGCGTTTGTTCAGCCTGGAGAAAAGGCGGCTCCAGGGAGATCTAATTGCGGCCTACCAGTACCTGAAGGGGCCTACAGGAAAGATGGTGAGGGACTGTTTATCAGGGAGTGTAGTGACAGGACAAGGGGTAATGGGTTTAAGCTGAAGGAGGGTTGATTTAGATTAGATGTTAGAGAGAAATTCTTTACTGTGAGGGTGGTGAGGCACAGGAACAGGTTGCCCGGAGAGGTGGTGGATGCCCCATCCCTGGAAGTGTTCAAGGCCAGGTTGGATGGGGCTTTGGGCAACGTGGTCTAGTGGAGGGTGTCCCTGCCCATGGCAGGGGGGTGGAACTAGATGATCTTTGAGGTCCCTTCCAACCCAAACCATTCTATGATTCTATAAATTGCAAGGAAGGACAGTGGTACACTGTGAACAGGGCTGGTCCTTGTGTGGCTCTTCCCCAAAGTTGCCTTGGAGCAACTGGATTACAACAGTCTTTCTGCTACTTTAATACAACTTGCTGTCTGCGGAAGAAAAGCATCATGTAAGAATGAGAAGTATTATTTATTTAAAATGGCAACAAAATTATTCAGATTTTCACTAAACCACTAGCTGTTTTATGTGTTCTGGATATTTAAATGCCTAATAGATTATTAAAAGATTCATTTACAAACTACAGTTGTTAGTCAGAATTCAGTCTGGAATGTGCTTCAAGAGGTCACAGAGATGTGATAAAATTGGTAAACTGGTGAAAGCCTCCATACGTGACCCTCTTGCTGTATTACAAGCTGTATCTGTTACAAGTGCACTTAATTCCACAGAGCAGCACACGAGGGAAGGAGGCTGTACGGGCTGGCAGAGTTCTTCCCGTGTTATAAAAATCTGTTTCTAAACCTGACTGCTGTATTTTGCTAATCCATACCTGATGGTTTTGGGCTGATGTGCAGTGATCATGGCTACTGTCCAGTAGCTGCAGAAATACAATCTGCTGAGATAATTGAGATTTTTAAAAAGTAAGACCACCCCCAAAGGTAACACACTTAATCAGTGACAACGTCATCATCACTGTTTTAGCTTGGATCAGGAATGTGCTTTAAAGTCACCCTCCTTGAAGAGTTCTGGTTTGGACTGCATGGATATGACTGTGTGGGGAAAGCTAAATCAGAAATTACATTCTGGGAGCACATTAAGTCTGTGCAACTGGACTGAGGTAAAGCCTCCTGAAATGCATTTAGGGTGGGTGTTAGGTTCTCAGCATGAACCGCTTCGTTGTACAGATGCACTTTTCTGGCGTCACACTGCTTGCCGGCATAGACGTGACTTCAGAGAGGGTCAGAGAGATTTAAAATACAGGAACTAACACAGAGTCAAGAAAGAGAGACGGAACTTAAATGAGATAAATAGCACAACAGGGCAGTCTTGTTTCTGAGCCAGTAAAGCAGGACAGAATATGCAATGCAAACATAAAAACAGCTGAAGTAACAAAGTAATAGAGTCTTGCTATGTCTGAAGTTAATTAGGGGCAACAAACGGCCCCTAATTACTAAAAGTGTGGGATCCTCGGCAAAGCTGCCTGGGATACTAATTAAAAGAACTGATTATAAGAAATAGAATGCATAATTAATGACTGAGAAATCATTTTCAAGAGTATCTTCAGACAGCAAATAAAGTGCCCTTGGAAAATATTGTGACACCGTGAGCCATCCACTGAATCTAATTCTGCAGATAGACCTGAACTGATTTGCAAGAGGTTGCTGTGCTTATACTTTCTAGTGCTGAGGTAGGGATTAATGGGGGCAGAATGACTGGTAGAATAGGAATAGTATTTCCATTTTAATATCAAATACTCTCTTAGATTTTTTTTTTCTTTTAACGTATGACTTCAATAGAACCTGGTTATGAAATATGCTGACATACTTTAATAGTTGGCTTTGCAATACTCTGCTGCTCGTACAGTTGAGCGAGGTCTTTAATGCTCAGAGAAGGCCTTTGCATAGCAGCCTCTCTGTGTTGATTAGTAGCATGTGTATGTGTGGCAACTGTTTGCTGTCAAGTGTACGGGCTGCCAAATGGACTGTGATTTCTCTTTTCTAGGTTCTTGAAAAAAAATAACAATCTGAAAATTACATCTGACAAAACAAAAATGGAAGCTTAAAGATTCTTCCTTGAAACCCACCCTCAAAACCAAAAAAACAAAACTAACCTGATTAATGAGGTTTTTATATCCTAAGCAGTTTTTTAAAGAGGCTAGTTAGGGGTTAAGTTTTATCCAGGCACCTGTTTGGGTGTTCCTGCCTAAGTGTGCACTCCTGAATTTATAAACTTGAAATGTTTTTAATAGCCCTGGTCCTCAATTACTTTGACATGATTATAGAAACTTAGATTAGGAATTACAAAGCTATAAATACTTGGAAGCATAGAACCCGATGTGTAATTTCCTTTGCTGCTTCTAAGCACCTGCTGGAGGCCAAGGTGGGAAGCTGAGGTGCCCCAAAATTTGGGGGTGAGCATGGAGGCAGTCAAGAGGGACATGGGTGCCTTTAAGTAATTAGGCTGTGTGACCAACCCACTGCCATGTGACGCTCCTCCAGACAGGCATTACATTTAATTCTCACCAATCAATGTGTGATCATTGCTGTGAGTCCCCCTTTATGTGAGATTCATGTTCACAGAGGGAGCAGACCCAGAACTGAAATATCCGTATCTTCCATCGTGTCTTTTACTTGTTCTGGGATTCAAGAAGTTGATCAATATCTCTTTGGTCCCAAAAAGTTTGTGTGTTGTAACTCTGAATGTATTCATGTACTGGAAGAGGGGAAACTATTGGCTCGTGTACGCCTGAAGTGCGACCATGTCCACGCTGTGTGGCTGAAGTGTGTGTGTGTGGGTGGTGGTGTGTGGGTGTGGGTGCATCCTTGCTTCCCTGCATGCTGTGGTTCTGCCAGATTCCCTATGGGAGGTGAAAAATACGCGTATGTATGGTTATATATAAAAGGAGAGAGAGCGTGTGTGTGTATGCGTGAGAGGGACAGGGAAAAAAGCTATAGATACTGATACGAGGGGAGCAGAATGAGTGTTCCATAGCATGTTGTGATCTTATTTGTTTTAAAGAGGTTACACATAGAGTGTAAAATACTGAATACAAGTCATTCAATACTGCTGTGTTTTCGGGAACATCTTTTTCTGTTTGTTGTTGTAAAAATTGTAAATTGCCATTTATTTTCTCTAAAAACAAACAACACCCACTCTCCACCCCTCCAAACCAAACCAAAACAACAAACCCAACACCCCAAACCCTGCAGATCTGTATTTCTGCCTTGGCTCAGTTTGGTAGCTACGTCGTGTATAATGAAATTCCTAACCCTTGTGATAAAGAAGCAAAGATGTTCTTGTGGCTTCTGTTAACAGTAAAGGTTTTATTTTTTATTGATACTGAATTTTCAGAATTGATCTGATTCCTTAGGGCTAGCTCAGAGTGTGCCCTGTTGAATACAGTACACTGAATTTCTACTTTTCTGCTCTTTAAGTCTTACAGGCATAAGACTTAAATATCTTATTTGGTTTTGTCTTTGAGGATGGATTTATACCTTGGCTACAGAAACTTGCTCTGGATTGAAACATAGCATATGTATTCTCACTGTGAAGGATAATTTATTTTCCTAATTTGATTCAATTTGTATTCTTTTTCCTACAGAGGAAAAATAATTAGTTCCAACAGGAAAACAGCTATCCTGATTGTGTGGTTAAAAAAAAAAACAACACAAAAAACCCCAACCAACAAAACAAACAAAATATTACCCCCCTACACTGCACGACTGTGCAGATAGCTCTTACCTGTTTCTCACTGATTTTAGTGAGGCTACTGAGCAACTGACACAGCTGTCATGAGCCACTCTTTGGGGGAAAAAAAAAAGAGTTGGCCCATTTTATTTCTAATAGTGATGTAGTTAGAGTGGAACAGCTTCTTCATATCAGTGACCAGAATCACACCACCTCAGCGCTAATAAGATAAATGGGGTAATGCATACTTCCTGATTGTAATAGCTGGAGTGCAATGTAGACTGAGAGACTGAGTGAAGAGGTGTGAGATGTTGAAGCTCTGAGCAATACAGATGGTCAGCAAAGCAAATCCGTTTCAATCCATAATGGAGAAAATGGAGAAGCTGGACAATGGACAGAATTGCATAATAACATCAGAAGACAATAGGTAGCCTCTAACTTTTTCTTTCAACGAGGGTGAAGGATTCAGAGTGAGAAACTAGATCATTTTGTCAATGGAGTACCCATCCTTGGACAGTATGTGCATTTGTGTGTTTAAGGCAGTTGTCAGGGAATATTTATTCACTACAGCCATTCATATGAGTAAGCAGAAAAACAGAATTTATGGTACTATCAAAATTGTAAAACTGTATCAAAATGCTTTTAAGTTGCTTGCTAGTTTTAAGCCTCATAATTTTAAGCCCAATAAAACATTGAAATAATTTTTGGGGCTTTTGTGTAACAAATAAATAAATTAGTGCAATCGGTGCAGAAGAGTGAGAAGGATTGGAATGGACTAAACTAATATAGTTTTAAAGAGGGGATGGCATTTAATGCAGGAGGTTTTGGGGTTTTTTTAAGAGGAGTCATAAACTGGTGGATGCTTTGAGATAGGCTGAGTTAGGGACACCATTTCTGATGCAGTAGTTTCGAAGCAGTTTCATGTGTGTGTTTGCAAATTGTGTGCATACAACTTAGGGAACCAAAATAAGGGCTTTTTCTAAAGGGTAGCACAAATAGCATATCTGTAGGTTTTCCCTCAATATATTGTTTTTGTGTTAAAATAGGTATTTTATCCACCTGCCAGTTCAGAAGATTCTTTCTGAATCACAAAGTGGTTATCAGGAAATAGCACCACTACTGCCAAACAGCTCCACTACCATATTTATGCCTTTAGTGATGCCTGTTTAATTAAATGCTTCACTTTTGACAGAACGTGTAGTAAGGTAGGCTAACAAAGCTGTTGTGCCTCAGGTACACCTAGTAAACAACCTGGCATATATCATGGCTGAATGAAATTACTGCTTTGCTGTGAGGTGGAAAGCTTATCTTGCAAAATTACTGCAAAGCTGGTGAATGTCTTCAACGTACAAGCAAGTTGCTGTGTACCATAGTTTTACAACAAATGGGAAGGGACCTCCTGGGTCGAGGCGGTCTCATCTCCAAAAAAGACAGCTGTTGTCTCTTTCATAAGCAGGTAAAACTTCAGTTAGTAGGTATCCCCACTGTTTTTCATTACTCTGTTAGTTGTGAGACTTCTGTTTCCTGACTGAATGCATTTGCAGTTTGTTTTATACCCACTTGCTGTTCTGTCAGCTCTCCTCTTCATTTAAAATAACAGCTTTTTCTTCCTGAAGGATTTAATTGAGGATGGTGTCTCATTCTGCTATATGAAACAGTCCAAGCTCTGAACTATCCCTCAGGCAGTAGTCTCTCTCCTCTGATTTTTAATGGCCTTCCTCTGTATGTTTTGCAGCTGGAATGAATGCACCCTCCTTCTCATGTCACCTTTCACCTTAGCACAGTGCCTGCGGCACGCTGAGGCAGCACATCCAGGCCTTCAGCTCAGAGCAGCCAAGGAGAGCGAAAATACCGCAGAAGTTCCTGTGCGCCCTGGCCTGAAGTGTGGGACTCTGAATTACACCCCATTTCTGTACTGCAGCTCCCATGCTGGCTGTGTTTTCCAGTATGGTTTTTTTTATCCACTCTGTGTGTTAGTGCATCCCAGCCTTGAATTTCAAAATCAGAAGATGCCAATGTCATGTTCCTGTTTTCTCTGTCATGACAAGTATGGAAATATTGCATTTATGTTTAATTTGCAGGTATAGCCCTCCAGATCTTTGCACCTACCTTTCTGGAGGGCTGCTATTCCTTCTTTAACACTTACCCGCATGTTTTTATGGACCTTTTTTTTTTTTTCCTCTTTGTGGCAGTATCTCAGCTGCTTAACTGTTGTCTAGATAAGATCTACAGCATTCTTTTAACCAGAAAGCAAGAATAAAATGCAATCGAATTACTTGCTTTTATCATCTTTTAAGTAATTCTGGCAAATCTGTGACTTTGTGTGACTAATCCTTCCCATTCTCGGTCAGATGTTGCCCCGTTACCCTGATTCTAACTTTATTTTTATCTTTCTCCTGAGTCTGTGCTCCTCTGAATATAGAGACCTGCTGCCTGCCTTGGAAGAAGGTTTTTTTGGGTGGTGCTGGACAACTTTCACACTCTTGTTTTAAAGACCTTCCACGCCGCCTCATTCAGGTCTCCCAACTCTTCAGTCTAGATGACTGAACTGACTAACTCCTCTTAATTCCTTGACATAGAGAATAAATTATCACTTCTCAGTTTCCAGGCTAAAAAGATCTTTCTCACAAAATACAAACTGCTGAGACTGGATTCGTGTTCAATAACCATGCATATCAGCAAGCTCTCAAAATAATTAAGTGCTGCAGTGATAAAGAACAAAGACCGTTCAGTGGTGCAATTCATATGGATTCAGTTGCAGCATTGCTGTATGCTTTCCTTTTAATTCGTTTTTTAGTCCAACTGCTATCAGAAGTCCTGAGTCCAGTAAGCTTCTAAAAAGGCTGTTTCTGGCATTCTGCCCTGGCCACATTTGGCACGCTGCAGAGCAGAGTTTAACAAACATCTGTTGGGTCAAGCTTTTCGTTGACCACAGGAGGTTAAATGGTCAGGACATGCTGATTTCTCTACAGAATGTGCCTAGACTTGTGAATTTTTACTATACTTTTGCATATGGCATGAATGCTTGTAGCAGACAACATATATAACAGTGCAATTATGCTGCAGCATTTGGAGTTAATTCTCTCCTCTAAAATATTATCCAGTGTACTTCAGCCAATGTTTTTGTTTTCATACCCACTGACTCGTATACACATTGGCTTTCTGTGCAACAAAAGAGATGATAGATTTGTGCTTCCTTCCTAACTTCCTTTGACACCACGACTTTGTGGTTGAATAGAGCACAACAATTTGTGATTTCTGGGTCTACCTCATCTTTTATCCTGCCTGTAGTGCTATAATTCAGGCGTCTCCCAACATTGGAAAGTTGCAAGAAGCCTTGGCCTGTTTGCCTTACTCTTAGTCAGCACTTCTAAGTAATTATAATTTTTGGAAAAGCTGGTACCAGGAACATGCTGTGAATTATTCTGAAGGTCAGTCATTATTTCTGTGCTTCCTGGGAACCGTGCTTGCGCTTGTGCTAGGGACTGAGTGAATCCCTTGGAAGCTCTGGTTCTTGTCCCTGTGAGGTTGACTTGCACTAAGTTAAGCAAACCTCATTCACAACTCTCTTCCGCTTCTCTCATTCCTCAACTATACTGGATTTTACAGAACAGCATATAGGACTTTTCTTTTGGTTCAGGATTGTGTTGTCTGGCCCTCTGCACTAGAGGGAAGAAAAGGGGGAAAGAGGCATCCTGTCAGATTAACTCGGTTTTCTCAGTAAAAGAGCGTGGAACGGGGAGCTGGAGGAAGGAATAAGCTCAACCTCTCCCTCTGAATGCTCTGATTTCTGTATGTTTCAGTCCTTTGTTGTTATGCCCTCTGCTAAGTATTGGTCCTCTACCATCACTTTGCAAATAATAGAAATATTGAAAGTTGTTTTTTATCTGAAGTTTGGAAAGGAAATTGCATCTCCAGAATGCTCCCCCGTCTCCATTCACTATGCAATAACTATGCGAGTGTCAGCTCTCTTCCTCTGGCATGTTCCTAATCACCATGCCATTTTTTTTCTGTGACAGTGGGAGAGATAGAGATCAAGAATCCTATTCTGTTGCTTTTGGTTAGATACATAAATTACCAGCACAGTGTGTACTGAAATCTTCTTAAGCAGCTTTTGCAGTATAAAAGATAATTTACTCCTGACTTAAACGAGAAAGGCCTGTGCTGAGCATCTAAAGATCTGTGGCTGAACCCCTCCTGGTGATGCGAGAGGGAAGGGTACTTGATAATTGCATGTAACAAGGTTAGTCTGATTTCTTTTTTTCCAAAACTGAATTGTTACTGTTAGAAAAATTCCCGTTAAAGCAAGTGGATATTGTAAAAAAACAACAAACAAATGAAAACCCAACCTCTAGATGATGCAGTGTTTTGGGGAGGAAAAAAAATGCAGTCTTTCCATTCCTACTAGTTGAGTAAGCCTTTGGTGTCACTTCAGACACTGATGGGTTGACTAGATGCTCATTTGAGTTAACTCCTCAGAGGTTTAAAAATACATCTGGAGACACTGCATTTTCTTCCTACAGCTTATGGCTCCATAATCAGAAAGCTACAGTTCACCTGCCTCCTAAACTTATTGTAAAACCACCTGTGAAGAACTTAGTGGTGAATTTATTTCAAGGTAAGGCAGGGTTTCTTCTTCTGTGTGAACGTAAATGAAAGACCTAAGGACAGGAGATAAACCCTGAACATACACTGTGGCTGATCAGTGGGTTCTCATTGGATTTAAACCAGGTCGTAAGCTGTTTGGAGGAGAACGCTGACAGCTTCCTCGCCACGTTTAAATACAGTGGAAGGAAAGACACTGTCACTCACACACCTGAGGGGGAGAGCAGTTTGTTATTTTTTCTTGGCCATAGATGGAGATGGACATGACATGTTCACTGGGAAGTGAAGCATATTGACCTACCAATTTGGGATTTTGTCCTTGTTGCTTGTACCTTTGTGTTCCTGCTTTGTTGTGGTGGCCAGGTGACATGCCCATCTCCTTTCCCTGGGCTCCCTGGTAGTGCTCCCCATCACTATAAATGCTCTATAAATGCAGACTTTTAGTGGTCCATGTTTGAAAGTGTCTTTATTCTCCCTTGGGTCTGGATTTTACAGTTTTCGTTCTACTCCGGTAATTCCCCCGTTGGTCCGTTTTTGTTAGGCTTGCCTTTGAGCATGGTTGTTGTCAGCAGGGAAAGCTGGGACACTTTCAGCTGACTTCCTTTCATTGTTCCTTCCAAACATCTGATGTTATCTCGTCTGCCTTCATGTTATTAAATATGTGTCCTGTCTTGGAATCACTTAACCTCCTCCCATTCACATGCCTGCAATGCCCTGCTCAGATCCTGACCTTTAGGGAACACGAGCAAGCAAACTTTTTCTGTATCAGTGGAATTTTGGACAAGTAGACGCTCTATGAATATATTGTGAAGTTGTAACTAAGCATTTACAGAGAGTAATAGCTTTAAGACTATTTTCTTCTTTTCTTTTTTTTTTTTCTCTTTAAGAAGGGAACAAAAAATGGTCACACCGCTAAGCTCTAATTACAGTAGCTTCAGAGAGACCTGCTTGATTTGCCTTTTGAGCTCTGCGCTGTGTCAGGTAGGTTTTGATCAAATGTGTTCCTGCCAGCATTCAGTCATTAGCATTCAGTCTAAGTTAGTCACCAGTGAATTATGGTCTGTGATATGGTCCAGGTCCCATTGCTCTAGTTCTTTTTCTCTTTATTGATTTCCATTCTCGTTTTCATTATTGCCCTGGTCTCTCACTGCGTGTTTCCTAGTGCTTTTATTTTATAGCTTTTCAGAATGAATATCCATGAGTCATGATTTGAAATAAAATGCTAATAATAACATTATGCAACATTTTGAAATAAACATTTCTGAGATTGTTCCTTAAGCTTTTTAAGTGGTAGACTTTGAGAAAAATCATACCACTCTGCAATGATAAGGCAGTAGAGGAAAAAAAAAAAGGAGCTGGTAAACTTTAACATTTTAATTTAAATACCTCATTCTTGAAGAGGTTTTCCAGCATCTGGCAGAGAGAGAAAATTTTCTTGGCCATTTCCTTTAAGCAGAAATCAAGTAATTATCACTGGAACAGAATTAAAAATATGATATAATTGTATGCTTTTTCCTAATTTACACAGATCTGAAAAATGGCTAAATAGTGTCATGTCCCCGCCCTGGGTTCCTGTCTTTATCAGTATTTAAACATCAAATGTCAGCTCCTCCTCATTGTCCGGAGGAACATAACATGGTATGGCTATGGAGCCAGCTGTAGCATTAAAATAGGTAAGAAAGAGCATGGACTATTACGATACTCAAAACTTGATATTTTTCCACAGTCTCTAGTCAGCTGTTGGGTCTACGTTTCTGGATTTGTTTGTAGACTGGGAGATTTCCCCACTCCCCTTTACTTCACTGGTTTGCTTCTCCCTGGAAGTGGTATTTTTAAAGACCTACTGATGGAAGTGGGGAGCACTTGTGGTAAAAATTTTTGTGTCCCTTCTCTTCCTTTTCTTTACAACAGCTGTCTTGAAACTCAGTGAGATTTTGGGATGCAGCTGCCGATGTTTCAAGATATGCTTTGCAGCAGTGCAGCTCCCATCCTCACTCCCAATTTTTAATGAAATAATTGAGATATAATGTAATCTGAATATTATAATTTTGATAGTTAGTTTCCAGGAGGGAAGTCTTCTCAGCTGTGCTTGCTGTCATTGAGGAATAGCAAATCTGGCAGCAAGTAACTTGCTGAAGTTGCTGAATAAAACTTTGGGTTACTTGTCTTTAGTTTGGGGTTTTGTTTTTTTTTTTGTTTGTTTGTTTTAAACAAATCCTGCAAGAGGAGAAAACTATCTCGTATCACTCTTACCTCATGGTATTTTCATGTATTCATTAATGTTTTTGCAGAGAGATTGGTATATCGGACACTTTCTGAGCTTTGGTCCTTTGGTTGACATATTTGAAAGCTTTTTACCTGTGCAGTTTGTTCTCAGCAATGCACCTCAGTGTGATACGTTATTATTTAGAGAGAAGCCCTCTGCTCACTCTGAGCAAGGCTGTAGACAAGAATTTGAGAAAGAAATTTAAGACTAAAGAAACTTACCTTTTTTTATAAACTTCTTCCTACCTTCAAAAAAACTTTAAAGTTCAAGACTTACGCTATCCTCATTTTGAAATACTATCAAAACATATTTTAAAGCCCTTGAAATTTATGGCTCAAGGTCTAAGCTTATCTCTGTTTATTACAGGATGAAATTTTTATTTAAGGCAAATTGCCTCCAGCCTATCATGAAGATCTTGCATCTTCCTCTAGAGAACCTAGTGCTAGCCATTGTCACCGGCAGAGTACTGGGCTAAACTGGCTTAGTCCAAAATGGTGTGGAAATGCTTTTGACTCCGTAAGTGTCTTGGTTGAAGCAAATGAGCAAATCTTGAATTTTAAGCAGTACTGTGACATTCTGTAAAAGCTACCCATGAACTAAATATGTACAGGAAGATAGGCAGAAACTGTAAAATGGCTGGCATGTCGGTTTCTGCATGGTCCTCAGTAGTAATCATAATGAGAAATTTTGGAGGCATGTGTAAATGATGATACATCAGTTGTCTTTATTTTTGGGAAGATGTATAGGATATACTTTCTTAACTGTCATTGCGAACGAGGTCTAATGTCATCAGGAAAGGGGAGAGGATGGAGGTGCCTCAGTTTTGTCTGGAGGTTCAGTTATCCTTTGCTACAAAGTTGGTGGAACTGCTAGTCTGATCGCTCAGCAGGCAAAAAGTGCTCTTGAGACTTGAAGATTACAGCCTTTCTGTCCTACTTCCTACTCTGGAGGGCAGCTTGGGGGAAAGCCCCAGGAGTGGAAGCAGGGCCTGTAGGTCTCCTGTTCAAGGTGACTGAATGAGGAGCAGGCTAAGTATTAGCAGAGGAGTCAATACAGGCAGATGAGAGGGTGAATAATTTGTTCTCGGGGAGGCAATCTGGATTTTCCTTTACTGGTAGCGACGGACACCCTTGCTTGAATGTTTTGACTTGGGAGAAAACTGCAGGAGAGTTAGCAGAAAAATTAGGAAAGTTATCAGATCATTTTTTGGCATAATTGTTCAGAACTCAGTATACTTTTAGTTTGGATAGGATAGTGTTTCCTAGAAATTTACATTTTTTTTCAAAAATGAATTTAATTGGTTTTACCTGTTTTGACAACAGTGCCTCTGAAGGTCAGACTAAAACCACCCCCAAAACCCATCCTTTTTTTTTTTTTTTTTAATTCTTCTGCTTTCATGATACTCATTTAGTCAAATTAATAGGAATTACAAAACTGTTGGTGGATGGGAGCCTACGGTATATGACTGTGAAGATAAAAAGCAATATTAGAGAAGGGACAAGCATCTGAAAGACTTGGATAATATAAACACTGGTACCAGTCATTAGTTGTCTGAGACAAATGTGTCATTACTTGACTTTAAAATGCCTGTTGACGTAATATACAGCTGAGCAGTTACTAATTGGCCTGTGACATAAGAGCAGTGAGATAACCTGGAAGTAATGAAAGGACTTCAGTGTTGTTTGCATGAGCCCATACCACTGTGAATGGCAAATACTGCACTGAAAATTAGGTGTGTGGCAATAGCAGCCCATGACCAGATTCTAAATATCTTTTTTTCCTAAATCTATTTCAGCCTCCTGTCCAGAAATAGGTTTTCTTTCTGACTGCTGTCAGAAATGGACAGGCTGCAAATTTATCCTCATAAAATGTGTTCATAAAGCTGGCTTAGAGGGAATTGTTGATTTTTGCTAGGTGTGTTCCTCTTGAAAGAACAGTCATGTACTATTCTTATGTTTATATAAGATTTCTGGGTGGAGGAGAAGAATACTTGGCTTTAAGCCAGATGCCTCATGGAGAGTGTGAATTTATTCTTTAACATGTGACTCTGGGAGTTCACTGTATATAAGCAACACACTCATTGATAAATTTTTTAGGTTTTTTTTTGTTTAGATTCTTTTGTAGCAGTTGTTCATAGGAGCAACATGGTGTGGCTAAATATGTCTGAAAACCCCACATCTTCTTGTTAGAGGTTAGGAATTTGGGATGGATATGCATTACTTCTGTAGCTGTGAAAGTTAGCAGAAATTGAGATCGAATACTGGGGGAAAATCTGCTTGTTGAAAGATGAGGTGATGTTTACAGAACGCTTACAGAATCTTTGTTTCTTTTCCTTATTTTTCTGTTGTTTGACACTGTTTATAATTAAATAATTAATTAAATATGGTTATGAAAACTTCCAATTTTTTGCTTACCCAGAATATATTTTCTAAAGTAAGAGAAGCATTGGTCCTGAAGTGTTAACTCCCCTTAAGTGTGGCTTTTCTACAAGTGGTAGTGTATTGTGGATGTGGTAAGCATGCTGCTGTCTTGTCATGAAACATCTGGTATTTTGGGTAATAAAATGCTCCACTTTCAAAGTATCTTGTAACCTGTGATGCTGCTTCAAGATGGAAACTGAGATGTATAAAGTTTTGTGTCAGCCTTTCTAGTGACTGTACAATATTTGTCCTTCATGCTATGAATGAAACTGTGTTCCTTATGCTCCCGTAGGCTGCAACTACCCTTCATGTATTTTACAAATAAAAGCTTGGAAAACATTTTTAGGTATTTACAAAAATACCTAATTATTGTAAATTACAAAATGGTTCATACAGTAGGATTATTTCTCTCACCGGATGGGTGAAGAGGCTTTATTACTTCTCGAGTGCTGTAATGTTGAAGTGGCAGATATTGTCACATATGTAGTCAGTGATTCAGAAATGAGTTAGCTAGTTGTAATGTTTTTATTTAACTGGGTAGATCGGTGTGTCACACCAGAAGAAAAGCTTGGGAAGGGAGGAGGTTCAGTAAGATCTGTAAATTTGGGCACCCATTTAGTTTGACTCCCATTTAGTTAGTGGTGATCTGGTCAGCGGAGGCTAGTGTCTGTCAGTTCATTCATTAGGTTATTCACTCATCTGGGCCATTTATGAGGCATCTGCAGTAGAGCGAGGTGACTTGCTTGCTTGGCTACGTTGGCTGCATGGGTAAGATCCCCACTGAGCATCTGGGGAAATTTGAACACTTCCAAGGATAAAGACTATGACCTCTCTGGACATCTCTTCTGGGGTTTGACCACTTGCATGGGGGCGGGATGGGGACATTCCATACATCTAGAGAAGAATATCCCATGCTGAGTTCTCCAGCTGTTGGCAGTGTAGGTAGGACACAACTGCGTGGATCTCTGGCTTGTGGGAAGTGCTGAGCTGGGGTGTGATGGCTGCAACCCAAATCATGGTAAAGAATGTGTATCAGTGTGATTGTCATAAGGAAATATGTCCTGCATCCTGAAATATTGCCAAACTGTTTGCAGTATAAACTGTAACTAGAGTTGAATTTGGGTGTTGTATTCATTTTGCTGGTCTGCTACATTTTTACAACATTGTGTTTTTCATGGAATCTCTTCCTTCAAGACCAGAGTTCATCAAATCCGAAGTGATTAGGACTCACACAACATTATTTTGCTTGCATGTAAGGGGAGATAAGGGGGGAGGCCCTGAGAAACCTCTGCTTTCTCTTAAGAAAACCAACATCACTTCCCAAAATGATGTCCTCGTATTTACTGGGACAAGCACCAGGATGAAGCTGCTCCATTTAATTTTGGCCAGGTGATGGGATTTAAAAGTTTCTGATCTATTAGGAGTTCAAGAACTTCTCTGTGAAGGTGAATTTCTATCTATCAACTTGGATCTTTGCTTCCATGCATACATCAGTGTTGCTGTAGTACACTGCTGTGGCCAAGCACTTCTCAGCTGGTGGGCTGGGATGCTCCTGAGTCATGAAATACAGATAGGCCTTAAGTTTGAATGCATACCATGCCCTCTGAAGTCAAGACAATTTTATTCCAGTACACTTGACTAATAAAGACAAGTGTTGTGTCAGTTGGCCACACGTCCTTTTCTGTAATAGATATAAAATAGTTAGAATTAGAAAGTATGTTTATTTGATTAAGAAGTATGATTTTTTTTTTTTAGCTTGTCTTGTGCTTAATGTTGGTAATGATCTGCCCCCTAATTAGGGGGTTATTTTTCCCTGTACCTCTTATATATCTCTTGCAACTTGTTCTGTTGTATTTGAAGAAAAGAGCAGTTGTGCTTTTAGTGTGATATCAAATTATATTAAATTCTATTTAGCAAAATACACTTTTTTAATAAACAATTGTTTGGCCCTGAAAAAGGGCCTTATTCTATAGCAACTAGCTTATTAGTTTGGGGTTGGCTTTGGTGCAATGTCTTTTTTTTAATTGTTTGCTTGTTCAGTGTTGGTTGCCTGCCTGTTCCTATTTTTAGAGCTTTAGAAACACTGTTTTGAAGGAAGTAATCTCTCATGATGAGTTTCCCTTCCTTTTTTTTCCTCCTGCTGGATCCAGTGGTCCTAGAAAAAATACTTCTCCCTAAAATCTCTCTGTAGAGAATGGCTACCACAGCGCTACTGTTTTAGCTTTGGCAGTAGGCCTGTCCAGTTCTTAGCTTTATAAAGTCAGATTTTAGGAAACAATACTGTTTGTTCTACCTATGCTAATTTATTGTCTTGAAAAACAGAATCTCATTCTTTATATTACTTGTTTGCTTTCTGTTTTCTCAAGAGTATTAATCTTATTTTCAGTCATTCTCCTGAGAGAAAATCTTTTCAAGGTAGCTTGCTGCCTCTCAAACCTTTTATAATAACTTCATGCTACAGCTCCTGTTGCTTCACAACATGCTTTCGTATGTTTGCCTTTAAAATAAGAACAGAAGCTCTACCTCCTTTTTGCAGTTTTTAAAAGCAAACTTTCTTGGGATGTGTGCTTTTGAAAATTAAACTTGCAAGTTTCAAGTTTTATTTCAAAGGAAGACATAATGCCTCTATGAGAATGCTTTGCTTCCCTGCAAGCTTCAACTTCTTACACATCAGAAGTGATACCTTGGGGAATCAGTGTTTCGTTCAGAGAAAGAGACATGCAGATCATAATGAATTCTAATATCAGGAAAGATCATGAGGTGGGATTTCTGTATTTCAGTAATGTTAGAGCAGAATTGTCATTAAAAACTTAGTCGTTTCTAGTAATTTTTAGCTGGCTAGCTGTAAAGCCAGGTTGGATTACCAAGGAGTTTTGAAATGTTATGAGACATCTGTAAAAGTGACTTATTTAGTGAATGTAGCTGAAGGTGCACATGAAGTAACTGAAAAAGATGAAAACTAACATACAAAGTTATGTGCTGCCTTTAGAGAATAGGAGCATAATCTGCAAGACCCAAAAGATGATGGAGTATACCTCCAATATTTTAGTAGTCGATACTTTAGAAAAGCTGCGTTATCTTGCTGTAGATGATTCTTTTCATGACCACTTCTGGTCTGTTATCTTTGTGCTGCTGTGGAGCTCACAATCCCTTTTTTCCTCTTCTCTGGGAACCGTGTTCACTTGTATCATCCATGGGACTCTGTAGTAGGTATGCACCATTTTGCTGGAATTTCTGGTTAGAGAAGCTTTGGAAAGTTTTTTAATTGAGTTCTTACTTATTCCTGTGTTCATGGAAGACTGTCGTCTTTTGGAGAATCTAAATGAAGCTGAGGTCATGCAGCTTTTTTGTTGTTGGGTTTTTTCCTTTTTTTAAATTATTGTATGTTTCTCTTTCCTACATACCACTATTGTTGCAAGTTGGTCAGCTTGATAAGCTTCTTTTGGAGCCAGAGTATAAAATACTTTTCTTTAAAAAAAGAACAGAAAGGTCAGAACTTAAATGTTTACATTTGTGACATCTCAAGCCATATGAAAACCTATGAATATGCCTTTTTTTTGTTTAAAAACTGAAACAGAACCCTAACATTATTCACAGGTCCTTCAGGGGGAAAAATAATTTTGATTAGTAATTTCTTCTCAATTGCCTTAACTATGGGGAAAAGTAATTTTGGCATTAGGTTTAATACCTCTCCCTGTTCATGGTTGGGGGTTTCTTTTGGGGGTGGGTTTTTTGGGTTTTGGGGGGGGGGGGGTGTTGAGCCTTTTGTTGGCTTCTGTTTAACTGGCATAAGGACTGCAGAAGTTGAAGCGGTGACCCTACCAGAGCATGCCTGGCGCTCTGTGAGCAGAACTGCCTCCTGTTTCTTACGGATGTGAAATCAGACTTCACCTACAAGAGGACTGAATTATAGCTGTTTGCTTGAACTCAGGCTTGTAACAACAGTCTGCCTTCAGCACAGGAATGTAATTACTTAGAGGAGACTCTCATAGTGGGAACAAGCACTCCATGGGCATAATGTAGCTTTTCTATTGATTTCTCTCTTCGTTTGCTGCAAATCTTACCTTGAAGCGTAACATCCTTCTGAGATCTGCCACTCAAGAATTTGTAAGAGCTCTTCCATCAGTGTTGCTACTGTTCTCACAAGGGTAGAGATGCTTTCGATGTGCTGCCTAGTAGCCTGCTGTGCAAAATCTTTGCTGTCGAAGCAAAGTTCACTTAGGTAAGGGAAAAGAATAAGCTGTTTCAGAGGGGTAAACAAAAGTGTGCGGAGATGTAGTCTTTCAAATAATTACTACTTGTAATACAATGGTCTACAGCACTTCAGATGGTGTAGAAAGCTTACATGTAACTTAAAGCACAAGAACAAATTGGCACCATAATAAATAAATTAATACTTATTGGAGCCCAAACTCACGTCAGACCTGAATGACAGTGAAAAAGCAGCTGAGAAGCTTTATAAAGGGTAGTAGCTAAGAAGATGACATTGCTGGCAGACATGGGTATAGTCCTGTGACTGAAGTCTCCTAACTGTATTAGAGACCCATTGGAACTAGATGATCTTTGAGGTCCCTTCCAACCCAAACTATTCTATGATAAAGGTCTGAGCTGCAGTCTTGGGAAGCCTGGTGTGCAACTTTTGGAGTCTTCACTCTGCCTGAAACAGAGTGGAGCTGCAAGGGGGAAAATTTGGGTACAGGAGGAGATTTGTATGGACCACAGAACAGAGGTGCGAAAACTTTTATTTAGGTAGCTGTTGGAAGGCTAGGATCCCTGTTGCAAGTGTCTTGCGGAGACTTGGTGAATCTCTTTGTTCTGTGTGCTTTCCTCTTTTCCCCATCATCTTGACCTCTCTTTTTCCTTTGAATGAGTACAGGGCGAAATAAATGACTTTTTAAAACCACAGTAAGCTCCTTTTAAAAAAAAATATATTAAGAAGCTGAAACTTTTTGGTGTTGCAGTCTTTTCAGATGGATAGTACAGCGATTATGTTGTCAGAAAGGCATTTTTTGTGCAATCATTTAATTTACTGTGTGGTGGATTTTTTTTTTCCTTAAGTAATTCTTTATCTGTAGAGGACTCCATTTAAAAAACAAAAAGATGAGGGAATGAGAAAGACGCTGTTTTTCAAAAACACTTAAGTGAGCATAGGCGCTCAAAGGCCAAATGTAAATAGTGGTTAGTATATAATGTCACTCAGAGTGATGAATAATCAAGTTACTTGAAAACTGAAAGGTCACCTACCAAATGTCCTTGGTCAATACTTTTATGGAGTCTGAAGTCATTACAGGAGAAATGGAAGCAAGCAAAAACTGAAGAAAAAAACCTGCATTTGATGTATCGTCAAAAAATCCACATAATTCATGGAATGGGTTGCATTCATATTTTTGTATTAATCATAAGATTTATTTGAATTATTAGAGACCATCAAGGATTTTTTTTAAACAACAAATGTCCAATGCAGTAACACTTTCCATAGTGTTTACCGAATTGCATAGTTTACTGGGAAAAGATTTAATATTAATTAATGTGGAACTACAGCTGGCAAAGGGAGACATTTCAAACCTGCTGCAAGTTTGCATTCATTATAAATGATCTCGAGTTTCTTTCATTAAGATTGTTGGTATTTCCTTGTGTCATGGTTCAATGCAACCGCAGTGACTATTTCAAATGATAACGTTTTATCTTCATAGTTTGGTTGTAGGGGGGGAGGTTTATGCTGGGAAGTGGTGAAGGACTTGGTTCCCCCTGCATTCCCCTGCTGGGGAAATTCACCCTTTGATCACATTTTTAATTTTTTTTTTTTTTTTTTTTAGTGGATCACTGCTTCCAGGCTGGACCTTGGGGCTGGCCCCCCATCAGACCCTGCAGTTCCCCTTACCTCCCTGGTGCACCCATGCTGCTGGAGCCCTCTGTGCAGCATCATGCTGGGAGTGTGATGGGACTTGGGCTGCAGCCACCTGGCAGCAGAAGGCACCGGTGGGGGAAGAAGCCTCATGCAGCCTCAAGCTGCGGTGCTGTAAACCTGCCCTGGCAAGTGCTGGGCCCCTCGGGGTGCCTGACTGGCAGCCCTCTGACATCCTGCCTGGTCATTCCCCATTAGAGGGGACGTAACAGTAATAAGAGCACTGTGCAAAACATCATTACTGCCCATGTGGCTGGGGAGGAGCAATTTGCTGCCAGGGAGCATGGGCTGGGTTTTGGCTTTGGTTTAGCCATAGTGGACAGCCTTTCCTTTCTGCCAGTGCTTCCTGCACATAGAATCATAGAATGGTTTGGGCTGGAAGGGACCTCAAAGATTATCTAGTTCCAACCCCCCTGCCATGGGCAGGGACACCCTTCACTGGACCACGTTGCTCAAAGCCCCATCCAACGTGGCCTTCAACACTTCCAGGGAGGGGGCATCCATAGCTTCTCTAGGCAACCTGTTCCAGTGCCTCACCACCCTCACAGTAAAGAATTTCTTCCTAATATCTAATCTAAATCTCCCCTCTTCAGCTTAAGGCCATTACCCCTTATCCTATCACTTGATTTTCTAAAGATTTCGGACAAGATGAGATACCAGAAAATGCAAGTCATTAAGGATGCTTTGAGGGTTTTTTCGGCACGCACTTGTTCTTGTAGGGGACTGTTTGCCCCACTTGTCATCTTCCAATCTTTCACTATCCTCCTATTCTTTCCTTTCTTCATTCATCAGGTCACCTGCTATTTCACCATCTTTGAGTACCTAGTGTCAAGGATACCCTGAGTTGAGGGGACTGGTCTCATTGATTTTTGGGGGGGGGGAAAGACTGTCAAAGGCAGCATTGCGGTTTGGAGTTTTCCCTTATAACTTGTGTTAGCTTGTTAGCTGTGTCAGAGGGCAGGCCAGCACTTGGGTTTTTGGTTGCACAGGGAGGTTCCAGCTTCTGAAGGTTCTTCAGTATACACAGCTGCAAAAGACTTGATTGAGTAGACAGGAGAGTTTTATAGCTGTGCTGGGTTGACCTTGGCTGGCTGTCAAACACCCACCCAGCTGTTCTCTCACTCCCCCTACTCAATAGGACAGGGGGAGAAAATAAATGGAAACTCTCATGTGTCGAGATAGACAGGGAGATCACTTACCAGTTACTGTCACAGGCAAAACAGCCTTGACTAGGGGAGAATTAATGTAATTTATTGTCAATCAGAATAGACGTGGATGGTGAGAAACAGAGATGAAAACTAAAATGCTTTCTGCCCCCATCCCACCTCATCTTTTTCCCAGGCTTATTACCACTCCTTCATTCCCAGCTCAGCTAGCTCTTCCCCCCACCCTGCGTGGCACAGGGGGAGTGGGGGCCTGCGGTCAGTCCACAACAGCTCTTCTCTGCTGCTCCTTCCTCCTCACGCTTTTCCCCTGCTCCAGTGTGGGTCCTTCCCAGGGGCTGCAGTCCTTCAGGAAATACCACATGCTCTGTTGTTGTCTCCTCCATGGGCTGCAGGAGGACAACCTGCTCTGCCATGGTCTGTCAGTGGGCTGCAGGGGAATCTCTGCTCCAGCACCTGGAGCACCTCCTCCCCTTCTCTCACCTTGGTGTCACAGAGCTCTTTCTCACACTTTTTTTTCCTCAGCTCCTCACTGCTGTGCAGCGTCTTACCCGTTCCCAAATACATTTTCCCACAGGTGCTGCCATTGTGGCCGAGGGGCTGAGCTGTGCCCTGCGGGGGGTGGGTTGGAGCCGGCTGGAACCGGCTGTGTCCGGCATGGGGCAGCCCCGGCCTCTCCTCACAGAGGCCGCCCTGCAGCCCCACTGCAGGTGCCTGGGCAAGGATATCCAGTACAATAGCTTGTCTAAAACCAGAAGCTATTTTTATGTAGATGGCAAAATGCCTCTTCTGGGCACGGGGAACATTCTTTTGTCATGCTCTAAAGACCTCTCTCGGCATACAGAGGCATTGCAGCTTTTCCAAGGAGCGTACCTGTACCAGTAGCAGTGGGCATTGCCTGGGCTGCCCCTCAGGCGTTGCTGAATTGCCTCAGTTGCGACGCGGGGTTCACTGCTGGCAGATGTGTGCAAAGTTGTAGCCTAAATGTTTGTTTGAAATTTTTGCTGTGCGATCCAGTTAAGAGGGTTTCCGATATAGTGCTGTCACTCTTGCTTACCATAGCAAAACATCTATATAAGTATGTTTAATCATGCATAAGAACAGCCAGATTTATTAAGAAGTGAACTGTCCATTTACATAATACAGCGATTGCTTATTTATCTGTGGATTTTGTTCTTCTCTATGCATTTGGGATATTTTCTGGTAGAATAATAATCTTGATTACTTTCTTCTGATAACATTTAAATCCATCCTCCTTCCCCTTTTCTTATTTGAAAAGATGTAATTAACTTCTTGGTTGTTTTTTTAGGTCTAGGTTGACTGGATATTACACTTGTTTTTTTAATCTGCTGCGGCAGCCAGAGAAGGGGTAGTGTTCAATCAAGAGCTGCATGGTCCTTTGTCATATTTCTCGGTCGTTGGGCTTTTTTTATTTAAAACAAAACAATTGGTATAAATAATGTGGGAAGAAAAAACAGTAGGCTTTACAGAGATTTCATTTTTTCTTGTCTACCAATAAAAGCTGGGGGAGGGGAAGCTTTTCTGATAAATATAGTCACTTAAACCCCCTTGTATTAAATGTTATTGCTTCATGGTGATTATTGCTATTCTTCATGATTCATCTTTAATATTAAAAAGAGGGAATGTGAGTCGAACTTGGCCTCCCCACATGTGACACTGGACCCGCAGAGGTGCAAAGCAGGCACTGCTCCCTTTGCATGCCAGTGGCGTTGGTGGGGTTTTTATTTTGCAGCATCGGTACCACAAGTATTCATACCTGAACTGGATGTAATTTTGAGGCTGGAACATGAGAGAGCTGTTTTAGTTGGAGGTGTCTTGGGAGGCTACTTATTTGCTTTTTCGCTCTCTGTTTTTATCTGTTACTTGAAGGAGACAAAGAACGTGAATATAAAGGTTTCTGTCCATTGTAGCTTTGATTGGTTCCAGGAGGGGAAATGAGAGCTGTGTTGCAGCACCCTGTCTCTAAAGGTGACCCTGTATTGCTACTGGAGATGAGAGATTGACTTTCATCCCTGCTAGCTTTTAATGTGTCAGGGAAAGAAGAACAGGGGACCATACCTCTTTGGAAAAGCTGAGGGTTTTGGCACTTTATTGCATAGTGGAAATTCTTGCCTTTTCTGTGCTTTCCTCTCCCACCTGATACACTTGAAGGAGTGCTTAGTTTTGGGCTGGCATTGAGAGCTGATAGACAAGCAAAGCTGATGAGGAGAAGGCTGGCTATTGGGGCTGTAGCAGGTAGGGGAGAGCTCGGGGCTTGAGATGTGGGAGAATTGGGGAAGGATGGAGCTCCTGCCAGCGCCTGGACAGCTAACCTCAGTGTTACTTGTACACGGGCGCAGGCAACTTCAAGTCCTACATCCTATGTCTGTCATGGTACACTGTCAACTAAGCTATATTTCTGGATTTCAAGACACTTTTTTTAATTGTACAAAATAGCAGAGAAATCCAGCTAGGTGTATCCAGTAGTCTGATATTCAAGCATACAGAACGGTTTGCATGTGAGCCTGGTTCTGTTCACATTTACATGCCTTCTTGTACTTTCCTGTAGAAAGGAGGAATTAAATTCCTTGGATTACTTTGATGAGTGGAATTCATCCTACCAAGTGGAGATGTCTGGCTGAGTGTGTGTTGTGGGTCACTTTCCATCGTCAGCAGAGGAAAAGCAGGCATTTCTGGGCTGCAGTTTGTCTCATCTGTAGATGTCTGCATTGGGATGAGCAGATTGTGCTATGCCTGTTCATCTCCACTGACTGGAAGGGGCCTAAACTGATGGTTCAGCTGTGGACATAAATATATATTCAAAGACCTCTCAGATTGGATGAATTATGCCTTTGATACTGTCTGTGTATTTTGGGTTGTGCTTTTGAAGGAGAGAAGGGGAACATTACAGCATGCATTGTCACTATTGTGTTAAATTTTATGTAACCAGCTTTCTAAACAGCAGTCATGATGTGTGAGAAGGCTTGGGTTTTCAGAGTTATTTGAACTTCTTGTTGTAGAAGCTTAGTAGATTTTTACTGAGGAAAAAACAGTATCTTATTAATAACGTTTTTCATGCTCCAAGTTTGTCATTCATACAATATTTTAGCAAATGCTTTTTCTCTGTTGTGACTTTTTTTCTACGATGCTTGTAGAAGTATTTAAAATCCTTCTGCAATCTGAGAAAACCTAATAACGTATTTAAAGTCACTAATTTAAACACTTGTTACTGTCTCCTTTTCCTGTTAACGACTGTCTTATTTTGCGTTACTTGAGTGGATCAGGGGCTTTCTACTTGTGAATTTAAATTAGTTCCTTCACTTGTCCAGTCTGGCCTCAAGATTTTATATTTTTCCTCCTACCTTTCTAGTTCAGATTAAAATACAGAGCCTAGAATATTCCTAGGATGTAGGTTGTCTGTTTGAATCCCTGAAAGCTCTCCCAAAACTTTATAAACTTAGAAGTCTGTGTCTTGACATAACATATGCTCCTGAATCTGTGGAGGAAAATTGTCACTGGGAAGGCTTTGAGCTATAAGGCTATGGACTTCTGGCACAGGGATTTTATTGCCAGACAAGTTGCTGTGTAATTAACTGATGAGTTGGAATCACAAGTTCTTGTCAGGAAAAGAACTCCTACATCATTCAGAATTAAGTGAGATCTGTTTGTTTAAAAACAAAGTAAATTATCCTCTGCTTCTTAATACTTAGTTTTTTAAGAAATGGAATTTCTTAAAAATTCTGAATATATCTGGCTTATCTTCAGTAATTTGCATTTAAATGCAAACTATGACTTTCATCTTTTGTGCAAGTAGAATATAAAGAAATGCTGATAAAGACATAATTAGCTAGCACTTTAAGATAATGGTTTGAGGCTTCATAACTGCTTACTACTAAGATATGGGAGAGGAAAGGAAAGAAAATTGATAGTGTTGTGCTGTTCCTTCCATACACTATTCTTCCATAATGCATCCATTGCATACCCTGAAGTTCAAACCAGAAATCTTCTCTACTGACACACGAGAGTTTTAAAGGATAACCGACCTTCCTACTTCCTAGTCTATGAAAGAGAGCGCGGTGGTCTGTGAGACTGAATATATACACATGCAGAATGTATTGTTTAAACAAGATAACATTTAGCTTTTCCATTATGTTAACACTTAGAACTAAATGGTCACCTCCTCAAGCGCATTTTGTATGAATAAGTAAAAGAGGGAAGAAATGACTGTTGTATTCCCTTGCATCCACTTGTAGAGTCACCCCAACAGTATAAATGTTTTTGACATGTTTAGCTGAAGCATATCTGTATCTGTATAGATGAAATGGCAAAGAGTGTAGCTCTGAATACTTCAAATACTGCACTATCTATAAAATAACGCTCCTGATAAGCACTACTGGAGCTCTGCTATGAAGTATATAGTTTTGGGAGAGATGTAAGGAGGAAAAAAGAGGAGGCAAAAGAAATAGTAGAAGTAAGTGTAAGAAGAGAAGATAACCACACACTGTTTTCTATTTTCCAGGAATCTCCTGTAAGCCAGGAGATTGTGAGTTTCTCTGTTGCATGTGTGAACACTTTTGGTACTTTCAGTAGTGCAAGTAGAAATAGACTTGAATTCTAGAGACTGTGTTTGCTGAAAGTTGCACTGGTGGTAAAAATAGTATTATTTGCTTTTGAAGTAGCAGGTATGATACAATGGGAGGGTTTGGTTGGGTTTTGTTTTGGTTTTTTGTGGGATATTTTTGTGGGTTTTGTTTTTGGGGTTTTTTTTGAAAGACAACAATACCTTGAAATGTCTTAATATATTGTGGTGGTATGCATCTATAGGTAGTATGTATTTAGAGGACAATGAAAGTATTTGATAAGGAGCCTATTCTTCTTGTCTGAACAGCCCCGATTTATATTTTCATAAAACATTTCTAAAATCATTTGCGCTACAAGGTGGTTGAAAGTGATGTAGACACTAATACATTGAAGTTTCAGGTAGTAGAACTTAGTTCCCTAATATTGAATGGAAGAATATAAGTAAATGAACTACACTAAATATAAGTTATAAAAGAAGAAGAGATGAGTTGTTAGAATTCTCTTTATACTGATAGCTCTTTGATCATAGTCTTTCAATCCAAAAAGTTGAGAAATATGAAAAAGACAATAAATTGCTACCTTACAGTATCTTCTGATTCCCTCCCCCCCCCCCCAAGATTCTTAACTTCACTTTTTTAATTTCTGCTCATAGAAAATCATGGGCTTGCTTGAAAAATCTTTGAATGTCTAGTCAAAGCAGAATGCAGAAAAAGTAATAACTGTTTTTTATCTACTCTGCTCAAAACAACCCAGTTCATTCAAAGACTGTAGCTGTATTACTGTGGTTTTAGATGCTTTCAGAACTGTTCAAGATTTTGTACATCTTGTGGGATGCAGCTGTTTGTAGCCCATTTTACAATTGAAAGCTGTATGTTTACATGTGGCTTGACGCTGAGTTCTGAATAGAATTTAGCTCTGTAACTTATAGTGATCATCCAACATAAGAAGTGTGGAGGCTTCTCCACACCTTTATGCACATCACATAAGTTCTGAGCCTGCCACCATTTTTTATGATTCACACTGGGATTTCATAGTCACCAGTGAATTTTACCTAGAGATGTCAAACAGCTTTGGCTGTTGCAACAGTTCACTTACACATTTTCCCACCTGCTAACGAGTCTTTCTCTGAGCATTTTTTTCCCCTTTGTTTTTATTAATTAGCTCCTATCTAAATTAGGACAATACTAACAGTATTTCCCTGCTCGCCTATTTGTTGGGGGTTTTTAAGATAATTGGTGAAAACTGGATTTTAATTTTTTTTCTGTTTTAGGTTTTCCATATTTACATGAGACACAAGTAGGATTTATCACCTTTTAAGGGAAGAATAGAAGATTGTTGTCATTTTCCTGTCCTAAGCAGTCAGTTTTCCCAAGCTCACTGGATCTTTTCTCGGCTGGTGGCTTTGAGCACTTTCTGTGCTAAGGACTATTTGGAAGTTTTCTGCTTTTTGGCCTTTTTGGAAAAGACTTGGGTAAACTTTAACATTGTATTTGATATTACACAAGTTGTTGCTAATGGGCATAATTTTAAAATGTACTATACGTTATTTTATTTTTTTTTAAATATATGTTGTCTTTTAGACAGAAAATGCTGGACTGTATTACCTCTAAACTGAATTCATGCAGGGAACCCTTGGCTGTATTAGTATTCCTGTGTTTCAGCACATCTAGCTGTTTAGCATTCTAGCAGGGGATCATGCCTGTTCTCTTCCCACAGATGACTCTAATGGGATATTTTATAATTGGATATGCTGCCTGCCATCTTTAGACCACACTCTGTTCTTGGAGCAACGTATAAACATCTCTTACCCTGAAAATTCTGCTACTGTCACAAAGTTAGTGGTTTCCTGATGGAGCATATGTTGCCCATATGGGCTTCTCTACATGCTGCTTCCCCTCTAGTCATTCCTATCAACTGTGTTGTGAATCTGAGAGTTTTAAGTTCCAACACTGGATGACCTACATAAGACTGAAAAGTAGACTTCTCTTTTTTTTTTTTAAGCTACTATAATTACTTATTTTGGAGCAACTGTTGGAAGTGTTTGGAGAAGTTGTATTTAAAAGTAAATATGTTACACTTGCTTTGTGCACAACACTTGCGTTGTGTGCTTTTGGTTAATGGTGTGTGTTTGTTCAGACCAGGTAGGTGTCCTTTATGGTCTTGGCAGCTACAGAAGGATGTGGAAGAGCCACTGGTGTGCCAGGTACCTCTGTGAGGCATGAAGGATAGTCTTATACCAGCACTCCCCTCCTGAATTCGACTTGCGCACAAGCTTCATGCTGCACAGCAAGATGGAGACATGCTGGAGCACGCAAGCATAGGAAGAGCCAGGCTGGCAGCTGTCCCAGAGCCTGGTGGCTGGCAGGGAGGCTGTCACCAGTGCTGACCAGAGGAAGGGAGATGAGCCAGGGCACGGACTGGTGTGTGAGCTGAGCTGAGCTGGATGCTAAATTCACTCTGAACACCAAAAGGACAGGAAGCAGGGAAAATGACTTAATGGCAAGGATGTTACATGGGAAAACCATCAGTTGGGACTGATGAGAAGGAAGTGATAGCAGAGGACTGATAGCAGGGGGAATGATAAAGAGGTTTCTTCAACAACAACAAAACATAAATTAAATGAATAACTGCCTAAGGAGTTTGTATTACCAGGCTCTGAGATAATTCACCAATATAATAAAATCAATGACATGCTGCAGTTCCTGTAGCCAAATATTTCTTGGGCAAAACAGACTAATAAAACACAGCACCGAAGGGCCATCTGCTAACATGAGGCACTGTATTAAAACCCATCATATTACCATTAGCATGTGTGCATATGTATAAAATGGGGTCCTACAATTCTTTAAGAAGGAAAGAGTAATACTATCTGTACCTAGTGAAAAAGCTATTAAAATACAATCATTGTAATAATATTTTGCAATTCCCTTTGTTGATGTACATATTCATGATTGTGTGGGATGTTTTTAAGTGAGAGAATTCAGTCCTCTTTCCAAGAGGTAGAAATCATCGCTATAAAGAACTCTTGACAAAAGACTTATCACCAGCCTCTGTTATTACCATAATTCAGTATGGTAATATGAATATATTCAGTAATGTGCTAACTTTTAATCTATGTTGTTGGCAATGTGTGTGTGGGAAAGCCCTTCCCTGAGAGCTCACTCTGCATATTCTCTGTGGAAAAAAAGGACTTGTAGATGAAAACAGATGACACTGATCAGGAAAATCATTTTATCCACTAGACCAGGTTGGACGGGGCTTTAGGCATTGCCTCAGCTTCATTGTCTTGCTAAAGTTTCATTGGTTTTGTCATACTGATAGAAATTTATAATTAATCTCAAATCAACTTTAGTTAGTACAGAAGCCTTTTATTCTGGTAGTGGTTGCACTGTTACTTGCTGGCCTTTGTACTGTGAACAAAGGAATAAACCCAAGATTTTTGTCACTTGCTCGGTGGAGTCTGGATTTTCACCAGTTCTTACCTGTGACCTGTTCCCACTGTATTCCGGAGCCAGATGATCAGTTATTCAGTTCAGTCTGTTGTAGCAAAGGAGAAGCATTTCACTTTTTGTTCTCTGTGTGTTGCTTATGTATCTTGCCTGGGAAATTAGGCAGCCTCTCATCTGTAAGCAGCCTTCTAGAGGAAGGATGCTTTTGGAAAGAAGCCCTGTCCAGGACAAGAGAGCAATAAGCCTCTATTAAGACCGATCTCTCCATCTTTAGAAATGTCTCTTTAGTGATTAAGGAGTCTGAATTCTTCCCAGGAGCTGTAGTATCTTGATCAGCATCCTAAATTGCTGGAGGATGTCTCTCTTCACTGAGCAGTATTTTAGGATCTTGCATAGTAATACTACACTACTGTAGCGATAAAATGCAAGGTAGAAGCTGGAGTCCTTTTGAGCAATGTCTTAGGAAGACAGAAGAAGATGGCAGATCTTAAATTGTGGGTTCAGTGGGGCCTTCCTGTACAAATGTAAATAAAACTGGGACTTACCTGTGCTGATGTAAACACTAAGACTTGAAAGCTATGAGACTATTTTTTGTTCTCCTCTGTATGTTTCAAATCTTTTCCTCTCCAGGAAAATAGAAACAGCACAACCCCAACCCTGTCAATAATAATAAAAAAACCCAAACCACCAACCAAAACAATAAATTGAATCCTGGTCTGTTCCCCATATGGAACAGGGAGAAGTGATCCATATTTTATCCTTCATGTTTGTTACTCTATCTGTATGTTCTGTAGGTACATCTTCTGATTTTAGCCCTCAATTTTAGCTTCTTTTAAAGCACAGCTAGTTGTTTTACCTCTTGCATAGAATCATAGAATGGTTTGGGTTGGAAGGGATCTCAAAGATCATCTAGCTCCAACCCCCCTGCTGTGGGCAGGGACACCCTCCACTGGACCACGTTGCCCAAAGCCCCATCCAACCTGGCCTTGAACACTTCCAGGGATGGGGCATCCACAACATTTTTGGGCAACCTGTTCCAGTACCTCACCACTCCAACAGTACAGAATTTCTCTCTAACATCTAATCTACATCGACCCTCCTTCAGCTTAAACCCATTACCCCTTGTCCTGTCACTACACTCCCTGATAAACAGTCCCTCACCATCTTTCCTGTAGGCCCCTTCAGGTACTGGCAGGGTGCAATTAGATCTCCCTGGAGCCGCCTTTTCTCCAGGCTGAACAACCCCAACTCTCTCAGCCTGTCCTCATAGGAGAGGTGCTCCAACCCTCTGATGAGCTTCGTGGCCCTCCTCTGGACTCTCTCCAACAGTTCAATGTCTTTCTTGTACTGGGGATCCCAGAGCTGGACTCAGTACTCCAGGTGGGGTCTCACAAGAGCGGAGTAGAGGGGCAGGATCACCTCCCTCGACCTGCTGGTCACACCTCTTTTGATGCAGCCCAGGACACGGTTGGCTTTCTGGGCTGCAAGCGCACACTGCTGGCTCATGTGGAGCTTCTCATCAATCAGTACCCCCGAGTCCTTCTCCTCAGGGCTGCTTTCAATCCATTCCTCGCCCAGCCTATAGTCGTGCTTGGGATTGTGTCGACCCACGTGCAGGACCTTGCACTTGGCCTTGTTGAACTTCATGCGGTTCGCACGGGCCCACCTCTCCAGCCTGTCAAGGTCCCTCTGGATGGCATCCCTTCCCTCCAGCATGTCGACCGCACCACACAGCTTGGTGTTGTCAGCAAACTTGCTGAGGGTGCACTCGATCCCACTGTCCATGTTGCCTGATCAGTGTCCATGTACAAAGTTATATCTATCAGTGTCCATGTACAAAGTTGTTGAACAGTGCCGGTCCCAGTACCGACCCCTGAGGAACACCACTTGTCACCATTCTCCACTTGGACATTGAGCTGTTGACCGCAACTCTTTGAGTACGACCATCCAGCCAATTCCTTCTTATTTTCCATGTGCTTGAGCATAGTTTCCAGGAGGATCTGCTCCATGATCTGGCCAGGCACGGAGGTGAGACTGATCGGCCTGTAGTTCCCTGGATCTTCCTTTTTACCCTTCTTAAAAATTGGAGTTATGTTCCCCCTTTTCCATTCAGTGGGAACTTTGCTGGACTGCCAGGACTTCTCAAATATGATGGAGAGTGGCCTTGGATTTCACCCAAATTTACATTCTGTACAGTTTCTGTACCTTTCTTGCCATCTTTTGCTTTCTCATATCTCTGTCCTAAATGCTTCTATAAAATCTTAGAAGGAAGGTATAAACTGAAATGTCCCAAAGAAACTGGGAGAGTTATCTTTTCTAGCATTTCCTGAGATAGTAATATGAGGGAATTTACGCTTTTATTATGATTGCTGTTGTATGTTGGATTTCTGGGGATTTTTGAAAGTTTATGGTGAGTTTCAGTAGCTGATGAACTCCCAAGTCTAACTGTTTCATAGATTTTAAGTATAAGATTAAACATTTTTTCACCATTTTTTGTAGGATGTTTTTTCTTTTGGGAGATCAGGGGTGGAAGAAAAGGAGGGAAAAGTATATTTCCTTAAGCATTTCCCGCTTTTAATGAATCGGATAAGATTAGCTGGTTTGTCACAATTTTTCAGTGTGTAAGGAAGAATAGGATGAAGGGGGAACTAGTTTATGATAGTCTGTAAAAACAGGCAATTCTGTGTTTGTTTACCATGTTATACAATAAAGACTATGAAAGCACCAACCTCCCACATATCACAATTCCGATGCATTTAAGAAATTAGGACAGTGGAAAGATGGTGTCTTGAGACACATAAGAGATGGTAAATACTGGATTGATTTGATTACCTGAGGAAGACTTTTACGTACCAGTCTAAGATTAATGACTAGGCAGACAAAATTTCGTTTCTTCTGATAACTTTGAAGTAATTTATTGTGCTTTTTTTTCTTTAAACATTTCTTATAACAATTCATCAACATGGGACTTATAAATGAAGGATTTCTAAATTATCCTGGATAACTATATCCCTGTTAATGCTCTAGACAACTTGATTTATCATTGAATTTAGCTTTGTTCTGGTCCTGGGGTTACACTAAATGACTTCCAGGCATTCCTGCCAACCTAAATTTCAGTATTATTATATTGGAACAACGAATGGTTACGTGATTAGATTCAATTGATATTTCAAATTAAAAGTTCCAGGACTGCAAGCATGATTGATCGCCTGTGTGATTGCAGATCAGGCAATTAGTTTGTTAAATTCCGTTTGGAACTCATGTTTCATGTAGGTTTGGAAAGGACAATTTAATACTCTGAAATAAAGGCAGATTTTCCTAGTTGTTATTAATATCTACTGCTGTCTTAGAATCTTTAATACAAACTATAAACCAAATTTCTAAGATTCAGAATTTGTCACTTGATTGATTTCTTGTCCTCTTCGGGCTGCTAGGATGTAGGAAGTTCATTACCTAGTTGTTCTGCTTCTGTCAACACTAGTATTTATCCTTTATAGTCAACGTGCACGACCAAACTTATCAACCATCATCCTTTCCTTTCATTAGTTAGAATACTAATGATCTTATTTCCCCCCCTGATTTCCTGCTAAGAAATTTGTGAAGCAGTCTTGCACAACAGATTTAATAGAAGTGTTTTGGTTAATAAGACAGATCTGAAAATACGCGGTTCAACTATTTGGTTCAGTTCTTTTCCATGACTGCTTATTTATTTAAACTTTCTCTTAAGATTCAACTTCATCTGTGTAAATGAGATCACCATATCACAGAAAAGAATGAAGTTATTAGTTTGGATTTCCATTAGTTATTTAACTGCTTATTATTACAGCAGCAAATAGTAGACAAAGAGCATTCTTAACCTCATCCGCACTGAGGTAATCAGATTTTGGGACTGAACAGCCCATTGCTTCTGTCCTGACAAATGCTCTATTTGTGGAACTAGAGTTGTGTCAGTTGAATGCAATTTTACGGACTTAATTAAAATATCTGCTACTTTTATAAAACTTTACTGAGCTTTCGATCAAACAGCTTAACCGTCTGCACAGTGAATGGCTGAATTTGTTACTGGGGCACTGGAGTGCCTCAGGATTGGAACTGTCTTCTAGATAAGACACCTGACGTGCAAGGAAGACAAACATACATATGTCTGTGTGTATGCTATTTATTAAGATGGATGTAATGTGAGAAAAATATTTTGTGATTGTTTGTGTGACGTCTGTCAGAGTGATGGTAGCGTGTATAGATATAATGGAGGCAAGTTAAGGTGGTAACTTTAATTCTGGTTTTTGAGTCCTTCTTTTTTGTGATTTGGATAGGTAATTTAAACATAACTTCAGTATACAGTTCTTTATCTTTTAACTAATAGAAACATATTCCATAATCACTCCATTTTAAACCCCAGAACAAGAATTCCAGTTCTTGAGAACGTACTATGAACTGCCTGCAAATGTCTGTTACTACAGTAGAGAGGCAGGCTAACGGTGCTGCTATTAATATATTGACTATTGGTTTTCTGTGTGGTCAAACATCTTGATATACACACAATTTTTTAGTTTCTACGTGGGAAGCCAGGAAGCTTTCAGACGTGTGTAGCTGCTGAATCTAAACAAAGCTGCAGGGCAAGCACAAAATAAATCTGAAGTCTAGGGCTTTGATTTAACTTCAACGATTTGCTGCAAATAATGTTGAGATTCAGAGCTTCTATGGGATACTGCATGTTTCTTTTCTAGAAGGACAGAATGCTAGGCAGTGAAAATAACAGATCATTACCAACTTCTTTACTTATTTGTAGGAGTAGAAATATTTTAAAATACTGAAATGAGATAAAACTACATTGGATGTGTTATTTTATGCAAAGAGCCAAAAGCAATACTGGAATCCTGACAGCTTGCAACCTAGCTAATGGGCATCAGTTCTTTCCTCTGAACAGATAGTGTTTAAAATAGGTGTAATAGCTTTATTGGAGAGAGTTTTGGCCAACAATCATAAAAAGATTCAATCACTTCATCTAGTGAAGTGGATTTTTTTTTTTTTTCGGTGAAAAATATCAGATACTGAAGAGAAAAACAGGCGAGCAGGGGAAAAAAAAAAAAAGAACACTCTTAAGAAAAGCAACACACCAAACTGAAACCCTGTGTATGCAGCTTTCAAATAATCATGCCTCTTTCTCTATCTTCTTTCTTCAAGCCAATTTTTAGCAAGCCCTTGAACTTTGAAATTTATTTTCCTCATTGGTATTAAAATTGTTGCTTTTGGGTGAATGTTGATGTGGAAGTGGGTGGTAACCAACCGGCAGCTCTTACCCGGGGAGTGGCTGTGGTGCCTTGCTAATGCTTCGGCTTTTTGCCTTTCCATCTTTCTAGAAGTTTATTGTGAATTGGTGGTTTTGTACTCCATTGCTGAGATCAGAGGGCCTTTCAGAAGCAAGTATCCCTGCCCCTGCCACTTGTTTTCTCTGTGGCAAGGTAGCAGGAGCCAGTACTGCTAGCTGGTTGTCTTCTGGACACAGTGCCGTTCCACTGATGAGGCATAAATATCTGAGGCTGTGTTTTAAAGCACAAAACCATACCATTTTGTGTGAGGGCTTTTCCGTATTGCTACAATCCTCCTCTTCCTACTTGCTTATCTTTGTTCTTCCATTGAAATTACTGTCCTGTGTGCTGGCAGAGACCTGGCTAGTCTTGCATAAGGAAACCCTTTCTTCCTTCTCCTCTTTCAAGGGTAGATTCTTCCAGTGTTGAAATAGTTGGCATCTACTCTTCTGTAGTTATGGATGCTGGAAAGCCTCGTTCAAGATGGATGAAAGCTTGGCCTTTGAAGTCAGGGAGAAAATCAGTGGGAGTGTGGTGTAATGACAGAAGACAAATAACATAAGGCTGAACTCTGATAGGGACAAGAAGGGGTGGGAAGGATCTTTTTAGGGCAGAAAGTTGTTTTAAAGGAACTAGAAGATTCTAATCAATACTCTTTTAACCTCTTCTTCAACCCAGTTGAAAGATACAATTGCTCCGTAAGAAGCTTGTCTGCATTCCTGTTTTATTCAGCCTCTGAGTTAAAACTCACTTGGACTATACCAGTCAAGAACTCGCTGTCCTCCTTCCCACATTTTCTTGCAGAATAAGTGGAGAGGGTGATAAGGAACTACATATTGATGAACCAAAAAAAAATCTGAATTGGTATATGGAGAATCTTGGCAGACGTTTCTTACCACAGTTGACATAAGCTTACTGTGCTGCAGATGTATGACTAAATGTGGTTTGTAGTTGTGAACATACTCTGTTTCTCTGGTCAGGATGATAAATTTCAGATGTATATATACAATACCAACTAAATCATGCTTTGTTGTTAACAAGAGTCCACATGAAGATTTTTAGGCAAACTGATGCTCAAAAATACTGAAAGAAAATATATTCACCTGTTTATCCGGCCCACAGAGGCAGAGCACGAAACTTAAGTTCTTCAAAAAAAAGCAAGAATTTAAAACTTTTTGCCATCATGTCTAGTGATGGAGAAGCCTTATGTAAGGTTGGATCTTCAAACTTAAGTCATTAGGGAGTCTTTCCTTTAATTCCTTTGCAGTTTGAGCGTAATTCATCTTGAATAAGGTAAACAGGAATATTCTAGAGTCAGGTCACTGAAGACTGAAGACTCACTATTGAGCAATCCAAGTAAGTCATACGTATGAATAACTAGGCTAAGCACTGAACTGTTCTGAAACAACATTCCTCTCCCCCTAAATGCAACCCCTTCCGCAAGAAATAATACGTTTCCCATGCATACGGTAAAGGCTATGATTTGACAGTCAGGACATTACTTCTAAAATATTTATAAAGTATTGCTATTTTTTTCCTTTAGGAAAAAAAATTCACTGCTGCATAGTAGAATTGGATTAGTAACTTTTAGAAACACAGTTAAGACATATGCAGAGTAGTTGTCTTGTTCTGTTGCGGACCACGCAATAACCGGTGCTTTCAGACATGCTTTGACATTTGCTCCCCAGTGAGTTTGATCTGACTGTAATAGATACAGGAGATTCATCACGTTTTGTATTTTTTCTTCTCTTGGTGATGTTGTAGGAATAGCTAACTGTGTTTGAGTGCCTTAATCATACTTTTTGCTTTTAGTCTTGAGTTTGGTTTTCAGCATAATTAACTCTGAATTTCAACTATTTGTAAGGCATAGTTCTGGAGGATGACTGCAATCTGTAAGCTAAAAGCCTTGTACTGGCACCCATAATTCCAATATACTGTGACTCTTCCTAGTTTTGAAAATCTTGTTAAACTACTTTGCATAGAGAAACACTATATCAGAAATTTAATTTCTGGTACAGGCAGAAGAGATGAGATTGTAGAAACAATGTATACACTTTTAAGGCCCTTAGTACAGGATCTGTGGTACCTTGAATGAGACATCCATGTTTTCTGCTCTTGCCAGCATGGTTTGGAGATGAGGAACCTTTAAAGAATGCAAAGAAGTTTGCAAGGTAAGTTACCCAGAGAAACTTGAATGTGTGCAGTATCTCTTAGATAACTAAATACTTCAGAGTGCTGCTACTTTTTTTTTTTGACTGTGGAAGTGTTCCTGTATCTGCCAGTCACATGTGCAGAAGACACATTTAGCTATTTCCTGATGTGTCTTCCTCTTTTCTGCCTGGATATCTTCCAGTGTTTATCTTTTTAATGAATAACTTGCTATTGAAATGTAGAGAAATCATGGACAATGGTCTCAAAAGCAATTTCCCAGCAGCTTTTGCAGAGGTGCAGTCAGTGGTTGTGTTGGGTTTGCGTGGCAAGGTTTTGGTAGCGGGGGGGGGGGCTACAGGGGTGGCTTCTGTGAGAAGCTGCTAGAAGCTTCCCCTGTGTCTGACAGAGCCAATGCCAGCCGGCTCCAAGACGGACCCGCCGCTGGCCAAGGCCAAGCCAACCAGCGCCTCTGGGATAACATATTTAAGAAAGAGAAAAACAGTTAGAGAGAGCTTTTGCAGCCAGAGAGAGGAGTGAGAAGATGTGAGAAACTCTGCAGACACCAAGGTCAGCGCAGAAGGAGGGGCAGGAGGTGCTCCAGGCGCCGGAGCAGAGATCCCCCTGCAGCCTGTGGTGAAGACCATGGTGAAGCAGGCTGTCCCCCTGCAGCCCATGGAGGGAGGATGAGGGGGTGTAGAGATTCCACCAGCAGCCCGTGGAGGACCCCACGCCGGAGCAGGTGGAGGCACCTGAAGGAGGCTGTGACCCCGTGGGAAGCCCAGGCTGGAGCAAGCTCCTGGCAGGATCTCTGGACCCGTGGAGAGAGGAGCCCACGCCAGAGCAGGTTTGCTGACAGGACTTGTGACCCCGTGGGGGACCCACGCTGGAGCAGTTTGCTCCTGAAGGTCTGCACCCCCATGGAAGAGACCCATGCTGGAGCAGTTCGTGAAGGACTGTAGCCTGTGGGAAGGACTCATGTTGGAGCAGGGGAAGGATGAGAGGAGTCCTCCCCCTGAGGATGAAGAAGGGGCAGAAACACCACGTGATGAACTGACCGTAACCCCCACTCCCCATCCCCCTGTGCCGCTGAGGGGGGTGGAGGTTGAAGCCGGGAGTGAAGTTGAGTCCGGGAAGATGGGAGGGGTGGGGGGAGGTGTTTTAAGATTTGGTTTTATTTCTCATTCCTCTACTCTGTTTTCCTTAGTAATAAATTAGATGCATTCCCTCTCTAAGTTCAGTCTGTTTTGCTCGTGACGATAATGAGTGAGTGATCTCTTCCTGTCCTTATCTCGACCCACGAGCCTTTCGTTATAGTTTTTCTCCCCTGTCTAGTAAAGGAGGGGCAGTGACAGAGCGGCTCTGGTGGGCACCTGGCCCCTAACCAGGGTCAGCCCACCACAGTGGTGTAGAAGAAATGAAGTCAGATTCTGCTGACAGATGGACATCTGAAAGGATCAGATGCAAAAGTTGCAAGTTGCAACAAAGGAAACTCCAAGCAGGTATCAGGAAAAAAACCCTTCTGGTAGTGAATGTGGTTAAGCACCGGAACAGGTTGCTCAGAGATTTTGCAGAATCTGCAGCCCCCCAGGGATGTAGACGTGGACTGTCCAAGGTCCTGAGCACTGCAGTAGTTGTAATATAGCAGCTTTGATTGTTGACCTTTCTTTGAGTAAGATTTGGACCAGAAGACCTCTGCAGATCGCACCCATCCTAAATTTTTCTGTGATTTTTGTGCACGAGGAGTACACAAATGGTGTGTACTTGCACAGTATGTTTGATGCTTCCAAGAAATTTTGGATTGATTTATTTGGGCATATGTGTACCAACTGTATGATGTATTCAGACATGGACAGGAAAACAGATGTGTCTCAAAAGCGTGGGACATACTGAGCTTTGGCAACATTACCCAAAAATAAGCAACTGTTAGGAAAATCCTAGAAAGAAATACGCTTAGGTATACCAGTTAGGGAGGGATGGGGCAAGCTTATTTTGTGACGTGATATAGAACCATGAACTGAATGTGACTGTCAAAACAGAGAAGAAGCTGGGCTGTAGCAATGCCACATACCAGTACACTGGAACCTACAGGCTTTTGTCATAGCTGCAGTTGCAGAGGTGCTGCTGATACTGTAAAAGATGTTGGAAGTAATCCTGTACCTTGGGAAATACTCATGGTGACAGAATTGACTTTTGATGATGTCAGAATGCCCCCTCTGGTTAATCTCTGCCTGCTTTCTATTGTATTAATCGGTTAAATGCAGTTGTTACAATTTAGCCTAATTACTATATATTTCCTTGAAATATAGCCTATTTGCTTGACTTCAGGTAATTGTAACCATAGTAAGCCCTTAAAGGCTTATAATTTTTGCTTAATAGTTTAGTTTATGGAGGCAAAACTTGTTCCAGTGCTCAGTTTAACCAGTAGCTTTAGCTGCTGGTAGTCAACTAGGCAATTTTGGTATGTCTGTTCTTGCGTGTTTTCATCATCTCTCTCTACTTTAACTAGACAGAAGACAGTTAACACTGTTATTTTATTCCTTTTTCCCCCGCTTGGGAAAACTTTGCTCCTTGTGAGGGTGGAAGAAATAGGAAGAGTTGTAGAAGACTAAGGCAGTAAAATGCATATGGAAAACCCTTTTCAGTTTATTACATGCATATTGCAAAATTTGTGATCAAATGTTTAGATTTTGGGAAGAGAGAAGGATGATTGCTTTTTCATTTTCTCCTTTGTGGTGTCTAGGATAAGATGTTTTGATATAACTGATTTTGAAAAGGGGCATCCTAGAGATAGAAGATTGAACTCCTGTTAGGCAATGTGTTTCCCATATCACCTTGAACAACTCCACTGGCTAATAGGAAAAAGAAAAAAACCCACAAAAACCAAAACAACAACAACAACCTCCACCCATAATCCTAAACTTCACTGTTTTTCTGTTCTCCAGGGTTTTTGAGATTTTTAACTAGATGAAATGCAAATATGTAATTTTTAGTTTAAACTTAAAACATTTTTTTCTGGTATCAGCAGTTGTGCCTATGTATCTTCCAAGACATGTGTAACGTGTTGTTTCTAGCTTCTCTTCCTAGATTACTTGGATACCTAATTTTTATGTATGTTAGGATGGTAACAATTTAAGGGAGTAAAATTACTCTCGGAACCGTAACCTGTAATATGTTAATCAAACACATCATACTGCAAATACTTGTCAGTGTAGAAGTAAAGGTAAATTGAGAAGAGTTTGCTCGTTCCATTTCTACACTTCATAAATTTGGGAATGAATTTCAGCAGGCTGAAATGAAAGTGTTCCCAGTAGATTTTTTAATGAACATTCAGGAGTAACTCAAGTAAGTAGAAAACTGCATCTCCACTCACTTATCTGCAGCCCATGTCACTCTGAGGGCTGGTCTCTCATTGCTATTGTAACTCAGGTAGGGTTTTTCTTTAAGCGCTCTGCTCCCTCTTTTCATCCTTTTTGTATTTGTCTATTAAAATCTGGCACAGGACATTGCCCCTTGGTGTTTGGATCATGTCGAGTTTTGTCCTTACCTTGCAGCTGGCCAGTTTCAATGCCAGAAACCCTAGTGAATCTGATACTTCAGACTTCTCTTCTGCTAGTCATTCACGGTTAACCAATTTCATTTGTGTACATCTTTTTTCCCCTCTATTTCTTAACATTATAAAGTAATTTTTTTTTTAGTGTAGGCAGAAACTAAGTATAATGTGTAATTGAAAGCTTTATTGTCCTGTGTTAAGAGGTCAGAAGTGGAGGGATTTCATCAAGTGTAAAAGCTGGTTGACAGACTCCATCCTTTCCTTCATACTCTTAGACCAAGTTTTAAAACCAGTTTCAAAAAGTTATTTACTGTGTACATAAACCCCAAGCAGTTTAGTAACCAAGTAGTTCCCAAACTGTATTTATAATATTCTTTTTCTAGACTGTATTCCCTCGATTGCTGTTTTCTAAATAAATGGTCATTGAATTCTAGTAATATTTCTTACAGCTAGATTTCCTGTAACTGTGTGGTACTTTTCCTTGTCTGTTTTCTTTAGCTAGCTCCTAATCAGAAATGTAGGACTTCTACAATACTTATTTAATCTTGAATCTGACTCTTTTTTTTTTCCTCCTCTGCACTGAGTTTAACAAATGCATGTATCCCAAAATACTGTGTCAATCCAGTTCCCTTTCAAACCTTAATGAACAATCTGTGACAAGCTAATTAGGGATATTTATAACAGTTCTAGACTTAGTAATATATTTATCTGAAAAAGTTATTAGATGTTGTACTGTCCTTTGCATAAAGAAATGATCATATATGAGTTAAAATTTGGAGGTGGTAAAAATGGAATTTATCTATTGCTGTGTCCTGTTGTTCCAGAAGAAACCCTGGCACTGGTTTAAGTGATTTAATCTCTAGCAAACATCAGAGAGGAGGAAATGGACATGATTACTTGTTGGCTGATTCCTGGTTTGAGCTGAGGGTCAGCAGAACATTGTTGCTATATGATGATTTCCATATTTGGGTTACTTTATCAAGTCAAAGAACAGCTATTTCTATTTTCCAAATGCTTCAGCAAGTGACAACCTACTGAGCTTGGCTCAAACTTGACTTCCCTCACTTGGATCTCGTACCGTCTGTCCCTGCTCCACCCAGCTTACATCCCATGTCGTTGCCCTTTCCTGCCAGTCTGTTGTTGGATTTTATCAAACCTGATTCTACAGTGTGACCCAGGAACTATTGCAGTCCAAATCAATAGTATAAAACTCTCAAGTTCTCTGTCACTTCTCTTTCCAGCCTCATTCTTGGAGGTGTACTACGCTTTCACTTCCTAGCAGGGAAGTGGTGTGGACTGTTGATGTATGGAGTAAAGAAATCTGTAGTATTACACCATACAACCTCGTTGTTTATTGTGATTCATTTGGTTTACTCATTGAAGAGAGAGCAAGTTATCAATACATCCAGTATGGTACAGAGTCACGTTTCAACTGGCAGACAGTCAGCTTTTGTTTTCAATATTCTGTCCTGTTCAGAATTCAGAGCATGGAGGAGAACGTGATGTAAGGGAATTGCTTTGCTGTTTTACTGATTGACTCAGCCATTTAACTGTGTTCCCTCAAGGCATCAAAGACTGCAATAAAGGAAATATATTTTGCCAATAACTTTCTATGGAAATAAGTGCAGCTTAATAACTTTTTAAATTAGTGCTAACATTATTGCACAGTGGAGAACACCTTAATTAAACTTATCTTTTGGTTTTTTGTTTCCTCAGTCTGTGTTACTGGTACTGAAATCTTATGTAAGTCTAACCTCTGATTTATAATTGGAGATGAATTATTTTTTTTTTTAAATGGTGAAACTTCAATTGAAAGGTGATTTCTTCCAGTACTATTTCTTGTGGGAAAGCAGAATTTTGCTATGACTTTATTCCTCCTTATTTTTAAATAGGGTAAGTGATAACGTTAAGGCCAGACTTCTCCAGACTTTTATGCACTGTTTTCACAGAATTAAATTTCTCTCAACGCTTTGTATTGTGCTTTGCAATAGTTCCTGTTGCTTGAACAAAAGGGCTGTATGGGAAATGAGTTAGTAAGATACAACTGTAACGGGCATGAAGTTTTTAGTCAAACACTGTTTTGAAAACCTAATAAAATATCCTAATGCAAGAATATTAAGTATTTAAACACCAAACTTTTTCTATGAATTGATTTAGAAAAATACATCAGTGTAAAACTGGTGATATGACTGAATTATGTCTCAACTGTCTACCTTCTTTTCATGGCAAAAGGAAGGAGGAGGTATTTGCAGTGGTGAATAATCACATCTTTAGAAGACCATGGTTCTGTGCTTATTAGGTAGAATTTGAAATAATAACTCAAGTGTAAGTAGCTTGTGTTGAATGTAGGAAAAATTAGATCACAGAGATTTTATAGGCGGAAGCAAAAAGTCTGCCTAGAAGGAGGACTGAGTTGAAGCTGATTTAGACTCTAGTCCTGGTTGAGAAGTGCAGTGTCCATCCATGGGTGGTGAGGGAAGGAAGGAAATGGGGACTCAAGCGTGAACATTGTGAGCCTCTGAGGAGGGCTGTACTCCACCCAGGTTGACACCTGGGCACCATGGGAGAGATACCAGAATGACAATGTAACACCAGTCCCTTTTTCTAAGTGAAACCTGAGATGAGGGAAGAAGAGAGAACTGTGGATCATCTGCTTAGATGAGCCTATTGAATGAGATCTACTTGTCCCTGTGAGCTGAGGTGAATCCAAAGATGAAATCTTCTGGATCCTCTCTGAAGCATCTGTGAGGAAAAAGATATACAAGGATAAAATTGATTTATGAAAGCTGAAAGACTGTAAAATTTTGAAAACGGTACACGAATGGAGAAGACAGATACAGTTTGGATTATGTTTGGAAAGAAATCATTGAAGATCTTAACGAAAGCTATTCTGATAACATCAGTGAATAGCTTATATAGTTTACATAGGATAGAAGTAGAGATCTACAGGGAGATGTTATAAATGGTGTAGTTTCTGCTTGTATTTTCAGTAATGTAGATTCAAATGTTAAAGGTACATTTTTATTCATGAGAGAGAGGTGGTTGTTTTTCAGGATGTTCTTCTGCCTTTCTGCTGAGAGTATACCTGACTGAAGAGAAAGAGGAGAGGTCAGATAAGGAGCAGCATGCTAGAAGCTCTGTGATCACCAAGGCTGGAGGCAGGAGTAAGGAACGAGAGGAGAGCAGATGTGGAGGCCCCAGGTTATTGCTAGGAAGGGGACAATTGGGGGAGGGGGGAATGAAGGGGATGTTGGGGAGCAGTAGGGACAGGCTGGCCCATAAGGGGAGGCAAGCTGGATCAGGTCTGGAGGCAGTGTTCAGGATCAGCCTCTGTCTGGTGGTCCCATGGGGAGGCCATGGTGATGAGGCAGATCCAAGGCCAAGCCAAGGAGTCATGTCAGTGCGTGAGGATCGGGCTGAGTATCAGGGAGGCAGGAGGTGGGGCACTGACAAGTGCCACACAGCCACCACAGGGGCCAGGGGTGAATGGCTCCCAAGGTGGGAGAGTCAGGACCTCCCTGATGCCCTCTTCCACCAGAGCTCTTTGCCACAAAGGGGGTGATCTCTGACTTGGCCAGCACGTTGTACAGCAGAGGTGACAAACTAGGTATTTTACTCAGAAATGTTAACATACTGTGGTGGGTTGACCCTGGCTGAGGGCCAGGTGCCCACCAGAGCCGCTCTATCACTCCCCTCTTTCATTAGACAGGGGAGAAAAGGTACAATGAAAAAAAAACTTACGGGTCGAGATAAGGACAGGGAGAGATCACTCACTAATTATCATCACGAGCAAAACAGACCGAACTTAGAGAGGGAATTCATCTTATTTATTACTAAGCAAAACAGAGTAGAGGAATGAGAAATAAAACCAAATCTTAAAACACCTCCCCCCACCCCTCCCATCTTCCCGGGCTCAACTTCACTCCCGACTTCAACCTCCTCCGCCCTCAGCGGCACAGGGGGACGGGGAATGGGGGTTACGGTCAGTTCATCACATGGTGTTTCTGCCCCTTCTTCATCCTCAGGGGGAGGACTCCACTCATCCTTCCCCTGCTCCAACATGAGTCCTTCCCACGGGCTACAGTCCTTCACGAACTGCTCCAGCATGGGTCTCTTCCATGGGGGTGCAGACCTTCAGGAGCAAACTGCTCCAGCGTGGGTCCCCCACGGGGTCACAAGTCCTGTCAGCAAACCTGCTCTGGCGTGGGCTCCTCTCTCCATGGGTCCAGAGGTCCTGCCAGGAGCTTGCTCCAGCCTGGGCTTCCCACAGGGACACAGCCTCCTTTGGGTGCCTCCACCTGCTCCGGCGTGGGGTCCTCCACGGGCTGCAGGTGGAATCTCTACACCCCCTCATCCTTCCTCCATGGGCTGCAGGGGGACAGCCTGCTTCACCATGGTCTTCACCACAGGCTGCAGGGGGATCTCTGCTCCGGCACCTGGAGCACCTCCTGCCCCTCCTTCTGCACTGACCTTGGTGTCTGCAGAGTTTCTTACATCTTCTCACTCCTCTCTCTGGCTGTTTTTCTCTTTCTTAAATATGTTATCCCAGAGTCGCTGATTGGCTTGGCCTTGGCCAGCGGTGGGTCCGTCTTGGAGCCGGCTGGCATTGGCTCTATCAGACACAGGGGAAGCTTCTAGCAGCTTCTCACAGAAGCCACCCCTGTAGCCCCCCCTCACTACCAAAACCTTGCCACGCAAAACCAACTAATACTGGGTTTTATTCAAGTTACGTGGTGTGTGAGCACGTATGTGCTGGAGACCAAATTAACTCAGCAGTTAACAGGAATTGTGATGGCCTGAGTTGTGCACATCAGGACAGAGAAGGACTTGGTAAGAGCCAAGCAGCATCCATCCTGGATTGCTTTATACAGCCTTTTCACAAGGGAAGATGGAATTAACACTTAGGAATGAAATTTGTAGATGATAATTAGTGAGTGGTATGATAGCAAATACTGTGACTTCATTTCAAATGATTAAGAAGAGGGAAATATTTAATTAAGTAAAAAAGGAAACAGAATCCAGAATCTTGATTATTAAAGAAAAAAAAAAAAACAAACCAAATGTTTTCTTTTTAATGTATGAAGCTGCTTCTTGCCTCCAAAAAAACCACAGGAACAAGGGTGAGACCAGAAAAAGATGCTCATAAACAGAAGTAAATTCTAAAAGGCTTGGATGATGTGAATGCACACCAAGCAGAGGAAATCACTTAGTATAGCCAAAGGAAGCACTAGAAACAGGATTCAAATACAGCAAAAAAGGCGGAAGTTCTGAATCACTATCAGGAAAAGCCTGAAAATAAAACATGTTATCTACTGTTATAATTTCCCAGTTTAATGATTATGAGGATCCAATTGCTTGGAACCTCTAAAACTGAATGGACAGCCATTTATTTGTGATATTCTAGGGGGATTTTTCTGAGTACTTCTCCTTTTAAGGGAATTTTAATCAAGTGTTTTCTTGTGGCTCTTAGTTATATAAAGATTGCCAAGGGAAGTATAACTTTGGATAGAATTAGTACAGCAGTCTCTTGGGCCTCTCTTAAGAAATGTGTGAAGTCTGACAGATTTTAGAATGCGAAAAGTGTACATTTAGATTTATATACTGTGTTTTCCTTCTACATTTTAATGTTGTAACTTATAATTCTGAGACAAGCTCATTTTTCTAGAAAGGTGAGTGAATTTGCACTAATTGATAAATTTACCTGTTAATAAAGATGCTACAGAAAAAAGATGTCAACAGATGTTTGAGTGCTGCATGTAAACTTTTCATAGACTAAAATAACACTTCAACAAAAGAAGAAACCATAGTCATGTATGGTATATGTATGTATAACCGAATGAGATTGTGCAATTCTTGATCTGTGTTTCAAATACGTGGGTCAATATGACCAAGTATGTAAATACAGATAGTATTTTGGTATAGAAAGAATGAATTGAGTCCAGTGAACATAGACACCTGATAAAACATGTTTGATTGTGATATACTTGAAGATCGTATGTTATCTCTGCATCCCTTTTGGAAGGTTTTTTTTTTTTTTTTTTCAGTTTGAGAATTCGAAACTGAGTACTGCTTAAAGCTGCAGTCAGATGTCATTATAAAATCTGTATTGCTCACCTGGTAGTTTCAGCTGCTTAAATTAAGCCCTGAGAACTTTCTGCAAACTGACCAGAAGGACTGTGATGAACTTGTCTGACTTCCTAATTATGTGGATTTAAACATGCATCCTGTTGTTCCAGCAGAAAGAAAGGATTTAAGAAAAGGAACATTTGTTTCAGGGAGATGTTCCTTTGTACTTAAGCCTTCAAATGATGGAGAGTCTCCTACACCTACATCATCCTACATATGAGCAAAACCTAGTGGTGTGGTTTTTTTTTCTTCAAGAATTTTCATCTGAGTGTATTAGATAGACTGCTGATGTTGAATAATGCTGTGGCCATCACATCTCTTGGATGTAAGGAGAACAAGATTTGGGGGGGGGGGGGGGAATTAATACTTTCTATTAGACCAGTCTGTATGGTTGGGGAAGGCAGGGAAGGAGGAGGGAGTTTTAGGCATGTGAGATAGTCAAGTATGAGATAGAAGCATAAAATTTCAGACTTAACTGCTAGCTGGGGATAATTGTTCTTCATTGAACTATGTTACGGTGGTCAATCAGACTGTGTTAGAGAATAGATAGTTGTGGAAAGCATACATGGGTATTGGAGGTGACATGATAAAGCCTCTACCTACTTACCAGAAATTTCTCTGGTAGAATTTTGTAATGCAACACAAACCTGAACTTTCTTGGGTTCATGAGTACTACAATCCTCTAGGTTTATGAAAATTACTTCCCAGGGGTAGCTCAGAGAGATGAGGCTGGGAGGTCAGAGATGGAGCACTTTGAGGAGAAGTGCTCTCTTTGCTGTTACGGAAATGTTTGTGCGAGAGTTGGTTGCCATGTGCAGTTGCTTAGTTTCATCCCTGTGGTTTTCATGAGATCATCTGCTGTGCTGGTTCAAAATCATATTATGTGCTGAGAAATAAATGTATTCAGGGATTTGGATGTGTCTGTCACAGAGAATGTTTATTGTGATGGCTATGCAGATGTTTGTATGTATTGTTCAGATAGTGTCTAGATGTTTTTTCTAATAAATGGATTCCTGAGGCTCCTTGAAAAGTAAGAGATGGAAGTGTCTGAAGGCTCATCTTGAGAGGCTGAGGAAGAATTTCAAAGTAGAAATTTCTCCCAGTACGGGTTTCCAAGGTAGAAGAGCATGTGACAAATGTAAGTGTACAAGATGAGATGAGGTGATATCTGGATAGCTCATTCAAAGCTGCAGTCTTTCACAACAGTGATATCCTTGCCAGACAAGCTGAAATTCACTTGGCTTAGCACATTATTTTGGGTTTTTTTCCTACAGTCCTTAATATTATGGCTCTTCGAACATCCTACTTCTATCATATGATAACTAAATTGGGTTGTGTGTGGTCACGTGTAAAATATGTGTGTCTGTATGATGTAAGACATAACTGTTAATGACCTTACAGGCCAGGCTCTCTGTTTCTTTAGGTTCTTCGGTTAACTAGATCGGAAAAACAATCCATCTAGCCAACTACAGTATTTCTAACAGTGACCTTAATCAGATGCCTAGGTGGAGATTGAAAATGGAGCAAGTGTATGTGATAATTCTCATAATTATATTAATCTCAGGAATTTCCTATACCAGATGGGGGAGTGAGGGTTGTATGTAGTCTGTAGCATTTCTGTACGTATAATCTGCAGTAGATTTCTCTTTCATATACTTGTCTAATCACCCAAGTAGATTTTTGGTACCTACAATGTACTTTGACAAGGTGGTGATACATATCTGTTATCCACGTCAATCTTGTTGAATTTTCTTGACATTAATTTGTTAGGTGGAGTTCATAGAATCATAGACTGGTTAGGGTTGGAAGGGACCTCAAAGATCGTCTAGTTCCAACTCCCCTGCTGTGGGCAGGGACACCCTCCACTAGACCACACTGCCCAAAGCGCCATCCAAGCTGGCCTTGAACACTTCCAGGGATGGGGCCTCCACAACCTCTCTGGGCAACCTGTTCCAGTACCTCACCACCCTCACAGTAAAGAATTTCTTTCTAACATCTAATCTACATCGACCCTCCTTCAGCTTAAACCCATTACCCCTTGTCCTGTCACTACACTCCCTGATAAACAGTCCCTCACCATCTTTCCTGTAGGCCCCTTCAGGTACTGGCAGGGTGCAATTAGATCTCCCCAGAGTCACCTTTTCTCCAGGCTGAACAACCCCAACTCTCTCAGCCTGTCCTCATAGGAGACGTGCTCCAGCCCTCTGATGAGCTTCGTGGCCCTCCTCTGGACTCTCTCCAACAGCTCCAGGTCTCTCCTGTACTGGGGCCCCCAGAGCTGGACGCAGTGGGGTCTCACAAGAGCGGAGTAGAGGGGCAGGATCACCTCCCTCGACCTGCTGGTCACACCTCTTTTGATGCAGCCCAGGACACGGTTGGCTTTCTGGGCTGCAAGCGCACACTGCCGGCTCATGTGGAGCTTCTCATCAATCAATACCCCCAAGTCCTTTTCCACAGGGCTGCTTTCAATCCATTCCTCGCCCAACCTGTAGTCGTGCTTGGGATTGTGTCGACCCACGTGCAGGGCCTTGCACTTGGCCTTGTTGAACTTCATGCGGTTCGCACGGGCCCACCTCTCCAGCCTGTCAAGGTCCCTCTGGATGGCATCCCTTCCCTCCAGCATGTCGACCATACCACACAGCTTGGTGTCGTCGGCAAACTTGCTGAGGGTGCACTCGATCCCACTGTCCATGTCGCCAACAAAGATGTTGAACAGTGCCGGTCCCCGTACCGACCCCTGAGGAACCCCATTTGTCACTGTTCTCCACTTGGACATTGAGCCATTGACAACAACTCTTTGAGTGTGACCATCCAGCCAATTCCTTATCCACCGCGTGGTCCATCCATCAAATCCACGTCTCTCCAATTTAGAGACAAGGATGTTGTGCGGGACAGTGTCAAATGCCTTGCACAAGTCCAGGTAGATGACATCAGTTGCCCTTCCCTTATCCACGGGTGCTGTAACCCCATCATAGAAGGTCACCAGATTTGTCAGGCACAATTTGCCCTTAGTGAAGCCGTGTTGGCTGTCACCAATCACCTCCTTATTTTCCATGTGCCTGAGCATAGTCTCCAGGAGGGTCTGCTCCATAATCTTGCCAGGCACGGAGGTGAGACTGACCGGCCTGTAGTTCCCTGGGTCTTCCTTTTTACCCTTCTTAAAAATGGGGGTTATGTTCCCCCTCTTCCAGTCAGCAGGAACTTTGCCAGACTGCCAGGACTTCTCAAATATGATGGTGAGTGGCCTGGCCACTTCATCCGCCAGTTCCCTCAAGACCCGTGGATGCAACTCATCAGGTCCCATTGACTTGTGCACCTTCAGGTTCCTTAGATATTCTTGAACCTGATCTTCTCCTACAGTGGGCGGTTCTGCATTCTCGCAGTCCCTGCCTTCTGTGACCTGGGCAGTGTGGCTCAAGGATTTGCCAGTGAAGACTGAGGCAAAGAAGTCGTTGAGTACCTCAGCCTTCTCCATATCCTGGGTAACCAAGTCACCCGTTTCATTCCGGAGGGGACCCACATTTTCCCTCATCCTCCTCTTATCACTGACATAGAAGTTTTTCTTGTTGTCCTTGACATCCCTGGCCAGACTAATTTCTGTCAGGGCTTTGGCTTTCCTAACCTGCTCCCTGGCTGCTTGGACGGTTTCTCTGTATTCTTCCCAGGCTATCTGCCCTTGCTTCCATCCTCTGTAGGCTTCCTTTTTTTGTTTGACTTTGCCCAGGAGCTCCCTATTCATCCACGGGATCCTCTTGGTGGATTTGCTTGACTTCCTCTTTGTTGGGATGCATCACTCCTGAGCTTGGAGGAGGTGACCTCTGAATATTAGCCAGCTGTCTTGGGCCCCTCTTCCTTCCAGGGCTTTGTCCCATGGTATTCTACCAAGCAGATCCCTGAAGAGGCCAAAGTCTGCTCTGCTGAAGTCCATGGTAGTGAGCTTGCTGAGTGGTCTCCTTGTTGCCCTGAGGATCCTGAATTCCGCCATTTTGTGGTCACTGCAGCCAAGGCTGCCCTTGAGCTTCACATCCCCTACCAGGCCCTCCTTATTGGTGAGAATAAGGTCCAGCATGGCACCTCTCCTCGTGGGCTCCTCTATCACTTGGAAGAGAAAGTTATCTGACACATTCCAGGAACTTCCTGGATTGCTTACGCTCAGCTGTGTTGTCCCTCCAGCAGATGGCAGGGTGGTTGAAGTCCCCCATAAGGACCAGGGCTTGTAAGCGTGAGGCTGCTCCTATCTGCTATAGAGGGCTTCATCTGCTTGGTCTCCCTGGTCAGGCGGCCTGTAGCAGACCCCTGCTATGATGTTCCCTGCCCCAGCCCTCCCTTTAATCCTGACCCATAGGCTCTCGGTGGGCTCCTTATCCATCCCCAGGTGGAGCTCCATGCACTCCAGCTGGTCGTTGACATAGAGGGTGACGCCCCCTCCTCATATGCCCTGCCTGCCCTTCCTAAAGAGCCTGTACCCTTCCATCCCAACACTCCAGTCATAGGAGCCATCCCACCACGTCCCTGTAATGCCAATAATGTCATAGCCTTGCAGGCACACACACGTCTCCAGTTCCTCTTGTTTGTTTCCCATGCTCCGTGCATTCGCGTAGAGGCATTTCAGTGTGAGTTGAAGGCATGTAATTAATGAGATGATAGTTTTTAAGTGTGAATTTATTGCCCTTAACCTGAAGAGTGATTCAGTGGTGTGGACAGTATGCTCCTATCTAGTTCTAGGGAAGCCAGAAAGCTTTAGTGCAAAAGAACTGTTTGTGTTGCAATTGTGTATTGTCAATTTGTCTTTCCAATCTCCATAAAGAAGTGGTATTTTCTTGTTTCTGTTGGGATGATGAATCATTGGAGGGTATGGGTAGGTTGATCAAAAAATGCTGATGTACAAGTATAGTAATCAAGCATAGACTGGCTTGGAAAAATAGAACTTAATGCAGCCTCAGCACATTCTCAGATGACATGGAATTGAGAGGAGCACATGATGGCAGCAGGGCAGGGCCGCTACTCAGGCAACTCCTGACTTCCTGGACAAATGAGCCAACAAAAACCTCTGGACATTCAGCACTGACAAAAGCCAAGCCACGCTTTCAGGCCAGAGCCCCATGCATCTTTACAGGCGGGGGACTGACTGGCTGAGTCTTCTGCAGCAGAGGACCTGGGGATCCTGATGGAGAGCAAGTAGAGTGCGAGTTGGGGCAATGAAGGCTGGCTGTGTGTTCAGCTGTGTTTGCAGGAGTGCAGCTAGCAGGTCAAGGGAAATACGTTTATTTTTCCCATCTGCTTGACACTGGTGTGACCACATCTGTAATACTCCATCTGGTTTTGGGTCCCCCAGTAGAGGAGTGGTATCAACAAACTGGAAGAAGTCCATCGGAATATGGAAGACATGATACACAAGGGGAGGTGGAGAGGTGGAGTTGGTTTAGTCTGGAGAAGTTTAAGAGGTTAGCTGCTGTCTGTTAGGAGGACAGGGCTATAGAGAAGATGGAGCCAGACTCTTTTTAGAGGTGCACAAGAAAAGAGCAGGAAGGAATAGTTACAAGCCACAGCACAGAACTTCTGACTACATATTAGGGGGTGGGGGAGGGAACTTCTTCAGAAAAAGCATTGGAGGAGGTTACACAGAGAATCTGCAGTATCTTCATCCTTGGAGGTATGCAAAGGTCCTGAACAGCATGATGTATCTTCCGAGCTAGCTTTGCTTTGAGAATGAGGTTTGACTAGATGAATTCTGGAGGTCCCATCCATCCTAAATTCCTCTGTTTCACAGCCCTCACAGAGAAGGTAGATGGTGTATGGACACAATTTTGCTTATTAATGAAACTAGACAAACTTTTGTGGAAAATATTTTGTAAAATTACCTAGTTTGGTGAAATAATTTTTTAAATGTTTTCAGAACCCAGAATAAAATGGATATTTTGGTTTGGATTTTACCCCAACTTTTATTGTTATACTTTCTATTCCTTGAATTTAAGACAAACTAGTCCTGAACTGTGTTGCCACAGAGTGTGATGGGCATATAACTTGTATTTGCCAGGTGCCAAGCAGAAATTACAGTCTCTTAGTTTTGCTTGCATTTCCATCACTGAGAAGAATAATTTGGATTTCTTTTTAATTCCATTTTTCAGACAAGGTAAAATCTTGTTATCTGTGAAACCTCTACACTTTTTTTTTTTTTTTTTTAATCGGAACTGATAGAAACTGAGAAGTGCATGCAGAAGTTACGTGTGTGGGGAAAATGGTGACATTTGTACAACCAAGGGAGGGTTGTATGATCACAGTGTCTCCTTAAAAAGCGGGCTAAAATGGAACATGAATGTCAACCTTGGAAAGATGAGAGTAGGCTGGAGGAACATGTATTTTGCTGATGCTTCCACTAGTTCAAGCGGCTCTGCTGTAGCCTCCTCAGCTACACTTAGAGATCTTTGCTGGCAAAATGTCCTGGTGTGAGGTTGTTGGCAAACAAAGCTCTTCAGTGCAACACTTTTGAGGTATGAACAAGCTGTTTATGGTAGCTTAATTTATATGTGGAGAAGTTTTGCAAAATGAGAAAGCTGGTTTCTTGGAATAAATAGTTCTTCTGACAGATAGTTCTGGGGGTACACAATTGACACAGGGTAGAAAAGATGGTGTAGATGCAGAGGAGGAAGACAGGAGCTGAGCTGTAGGAAGTGATGCAAATCCATTCAGTTCAACACAGTTTGAACTGCTGACGTACACTGTGAGTCAGAGCTGTGCATCTCTCTACATGTTAGTAGCAGTTACCTCTAAAACTTCCCTCAGTTGTTGTTTCTGGAAAGGCACTGGTAGCTGAGGTTCCCACCGTAGGCAAGGATCACTGTGCATCTTTGCTAGGTATAATTTTCATGGTCCACCTGCATGACCCATTATCAGCTTTCTTGGCTGGAAACTTTGCCTGTGTAGCTTTCAGGCATGACTTGTCTCCTTGTGGCTCTGGCAACCTCAAGGAAGTAAAGCCACAGTGCCACTGTGTCCTCTGCATGGGAGATGGCCGCAAACAGCGGTGGCATGAGGGACAGCAGAACATAGCAGGCCTAGCTGTAGTGTGTCCATACAGCTGCTCGAGACTGAGAAGAGATCAGTGAAGTCTGCTGCACCGAAGAAACAAATACAATAATATAAACCTAGCTGATGATTGTCAGCTAAATTCTACAGCAAATCTCAGGGAGTAGGAGTAGGTACAAAGAAAATTATTGCATCTGCACTGACAACCTCATCTCAGAGGAGATAGCTTTTATTGGGGTGTGATATTTACTGCATTTAGGACAAACACGTAGCAGATGCTTTCTTTCCTAGTGTGGCATAGTCTGTAAAAGGTCAACAATTTTTTTCAACAATAAAGAAATTTACCATTGCTATGAGGAACTTTTAAGTAGTTAATTTTTTCTGCATTTCTTTATATCTTTTCATTCTTGTCCAAAAATTAGGAAAGTCTGATTTTTATTTTTCTTTCCCGAAAAAGTATTTGTTCTCCTTCATCATCAAAATACTTATTTTTCCTTTCCCCTAAGGTGGCCAGTCTGACCTTTTTGGAAGCTGTCTTCAGTTCTATATTTTGGTGGTCAGTATGGTACACTTGAACTCCTTCACATAAATCTCAATTCACATAAAAAGACTTTGCCTTTTCCCACTGCCTGTCATTTTTGTCCCATCCCCTCTACTCCCTGAAGAAAACCAACCCCCAAACCCTCTGTTCCTTGTAAAATGTTTTACAATCGTGTCAAAGAATCTTGAATATGCTGCTCTGGACAATGAAAATATGTAAAGTTTCAGACTTAATGGCACAGAAAATATTTCTAACTTACAATGAAATACTCTGTAAGTGGAATTGAATGACCAGTGCATTATTGGTAGTTTTTCTGGGTATTAAACAAGTGGCAGACCAACAAAAGGTAAATGCCATGTTGTGCTTTTTTCATTATAAAGAGTGATAGATATTTGTTTGGTAAATGTATGGGCCGACTTTGGAAATCTAGTGTTTGATTCTATGAGGCACTGAATTGTTGCACAAGTATGTACACAGTGTAGTCTGCTGAGTGACAGCCAACAGAATCCTTACAGACACTGTTTTACTTGGGATAACTTCAGCTTTAAGAAAATCAAAGAACAGCTAAGGTTGCTAAGTGACAGCAAAATATTTATCTGTTATTTAGAAAATCAAACCGGCTTATGCAATGAATAGTAAAGGACAGCATATATTGTGTGCCACCCACATGCTGTATAGGACCATTATTGTACATGATGAAGACTTGCATAATTCAGCACAGCTATCATCACCCCTGGCTTAGCACTGAGATTCTCTAATGCTATTTGTTTAGTCTTCTTCCTCAGTAGCAAATCTCTCAAGTAATTCACTATAAGTGAACACATTGGTCGCTGCTCCGAAACACAAGAAATATTCTTGTGTAGGCAGATATTGGAAGAGGAGGTAAGGTGGAGGGGAAATGGAGTGAGAATCACTGTCTATAACTGGCTATTTGCTTTGCAAGTTTATTCTCATTAACAGCCACTCACTGATGTGGCACAGGCTTTTTTTTTTTCTTTTTTCTTTTTTTTTCTTTTTTCTTTTTTTTCTTTTTTTTCTTTTTTTTCTTTTTTTTCCTTTTTTTTTCCTTTTTTTTTTCTTTTTTTTTTTTTTCTTTTTTTCCCTGGAAGGAGAGGATAATGATGGGTTCAGCCTAAGGCTCTGTGCCCTGCCCTTGGCTCTCACAGAAGTGTGCATATGGCTTTCCAGAGTCCGGCCCTGTGGATAAAGCCCTCCCCACCACCGTGGGTGCTGGTGGGAAGCTGGGGTTTCAGCAGGGTTGGTCTGGCGCAGAGACTTGGGTGACTCTTGAGTCTCACTCAGCGGTAGAATGAGGGTTGTTTCAAGTGTTGTTAGATGCTGTCCTGTCATTTCTAAGGTTCATTTGGGGTGAGGAAAGCCCACTGTGATGGCTTGACCAGTACCCCTGCACAGGTGAGCTGGGAGACCCTGCAGAGGAGGCGCAGGGAGGGAGTCGCCGGGCTCAACATCCTTGAGCGCACTACGGCGGCTGGAGGATTTGGGAAGGTGGGGAGACAAGGGAGATGGCAGATATATCGGCACTTAAGCAGCTACCTTTCAAGGCAGAGTGAATTCGTATGAAACAAAATCTGAAGAAACACCACCTACAAAGCACATACGTGCTCTTTCTGTAGGCATGTGGAGCTTAGGTTGAAAACTTGGTTTGATGTCTAAGTGTACCTGTTAAATGCGTAGGGCCTTGAACACATGGTCTATTTGAATTACTAGGAAATTATTGGTAGTTAAATTTTTCTTGTCCTGGAAGTGGTGTGTTAAATTGAGTGTCACTGTAAATGCATTGACCTGTGGTATCATCCAGGTTTGGTTCTGGCTGAGGGTATGGGCAAGTGGAATGAATTGCCCTATAGCAAAATTCAATTCATGACATCAGAAAGTTAGTCCTGGGCATAATTTCTACTTTTTTTTTCCTTTTTTTTTTTTTTTTTCTTGACAAAGACCCCATCAGGACAAGAAACAATGTTCAAAGAAGTACGTGAGAAGTTGGATGGAAAAGAATTTATTTGTACCTTCATTTCTGTTCATTCAGGAGGTGCAAGTTTATCTCCTCACTGAAATGGAAGGGAGAGACAGCTGTTTGAGGGAATGCTCATCAGGTTATTTCTTTTTCCACTCTTCTCTGCTCTCAGAAAGTATGGTTTTGGCTAAAGTTGTCCAGAAGCAGCTGCTGTTGTGGAAGGCATTGGACAAAATGGCATAGTTTTGAAATAACAAAGCTTCTTATTTTTAGGAAGTATTCAGGGACTTATATCATGTTTGGTGTTACAGATCATATACTTTGCAGCTGAGAATTCAGGGAGTGGCTCTTTTGTTGGCTCCTCCCTACCCCTTTCTTTTTGTAATCTGCATAAGAAATATTTTGTCTAACTCTATCTACAATTGCAGTCATCACCTCCTGCTATTTTCCTAAACTACCCATATGGTCTGAGAAAGGGTAATTTCACACTACAGTGTAGGAGTAGAGAAGAAGCAATGCTGTTGCTTAAGGTCAGGGGCTTATTGATACTCGCACAGATCCCAGCTCCGAGTGTGGAGACCTGCAACCTGCAGTTATTTCTTTGCTGTATTTCAAAAATTGCCACAAGGTGGCAATGGTTCAGAATGTTCCTTCTCCAGTACCAGCTCTTTGGCTGGCTGCACTTGCGGGGAATAGGGTCAGGCACAGGCTGTGGTTGCAAGCCAGCATCTGCGGTGCTCTGGGGCATGGGGAAGGAGGCTGGTTGTGGCCAATGCACAGGCCACATTTTAAGCTTTTTCATTTTAAAGGCCAAAGTTTTGTAGGGGACAGTTGTGCTTGAGTTATGTCTTTGCTAGCTGCTGTTGGCTGCATGCATGTGTTCAGGGCAGTGGTGATCTGCTCTGTGTACTTAGGCAGTCAGAAGCAGATGAAAATGCTCTAAGTCTAGCATCAAACTCTAAAGCTAGGGTTGGGGTTTTTTTCCCCTTCTTTCTTGCAAAGATAAGATAAACAGTATTGCTGTTACAAATACATACATGCTTCATTTTTCCTTCAAAATGTTGGCGTTTATTATTTAGTAAAGTAAAACCTGTGACACTGGAACAACTCCCTAAACTGCCAGATCTGTTTGAAATGTAACTTCTTAGAAAAATAAGAATTTAAGCTCTGTGTAAAATCCATTTATTGAAATTGTTTAAAGGTGCGAGTGGAGCTATACCAGAAATGCCTCTAGGTTTTCATACCCAACTTTCACTTTACAAGGGAAAAAGCAAATCTTTAAATTAGTACTCAGAGAGAAATATGCTAGAATACATAAGACTACTTTGAAATGTTAAATGCAAGGTCAGAATTTTTTTAATAGTTAAGTGCTTGAGGCTCTTTTGATACCTTTGTATTATTCTGTAAATTATGAAAAGTTAAATTGCTACTGCAACTTGAAAAAAGTTATTTTTAATTAAATTGAGAAGTTTATTCTATCTTAAATATATGTTTTCTTTCTTTGATAAGGTACTAAGGTTAGCAAATGTAGAGTAAAAAATAAATATTACCTTTTGTGAAAGGCACAGGGATGGAGGAAAAAAAGAAACTTTTATCTGTTGCGTGGCTGCAATAAAGAAGAAGCAAATTTGAGGGCAGTTAATTTTGTTTTCCCTGAAAGTTGTCTTTGCTTATCTTCTGCAGAATGACTGAATGCAATCAAACCTGATATTCTGAGTCACTGGAATTTCGTTATACATTCTTCCATGAAGCAGCAGTAGTTATTTATGAAGTATCACACAGAGTTACGACAACAGATTTCATACCGCTGAGAATACAAAATCCAAATAAGCAGTACAAAACTGAAGCAGGTTGATGGAAACCAACAGAATCAGTGAGGCTTCGCTGTATGCTTCAGGTGATACTGAGTTCAGTTTACATTTGGGGGTACATGTAGTAATGTCAATTTTTATTTTAATTTTGCTGTTCATGGGCCTTTCTATTAGAATTAAAAAGCAGACACAGAAGCACCAACAGTAAAGAGGTAAAGAGTAGTGAGGGACTGAAAGCACAGGTCTGACGTGTATGGGTCTTGCACAGAGGAAAGGAGGAAAGGGCACATGCAGCGGGGAGGTAATCCTACTGCAGAAGGATTCTGAGCTCCTTTATGTGAATTCCTGCCAGAAACAATCTGGCCAGGCTTATTGCCCTTAAGTTTTAGCATTTCACTTGGGATTCTGATTACAAGAGATGATGTCCTCATCTCTTGTTCCTTGTTAACCAACATGGACAACTTCAAAGGTAGCTCAGACTTGGGCAGGTAGAGCTGTTTGGCAGTGACCAAGAGTTAATGTCCTCTACAGACGCCTGTTTCTCTCCATTTGCCATTATGGCATTCTAATGCAATTAGACTTCCCTCTTTTCTCCGCATTTCGAAGCTACTACTTCTACTGTTAATTTTGGTTTGTTTCATTTTTAAAGGCACTTGGCTGCAAATTGAAGAGTGTTAATGAACCTATTAAAAATTACCAAAATAAAAAAAAAGAAAGATGAGTGACAATTCGCTGTACACTCAATATTGTGACAAATAAAAAAACCCAGAGGAACGGTATGCTACAGCACACTACTATAAATTATTCTGTATCTTGAAAGTTAGCACAACTGTATCTCTATATATGACAGTACTTAAGACCTCTACAATACACTTCAGATCATCCTTAGTGCAAGGTGTAGCTTTTCATATGTTTCATTGGAATCATTATTATTATTTAGTACATCTAGATTTCGCACCAAAACATAAGTAATTTGAGAAATGTACAGTAATCCTAAAATGCCACTCAACCCTTAGAATTACTTATTACCTGAAGGGGTGAATATGAAAGCCATATATAAATATTTTAAAGGCATTTCAGTTTGCTGAACTATGATGGTTAGAAATGAGGAAGTCAGAATTAAATTTATATTTCATTGCCTTATTCATAATGTTTTTGTTTGATATGTGGGTAATAGGCAAGCAAATCACCTAAAGAATGAAATCTGCAAGCATGAAAACACATTTCCATAATTGCCTTGGCAGGAAGCCCTCACGTTCTCGTGGCAGAGCTGTGAATATTCCATGGGATGAAGGAGCTACTTGCTCAGCAGTGGTGAACTGTCTGCAGGAGCGCGCAGCTCTTTTGTTAAGTCCGCTACGAGAACAAGCGTGTGCTGAAAAAAACCATCAAACCATCCTTAATGATTTCCATTTGCTGATATCTCAACTTGTACAATATCTTCAGAAAACGAGAGAAGAATAAGAGAAATCAAACAGAGGGAAAGACCTGTCTGGCGTATCTGGGAATAAAGTTTGATTTCTGTTAGAAACAGCTAACCTTTATGGTGCAGATTCTGTGCAGGGAATGGGTGTCTGGCAGACAGGGGGATAGATGCCATTCTTGGCGTATGAGCAGATATAATACAAATACTTCTCTTCATTGATTTTTAACTAGCAGTGGTACAGGCTGGCAGTGTGTCAGTGTTGGACTGCTGCTCTCAAGAGCTCCCGCAGGAAATTTTTCCAAGTCACAGCAACCTCTGTTGAAGTTTGCTTGCCTCAACGGGAGGCCTTTTCTTCTGTAGGGCTTTCTTGGGGCTTGTTCTGTATTGCTAATCATTTTGTTAAGACGAGGAACAGATTTATCATGCATTTTTAACTAGCTCGGATTTTTTTCAAAGCATAGTTCTTTGACTTTGCATTGGTACTGCATACATGTCACTGTTTTTCAGAGGATTTCTCATATCAGGTATTTAGATGGCATCTATGCTATTGTTTCCTGTGAAAATAGAACAGCTTTCAGGTTTGCATTCAATTTGGAGACAGTTTTGCAGTAAACGTTTCATAGAAGCACATGACTTGACAAACTTAGCAAACATTATGGAGGATGAAAATCCCCTCTTGATATGAAGGAAACAAGAGATTGTCCAAGGTAGGCCCATTAGCAGCGTAGCAGTCATTTTGCTAATCTTGTCACATTGTCATAGCTAAAAGGTTTCAAAGTGCTGACACTAGAGACCTGAAAGACTAAGGTCACCATACTGACTTAGATGCCAAAAAGTTCTTTTGTTAGAAATGATGATGCGATCTGGGTAATGTTATTTGTTGCAGGTTAGCCATTACAAAGAGAACTTGCTGCCCTGTGGAAAAATATTTTCAGTTTCTGACTATACATTTATTTATTTGTTTATTTTTAACTAAGCAAAATGCAGGAAGGATGAAAAAACTTTTCAATCACTTGTGTTTGATTTTTATTTTTTTTTACTGTTAAAGTTCAGGAATACTCACTGGAAGAATGAGATTTTAAGTTCTGGGAAAGCAAAACAACTATATTTAACTGTTGCTTTGTTATATTAGTATGTTAGTGGCAGTCTCCTTTGATGTGACATTCTAACTTCTCACGGATTTGATAAGGAGAAATATCTTACTAAATATTTCAAGAGTTGATAAGAACCTTGGCAAAAGGCCTGTGTCTGGATCCCTGGAGAGCTTTCAGGTTTTGCTTTTGTACCATAACATTAAACTTTGATAAAAATTAGTTGATCGAAAGGTTTAATCATATAATGTTCTCTATTAGGAGTCTGTTTTCAAAATGCACCCAACTTTGATACGAAATCCACCAAATGTAATTTGGTATCAGTCTTAGAAACTTGTGGCTGCTGTTTCCCAAGATTAGTTGGTTTATGGTGGTATAACATCAGTGGCTAGAAGTCCATTTGCTTCCTATGGAGCAGGTTGCATCCATTTTCTTCGCAGTGAGCATGCTTGTTAAAACACCAATGGTAGCTCCTAGATTACTCAAAAAAATTGAGGCATTTCAGTTGTTTTTCACTTATTTGAAGGCTGAAAAAAATTGAAATATTTGAAGACTGGAGCTTGTAGCTAAGTTTTATTAGCTGGTGCTGCTGCCATGAGGAAGGTCAGTCATTTTATTCAGCATAGACATATAAAATATTGCTTAGAAGTATCCATGCAGACTTACCTGTAGCATCCTGAGAACACAAGGGAAGGAGTAGAGGTTTGTTTGCATGCTGAGTGCGTGCATGACTTGCTGCAGCATCCTGGGTTGCCCAGATGGGACTCTGAAGAGCTGCCACTCACTAGTGAGCCAGGGAGCCTCTGCCTTTTCTTCCCTGTTCACAGCTTCCAAGAGTGTATAGTGCTGCATAATTTTACTTTGAGACTAACTTCATTTATTATTGTTCTCTCCCCTCTGCTTTTTTTTCTTGCATAGCTCAATAAGCAGCAGCTACAGATACTGAAGGAACGTTTCCAGGCCTTTTTGAATGGGGAGACGCAAATTGTAGCAGATGAGGCATTTTGCAATGCTGTGCGAAGTTACTACGAGGTAAGTTATGTGCTTTGTTTTCTGAATTGTTTAAAAAGTTCGTAGGATCTCATTTAACGCAGATACAAGGAAAATAATTTTAAGGCTGTGAACTTCCAAACCTTCTAGAAACAGCTTCCTCCTACTCCAGCTTTGCTATTTTTAAAAGTTGAAATCCACTGCCTGGGCACAAGAGATAAACTGAACTGGAAAATATCCACCCTCTTTGAAGAAGTGGGAGAGGGAAGACAAAACGAAAAACCCCTGGTGCTAAAAATCTTTCTGGCAGCATTTGATACCACTAGACACTGCTATCTTTATCGCCATATGTCTAAGTTACCTCTTTTAATCAACGCTTCAGTTGTAAGTTACCATCTTGAAATCTGTGTCTTCTGATTTTTAGTTACCATGCAGAGTTTTTTGGAGAGGAACCACCTGTTCCCTTCCCAAAGAAGAGAAGCTTTCCAGGCAGCTGGGCCAGCTCTTAGGTTCCACTGTGACCTCCCAGTCATGTTCAGTGCCTATGGCCACCAGTGCAGATCTTCAGATGTGGTTTTAATTCCCTAAGGAAGAGGTCCCATTCCATACTAAGAGAACAGTTCACTGTCATTTTTGTAACATCAGCAGCATATTGCTAGAAAATTTATTTCTTAATCTTAGCAAATGGTACTGTGATTTAATTTTGTCTCATCTAACTTCAGACTTGCTCAATGAATTGCAAGGGCTCTCTGTTAAACTTGTACTTCTTTTGAAGGGTCTTCCTCCATATTTCACTCTACCACATCTTTTTTCCAAATTTTTTTGCTTTATTTTTTATATATTATTCATCCTTTGTCAGCTTTTCTTTGCTAGTGAATGAAACTTTTCTTCATGGAGAAAAAGATGTGACTTATGTCCTAGCTTGGTTTTATCTACATTAAGTTATGTTGCACAAAAAAAAAAAAAAAGGAGATGGAGTGGACAAACGAGTTTCCTATAGTACAGAAATGTGAGAACACAGTGCAAGTTTCTCCAAATCACAATCTGAGCACTTCTGCAGCAGTTGAAATGAAGGAAGTATCATAAAAATGCTTGTGAAGGGATGGAGATGGTTCTGCAGATGAAACAAGAGAATATGAACATTCATGAGGTATTATGTAGAGGTGCAAGAACGGTACAGAAGTTGTTAGAAAGTAATCCTTTTTTCTGTATAACTGATGAAGAAGTTAAGGAGGAAGGACAGATTGGAAGATGGTGTAGGGCAAGGCAGAGCTAGTTAGCTGCCCAGCAGTAGGTTTCAGAAGAGTGGGATGTCTCAAGATACTGAACATGAGGTAGAATTGAAAAGGACATAATGTTTATGTTTTTTTCAGCAAGCTGTGTAAGATTCATAGAATGGTTTGAGTTGGAAGGAACCTTGAAAGATCATCTAGGCCAACACCCCTGCCATGGGCAGGGACATCTTTCAATAGGTCAGGTTGCTCAAAGCACCATCTAATTTGGCCTGAACATTTCCAGGAATGGGGCATCCACAACTTCTCTGGGCAACCTGTTCCAGTGCCTCACCACCCTCACAGGGAAGAATTTCTTCCTAATATCTAATCTAAATCGACCCTCCTTCAGCTTAAACCCATTACCCCTTGTCCTATCACTACATGCCCTTGTGAACAGTCCCTCTCCAGCTTTCTTGTAGGCCCCCTTTAGCTACTAGAAGGCCATTATAAGGTCTCCCCAGAGCTGCCTTTTCTCCAGGCTGAACAATCCCAACTCTCTCAGCCTGTCCTCATAGGAGAGGTGCTTCAGCCCTCTGATCAGCTTCGTGGCCCTCCTCTGGACTCTCTCCAGCAGCTCAATGTCTCTCTTGTACTGGGGATCCCAGAGCTGTACTCAGTACTCCAGGTGGGGTCTCACCAGAGTGGAGTAGAGGGGCAGGATCACCTCCCTTGACCTGCTGGTCACGCTTCTTTTGATGCAGCCCAGGACACGGTTGGCTTTCTGGGCTGCAAGCACACACTGCTGGCTAATGTTGAGCTTCTCGTCAATCAATACCCCCAAGTCCTTTTCCACAGGGCTGCTTTCAATCCATTCCCCCACCCAGCCTATAGTTGTGCTTGGGATTGCGCAGACCCACGTGCAGGACTCTGCACTTGGCCTTGCTGAACTTCATGAGGTTCACACAGGGCCACCTCTCCAGCGTGTCAAGGTCCCTCTGGATGGCATCCCTTCCCTCCAGCGTGTTGACTGCACCAAGTTGTGTGGTCATTGGCAAACTTGCTGAGGGTGCACTCGATCCCACTGTCCATGTCGCCGACAAAGATGTTGAACAGTGCCGGTCCCAGTACCGACCCCTGAGGAACCCCACTTGTCACCATTCTCCAGTTGGACATTGAGCCGTTGACTGCAACTCTTTGAGTGCGACCATCCAGCCAATTCCTTATCCACTGAGTGGTCCATCAAATCCATGTCTCTCCAACTTAGAGATGTGGTGCGGGACAGTGTCAAATGCCTTACACAAGTCCAGCTAGATATCAGTTGCTCTTCCCTTATCCGCCAACGCTGTAACCCCATCATAGAAGGCCACCAAATTTGTGAACCTTGATGTGTTAGAAGTAGCCTGCCTTCTGGAATGGATGTGATGATAGTGAACAAAAATTATTTTAAAATAAATGCCTAAACAGTAACTGTCCTGTTAAGATTTACTTTGTGTCTTTTGTTAATGAGATTTTTTCTACACATCGAGAACTATGTTTTTCAGCATATCTGCTGTTGCAATGAAAGTCTACACTTAATAACCCAAGATAGCCCTATAAAATGGAAGACTCAAATTCTCCAGCTATTTTCAGCCATTCAAGACTTTGAATTAAGTGTACAAATCTTCTAGGTGTCCAGTTTCAAACAGTGGATTCCAAAGCTATTGGCATCACTGTCAAGGCTATAATGACACCATGAGCTAGTGGGATCTTCATCCCGTGTTAATACACTGTGAGCTCATTTACCAGCTGTAACTTGGTTCTTCAGTCTTTTTTTGTTTATCTCATTCCTCCAATTCCATTTTCCATTCTTTCCAGAGATTTCCTTCCAGACTTGCACAACATTTTCCAGTTGTGCAGTTTTAGTCAGTATTTGCTAGTCATTTTTAATTTCTTTTCAGGGTTGTAATAGATAGTCACCAGTATGCAATATTAGATTTAATGAACATTGCAGTGGTGGAATCCAGCTGGAGACTTAGTTCAAGCTACCGTTCCTCTTCAGTGCATTTTAATCAAATTTTATGCATCTTACCACATATTCTCATATCATCGCTTATATGCGTCTCTTGTGCCTTTTTCATTTGCTTCGTTAGCCATTTGTTGAAAATATTAATCTCCGTTACTCCTTTGTGTGTTCTGTTGATGCTGTGCTCTGATGCCTTCTCATCTCTGTCTTCCACATGTGGTCCATCACATCTCCTGTTTGATGATGTTTGTTAGTAGTTTGAATTATGGACATCTTGCTTGTTTCTGTCATACAGCATCTCATAAGCTTCACTGTTAATTTCCTTATACTTCAGTTGTTGAGCTACAGTTCAATTTTATCTGACATGGAAGGAACAAATACGTGGTCTGCACAGTAATTATTTTACTTTGAAAATTATTAATTTGCCTTTAATCCTATGCAGTAGTCATGGTTTGAGACTTATAACAATATTGCTTGCAAAGCCAGGATATTCTCATTACTGTAGTTGATATCCACACCCCACTCTTTGAGTGTAAAAGAGAAGGTTTGTTTTGGGCATGTGACATAAATTCTGTATCAGTAGTTGCAGGTATTTTGAGTGAGTAAATCTGTCTGTTATTACTGGGTTTGTTCAGAATTTGTCCTCTTAAGAATCTAAGTGTAAGTTCCAAGGATTTAGAAACTTATTATAGCTCAGTCTTCAATTTACTTTTCTAGAAATATTTGCTGAGAGAGTAATTTATTTACTAAAAAAATAAATGTGCATTCCCTCATCAATTTCCCAGTGTTGTAGGAGAGTCATGCTCCTCCTGTGTCAGGACTACTTGAAAAGGTTCACACTGAAATTTAGCATGATTCATTTTTGTATACATATAATTAAAATTGTCATGAGGAATTATTTCCTCTTCTATCCCACTTTTAGAGCAGGTATGGAAATGTTTACAATTCTCTTTCTGTAATCATTTTCCTAGGATTAACACAGAATTTTATTTTTTTTGTGGAAAATTCCATTAGAGACATTGAGCCAGATTCTAATCAGTAGAACATCAGATGTTGGTAATGCTTTTTGGATAAAGAGAAAAATTCAATCATATGGCAATTTATTGTGAGTAATTATATTGGACACACTGCTAACTGTAAAATTAAGTGAGAAAGTGACTTATGAAATAAAGTCTTTGCCTATATTTCAACCCAGTTTTTAAAAAAGTTACCAGTAAAATAGTAGATCTTTCACTTATCAATTCTTGCATGCTCTTTCCTGGAAGTTGGAAAAGGCTCTTGTGCAAAGCCCTAAGAGGTTCATTCACCACCAGTAATATACATACCTTTAATAAGTGTGGATATACCTTGGGCTAGACTTGCAGTACTAATTCTTTAGTCTTGAATTTATGCAGTCTTAGATACGAGTAAAATGAGTGCAAAGAACTGTAATGAATGTTTGAAATACTGTGAAAATGTTTTTATATTGTAATGATTGCAAGTTCTCAGGGTTTAACTCTCTGCTTATAGCTTTGTGAAGCTGCAAGAAATTTTATGTACTGGGGGTTTTTTTCCTGTTTTTCTTGCTGCTTCATTTTAAATATGTGGTTCTAAGCCATAATTACTGCATGCTGCTTAAATCTGAATGTTAAATGCAGGATCTGTAGCAGTTAGCACTATGAGGGGTTTTCAGAATTTAGCATCAGACTTAGTTTGACTGTATCAGTTTGCCTGTGATACAAAGATCATATTAACTTAATTTCTATTTAAATTCAGGTGTTATAGACCTTGGCAAATTAAATTGTTGTCTGCCACAGTCAGACAATAGGAAGGAGCTGAGGTATGGCCAATAACGAAAATTGATGAGGCAGGAGACTTGTGTACAAACCCAGCTAATGGATCGGCACTGCCTGGCTGAGGGGAGGGTTTAAATTAAAAAAGTGAACTAAAAGTAGAAAACAACCAAAATCAACAATAAGAAATAGCAGAGGTCCCATGTCATAGAATCGTAGAATGTTTTGGGTTGGAAGGGACCTTAAAGATCATTTAGTCCAACCTGCCTACCACGGGCAGGGACATCTTTCAGTAGACCAGGTTGCCCAAAGCCCCATCCAATGTGGCCTTGAACACTTCCAGGGATGGGGCATCCACAGCTTCTCTGGGAAACCTGTTCCAGTGCCTCACCACCCTTATTGTAAAAATTTCTTTCTTATATCCAATATCCAATCCAAATCTACCCTCTACAGTTTTCTAAATGGTAAGAGAAACCCTTTCCATTCCCTCTTCACAGTGGGGAGAGGTGGCACCTTTCAACTTCTGCAGTAAACAGAGCAAGTGACCTACAAACACCTTCCTCCTTCGGTACCAAATCCTGAACTGCCAGTGCAAGCCCTTGTGGGTAACGTTGTCAATGGAGGAGTAGGACGTGAATTCTGGCTGCACATTGCTGGTTAGATGTGCATCAGTGTCTGTAGGCACACCTCTTCTAAACCTGACTGCGCTGCTTGGGTTAGTCTTTGCTCGTGCAGCCTGCCTTGTCTCTCCTCTTGAGGCTGGGGACACCTTCCTTCCCTGTGCTGCGGGTGGCCTGCAGAAAGGACTCCTTATGTGGGGTTTGGCAGCTGGTTGAGGTGGTCATGGTGCAAGGTAAAGACGGCCAACCCCAATCTTGGGCATATTCAGTGTGGTTGATATTGGGCTGTTAAGGAGTTTGAAAGTTCTGCAGACACTGAGAATGGAAGGAGATTATATATAAAATAATCCCGTGAACATCTGCCAGTGTGGATGTACCTGTGATAATATCACTATTTCTTTGTTTTGATCAAAGCTGTGTGAGCATTTACAGGCATCCTGAAAATGTTTTCCTTCCCTTAACACAGAGCAGTTGTTTGGCCCATAGTGGAAGCACACACTACTGTGACAAAAACATTGATTATTTCTTGCACTTACCCTTAGAAAAGGATGAATTGTGTTTATTGGAGCTTTTTTTATATGAAGACATTCAAATGTCGGGTCATTCTGAAAAGAGTTGAGATATTTCTGCAAAGGAAGGAGTGAGGCAATGATGCTATTTCTGCGTGTAATTATGGAAAACTTGGTCTGCAGGTTTTTTTGCACAGAAGTGAGGGGTAAAAGGGTCTTGCTGATGAAATTGCACAAAGGAACTAGCTTTCTGGACTAAGTGGTTTTGTGGTTGCTTTTACAGCTTGATTTTTAATATCAGCTATTTTAGGTATACGGTTTTTATTCAAGGCAACTAAAGGCATTGTTGATACTGATGAATATTTCAGGGACTAAGATGACCCCTAAAGGAATTAAAAAGCATTCCTTAGAATCAAAATGTAGTACACACAAAATAAATAGTAACTAAATGTTGGTACATTCTGTTTTGATATTATTGAGGCAAAATAACAGAATGACTAGATTAAACATTTATTTAAATACATTAGTATAATAATTGTAGAAGCTAACTGGGTTTCAGGGCATAAATTCACTGATTTCTGCTTTTACTTTTCTCAAAAATCACAGTTGACATATATGTATTTAAGGATATGGGCTTTTTGCTCTGTTCAGATCCTCTTCAAAAACATGAATACAAGGCCAACTTGGGTTTTATTGTTGATGCAGTCTAATTTGAAGGAGCTGTTTCAACAGGATGTTTTCCCACATTAAATTTGGGATAATCTTGTGTTTTCCCTTGTGAGGGAGCCTTTCAACAACAAATACGTTTACAGTTGCACTTATCAGCACTTACACAGTTAGTTTCCTTCCAGTTGCTTTAAAATGTCGTCACACTTGAGGTCAATGTAATCTTGGCATGGGGGCTGTTATTTTAGAGATCTGGTTTAGGCCAGTTCTTCGAAAAGCTTCGTAAAAATGTTTTTAGGCCACCTCCAAGAAAGAGGCATAACAAAGGTTTATCTAGGCAAGCCATTTTATTGAAGAAGCTCTAATGCCTTCAACATTTTTGATCAGCAACCACAATCTGGCGTGTAATGGAGATTGTCTCAGTGTTAGCAGTCTAATTCTTTTCCTCAAAGAAGTGAAGGGGAGATAAGATACAACTAATTAAAATATGCTTTACATGATCTAGACCTCCTGTGTGCTAAGGAGAGGCCTGATAGAGTTGAATTGCAGGTTTTGCCATACACACCTTTCTCTTGAGAGTGGTGGTGTATTGCTCTTGCATGGAAAACGTGTCAGTGCCAAAATCCTCTAGTCTCTTGCTTTACAAATAGCTGCATGTAACTAGATTCTTTGAGTTTTCAAAGACTGGAAATCCCGTTTTCACTTTCACCTGTATGATGTCAGAGGAACAAAGCATTTTGCTGTACATCTGCACAGAACATGATTACTAGCTGTTGAAACTGTGTCTATTCAGTCTCTTTGGACACTGATATTTGTAGATGATCATTGTTAATTTGGCTGAGGATGTCATATGGTTTCCATATTAGCGTAACAGATGTAATTATAACAGACCTGTATCTCAAACTTCTAAATGAGGTAGGTGGTTCATGGATGGAGTTTAGTACACTAATTGCACCGACCCTTAGCTTTGCAAGTGATGTGTGCTGATAGGAAGAGAAGAGGCAATGCCTCATTGAATTTAGATGGGAAGAAAATTCCAGTAATGGTATCCTTTTTGTTCATTTTGTGACCACTGTTGTTACAGGTAAATAAGGAATGCCTTGTAGATCTGACCCTACGCTGTAGAAGTAATTAGTGTTGGGTAGTGAGATATGTCTCTACTGTAGTAAGCGTTATGTGACATTATTTACTTGTTTATTAGGTAAATTCTGAATGTCTGTTAATCTGAACAAACCAATTAGAAAACCAAGAATGGCTCAGACTGTTACACAACAGTGAATTTGGTCTGCGTTGCTTGATTATTTTTCTCCTAATTCCACTGCTGTTTTACTCAGTCTCAAAGGAAAACAAAACTTATCTGGACGTTGATTTTGCACAGTTAACAGTATGTTGCACCAAGACATGGACTATACACATTTTTATTGATGCTGTCTTCTGGGCAACTGAAAACAGTGGAGTGTTTTTCAGCTAGCCTGATACTAATAAGAAATGTGACAGTTTGATATCAGTGCTGCAGAAATCTTGCAGGAGATACTAAAATTTTATTCTCTTCTTTTAATTTGGAAATCATTATTTGGAAGGATTTTTCTTTCAATGGATGATGAAAGGATGACAACTCTTGATCTTTTCAAGTTATCCTTTCCACTGACTTTTCCAGGTTTCAGCACAGAGTTGGTCCTTTGGAAGTGGAAATTATACTGCAAAATGTTTCATTAAAAGACTTATGTTAATGCCAATGACTTTTCCTTTGTGCCTTTATATTGTGATGTCTGTGTGTTCCAGTCAGCAGTATCTCAGGGACTCTGCAAAATAATGAGGAGCAACAGGACACTTTTTTTTTTCCCTTTCAGCCGTCAAACAGGTATTCAGCCCAATCTCTGACTTGCTGTCTTCCTCCATGACCAGAGGGAGGCACGTAGTTTCACGTTAATAGTGCACTTGAAGTATCTGAATACAAGTGAAAATTTCCAACAGATGCCTACGGGCTCTGTTTGAGCCATAGTTAGTCCAACCAGGGTCTCTCTCTCCTGACTCTGTAGGCACTGGAATTTTCTCACATAATTTCTTTAGGCTCTAATCAAATTTTGCTTAGAGATCCACTGTAGAAAGTTGCTGTATTTTTCTAATTAATCATTCCACTGAATTGCAAGCAACTAATAGCTAAAGGATTTCTTCATCTTAAAAACAAAACAAACAAAAACCCCAAACCCAACCCACCAGGCAAACAAATAGTAAAGGAGAAAACCTGCTATTTTCATGTACCATTAGATTGAATTTCTAGGACTGGTATTTACTCTGGGTATTATTTCATTTACTCTTAGATTTCTAGATGGTGGGATGAATAACTTTTGTTTGCATATTTTGATTGAACCTCTCTGTTACCATTTTACTTTGTGATGGAAAGCTTTACCTGTCAAATCCTTAGAGATGTGTGACTTGTCAAAATCTTTTAAACTTCAAAGTAATGTCTTGGAAAAGTGGCATTTTGTTCTTAATGATGAATTGATAATCTCTGAGTAAACCAAGCTAGAGAGAACATGGCAGTAAGGGATAAAAAAGGTCAGCAAATGCATGGCTGAAATCCAGAAGTCAGTAAATGAGAAGTGAGGTTTTAAATTCTCACTGATCTCTCTCAACTCCATTTCATTTCTGTTCTATTACTAATTTCAAAAGACAACAACAAATTCTTATATCCTGAGAATTGTGAAGGCAGAACACAGACAATGATGATGTAAATATTTTCGTAGTGATTGTTTTCAGGTTCTGATTGATCTATTGCTGAGAAGCCAGATTGGAAATTGAGATTCCTCTCAAGCTTTTATTTTCTGAAATAAAGTTTATGGTGCTGTAGAAACAGCTTTTTCTATTTCATGTTGTCTTGAAAAGGTTTTACTCCTCACAGAGCAAGAAAGCGGTTTCTTCAAAGTAAAGTCTAAGCATAAAGTTGCTATCCACACAAGATTCTCAACAAGAAACATTATCTTAAACAGAGCATACTAAGAGAAATGGATTACCCAGTCTGTTCCAGTTAGTAACTGCCTGCTTTGAGTACCGCTAGTGAACAGTAACTACCTCATTAAGGAAACTGTTCTTCTTTCCACTTGGCCTTGCCATCAAACCATTTCCCCTAATTTCCTAGTTCAGTTTTTCTCATTAAGTTAAGCTCATTGCTTAGCTTGCTGTTTTTTAAATGTAAACTGTACAATTTCTTCTTTTATTTTATTACCCTTTGTATAAATGGCTCCGACTTGTGCCTCCTTAGCAAAACAAAAATGCTGAGCAAATTACATACTCTTAATCTGTAATAAATAATTTGATATTGGGCATTTAGTATGATCCCTCTTTGGACCTTTTAATTTTCTTATTTCTACATCAGGGTTCCAGACACAGACCCAAATCCTGGTGCGGTTCTGATACTTTGTGCTGCTTTATGATTTCCTCCTGTAACTCCTCTCACCCAGCTAGGTGACAGTCCTTGCAGAAGTGAGCGATCAGCAGGGATATGAATTTTAAGGCTGACGTAAAGTAAGGAGGATTCACAAGCAACTGTACCAGGATAGGAAATAGCGTGAGCCTTGGAGCTGCGTCTGCAGGTGTTCTGAGCAGGTGTCTGGGGCAGCTGTACGCAGAGCTACGCTGTCTGTAGTACCTCCGTTAGCTAGTGCAGAACTAGCTTCTGTCTGCTTGCCAGCACGTTGTCATGGAGGTGTACTCCAGCGTTCGGAGCCGAGTCCCACACAGCATGCCTGCTTGCACAGTTGCCAGTGAATGGCAAGATGATTAAAGACAGTGCTGCTGCCTAGTGGGTTTTTTCCCTGAAATGAAGTAGTCAAAAGATGCAGTTCTGCATCTACATTTATAGATTCATATGATCCTAGACATGCATATGATTTCTCTGGACATTGTCTTTCTGTTTCTTGGTCTTTTCAGCAGTGCTGGCAAAATAAATGTTAGGATGCTCACCTGTGGCGTGCTACGAGGCCAGCGCTTCCCGCTAGAAAGCTGCAACGAGTGTTTGGGACTTGTGAGCATTGCCTACCTGTCAGTGTTTCCCCTCAGTTTGGAATGTCAGCATGCTGTTTCACAGCCCAACGTGAGAAAATAAATAATCTCCTGGGAGTGAGACTATGAAGTTTTCCTTACATTTAAGTTTTCTGTTCTTGGTGTACCTTTCCTAAAACTAGGAAAGATTTTCCTTTGAGAGCAGCAGGCATCCTTTGTTTGTATGTGTTTGTATCTCTGCAGTTTCACTGTGATAAATATGCACCATTAATAATATGTTATTCTGCTCATCCTGTACAGATAGTACTGCAGCAGAGCCTTCCAACTCTGAGAGTAAGTACTTTAATCAGAGATCAGGTTTTATTTTCAATGAAATCCAACATTTTTTCAGACTTTTCTTCCTGACCAGCATAAAATTAGCCATGAATATATACTTCTCTCCCTGTTTTGAATCTATTCGCTTGCGAGTCTTCTGTAATCTTCCTTCGAACACTAGCATTAAAATGACTATACCTTTGTCAGTTTATATGTGGAATTATAGCTTGTTTATTTGGTCTGTCTTAGTTCCTATCCTTGGTTTGTTTATGTCCAGACAGTCTAGGATGCTGTGCTAGAAATCGGTGGACAAATTACAAGAGTCAGTATCCTAGTACTGTCCCTTGTCTGTTTTACTGGTTGTCTCTGAATGCAATTCGGATTTTAATGCTTTGAAGAGTATTTCCTCTATGAGTAGTTAAATTAGATGGAAGCAAAATGAAACAAAGCAAAGCAAACTGTCTAGTCCTGTACTGCTTTTCTTGCACTGTCATAACGAGCTGTGGCTCATACAATGTGATCAGTAGTATTGAAATGCCCGCGTCAAACCCCTTTGGCTTTACTCTCTCATGCGATGTCTCTGCACCTTCCTCCAGGGCAGTAGTGCAGCAGTTTCTTATCTGAGATAAATCTGCAAATTAGAAAATATCCTTTGTTTTTGCCATTAATTAAGAAGTAAGTTCGTAATTTTAAAATCTAACCTTTTTTAATGGAAAGCAAGTTACCTTTTTACTTGGCTTTTGAGCTTTTGTTAGCTCAATAAAACTTAGTGGAAAACTATGAAAAAATCACACAGCTGAATCTTTTACAAAACTTGATTTTAAAAAAAGGCAATGGACAATTACAAGTTTCCCAAACTTAATAACATCCAAGCAGCAATATTGTGTCAGATCAAAGTCCAAGGAATTCAGTATCCTTTCTCAGATATTCAAAGGAGATTGCTGATGAAAAATACCTGGGCAGAGGAGGCCCATGCAGTGATTTCCGTGAGTGTTCTCTGTGATTTCAGTTGTCAGGGCTCAGGGACATCCTCTACTTGGCCACCTTTGCATCACTGGTAATAGCATAAGGCAGTTAACCAGTTCTTCAATTTTATCTTTCAACAACAGGAAGAGCTTGTTATTACTGTGTTCATCTTCTGCGCAGGCAGTCGTCTGTGTCTGGAAAATGAGACTTGCAGCAATTGTTAAAACGTTTCCTTTTCTCATTTCTCAGAAGTTTGTTTTTGGGGATAGGAAGGAGGGATATGGGTGAAGTTTTAGAAGCCCTGTAGTCTTAGCTCCAGAATCAATTAATTTTCTTGTCTTTACAGTAGTGGAGCTGGTTTTATTTGCTATCCATCCATTCCTTCTTTGCTTACGTTGGGAAAGAATGATGGACTTACAGAAGTGATCTTAAAATACAAACTTTTTTCTTCTGGACAGTGGCATTCTGTCCTAACAACTATACAAATGCTCAGTTGTGAAAAGACCGAGTAGGCTGGTCCTTGAGGCCCCAGTAACTGATGTAATTTCTGTAGCTGGAGAAGAGAGTTCTTTGGAAATACAGGTTCTGATCTGAGGCTTGCAGCAATAATTTAATTGGTGATTGATTGGAAATTATTCTGGTTGCCTTATTCCAACTCTCAGCCTTCTGCCTGTGCTTCAGACATGCAGCAAATACGATTAAGAAAATTAAACAAGGGAATAAAAAGAAGTGATGCTTTCCATTTAGCTCCCTCTGTTTCTCTGTATGGTTTGATTTGATGGGTCTTCTGTGCCTTGCTCCTGGCAAGGGACTCAGAGGGGAATAAGAGTAAGCGTGTGTCTCAAAGTGTGCTGGGAACCCACAGCTCCACTGTGGCTGTGCAGCTCACCATGATGCTTTTAGCTGTGTTTCCCTCTTGGACTACTGAGCACATCCATAAAGGCTCACTGGGAAGTAAGGTAAAGCTTTCATCTTTCAGCATGAAAGAGATTTACCACTTTTGTAATCCAACTAGCAGTGAGTACTGCTTCAGAAAGTCAATCTCTGCTGCCAATGAACTGATGAAGAAGAAGAAGGCAAAGAGTGTCCTTCCTCCCTACTTGGGTTGTTCTTTGAGCATGTGAATCACTTTTAACTGCATTTTCCCTTCACTTCAGAGAAGGGTTGAAAAGGATGGACTGCTTTCCTATTTTTATGTTTACATTTCCATGAACATAACATTGAAATCAAAGATGAACTTGAGACAAGTATCTGTACCTAAACAGAAATACACTCCTTTTGTACTCTGGGTGTGACATGCAGTGCCAACTACACCAGCAGCTCTACACCTTCTTCGTATTAGTCATGTTCAGCTTACTCTGCAGCTCAGATGGCACTGTGGTGCTTTATTTTCTTCTTTTTTTTTTTTTTTTTCCTTCATATGAGGGCTACACCATCAAGTCTTTTTGTCTGAAAGATTTTCAAATGTGCAGAGCTGCATGGCTAAAACTACACCTTTGTCATTTGCTAACAACACATTCTGTTGGCATGTGATGCCTCAGATAAGGCATAATTTGCATGTATCATCTGAGTGAATACCGAAATGTGCTGCGAATCCCTTTCCCCTCAGCTGTCTCCTCAATGCAGTACCACTGTTGGGAACCAGTTTTCATCTGAACCTGAACGACTCTTCCAACTGCAGAAGAGCTCCTGATGCCACCATTATACTACTCTGGTGTCAAACTGGTTCAACACTCAGTGTTGAACTTCAAGGCTAAGACTGAAAGGAAGGACAGAGCCACCACCACACCAATCACAAGCCCTGAAGAGAAGATGAATAAAAATCCAAGATGAGTCATCACCCTTAAATGAGTAGAGTGTTTATCACTGTTAGAGGAGTGAGCTTTAAGCACACAGGACTTGTGGCCATTGGCCCAGAAATGTATGGATGCTGAAGTCCTTTTTGTGGATACCTCTGAAACAAGAGCTGAGATGTCACCCCAGGGTCTACTTGAAAATTACAGCTCTCTCCTTGAAGGATGCCTTGTTTCTGGCATTAAGCAAAGATAACTCTCCTGCATTTTGAGGATGAACCCAGAATGGCTATGTAGCCTTTGTTTCCTTGGCAGTATCACAAAGATGGGTCTGAGAAATGCAAGTACTCTGCTGACATGCCAGCCTGTTCATCGTGACCCAGCATGTGTGCTGCTTGTATCTAACTGCATTCTGTAGGTCTGTGAACAAGAGAATGAATTGTCTGCCAGCATCACAAGACAGGGTGATGATGCAGAGGTCAGACGTCTGTAATGAAAAAATGGCAACAAAAAAGGAAAAACTTAGTGTAGAGTTGTCATAACTGTTTTAAGACAGCCTGTGGAAAAAAGATAAGGTCCCTTTCAATAGGAGGCACAGAAGTTTCCAAGCAGTTGAGGGGAAGATGTTTTAACTCTCTGTGTGTGAAATACAGATTTTCGTTCTACTGTTAACTCTGAGAAGCATAAATTGTGAATATCACTTCAGAATCAGATTGATCACCGTGGATGTGTTCAGGCTTAGCATCGTTTTATGGCTCTTGATCTGAATATGCATAGTCATCTCTCCTGATTTCTAAAATATGAAGACTCACGGTGGCTGTAAGCTTCATAATAATTCTTTCTTTAAACCCGATCTCCTCTACTGGAAGGGAAAGTATGTCTGTCTTTCCTCAAGTAATATGGAAGGCAAACGCTGCTTCCAAAACATGTTCATATTCAACAGTTAAGAAGTCAAATAAGTGGTCCTGAAGGTCTGAAAAAATGCGTAGGTAGATAACATGTGCTACAGGGACTGGAATAACTTCAGCTGTCAAGGAATCAGACATTTCTTTTAGAAGAAGTACATGAGCCCTGTCTCTGTGTACGAGCCCAGACCTGATCCTTTGAGAAACTAACAATGACAGTGAATACTGGTGGCAGGGGAGTCTGCAGAACAGGAGCTTGAGTAGACTGAAAGTTCTGTTCAGTGTAAGCAATAACAAGAAGTCCTTTTTATTAGTTAGTTTAGAGGGGGAAAAAAACCTTTGTAAGGAAAGTTCTGAAAATGTACTGAGGTTAACAATATAGAAAACATAATTTATAAAACAGTCTGCAAATGTAATTTTTGGAGATGGTCTTGATTTGCCTGTTAGCCTAAGTTAGAATAGATGTTAATGAATGTTAAATTGATGCAGTTAAACTGTCAGAAAAAGTTATGGTTAAACAGCAGTGTGGATGTGTCTTTACTGAAAGCTGTTAACAACTTTCCCTTTCCACACAACAGACTGTGACAAAGGAGTTGATGATTTGGGGGAAAAAAAAAAAAGGTCTACTTTTCCTGTCAAAATAATGTTATAGCCAGCCTGAAGACAGCCCGTGAGCTGGAATTTCTTACCTTCAGCACCAAAAGCATGATTCTTAATACTTACGCTAAAGCAGTGTTGCTTCTTTTTTGTCACCTTGTTCTCTGCATAGGGCAGGTAGCAGAAAGGTCTCATCCACCTGCTGCATGTTCAAATGCCATTGCTTTGTTTGAGGAGATGCTCAGGACTTCAGTGTCTGGCATTCTTCTGTTTGGATACCAGTGTAACAATACAAGAATATTTATGTTAAGAATAGTTGAACTAATGGAAGTATTTAACTCAGTCTTTGTTGGTTCTTTAAAACATTTATTTATTCACCTTTAAAACATATTTCTAAAATACGCAAATCACTGATCCTGAAACAGTTGTTATTCTGGTTGAAAACAATTGGAAAGAGAAGCCCATTGTACTTCAGAGATTTGGAATAAGTGCAAAATACCTAAATTACTGTGGTGTTTTGGGGTTTGCTTTTTGGTTTTTGTGGTTTGGTTTTTTTTTTTTTACTTTGTTCAGTAAGTGAGTAAGTATTATGGTGAAAGAAGGTGTAGTGGATCCAGAATATATAGAAGCTTTAAATGGAGATCTGAAAAAGCCACAATGGCACTTTTAAAGATGATTTCTGTTAAAATGTTCTTGGAGGTAATTCAGACGCAGCTGTGTGACCCATCGTGATCCAGCTGTGACCTATCAGCTGGATCACTGGTCACGCGGATGCCCTGAGCATGGCTCAGCAGTGAAATAAAATGCATTCATGAAGAACAACTACAAGGAAGGCTGTTTAAATTTGAAATTCAGCACACATTTAGCTAATTAATAGAGCTCCAGCAAGGGACTCATCACATTACAGCCTACAGAAATTTGTTTATTCTGGACTCCAGCAGCATATCAGACTACATTTTTGAGAAATGCTAAGGTTCTGGTGCTTGCATCTGGATTGGAAAGGCTGTTTAAACTAGAAATCCCCCTCAATTTGTTAGATCTTTGCCAAGTTTCAACACATTCTGTGCGAGGCCTAGAAGTTCACCTTCTCCCTTACACGGAGGTTCGTTTAGGGTTAGGCTTTTTTGAGTTTCTGAATAATAACCAGACATGGTATTTTAAGAAGCAGGATTTAGAACAAGTTTTTCCAGTGGTCATTTGTTCAGTTGAAGAGGGAATAATGGACCAAAACTCCATGGGAATTTTATGTGCAGTTATTTACAGTTCTAGCATAAAGTCCATGTTTTACACAGAAATTGCTGGTGCTGCCTTCCCTTCTGTGAGGGATGGGATTGATAATCAAATGCATACTCTGCAACAGAGGACTCCTGAACTTAAATGGTAAGATGCAAGAGGTTGCCATAAGCAGAGCTGAATGTTTGTTTCTTCAAATTTGCATAACTAATCGACAGCTCATTAGGAAAGCTGAAAGCTAGGTGCAGGAAAATAAACTTGGTGCATCAGATGGAAAGTATTGTTACAGCATTTTGGGTAACAGGGAAACCAGCCACGTTAAAAAATTATCCTTCTGAAGGGCAGGTGGAGTGGTCTCTCAGGAGTGGTCTGTCCATTTCTATTGGGAGTCACTTTCACCTGGGTTTGGTGTTGCCACCCATTTCAAGCAATGGCCGTGCTTCTGCAGCTTAACCGCTCTAATCTTGTTGCTCATCCTGGCTTCCTTCTCTGAGTGCTCCTGTCGTCCTTCTCCTGGATCTCCAAGCCATGTTGGGCGGCTGCGCTGTTGACCTGCTCAGAGCCCTGACAAGCAGAGCCGACCCCAAAGGATGCTGCTGGATGGGCTGTGAGTTTCATAGCTGGTCTGAGACTTCTGCTATGCACGAGGCAGTCGGTGCTGCTCTGCAGGGCCCCTCTGTCTGTGAACAGCATCCTGAGACGCACTTCTGGAGAAGAAACTCCGGCCAGAGCAGCATCTGCCATGTCATACTGATTAACAAACAGGGTAACCAAGGGTAGGGAATGAAAGGATGTTTCCAGCCTCAAGGAAAAGATGTAAAAGGAAACAGCCCTGCCCATGACAAATCCACCTCAAGCACCCCTAAACAAAAAAGGTAGTAATTATGTTAAATAATAGATCTAATCATATATGTCTTGTGGCTATGCATAGTTTTTTGTGAAAGCAATAATGGAAGCAACAGTCTGAAAGATAAGAAATTCAGCAAAATTGGTTTCGCAGATAAAAGAGAAGGCATCTCATGCAGGCTGCTGATTTAAATTTGAGAATGAGAGAAACTTGTTTCTTAATTTCTGTTTCAAGGAGGGGAAAAGTTATCATGGAAAAATTATATTTAGATGGCTTTGGTTGGAGACTTCATGTAGCTGGTTGTAAAATACCATCAGCTCTTTTAAGGGTTCTTGCAATGCGTTTTCATATAGGATACACTTCTAAAGAGAAGGAACTCTTTTGGGTCATGTAAAAATAGGATTTAAAGAGTAGAATTTCCATAGCAGCATTCTGAAGCTCATCCTGCCTGTTTAGCTGGCCCTGTGCCTTGTGCTGGGAGCATTTCGGTATGTTCTTGAGGAAAATGTTGCAAGGAGGAGGAGGTTTGTTAAGAACTAGCAAAAGTTTCGGCAGTCAGAGGGCTGTATGAAAAAAATGGGCATCACCTAAGCCAGAAAAGAACTAGGTTGCTGGTACCTAAAATTAGAAAAAGATTGTACCAGATTTTTAAAAGTAAACCATAGGAGAAAGCAGTCACTTTGGGATAATACATTGTTTGTAAATGAGATCATAAATCATATCCTAGAAAAAAATAGGAAAAATATCTGTTAAAATCAGTTACTAAATAGTAAAGAGCAATCTAAACAAATGTCAGTTAAGCAGAGCATGTGAATTAAAAGCTGAAAATAATTTCCAGTAAGTTGAGCTGTAAAATCCAAGTGAGTAGTCATACAAATGCTCCCAGTAGTCAACTGAAGGGGACAGACATCTTCAGGAAGCTGCAGCATATTTTCAGATGGCAGAAACCAAACTGTGATCTGTAGAGAGCAAGTGATAACTCTACAGAGAAGACTACTCAAGCAAAAAACCAAAACCATAATTATTCTGCATGACTTTAATTGCTGTTTACTGCTACATTTGTTCAATGTCTAGAAAAGGATATAGCAGAATTAAAAGAACCATAGGAAAGGGCATCATTTATATGTGTGTGTGTATATATCTCTATATTTATGTGTATATATGCATATCTATACTTATGTGTATATATACACATAAAGTGTATACATGCATATATATACTTATGTGTATATCTGTGTATATAAAACAGTTTGCAGATGATAAGGGCTCTTCAGCAAGGCTGCTGGAGTAAATGCAATTACTCTTGCAGTTCCTGAAGTGGAGCAGAATCACTAGCTTCCTGAAGCTTAAGAAACTGGTAAGATTCACTGGTTGGGAGGAAAAAAACAGATGTGGAAGATTAGGAGCTGTTTAGTAAAAGTTGATTACCCACAAACCATGATTGCAAATATGGTGAGTGAAAGCAACCATATCCAAGAGGAAGGAAAGCCTGCAATTGAGTATAATGTGAGTGTAAAACAGCTGGAACTGGTACCGGTCAGTATAACTGAGAATATATGAAGCATAGGAGATTGGTAAGAGAAGTATCCCTTGAAGGTGGAGGGAAAACAAAAAAAAGCCATAGTTACCAAGGCAAAGATGCATTTTCTCTGCCTTTGATTTAGCAGTGCTATAAATTAAAATGCCAATGGTGTTCCTCAGCATCTTCTCTAAATACTACCTGTAACTACTATGGAACCAGTTGTAGTCTAACGAGACAGGGCTTTTAGCTATTTTTCTTGTTAACAAAAGAAAAAAAAAAGATAGTAATTAACATGGCAGTAATTAACTCTTTGGCTTTTGGGTAAACTTCTATAAGAACTGGTTGATTGGAGCCTTTAAGATCAGAATAGATACCTCCTTTGATATATTAGTAGTTAAATACAAGCTAGGTTTCCCTTGAGTTATCAGAATTAACACATGGTACCTGAGGAAGATTCTCTGCTCAGAAGGTCAGATATTTGTTTGTAATGATGGAAACAAGATCATGTCAAGCTTGCAAGCAGTTTCTCATTTTAGGAACTGTAATAGCAATAGCTCCTTCAGAGTTTTTATCTGGTTTCCTGCCTACTCTGTTGGCATTTCATCTTCTTTAAGGCTTATCTCCATCAATTTGTTCATGCTTTTATTTATATATTCTAGATTAATTGATCACTGGTTAAAACAGATTAACATGCTTGGAAGAGGAATAAGAATATACAGACTGCTTCCTCCCAGGTGGATTTTATAATATCAGTAATCTGGAGAGCCAACTTCCTATGTCTGGGCCATAGTAGGAAGATGGAGTAGATTCCTTGATTGAGAGGACAGTCAGTCTCCTCATTGATGGAGAATTATATAGGAGATGTAGTTTTCATGCTCCCAACCCCCGTCACCTTGGGGCTGATCAGTGATCTGGACGAGGAGATGAAGTATACCCTCAGTAAGTTTGTAGGCAACACCAAGTTGGGCAGGAGTCTTGATCTGCTTGAGAGTGGGAAGGATTTACAGAGGGATCTGGACAGGCTGGATCGATGGGCTGAGGCCAGTTGTATGAGGTTCAACAAGGCTCAGTGCTGGGTCCTGCACTTGGGTCACAACAACCCCAGGCAACGCTACAGGCTTGGGGAAGAGTGGCTGGAAAGCTGCCCGGCAGAAAAGGACCTTGGGGTGTTGGTGGACAGCCAGCTGAATATGAGCTGGCAGTGTGCCCAGGTGGCCAAGAAGGCCAACAGCATCGTGGCTTGTATCAGAAATAGTGTGGCCAGCAGGACTAGAGAAGTGATTGTCCTCCTGTCCTCGGCACTGGTGAGGCCACATCTCAAGTACGGTGTTTGAGCTCCTCACTACAAGAAAGACACTGAGGTGCTGGAGCGTGTCCAAAGAAGAGCAACGATGCTGGTGAAGGGTCTAGAGAACAAGTCCTGTGAGGAGCAGCTGAGGAAACTGGGGTTGTTTAGCCTGGAGTAAAGGAGGGGAGACGTTATCGCACTCTACAACTACCTGAAAGGAGGTTGTAGCCAGGTGGCTGTTGGTCTCTTCTTCCAAGTAACAAGCGATAGGACAAGAGGAAATAGCCTCAAGTTGCAACAGGGGAGCTTTAGATTGGATATTAGGAAAAATTTCTTCACCAAAAGGATTGTGAAGCATTGGAACAGGCTGCCCAAGGAAGTGGTTAAGTCACCATCCCTGGAGATACTTAAAAGACGTGTAGATGTCAAACCCCCATCTGCACACACTCTTTTTCACTTTTAGATGCAGATAATCATGACTGTTCTGACATGTGAAAGAGCTTTGATATTATGTTCTCCATGTACTGTGTAGCTCATGATTCTTACAGACACAAAGTGAAGTGAACGCAATTAAACACCTACAGGAATGAAAAAGGAAAAGTCAGGGGAGGAAGGGAGAAGCCACCTCTGTGTACTTGGGGTACATATCTATAGTACATTTATTTCCTACTCCTATTTGCACAGATTAGAAAATGCAACTTTTCTTCTGCAATGTTTCTAGAGTTCCCAACTAGATAAAATGAGGAAAACTGAATTACTGTCCTCTGATCCTAATTGATATACCAGAAGATGTCATCTAAAAAGATGAGAAAGTCAATAACTCAGTTTCATTGGGTTTGAGATTGATGACATTGATTTCTTCTTTACGGCTGTGTTGGAATCAGAAATTCATATTGCTTATAAAGCATTTCAACTAAAGTCTGTTCAGTATAATGGGTTATTTTGAAGCTCTCTCCAGTCCTTAGTTGTTTCTTCTCTGAATAATGCTGCTGAATGGAAGCCCAGCTTCAGGTTTGCTCTAAAATTAAAAACAAATAAAAAGCACTAGATGAAGCATAGTGAACACAAGCATAATATCTAGAAAATTCTAGCAAATTAGGGTTAGCAATGCTAGTTCTGCACTGGAACCATGCAATATTTGACAACATATAACAAAACACCTTTTTTCTTACATTATGAGTTGCTTACTAGATAACTTGATGGGCATAATGTTCATAAACAGTGTTTTTGATGAAGAGAGCAGTGGTGTGGAGCGTGCATCTGGTTTAATGCCTTTGTTCAGTTTAGTGGTTACTTCAGAGTGTGTCTGGGCAGGCAAGAGAAAGGGACTCGGCTGTGTTTCAGTGGTTGCTGCACACCAGGTTGGGGAGACTTGATGAGAGGAGGCTCCATCTTCCTGGATGTGAAGATCTCCCCGGGATTTTCCAGCAGGGAACAGATCCAGCCTAACAGGAAATAAAGAAGAAAATTACTTTCCTGGGGACCAGGAAGCCATTGGAAGTTTCTAGGCTATAAAACAAAACCATGGGAAAAGGAGTCCACCATGAAGGGCTGCTGGACAGTAGATTTTGAGTTCAAGGACTGTTTTATCTGGGTTACCCAGTGGATCTGAGTTCTTGGTATTCAGAGTTTCCTTCTTCTAGATTACTATTTCAAATTTTTTTATAAAACATAGCTTTAGAATTTGGACGCTTCGATATTTTCTGATGTGCTCAATTTAAAATGAAGGTGGGACATAAGTTGTTGTAGAGTCTTATCTCAAATGACGTAGGTAAAGGCAGCTGTTAGAAAAGTAGCATCTTGCTTCTTTTAATTAAGTTCAAGTAAGAATTGCTGGAAAACTATAATGAATCTTTATTCAAATTAAAACCAAGATCTGGTCAAACTTCAATATAAATCTGTTTCTGTTGCTGACATTAAAACATAACTGCCTTTGCTGCCGTTTTAATGTAGGGTTTGTTCAAACCTAGCAGTGGCTGCTCAGCTGGATGTTGTTTTATTTTGGTGTCAGTTGTTCTTTGCATCTTAAAAGATCAAAGGCTGAGAGTGACAGTGAAGTTTTCATCCCTTTTGACAAGGAGCTGCCTCTACGATCATTTCACTGCCAGTCTCTTACTTGATGACATTGCAGCTGTAATTGCTTCCTGATTACAAGAGTGATGCTGCACCTTGCTCTGTGCCCGGAAGCTCCACGATTTTTGGTATAATTTAATGCAGACAGATTCCAAATGCAACCTGCCAAAATATATATTATCTTGGAAGTTAAAGATGTTGAACTTGGCACTTTCAGTGTGTGAAGAACCTGCCAAAACCAATTGGATGCGCTGAGCGAGAAGAGTGAGGGCAACTCCAGGTAGTGCCGAGGCAGCTTTCTTGTGTTTGCTGTAGCTTGCGTGCATTGTTGATTGGTGCCTCCAATTGATTGGTGGCTCCACTAGCACGTGCTCTGAGATGTGGCAGTGCTGCTACGCAGCTGCATTCCAGTGTGCTGGGCTTTGTAGTTTGTATCTAACAATCTTCTAAAAACTCTTTCCTCCTTGGCTTCGCAATAGAGAGTTCACTTTTTTTCTCTTGTTGGGCAGCTATGTACTGACTTTGTGGATGCCGCAGGTATTAGACTTACCTTCTAATAGGCTGCCTCCCGTTATAGTTTTGTTCCTTCTCTTAATCTTTATCCCTTACCTGTTCAAATTTACTAGCTTTTTCCTTGTTTCGTGATTTATGGGCTCAATTCTTAGTTTAAAGGTAAGATAATCTGAAATGTTTCACTGAGTGGAAGCATTAATTCTGCAACAACATCGACAATATAAATTCTAAATACAGGGCTTACTGCTTTTTTCTAACTGATTTTTTTCATTACTTAAATAGTGATTAAGATATGTATGTAAATTAATCTGTAATACAAGTGTCTTGGAAGGTACAATCATTTGTAGAAGTGGGCATGATAAGGAGGTTGTTTCTGGCTATCATAAAATTTATGATTAAAATAAAAAACCTTGAGGGATTATTCTGGGCTTTTCAGAGCACCAAATTAGAAAATCTGTGTTTGAAGATGGCAGAAGGCTTTTGGTATGAGTAATGTGTTTCAGAAGTTGGCAGACGAATAGTGCAAATGTTTCCAAATAGCCTGACACCAAATTGAGTTACCTTTTTTGTAAAAACTATTTAGATCACTGTGAGTCTGCTTCTTAGATAAGCAAGTGGGAAACATGTTTTCAGAATAGTCTAGAAGAAGCTGTAGTAAAACTGAAAAATCTTATGCATTAGTGGAATTATGACTAGAAATTGGAATAACAAAATGAAAAGTGAAACGAGAAGAATTTGTGATCAGACTTTGGTTTTGCAGTGTTTAGGATTTAGCCTTAGAGGTGACAAGAGATGCACGCTCTTCTCTCTGCGCATTAAAAATGCATTAGGATGTTGACAAATAGGCTAGTCTCAATAACCAAATCACTTAAGCCTTATCTTAGCGTAAGTAGCACTGTTTTTACAGCAGGAGGGTAATGTTTGTTTGCTTATTACATTTGACTTGTATACCATTTGCATTTCTTGCCAAAGCTCTTGCCTGGCTTAGCTTGAAAATATTTTGGAATATCTGTATAGTTACTACTAGCATTTTAAAAAAAAGATAAAAAAGAAGTATACCTTCCTATATCTTTCTAGTTCATTGAAACCAATGCCCATAATTGGAGAAAAGAGAAAGAGAATGAAGTCTTGAAACTGAACAAGGAGCAAACTAGAGATGGAAAACTTTTCAAGATCGTGGAGGTGGTGGTTTTCCTTCCTTCTTCCACCCTCAGTTCTCTACCCCATACTCATTGCTGGGAATTGTGACATCTTCCCTCTCGCCCCAACCTGGGTGCAGATTTTCTTACCTGGGCTGTAGCATCCTTTTGGACTTTATGCAGTATCTGAAGGGTATGGGCACCTCAGAGGTCAGGGGCAGCAGGAGCTTGGCAAGGTGCAGTTGTCACTGTAAAAGGTAGAGGCATTAACTGACCAATGTGGCTGTAGGGAACTTACTGTTCACTTTTGTGTCTTAAATCACACAACTTTTGCTCAGTTAAATCCTTGCCATAGAATATACTGCTAGCAAGGCAAAAGAACTGAGGTTTGTATCAAATAAATAAATAAGGAATTGAAGGTATTTCTGACTTGGGATGATGTATTGAAAAGTAATCTTTAAAATGGTCTAGAGAATACTGTAGTAGAGTAAATGAATATTTTCAAAAACTGAAGTACTCTAAAGAGAGAGCAAACTATGACTAAGAAGCCTCAAAGTTACCATTAAAGCTATTTGGACCTTGACATATAATTGGAATGCATAAAAATAGTCTAATTTATAAAAGTTTGCACTTTGCATACTGAAATCTAGCGGGATTAAACCACAGACCAAATGTTCATTAATCTTCCCATTGAAGCATTGCTGTCTGAAGTGTAGCCAGCTGGGTGATTATTAAATCTAAAGAAGGATTTAAGATTCAGCATGCATTTTGAAGCTTTTATGTGTATTATAACTTTTCTACCAACACCATGAATTGATCACCCTTGTGAAAAATTAATCAAGGAAAATGTATTGTTGTTTTTTGACACACAGAAATTACACTTTATAATGGGGGAGAGAAGGGAATGTATTTATGATAAAGACTGACTTTTTAAGAAACTTGTAGTGGGATAAAAACATTTGTAAGACTACAGTTAACAGCTAAATCCTATGTGCCAATGGCTTGGTGTCTAATAGCTCAGTATAACCTCTGTGCCACTTTCTAGAATAGAAATGCATTATAATGAGTGATGATATTGCTGTAACAGAAATGTCCAGACAGGCAAATAATAATGCATTTTAAGTGTAAAAACAAAACAAACAATTCCCCAAACAGTCCCATTTTCATGATGCATTGTCCTTGCCTGCATTTTCACTCGTATTCTGTTATTCATGTCTTCCTCTTAAAACGGAAACACTTTGGAGTACAGATTGTCTTGGGGGGGGGGTCAAGGAGGCAATTTCTGTAATATCAAATATGTTGTCATCATGAAGCAAGTATTATCTATCACATCAGCTTGCACTTAAACTTGACTATGTTGTTCCATCCTTTTACTTGCAAAATTATTTGAAGCCTTCTGTTTGGCTAATTTAGAAACTTTTGGAAAGCATTCTCACCACTTGCCTTGAGATGCTTTGTAGAACAGTGTGGACAATGAATATGTGTGAGCTTCTCTGTCCTCATTGTGGAGAGAGAGGTTCCTCCAGGGAGTGCTTCAGAGCAGAGCTTAACTACTCTGAGTTGTCTTCTGGATGAGTCTGCCCTTTCCCAGCATGTAGAAAGGGGTCTAAAATGGGTGAGTTGCATAGCTAAACAGGGGTTGTAGGACTAAGTGTCCTTATTCTCCTCTGAATGGTTCCTTTCTCTTAGTACATAAATACAGAGGGAGGCACAATACTGAGACTTTTCATTTTTCTCTGTTGAGAGTTTAGACATTGCAAAGTTATGAACTAGATGGGGTTTTACTCCTTTAATCTTCTGGGGGATCATAGCAGGAGAAAGATGCTATCTTAAAAGATGAGACGTCATCACTAAGCCTTGCAAGGCTTAAGAGGGGTCTACTCTTGTCTTTGTTTTCCAGTGACTATCCAAGTTTTGCAGTATTCATGGTGTGTCGGTTCTTTTCCAGTTTCCTTAGACCACAGAGTGAACTCAATGCTTTAACATTTCTCCCTACCCAACAGCACCCTTTCCACCCCACCAGGAAAAAAAACCACCAAAATGAAATAGTACAGTGGCAGGTTAATTGCTTAAGCTGTCAGTTTGCTGACACTGTTTTGGTTGCGAAAACAAAGAAAAAAATAATGTTTACATGATGACGTTTTAGGTGGCTTCAGACCAATTTCTATTCGCTCATGTGCTTTTTGAGCATTCATCTGCACTGGCATAATATATAAATTGGAAATGAAAAAGTGATCTTGATGCATAAAAAAATATATTCTGAAAGAGCGTCCTTCTCATTTTAAATGAAAATATTTAGAGTGGTGGTGGGGAATAGGGACCGGAAAGATCTCAGCAGAGCTACTCTGTCTGCCTGGTATTATGTTTAAAAATAGAGATATAGTCATATGTTCATTCAAACTAAAAGCTATTAATCCATACTTAGGTGAAAATGGTTAATGCAGGAGAACATTAATGGCAATAGAGAAATGAAATAGCCAATTCTTTTAATCTCTGACAAAATAAGCCCAGTGCAATACCAATGATGAAAACTATCACTCACATAACTTCTGCTTTTCAATCAAGTGGAATAAAAATTACAACCACAAGTGACTCCAGAGGAAAATTCAGTGAAGTGAAAGACTGTTTTCCCTTCCTTATTGTACTTGCTCATTTACTTCACTTTTTCTCAAAGTTAATGCAAGAAATTGGATGTTTGATCTAGAAAGATTGTATCCTGAGATAAACACTGTTGTAAGATATAGTGCTGGGGTTTGTTGTATTTTGTACAACACTAAACAAACACCAAAAAGTCAGCAAATAGAGATAGATAAAATAGACTCTTTGACGTTGTCGCCACCTTGAGCTTTCCGTTGGTCCCCAAAAGGAGGAGTTCTGGTCAGGCCAGATCAGCATGTTGGGGAGCAGTTTTCAGCTCTTGTAAAGAGGCAAAGTACTCTGGAAGCAATGTGTTGATGACCTCCTAACGCTTGCTGAATTTCACTTTTCTAACCAAGAAAATATACTTTGGCAAAAAGAGGCTTTGCAAATTACTCCTCTGCCAAGTAGATGGCGATGGATATAACCAAGGACAATGAACTTGTTGCAGCTTTACACAGTGGAGTAAGAAGTTCCTTACATGGTCAAGGAAAACCTCTGCTTTGTATCTCCATGCTGAAATAGTTTCATGTCTGGTTTAGTTGCCAAGTGTTGAATAAACTGGGAAAATAGCATAGGAATGGATTGTTGGTAACTTGTCTGGCTTGGTGACAAGACAACCCCTGCATTTAACTTGCAAGCAAAGACATGTGTGCTTCAAAGCATAAAACTCTTCTCCCTCCCTTTGGGGTTTGGTGTTGTTCAGTACAAAATACTTCCACTTGTGTTTATTTTCTGTATCAGGCAATACATTAAAAAGATGGATGTTGAAAACATCTCATGTCTAGCATGGAGTTTAAGTTTCTCTTGCTATGATGGTAAATAACATCTTCCCCTGGGCAGGCTGACAGCTGGAGTACCCTTTCTGTTTTGGAACTATTGAACTTAATGATTTGTTCTAGATTCAGTCTGTTCGGTCTGTTCTTTCTTCTATATCTGAAGGTCTGGAGAAGCATCTACAGGAGAAAGCTGTTGGACAGAAAAGCCTAGGCCTGTACAGAAACTGCTCAGTCTCCAGGGACATTTACACATTTACTTCCACAGTTAAATAGGAATGATAAGTGGACCATATAGGTGTGATTTCAGACCTCATGGCCTTGTCCACAGCAGACTTATGATATCCTAGCCAGGAGGAAAGCAATATGCAGAGGGAACAGTGCTTTCTGCCTAGCGGCACGTCAGATGTCTCAGTTCCATTACTGAACACAGAATTACTGAGACGTCTGCTGTTTCTTGTGTTTCAACAAATCAAGCATCACAACATTTTGCATTTTGAAATAATGCAGATCTATTTCTGCTGTCCTTTTACCAGTTTATCAGCTAATTTCTCCCTGCCATAGACAACTGGAAGATGAGAAGTCATTTTTGTCATTACTTGCTTGTAGTTGCAGGGTCTAGCATGAAGGTACTTGAGCCTCATCTTTGGGGAAGAGGATTTGCCTCTTTCTGGCTGCCAGTGTTGAACTTGTGGCTGTGGGTCATCCTGCACAGATCTCACACCATGTGAACATTCATTGCCTGTGCAAGCGAAGTCACTCAGGAGGGAAATTGGACCACTTTGAAGTCACACAGCTGGGTGATAGTTGGAGAATAACTTCTCTAGAAGAGAAGTTCTCTAGAAGTGCTGGTACCCCCTGAGGGCCAATACTACAGAGCACAAAATCCCTCAACACGCTTGAGACAGCCGATGAACTCTGGGGCTTGGTGGAAGGGGAGACCGTACTTTTAAAGAGAAGATAGCAGTGGCTGTAGGAAGTAGAGCTATTGCTAAAGTAATCCACAACTATGCTCATACAGGCAACTGTACATAATTTGCTATGTCTCACCAGGGTGCAAAAACTATCGTTGCTATTGTCAGCCTTGAAAGGAGGATAAATAGGCTTGTTCCAAAAGGGCATCTGGATAACTTTAACAAATGAATCCAGGAGAAAACACTGCTTCTGGGTGAAATAGTTTTGTGGATTTTTTATGGTGATTGTCACTACAGCTCTGTTTGTTCTTGTCCCCAAGGCATGAACGTTGCCGTACATGAGTCAGTGAAATGTGTAGCCATCAGGAACAGAAATTTGGGGAGACTTTGGGCAATTGCTTCTACGAATTTCAAAAAGGAGACAAAGAAACAAATCCCAGTGCACAATGTTGTGTAGTATGCTTACAAGCATGTAAGCCTAGAGAAGTAGCACACATTTTAATTTGCAAGAGTTTGGGTTTGGTGGTTTTTTTACAGAAATCTGGTTGCTAAGCTGTGGGAAATGTCCAATGCGTAGCCTGATATCGCCCAAAAGAGTTGAAGAAAACAAAGAAAACCTTAAGATTTCTACCTGTGGTGGTTTCTGAACCATTACTCTTAACTGGCTGTTAACCAAAATTTAAGATTTTTTTTATTTCAGCTTTTTTTTTCCCCCTAAATTAGGGAAGACTATACAGTGGAGTATACTTTTAGGAGAAGAAACCTGTGATTAACAAAATCATGGTAGAAATACTTAAGTGGGGAAATAGGAGTTTATTAGTGTGATCTCTTAAAATTTGAGTATCTTTTGCTTTTACCTGAGGGTAAGGACTCTGTTCTGAAGACTTACGTAGATAAAGAAAAATGGCCATTTAACTCTGATAATTTCATTGAGAAAAAAATAAAAATATTTCCTGGAGGATATTTCTAGGGGGTGAAAGGGAATGACGGAGGAAGACAACCTGCAAGCCAGTCATATATTTTTTTTCTAAAAACATAAAAAAAAATTTCTGATTTCAAAATACTGAGCAAATCTCAGTTAGTAGTTCAATTTCCACTCATGTTCAGCAGCCAGTAGTTATTAAAAGTAGTTATTAAAATGCATTGGTAACTATTAGTCTCTTCATAGAATATAAATGCTGTTTCCATGGCTAATGCAGTAATTTTATTCAACTAGCATAAAAAGTAAATAATATGTACTATTAGATTGTCAAAGCTACTGCATAAGCTATTTATTTTTGACCCAAAATGATCTTGTTCTTGTAGTCTGATTAGTTGATCAGACTAAACCTAATCTAAACATCAACTTCATAATTTTTGCAGTGGTTTTTATTTCTTTCCAGACTCTCCTAAGTGCAGTGAGAACATCATATCTGAAACAATGTTTTTTTCTGCAGCTCCTGGTTATAGCAGTAAACAGTGTTGGTTATAATGTATTTTTATTCCTACTGGGCATAAGCCTTTGTTCCTAAAATTCGTAGTTGTGGAAGCTGTTCTCTAAACTGTCAGAAGTTTTTTGCACCTTAATCAAACCAGCCCTAATTCCTGATGCGATGCACTGTGCAATGTCAGAATACAGTAGAACTCCTGAGGGCTGTGTGAGCTGGTCCCAGAGAATATTGCTCACACTAAGGACTGAAATGGGGAGTAATTTTATTCCTGTGGAACAGGAAGGACTTTAAGAAGTGGGTGAGAGCTGTTGACTGTGATGAGAGTTGCTAATGAGCTTTTGTATGAGAAGCTTTGAGGAGCTGCTGCAGTAGCAGCAAAGGTGCTATTTAATATCACACAGTAAATGCCCTATGGTTTGTTTTGCATCAAGTAATGCTTCTAGCACAGTATGATGATGCATGTCACATCATTTTTTTAAGTAAGAAACTTATTTCAATTCCTTTTAGTTCCTGTAAAGAGAATTATTGTATTTTGCACAAATTTTAGAGCTCAATTTAGCCCTGAAAATTACTGGCCGTTTTAAAAAATTCATTCTGTGTCATAAACTCAAGAGTTTGGTTGTATATCTGTGTCTGGTTGATAGGGTTTTCCTGAAATAAATCTCCAAAGCGAAATATCTGTAAGCCTTATCCAACCACCTTTTTTTCTTAGTTATATGAAAAAGTTCAGGTTTAATGTTAGTGTGTTTTAAGGATGGCCCAAGCATCAGTTGCAGTACATTGGCATGAGTAAATACATTGGAGATCTAGATACTAACTAGCTGGCTCCTCCGTCTTTGTAAGCCAACGTAGGAGGGACAGCGTTTGGCCCTCACATAGCAGTACACTTAAAACTTATGTGTGGAATACGGTTTGAAAGCTCTGGAAACACTTGAAAGGTGGAATGTGTGATGTTGTCAGAGGCTGAACTTTCCTTACATGCCTTACAGTGAAATTTGCTTTTTTTTTTTTTTTCCTGAGAGAAAGAGAGATTAAACTAAACTTTAAAGATTTACGTAGGGGCATTGATATTTAAGGAATGTAGGATTAAAGTGTTGTATAATAAGTAACAATGACAAGCAGATGAAATTGGGGGTACTGTTATCTTGGGGACAGTGGATCTATCCTCACCCTCACCAAAACCTTGGGAATTGGTTGCCTAAGCATTTTGTTCCAGGCTGACAAGAGGACCGTGTGGGAGTCAGCACTCAGTGGAGTCTTTGGAAGAACTTCACCATTAAAGAATGTGTCTGCATTGGTGGTGCTACCCAAATGACCACACTGCAGTGCTTGCAGCAACTTAGCTTCAGGAGGCCAACAAAAACAGAGACCTGGATAGTCCAATTAGGAGGAGTAGTATGCTTTCACAAGCAAAATTGGAGCAATTGGTGCAATCACTTATAAATGTCCACGTGTAGGTAATGAAGCATTTCCTATGGTCTACATCAGTGCAGAGGATACTGTTACAGCTGTGATTGGTAGCATGGAAGACAAGGACATGTATGCTTAATTCAGAATGGCACGCAATAGAAGTAGGAAGCTACTACAACTCCTGGGTGAACAGTTAGAGGCCCTCTCTGTGTATGAAGGCTGTGGTGTTTTATTCCACCTATTACTGGGCTGGAACGTGCAGGATGCCAAGAGCTTGGATCCAGTAATGGCAGAATTTAACAGAAATGAAAAAAAGCTATTAGGCAACTGGAACTGTGTGTTGTAAAGAATGGCAATAAGGAAGCTGGTTCAGATGATGTCTAGTATGTCTAGACGTAGTGTGCATTTGGAGCTGCAGCCATCTTTTCCTTGAGAAATGCGTTGAGCCCTGGCTGTGAAGACATGGGACGTGTCTAGAGTGTAAATGTGATTGCCTCAAAGGTAGAGGAACAGCAGTCACTGTCAAAAATGAAGAAAAATCTTTCGCTCCTCTTGTGGCAAATTAAGTTCTCAGTGCTGCTTAATGAAGAGGAGAATCTCAGTGCAGTTGCACTACTAGGTGTACAGGGGCCAAATGAGTAAGGAGTTTCCTATTCAGAGACTGAGAAATCATTCCTGTGGTCCTTCTGCCCTTCTCAGCACCCTTTTGAATTTCAAAATTCAAACAAAATCCTGTTACCACACAAAACTTGTACTCAAAACAAAAGAAGTAGTAAGTGATAGCTGAATTCAGTTTGTCGCCAAAATAGGTAGTGAATGAACCTGACTGACTGCAATGCTTTTCTCTGTGTGTGTGTGTAAACACACATGCATTACAGACACATATGCATTTTTATATATGTATATATACACACACACACACTTATATTCCCCAAAAGTAAAATTTCAGTTTTCACGTGGTTAATAAGAAGGCAACTTTATGTTGAAAAAAGCATTCCATTATAAATTATTACAAAAAAAAACCCAAGGGATTTTATTTTATAGCACTGGATATACCACAGATGTGAGTGGTATCCTGCAAGAGGTTTGTATTGTAGACACAACATTTTTGCAATTAAAAATATGGGGAGTTACTCTCTGTGTTTTCCTTTGGAAGAGAACGTTAGTATGGAAGTGAGATTTTGGTGAAAAATCGCTTTTGAGGTAATGTAGTGTTTAGAGCACCCTTTTTTTGTTTGCTTGTTTTTGCAATCCTTTGTTTAAAAGGGAGGGGCTTAGATCGTAAATTTTCTCTTTATCAAACCCTTTTGCAAAGTTTTCTGCCAGAGAATAAAAGAGCTTGTGAAATAATTTGGTCAGTGCGAGCTTAATGTGTTACCAGTTGGTGCTGTCTCTAGAGTTGAGTCAGGCTCTGCTAGAACTGATATACTGAGCTGAAAGGTCATGTTTTACTGGTATGTGTAGCAGAATTACAAGATGTTAGTTTTTATTAATAACAGCACTTACACAAACTGGTAGAAACATTATAGATATTTATAACTATTGTGTTGGGGTTTTTTCTTCCAAACTGGTTAAAAAGGTGACCTTAATAGAAAAGTCCATCACTATGTGTCTTTCAAATGAAAGAAAACACATATAAAAGTTTGTAATGCATGGCCTGATGGGCCTCATATTTAATCCGTTTATAAAGAAAAGGCAAAAGGTCTCTACAGTTGAGTTTATGCAAACTCATTTGCCTATTGCTTATACTTTTTTCTAAGCTTTACAGTAGAGAATAAGATTTTTCATGTTTGTGTTGCCTGCATATATAATTACTTAAATTTGGTATGATGTGCGATAAATAGAAATATAATTCAAGGGGTATGCAATAGAAGATGTAAAAACAGTTCTTTGTTTAATATTTCAAGTATTTTCTCAAGTTGTAGGCACTGCTAAATAATGATTCTTTTCATCTCTAAACAGAAATATACTTTTAATGTAACTATCCAGTGCTAAAGACTATTTTGAATTAAGCTTCTTACTAGCATTTGCAACGGATGAAATTGCATATGTATAATGATGGGAAAAAAGTGAATTTAAACCCTACTTCAGTAGATAGATGCAAATGATAACTGTTACTGTAATTATAAGGGAAGAAGAAATTGAGTATTTTTAATTTTTTTTTTTAAATCTTTACATGATCATCTTTGAATGGTTATGATATGAGGCGAATTTTGTCCATCAAAGACTGTAGGTGTGTCTCAGAGTATTTAGAAGGGCTCTAAATAATGTGAATTGAAAAAGTTCCTCAAGGTGGATATATTGGGCCCATCAAAACCTGCCTTTTAACTATCTGTTTTTTCCTGAATGCATTGTATATGTTAATAGAGTTTTTCTTTTTGGTTTTTGATAGTTTGTTAGCAGTGGGTAACATGAAGTGAATGTTGACTTAGGTTAAAGGAACCAATAATGATACTAAAACAGTAAGTGCCAACTGACAAAGAGCGTCACCCAGGATTTCTTTGAGTAAGTCCAGAAAACGTTGGTAGAAACATGAATTACTTCATTAAAAACTTTGACTCCTGACAAATTATTTCTAAATAAAACAAGGATTTCCAAATGATCATGGCTGATCTGCCAAATCTAGTTCCCTGTAGAAATAGATTTATTTGTCCCCACAGTAACTTCTTGTGGTATTTTATATTTTACATTCAAACCTTTAATATTTTTTCTCTCCAGTTCTCTCCTAATGTTGAGATACTTGAGATATAACATTTTAACACTGGAGGTTTTTGAATGATTGTTTAATTAGAACTAAGTCTGATGATCAGACAATCCAAATACAGGATTAAAGGGAAGAAGAGCTGACAATTTAGTGAATGTACTTAATTAGTATTTTGCTTTAAAGATAGATATCAACACAAATATTTTCCCTAATGGGGATAATTGGTCTGCACGTATAAACCACATTAAAGAAAAAGTGGCGAACTACATTAGGACTACTATAAAAGCTTATATATTTCATTGTAAAAATGAATGCTGCCAAGAAAGTACCACCAGTGTTGTAAAGCATGTATGTATTCCAATTTGCAGTCCTAGCTTAGACTCTGGACCCACAGATACTCAGCCAAACTGGCTTTCTGGAACAATGGTGGAAACAATAACTCCACTGGCATGAAACTGATGGGATATTATTTCCCATATAGTAGTAATTCCTATAAGTATCATTTAGAATTTATTAAAAATGCAGCATAAAACAGCTCAGAAAAGCTTTGACACTGAGGAGACAAATCGCAGGAAATATAACTGAAGCAAAGGATTTTGCATTTAACATGAAGTGTACCATATGTCTTTCAGGAACAGGAATAACGAGACATTTAATAGCTTTTTAATGCATCTTACTGTGTCAAATTTGAGGCACATATGGTAGACTCCTAACTGAATTTCCATTCTCTTATGGTTTTCTGTTGCAAACAAAGTCTTAAAAATGGAGTCTTTCTGTTCAGCTATTATTATTATATTTTAATTATCTCAAATACAAGTAGTTAATTTTAAATATGATGATACATTTTTTTTCCTTCAGGAAAATTTTTGGTAAATTGCCATTCAAAAAGAAGTAGTACAATAAGAGCTTTAGGTCCAATGGAATCCTTTTCAAAACCAACCATGTACTTTTTATAGTCTGTTATTCCCACCTTGGGTTTATATGTTGAGTTACTTCCTTTTGCGAAAGAATTATCTTGGAATAATTTTTGAATATTTAATACAAATACAGTTTGTGACCCAAAACACTTCAGAAGTGAACATTTTAAGGTCAGGGATACAGGCAAGTTGTATTTTGTTTTTCACGTATCTGTTGTTTTGCCCAATGTGAACATGTCATCATTTGGTCAACGTTACGGGCACCAAGTGTTACAATAGTACTCCCCTTCCATGGGTCAGTATGGAAAAAATGGAACAGATTTTTCCTGCAGTCACCTAGAAAATCCACCTCAAAATCAGAAATAAGTTTTGAATTAGTCTGGTTCATAAGTCAAGGGAAGTGGTAGCAGCTTTTCAGCCCATGCATTCTGGATTAATGGTTTTGAATAATATGACTGAAAGAAGAAAATGAAAGGTGAATGATGTTCTGATGACATTACAGTGTATGTTTTGCAGATTTTTATTTTTGTTAGATTGATCCAGTTATATTAGCAATACATAGGGTTGTGTAATCTAGGATAAACGTAGGATTTTTGGGGGGTAGAGCCTATAAATATTCTTACTTTCATTCATTCTTCTGCATCTGCTTTCTGTCATTGGATATGCAAACTAATGTGATGGAAGATTTAATGCTGTTCATGAACAACATAAAGTAGCTGAAGTTAGTTTGAAGTCATATTTTTTAAATTTTTTTTTCTATTTGCTTTCCAGTGAAGCTGTTGGAGGAATGAATCAATTGTAATTACAGACTGTTAGAACAAAGAAAGGCTTAATATCCTTGTACCTGTTTGTGTTGATAAGTTTTATTGCTGAGTGGAATTTTTTATTATTATTTGTTTTGAAATGAAGTTCAATATTTGTGTAGCATTTTGAGGAAATTAATATCATTATTAATTGACGGTAACCATGTCAGGTCCTTTTATGAATAAGAATTTAACCTTAGATACTTACGTTTCCAAAAAAGGAAATCCATCATGGTACAGTTTGAGCATAAAATGTGATTAGCAGATACTGCTGATGATTTTTTTGAATAATCTGTTTGGGCAAGTACATTTAGGCTTAATCTGCAGCCTTCTGCCCAATATCAATTATGATATGTTGTAACTAACCGCATTTTAAAATATGCTACAGGGAAACGTGTATCAACAAGCACCAGCACTTTCAGAATGTGTTTTTCTTGGAGTGTTTTCTGTTGGGTTTTGTTTAGGTTTTTTACACAGAATCCTGTATTGTATCTCCAGTATTGTATCTACAGTAGTACAACCAGTTCTGTATCTTTGGGTCTTTCTTCTCTCTATTGTTACTATTCATTGTAGTATTTTTCTAGTACTTTTTTTCCCCTGGATTTCTGTCTCATCTTCCATGAGATTCTTGGCTGGTTTAAAGATCGTATTTTAACTCAGGACTCATAGTCCTGAGTTTTGAGACAGTGTAGCTTATCCATGAGTTACTTGCAAGTAACTTTAGACTTCTGTGGCTTTAATGGAGGAAAGATTAATTAAATCTTGTAGGTAAGTTTTAAATTAGCTGCTGTTAGGTCAAACTTCGTTCTAGCTTACCTATTGTAAATTTATGCATAAATGCTTTAAAAGCTTCTTAGTTTAAGTACTTGTTCAATGAAGAAACTTACTTTTTCAACATGGTCACTTGTTTCTTTATGAAAAATAGAGCAAACTTGGCCTGTATAACTCTTCCTTATAAAGCCATCTTACACAGAAGCAAAATATTAGGTTGTAATCACTTTATAAGGGATTTTTTTCATGTTTGTGTCCATGCCTAACTTTTTGTGTTTCTTTTTTTTCTCTTCTTTTCTTTTAAAAGGTATTTCTCAAGAGTGACCGCGTTGCAAGAATGGTCCACAGTGGAGGATGTTCTGCAAATGACTTTAGAGATGTTTTTAAGAAAAACATAGAAAAGAGAGTCCGAAGTTTGCCAGAAATCGATGGATTAAGCAAAGAGACAGTGTTAAGTTCTTGGCTAGCCAAATACGATGCCATATACAGGGGAGAAGAGGACTTTTGCAAACAGCCGAATAGAATGGCCTTAAGTGCTGTATCGGAGCTGATTCTGAGCAAGGAACAGCTTTATGAAATGTTTCAGCAGATTCTAGGAATCAAAAAATTGGAACACCAGTTGATTTATAATGCCTGCCAAGTAAGTATTGGTGTCACTCGGTTGTGTTGTGTTCAAAATATCTCCCCTCCACCAACAAGAGGTCAAGTGCTTCCTCCCTGTGTGCAGAAGCCTTCAGTTTTAAGTAGGTCTTCACAGTCTGAGGAGATGAGACCCCTCAGGAAGGAATCTTTGCATCATTTGGTCACTGGAGAGCACTTGGAGAAAGGGTATGCCAGAGTGTATGGTACTTATGCTAGAGTGATCTCCTGAGACCTTTTACAGTGTCACAGCTCCAGTGATTTGGGTGATTCTGCAGAATGTTCTACGATCTATATACCTGCATACCCTCATATAAATTACGTATGTATGTTTGTACATACATTTGTGTGTATGTGTGTACATCTTTAAAAGAAATTTGCTGCCATAAATAGATAGGTGACAGATGATTGAATTCAGGATGCTCTTGGCCATGCGGTGTCTAGAAGTTTGCTATGTTAGAACTCAATGTGCCTCATTTCAAACACCATCTAAAAAGTTAATTTGCACATTTTTACTTTGTTGTTTTGTTGGAGAGAAGTGATGTGGCCCATAAATAGCTGAGGCCAAGACAAACAGTCTATTCAGCAGTCATATTTGGATTTATATGTATAATCTATCACTAATCAGTAGTGTAAATGGTATGTAAAAATATTTTATCTGGCCAGTCTTCATAGGGATGCAACTATAAATTAGGAATTCCTTAGGGAGCAAAAAACCTGAAAAAAGCAAGGTATTTTTAAAAGTCTTGCAACTGACCAGTGTGGGTGTAGCATTTAAACTGAGCTTAAACAGCTTTTCACTGTGAAATAGTTCACCAGACTACAGCTAAGCTGTTTTTTCATATATTATGCTGAAGGTTGGCTTGTAGTTATGGGCCATCTTAATATGGGACCAAGAGGAATCTTGGACTTTGTTGCCTGCTTCATTTATGGAGTAGTGTGGCATGAAATCATGTAACTATTCTATGATTGAAACATCTGTGGTGTTCAATGCTTCTCAGGGTCGTAGACCCAACTTTCATAATGAGAAAGTGTAATATTTTATTCTGCATCAAATTATGAGGGCTTCTTTTTTCACTGTGTGCTGTTTACCAACAGAGTGGAAAGAGACTTCTGAATGAGCAGGTTTTTTAACAGAAAGAGAGAAAATATTCCCTCTTTTTTTCCTGTTTGTCCCATCTTTTTCCTTTTGCCTCTTAATTCACATACATGTGTTATCATGAAGCTAACCTCTGGGATACACAAGTTCGTAATGAGATGTAGAAGCACTGAAATCTTGGGGGATTTGAGGGTTTTTTATACACTAGAACATAGAGGCATAGGGTAATTCAGTTTGGAAAAGACCTAGGGAGGTCATTCAGTCCAGCCTTCGGCTCAAAGCAGAGTCAGCTGTGAGGACAGACCAGGTTACGGAGGGCTTAATCAGTCAGGTCTTAAAACTTCCCAGAATGGAGATAGACTTAACAAACTCTGTGGGCAACCTGTTCCAATACCTGAAAACATGAAAAATAACAACTATTTTTTCCCCAGAAGTAGATAACCTGTTACTTATAGTAGAAACTCTGTATGGATTCCTCCCTCCTCTGGTGTCTGATGATTGCAAAATCTTACTTTATGAGTCACTGTGAATGGTCAAAATCTGCTGTTAGTCTGCATTGTGCTGGAGGATCGCAAACGTGACTGTAGAGCTTTGAACAATTAACCAAACAAAAAAACCATTCCGTTAGTCTAGAAGAGTTTCTGATGATACAGTCCACTAGGTTCTTGTATATTTGAAGGCTTCTTTGTTTTGGCTCTTAATTGTAGGAATGTTCATGGAACAAAACTGGTTATCAAATGTCAACAATTTTCTGTCTGTACTTAGTTTGTAACTTATGGAGAGACTGAAACATCGCAGTGACCCATTTTTGTCTTCTACTATGGTAGAATTTTGAGTATGGGAGGATTTTCTTTTCTGGTTTTTGAATTGCAAATTAAAGAGGTAATAATCTTGTGGTAGGTAGGAAGGGAGAAAGACTGATTGGTCATCCTAATGTGTGCTGAGATGACACAACGGGCATAAGAGAAGACTCTTCTCTTGCTCTTCCTGGTTTTGAGCACTGAAGGTTGTAAAATGTCTTGTGCAGGTCTCCAGAGTACGCATTGTTTACCTTGGATTCATATAAATACTGGAGAACAGGAACAAAGGGAGACTCACCTCTTTGGGAGCAGATATAGGAGCACCTACATATTTCAAGCTGCGAAGAATGGAGAGTGAAAGGCTTCAAGCTTATACCCTTCTTGTTTGAGGTTCTAGCTTTCTGAAGTTTAGTTTTCAAGGCAACAAGGAGATTATTTTACTAAAGCAAAAACTTTCATTATGTACTCCAACAGAGTTGCTACCATCCATATATTTTACATCCTGTTCCTGTGGTCCAGTCAAGCATGTAATACACCAAGAGTATGAGGAGAAGTCTGTTGCAAAGAAAAAGACAACAGTCATACCCTTTTCAGGAAGTATATTAAAGACAGCAACCAGTCTCTGATAATGTAATGCCTTTTCTCCTTTGGCAAAATCCCTTATTTCTCATTATAGTTTTAATAAATATTTTAGTTTAGGCTGTATCTTATTCCTTTCTGTTGACGGTGTATTTATAGAAGATGAGATGAAATTAGACTCGGATTTCAGTCAGCACTAGCAGTTTTAATTCTGCCCTAGAAGCCTCTATCTGTCTTTGTATGAAAATGCTCACTTTCATTTCCCTTTGCCGTTGCTCTTTAGAATACTAGAGACTTGCAGATAATGATAATCAATAGTGTCTGGGAGCAGAGAGATAAGTGAAAGTCCAAACAGATGTTAAAATTGTATTTTTGATAGAGGTTTTGATGAGTTGGCTTCTAGCCTGTGCTTCTAGCAGAGAATCAGATATATGAAATTCTGTATATTTTGCAGCTCTGAGAAACAGCTGCCCTTAACAGCAAATCTGTACAGTTATAATTTGTGCAGAAAACTCTGTCTTTTTCTTTCCCCCCATTTTTTGTTCCTTCCAGCCCTTTGGAAATAGGAAACAGAAAAATGTCTTACAATGTCGATGATAAGAGCGAATTACCCTGCACCTAGAGGGCTGCTAAGCAGACAAGGATACTATTTGTAACAGTAGGAGGTATTGTCTGCCAGCCTCCTCCTTGTGACTTTCACAGCATTTAGAAACTTTTTATTGGTTTTCAGCAGCTGTTGCTCCCCAGCCTGTTCTAAATGGAGCATTCCCTTCAACTCTTAAACCCTTGGGTATCTTGCAGCAGCTCGTCAGGTAATTTTGCTAGTGTGGGGGTTACTGCAGGTCCACACAGGTTGCCAATCTCCATCCTTTGTGTGATAGCAGTGAGAAACAGTGTTCATTCAATCAGAATGAGAACTTAATAAAAAATAAAGTGAATATTAATAGACCAGCTCTCTGACATTGCCAAACACAGTCCACATAGCTATAAGAATTTTATGCGTTTTTCTTTGAAGAACAACTTTTTGTCTCAGTCTTTTAACATACTAAATGCCTAAGCTTGTCCTTAGGTAGTGAACATTGACAGGACATTCATATTAGGATATTGGAGACTTCTTCTGTGATCTGGTTTTCAACTTTACAGCTTAGAGCAAGGCCACCTATATGTCTTTGTGATTAAAAGATTCAATTTGGTAAGTGCTAACACTTTCACCTGATTTTTATTTACATTGTGTTGCCTCGAGCTGTGTTTTATGATAAAGAAATGATTGCCAGTTAGCTGGGACTTAATGAGCTCCTTGACTTGCTTTTGAGATGCCTGGCCACAGTGTGTTGTTATGATTTCTTTGATTTATAGAGATCAAACATGTTATAGTCTTTTTTCTTTTTTTTTTTAATTATTCACTGATGTAGAGGATAACTTTGATGCAGAAAGTCGAACTGAAAGTCAAACTGATGTGTGGTCATGCTCTATTATTACACCACTTCACCACTACCAGAATTTCTGTATCGGGTAAATCATCACTCCATTCAGAGTTTATTTTGAAAGTACTTTTATAAAGTTGACTTTTTTGGCTGATCTAAACCACTTGTCTTAGGTGCAGGAAGGAGAGAACAACACTGATTTTCATAATGAAAGAATTCTTGCAAGTCACATTCTCTTTTCTGACAGGTAAAAAATAATTTTGAGATTAGTGTAACAGTTCAGAAGAATTATTTCCTAAGTCTTCTATTGTCAACTTTTTGGGAATCAACCGCAAACTAATTCTTCTGGAAATAGCTTTAGATGGTACTTTGCTGCAAGATATAATTTTCTGTTTAAAAGCCTTCTATTATGTCTGGTTCGCATTCTTTATTATCTTTAGCTTTTTCAAAATGTAACTCTTTGTATAAGTGTCTAATATTGAGAATGATGGACTATATTGTGTCTTCCATAATAATTTTTTTTTTTTTAATTATGAGAATATTGTCTGTCAAGAATTTCTCCTGAACGGAAGTCTGCTTATGGTGCTCAATACGATTGGGCTGTTTCACCCAGCACTTCACTGAAGTTCAGATAATTATGCAGTTTTGGAATTGAGTCAAATTAAGGGCAATTTAATTTGCAACAAGGCCTTCATGACTTTTGAATGGTTGTAGTTCTGATCCTTTCCTCAATAAAATCGTGAAAAATAGTGCAGTTATGTCATGGATCACAGAGTTTCCTATACTTTGGATATTTTTTCTTAGAAACTTTCATACCCTGTATAAGTTATAGGGACAAAATAAACTTTATAAAACAAAGAATAATGATATCTTTGTACAGAACATTTCAGTGTAGAGTTGATAGTCTTCTTGAAGTAATTAAACAAGTGTTAAGATTCCCTTTAGTATATAGACCAAAACTTAAACAGATTAATTAATTTGTTGAGACAAGGCACAGGAAAAATTGGTTTAGGCTGTATATTATACATATTGCATAACAGTATGTGTTCTGTATCTGAGTCTTTTTAGTCAAAAAAAAGGTGCTGGCTTCATGAGATGTTACAATGTCACCAGGGCTTCAACTAAGCCAGTATCTTTCTGATGGTCACCAATGACTGTCATTAGTTATTTCATGATAAATTATACCTGATACAACAAATTAACCTCTGAAAAATGTTGGCAAGGTCCATTGCTGTATTTTCATGGTAGCATCGGGTGTTAGATAAGACATCCACTGATGTCTTAAACATCCCTCTGTGCTGAAAATGTGTTTTTACCCAGCCTAAGATATTCCTACTCCCCATTAAAAAAATTAAAAAAAACCCAAATAAACCCCAAAGCACACAACCCCTCACGCTGATCACCTGCTTTATACAGGAGATCTGCTACCTTCAGGCCTTAACTCTACTAAAAGGTTACACTGGGTAGCCAGCTCAGGCCCCCAGTGTGGTGCAGGATTTATTTTCTCTGTAGATAAAAGGCACTTTTGCAGCAACTGCAGAGTAGACAGCAGGCAGAATAGGAGTGTGGGGAGAAGCTGTCCAGGCTCTTGGTGGGCAGAAAAGACTGTAGTGGTATGGGTGATCTCTTAGGAGCAGAAAAGCAGTAATTTTGTGAGGCTGTGGGAGGCTACAGAGTTTAGTTATTATTCAGGTGTTGACTGCATTTTTATATGATCAATGTGAGTCTGGAAAGTTTCTGCACAGAGTCATGACGCAGTAACGATATGCTTCCTTACAGAACAGGTCGGTGCTTTAAAATTGTTATATGTGTCTGTCAACCTGGAAAGTGTTTCATGCCTTTGATAAGAGAAACGTTCAAATGTTCACACTTCAGGCTTGTTCACACATCAACTCTATTGGTTTCTAGTACCTGTAAATACAAGAATATATCTTCTCCTGTGCCTTCCTCCTCACAAAAAAAAATCTGCTTTCTGATTGATTTTTCCCTGTTCTTCAAGGGGAAAAAAAGATCTGCCACTGTCTGTTCTTCAGCGAGAGCAGAGTAATTCAAACCAAATATTTCAATGGAGAAGTAAATTGTAATTTCTCACAGAATTTTAGATGTTGTCTCTTCTTCATGAGATGTCACTCTTGATTACATGCACAGAGGAATTTAATGTGAAGTTATTTCAATAGTTATCTTTTTTAAATGTTGTTTTGATGAGCTGCTTCATTTGTCTTTTACCTCCTTTTGAGAAATCTAGAGAGGTCTTGCTCAAGACAAAAGTTTCAGTGCTTTGGAAAATAGTGCTGCAACATCAAATATTCCTCCTAAGATTATTTCTGTAATGGAACTGTGAGAAATCCAGAGCTAAGCTGAACAGTGTATGTCAGGCCAGTTTGGAGTTTCACCGTAATAATGTGAGTTCTGGTGAAAAAGTCTTGGAACTCCCAAGTGATTCAATTCTGTTAACACACACTGAAGATACTTCAAAAGGAAAAAAAAAGTTTTAGCTCCTGTAAACAAGTGTTTTTTCTAGAATAGCAGAGTTTACTTTGGAAAAAACTCTCTGAATGCCCTAAAGGGTGTTGATTTGATCTCATTTACTATGATAGAAGAGTGATGGAAAGAGTATTAAAGTATCCTCAGAGAAGCAAGTTACTTTTTTAGCATGTTTAAATATCTGACTCTGAACAACATTTAAAAGCTTTGCAAGTTACATAATGGAGAAGGACTTTGAAGTATTTATATTTTTTTTTAGTTGAAGGAATACTGAGAAAGCAGTAATGCATTTTCAGTAATTGAGGTATTGCAGTATCCTTCTTACATTCAGCTATTTGGTGAGAAAAAATGGCTTTGGCATTACATTTAGAAGGAAAACTTGAGCGGGACATCTGAAAACCATGAAAATACTCCAAGGTTTATTTGTTCACTATAAGTGTTAAGAAAAAACATCGAGGGGCAGTTTTTCACTTTTAATCACTTTTAAGACAAAATTTACTTGTGGATTTTTTCATCATAGAACTCTGTGCATATGTGGCTTCTATTCTTGCTGTGTTTTGGTTTCCACCTACATGAAAGAGTTGGACATGAATGGTCTCCAATACCCTGAGAGACTTACCAGCATTTGTAGACTAGTGGATTTACTTGTCTTTTCTAAGTTAGCATCCTTCTAGGCCTGTTCTCTTGTGTATCACCTTTCTTGTCCCAAGAGGTAAGCCAAGCTTGACTGAGAATCAGCAGAGAGAAGCTGAGAATTACCCATCTCCCCTGCTCTGCCTTGTGCCTCCTCTGAGGACTGAAATCATCAGCATGGGGATTTGGGTTGCAGATCTTTTCTTTCAAGCTGCTTTGTTTTGTTTTTTTCTGAGACTGTCTTTGACATTCAATGAGTGGAGGAAAAAAGCAGCAGAGTGGGCATCGTAGCATAAAAAAATAAGGAAGTTGGTTTTGGCTTTGTAAAAGTAGATCCTTTCAAGCTTCTGTTTTTTACCTTTCCCTGCGTTTCTTCCCCTCAAATTTTCTTCTGCAGTCTTCATGAAGTAATTAATGCTGGTTTGACATTCTCTTGAGTTCTAGATCCAAGGGAGTAAAGCTGCCTCAACACTCAAAGCCAAATATACCCAGCATTTAACTTGCACTTATATTAACATCACCAGTGCATTTGACTCATTATGTTTAATATTACCAGCTGAGGATAATGTTCTTCTAGTTTGGTATTAAGCAATAAAAATAAATCTTTTCTCCCAAAGGCTTTAGTATTAATTTTTTAAAAAAATAATTTGTTTTTAAGGAGAGATTCTGTGTCTTCAGGTGGATAAATACAAAACAAATAATTTTTACAGCCACATTTCCAGACTGATGATTAAGTTTATTAATGTGTGATTCCTAGCTTATGTGTGCATTTGAATGAATGCTTGTGAGCAAGCTGAATAACTTAATGACCCTTAGCATAAATTTGTTATAGAACAGGTTCTTCTTAAGACATGGTAGTATTCTGTATTCCCTCTTTATCAATTCAAAGTAAAGCAGTTTTGCTTAGAACAGTCACTTCCATCCCAAGGATCAATTTGATTATTTAGGTTTGTTCCGCTGCTGGGTTTTTCATCTTGTGAGGTGTCTTCAGCAGCCAGTGTGAAGCCAGCGGAAGGAGCTGAAAAAGGCACAGGAAAAGAATGAGCCTATGTTTCTGTATCCCTCTCACTCGCTGGTACTGAATGTCTTCTTCTGAAGCTTAGCTGCTTTTTTTTCCCCCAGTTTTGAAATTTTTAAGGGAGAACCCTCTTAGCCCTTCCTTCTTGAGAGGAAGTTTCTTTGCAGCTGGCTGCCTGGACAAGGTTCATATGAGTTCCCATGCCCCGATCACTTCAAAGGGAAATATGCAGGTAAATTTGGAAATGAGACAGCTATTATACATGGTATGGTAGATACATGTTTTAAACAGAAATATCAAAGCTCAGCCATAATAGAGGATAGACTGTCCTATACAAGAGTAATTGTGTATATAGAATGGCTAAGACATCTGCAGCTCTCTTTGAATAAGCTATAATTTGTGTGTCTATTATTTTTATCCACTAGGAAGGTGTTTTTGTGGCCATCCTAGAAATGAGAGAGCTCTCGGGTCAGTTTTCCAGCTGTCTCCTCTTCTGAGGCTGTCTTAATCTCCAGGCTGTTGTCCTTCCAGTCTGTCAACCACAGATACCCTTTCAGCCTAAAAGAGGACTGATTCTCAACAGAAAAGCTGTCATGCAGGGAGATGCTCCTTGGCCTGTCATTTGTTCCTGTATTTTGTATTACAAGACTCAAAGATAGTTGTTCATATCCTCCAGACTCAGTCTGGTGTCAGTGCTGAGGCTGTATGCTTTGTGATTAGATGTTCATCATTTCAAACATCAGACATGTTTACAGGAAAATGCCTGTTTCTCTCTCTATAGGTCTTCTGTAGGTAGGTAGATTATCTTCATTTTAGTTTTTTGCTACAAGCATGAAAAATTCCCAGGCCAACTGAAATAACCCTTTTTTGGTCAGTAACATGAGTAGAGAGAAGAAAAAATAATTGCAACCCTCAGTCTAAAAGCTTAAAAACCTACTGGGAAGAGAAAGAGTAAGAGGAGAGAAACATAGGATTCATCTGTACTTTGTGTCCTCTATGGGAATCTGTTTCTTGAGATAACAGATAAACAAATTTGACTTCCAGGCATTTTAGCTATAAACAGGAAAAATCTGAAATAAAATTGAGACTACTTATTTAGTAGAAATGTTGACTTCTAGCTGCTGTTGAAAGGAGCAGTTGTATGGTAAGCACTCTGGGGCTACAACAGAAGAAATATCCCTTTCCAAATGAAGTAAGGGAAGAGTCAGTCCTCTGTCACCTCTGAATAAACTGGTTTCCTAACTGGTCATGCAGTGCCAAGCTTTTCTAATGTGGGAGCAGTAGGACTGCCCCTAAATGAGGGAATATAATACTGAGCCATGCCTGACAGAGCCTTCAAAGATACACGCAATTTCTGGAGCAGCTTTGTTTTATCCCTAGGAGCACTGTAAACTCATGCTCCACTCAATCTGGCACAGCCTTGTCCCAATTCTATGTCTTTCTTCATGAGACTGGAGACTGCAGGCAGCAGGATCTTGCCTGAAACACCTGTCCCTCCTTAGGGAAACTTGTCTGACCAATATTTCAATTTTGCCATACTGGAGCAAGTATTATGTTTTACAGATGGATAGCAGACTTTCTGTAACTGGTGTTTTCCCACCTGTTTAATGTTAGTAGTTTCTTTGTGTTCCCGTGTTTCCAGGAGCGGGGAAGCTGGAAGCTTATAACTTCTAGCAGCAGGAGAATGGCTCCCTGTCTCTCTGCATTTGTTCATCTAGAAAACTGGTTCAGGACCCTGGCAGCAGAGGAGAAGTGAGTCCTGTTGTGGGAAGAATGCATGTTGGACACCACAGGTCATGGGATTGGGACCAAAGCACAAAGAGGAAGCAACAAGTGTTAGTGTTTGGTGACTCCACCCTGTCCAGGACAAAAGCATCCATGGGCTGGCCATACCTTTTTACTTACTTCTAGCATGTATCTGTGATGTTGCAGAGAGATTGTGGAGGCCCGTCTAGTCTTCCAGCTACTGCCCCTTGCTGCTTGCCTGTGTGAGCACCAGTGACATGACTTTGAGGAGATCAAAGATGACTGTAAGACTCTGAGAGCAAAGATGGCCCAGGGTAACACATCCAACTTGCATTAATTGATGTCATCAGTGAGGCTTTGACCTTTGTGGCACCTTGTTTTGAGAAGAACTAGTAGGAAGTGATAGAATGAACCTGACAAGAAAGTATGGACATGTTTGTGGACAAGATTGCTAACCTAACAAGGAGAATTTAAACCAGGTTTGTTAGAAAGTAGGGAGCTAATCTCAGGGTTAAATGAGAAAGTAATGCATGTGGAGAAGATACATATGGTAGAAGGCTACAAGGGAGACAATAAACTTTCATTCTCAGAAAGAAGAGTGTTCAAAAATGTGTCTACACTAATGCCTACACCATAGTGTCTGCTGTATTTGGGCAACAAACCAGAAGTCCAGTCTCTGGGTCAATATTAGAAGGAAAGTAATATTGGTAATGATGTGGTGAGGGTCAGTTACTGACCATGTGAACAAGAGGATGAGGCTATCTACAAACAATTAATAGAAATCTCCCAATGCCAGGCCTTGATCTCATGGTGGATTTCAGACACCTGCCACCACATTGCTGGGAGGGTAAAATGGCATTGTGCAAACAATAGAGGAAGTTTCTGGAGTGTGTTGATGATAATTTCTGAACACAAATGCAAAGGGAACAATTGGGATTAGTGCTATATTTGACCTGCTACTCACAAACAGGGAAGAGTTGGGGGTGAACATGACCACAGGGAGCAGCTGCGCTGCAGAAATCAGCAGCTGACAATTCAGGAATTGGAGGAAGGCTGAAAAGGTAAGCTGTGAACTCACTCCCTATTTAAAGAATTGCTGCAATGTGGGGAAAAGAAGAGCCCAGGAGTTGGCTGATTTCTTAAGAAAACATATTAAGAGCTCAGGAGCAAACCATCCTGCGGTACAGAAAGTTTGAGAATTACAGGCATTGTATTAGTCTCTGGAAAGACTGTGGAGCACAACCTCTTGCAATCCATTTTCACATGCATAAAGGTGATCATTGTTTGTTTACTTGGATACCAAGAGCAAATCATGCCTGACCAACCTGACTGCTTGCTTTCATGAAAGGCCTGTGTGAATAAGGAGAACAGTGGATGGTAATGTACCTTGACTTCAGTTGCGCTTTTGACATCATCGTCCACCCCGTTCACATTTGTAAGTGGAGGAAGTATGGTCTGGATAAGTTGTCTATTAGAAGGCTTGAAAATTGGTTAGATCACTATACTGAAAGGATGGTAGGCAGTGGTTTAGAAGCTCAGTTTGTAGTTGGGAACACAGCACAGAGTTTAGTATTGTTCAGTATTTTTATTGACAGCTTGGATGATGAGACAAAATCTGTCCTCAGCAAATTTGTGGACAGTACTAAACTGAAGGTGAGGGTGGTACAGCTGACATGCTGAATGGTTAAGGGTGATCTTGAGCATTAAAATAACAGAAACTTCATGGAGTTCATCAAGGAGAAGCAGAAAGTTTTGCACCTTTGGCACGATAATTGAGCATGATTATGGGCTAAGAACCAACTGGTTGAGTTGCAGCCTTTTTATACATTAACCTCTAGATTGCATCTATTTTTTTTAGTCCTTACTAAACTATTTGGGATTTTTATAGATAGGTGTGTACACATGACTGTGGCACGGACTTCTAGGAAAAAGGTAGCAATACAGAACATTCTCCAGGTGATGCTACAGAATTGAACAGAGAGGGAGAAAATGGGCTTCCAATTCTGTCATCGTCTAGCTTCTCTCCATCATATTTACAAACAGCTTCAGTAGTATATCTTTCTATCCAGTGATTTTCTTAAATAGTTTTTCCTGAAGAAATTATTAGCTGTTTTTAAAAAATACTATTCTTAAAATGCTCAGATATTGTATATATTTAAATATAAATGCAGACTTTCAACTAAATAGAAACATCTTGCCTATTTGAAAGAAGAAATTTTGATATGCAACTGAATGTTTTGGTCTGGGGTGGGTTTTTTTCATGGTGCATATTTAAAGCAACGTCATATATAGTTTTTTGAGAATCCATGATAAATCAGTGCTTCAATTGTGAGTTGTCAGCCTGAATTTTAAGTTTTCTATCTAGTTAAGTCAGACACATATAATTATTTGGGGAAAAATATTGGCATGACATTCAAGGTATTTTTGCTTACTTAATGCAATGCTCATTAACATTTATTGCCCTAATTGCATATATTCCCTTTGGTTTCAACACTCCAAGGAAAATCTAATCAGTGATTAATAAGTCAAGAAAACATTCTGCATGCTATTTTTGGAGACTGAGGAGGGTAAGCAAAAGGAGAGGGGATTTCCTTCTGAAGCAAGGATGATTTTAGGAAAATACTAAACGGGCTCACAGTGTTTTGTATTATAAGACATAAATGTGCATATACCAACAAGGTTTGCATGCTAATCTTTGGGTTTTCTTGGGTATGCTAATCTCTGTGCAGGTGGTGGGAGAGGAGGAGGGCAGAAGGGTTTTTCTAAGGAGGATCAGGACATGAGTCATAGCTCTTTTAAGGCCCATCACTTCTTGGTTAGGGTGGATGTGGGAGGGTATTCCCTAGCCAGAACCTGAAAGCAACTTCTATTGAAGGAGACAGCCAGTGTCTATTTCGGCAGGATCCGGGGGAAGGTGAGAGGGAGAATAAGAACACCCATTTCTTTGATCATCTTACTCACTGGTGCAGTTGGGACCTCCACAGTATTTCTGGTAGGTGTGTAGATAACTGCTTAAGTGCTTTTAATAACTCTCTGGAGGCTTCTCTGTCTCTGCACTGATTGCCTAGGGACCCTGGCTTTCTGACTTAAAAGATACTTTGTTTGGATGGTACAATAGGCTCTATGCATAGCTTTGAAGCTTTTTTCACTGCCTAGCTGTAGGAAGAACACCCATATGAATATCAAGGCAAAGACTTGAGTGGAATATAAATAAAGTTAAACTCTTTTGTGTGTGGATATTTATAATTTTGTATTTGCAAAGTTGAGGTGCAAGGCATTTTGCATAGTTAGCAACAACTGAAGTTTGACTGTACATTATGGAAGACACAGTGCTGTGATGAGTCTGTAGAGTCTGTCTTGACAGCATCCCTGAACTCCAATATCTGGATGTGAAAAACAGGATACATTTGGATAAAATATGTTTACAGTATGACATATTACAGATCTTAATTTTTCTGTTCCTGCTAATAGAAGAATGATGCTTTGCATCCACATCGTTGATTTATCTTCTTAATATTTAGAGTGATTAGATCTGTAAATACTAAGAACCTGCCATTATTCTCCTTCCTTCTCTCTCAGCACAACATACTTCCCTTGGGTTTTCATCCTGTCCAACAGAAGTGGTTGGATACTGCAGTCTCGACCAGTAAGAAGGGCAGCCTGGGTTCTGGCTATTGATCTGTGCAATTGTCACAAACGCCAGGAGAACGAAAGGCAGAAATTTCCATTGCTTGTAGTGACACTTTTGAGCTGTGCTAACATTTTCCCTCTTCTATAGTCCACTACTGAGCCACTTATCTGGATCCTAACATGATTCTAATCATCCTAATGTGGCTTCTGGAGTTCAATGTTAATACTTGTTGATTTATAAACAGTGCTGTTCTTAAACAGCCAATGGGCTGATTTGTCATCAGCCCATGACACTTGTTTCTGAATGGCTGGTTCTGTATTAAATATCCAAGGCCTGATGGTAGTGTTTTTATAGTGCAGTCTTGATATTTTAGAAAGACTTTTGGAGGGAAGGTTTCTTTTGTTTTTCTTTTGATTGGTTCCGAGAGAGTTTAAGCCTGGTTTCTGTCTGAGTCAATCTATTTAGGGGCAGTGTTGCATCTTTATTCAACATCGTCATGAATATCCTGGAGAAGGCAGTGTAAAGGAAATCTCCAAGTTTACTGATGATACTAAACTGGGTTTGGTACTCTAATGTTGCTCTAGTTGCAGGGACCTCCCAAAGGAGCTCCCAAAACAGCATGACAAAAGTATGATGGATGAGTTTTAATGTAGCTAAACATAAGGTGATAAATCAGAAAGGAAATAAATTAGCCTGTGCCTACAGGATGCTGAACTGAGCATGTATAGTTACAGATCGAGGAAGACACTTTGGGTTCCCTGCGTGTGCAACAGTAGCATCATTTACCTGCTGTATATAACCTTTTTGTGCCCACATGTTGAGTATTGTATGCAGTTTTGGTGTCTCCATCCTGGGGATATAGGGGAGGTCAGTGAAGACTGGAGGGTAGCTTTGAAAGTCATGGAACTTTCGAGGAGAGATTGAAAGGGCTGAAGCTCTTCAGCTCTTCAGTCTGGAGATGAGAAGGTTGATGGGGAGGAGTATCACTGAGCTTTACAAAGTTATGAAAGCAGTGGCCAAGGTGAATGTGTACCTTCACTCACCAGATGAAACTGGGACACTCAAGGAAGTTTGTAGGAGATTTAAAACGGATGCAACGCTTCCTTATCTGGCTTTTGGAGGACCTCCAGAACATTTTGTCATGGGGAGTGATGAGGGCAGACAGCAGCAGGAGGTTCAAAAGGGTTTGGACAAGTTCCTGGAGAAGATGTCTGTGAATTGATGCTAATAGGACTAGGCCTGGATGTACCCTCTAACATTCCTCTCACTTCCTTGGGCTCTACAACGATCAACAACCAGGCTCCAGCATTTTATCTAAATAACCTCCTCTGCTGTCGCTGTCACACCCACAGTTCTGGGCTGTGTGCACTATTTGTCTGATCTAACACAGTGTTTCTTATGTCTGTTGTACACAAGATGATTGTATAATCCAGAGAGAAAATAGGAAGGTATTTCCTTTAAAATTTGGGGAATGAAACAGGAATTATACATACGTATAATTACATATTTTGTAGTTTGAAGAATAGCATAATTTTATGAGATCAGTCAAAATGCCAAAAAAAGATGTAAAACAGTAATTTGTAAAGTAAGCAATTTAGAATGAAGCACGATTCATAATTATTTTTAAAATTCTTATAGCACTGATTTATAGAAGTGGAATGGCTTCTGTAAACTAAATGTTCTAATAGTTTGCTGGCCTCGGTTTCTTTCAATTGTCTATATATGCTTTTAAGCTTTAAAACAAGTAATCTGTCCTGTTTTATGCAGGCTTTATTGCCTCTCTACCCATTGTTTACTTGGGAAAGCCAAGGCTCTTGGCTTGCATTGAACTTAAAGCAAATAGATTCTTCTTGAACTTTTTTTTTAACAATCTGTAAATGCAATATAGGTAAAAATAGGATCTGCCATACTGTTAGAGATATAGACTAATTTAATTGCTTTTAGTTTTATTATTTGAATCTTGATGGTTTACCTAGTGGAAGGTGCATGAGGATAGTGCTCATGAAAGCAGCAGTCATATTACTTTTAAGCATGCGTCAGAATAACTGCTGTGGGATATGAACCACTCTTTCACAACAAACAAGCAAGAATCATGCAGTGGGTTTCATATGTACTATTTTCACTGCCCATGGTGGCCGCTAGATATGTACTACTAGAGGGATACTTAAATTTCCTGCTTTTTTTATCTCTCTCTCTGAGTAGGGGCAACCATTTGTGTAACAAGTGGGTTGTAGTTGAATTATGAAGACAAGTGGAGCTACAGCCAAGACCAAAACATTACTGGAGAAAAAGGCATGGTTTGCAATCCTGGGACTCTGCTTTATAGAATAAAGCCTCTCCTACAAAAATAATTCTAAGTGAATGTTCAAGGAAACTAAGCAAAATTGAGGAACCTGTTGTTGCAGAAAGGGGCATCAATGTAGTGAAACTGTTCTTGGTCAGTGTCCTCATCGGTGTACATATACATTCGTGTTTACACAATTCATAAAATTGTTATGTCTTTACTTGATCCTCTTCACTGCAGAGAAAGTCAGAAGAGCACCAGAATCGTATATGGCATATAAACATAGAATTACTGAATCTTTAAGGTTGGAGAAAAAAACCTCTAAGTCCAACTGTCAACCCAACACCACCATGTCTACTAAACCATGTCCTGAAGTGCCATGTCTACATGTTTTTTGAACACAAAAAATCCATGGACAACCTTGTGACAGTGTATCAACACTGATATGAAATGAAAAAACATTTATATAGTGAATAAAATTCAGGGTTTTATTAATTTTGAACTTTTAAAATTTTATTTTTAATGAGTTTTTCCTCCTCAGAATCTGATGGTAGTAATGTCCAAGTAATATAATAATTCCAAGGCTACGCAAAGAACGTGTAATACTTAGAGAACTGCTATCATGAAAATACAATCCAAGAAATGCTAGCTAAAGACAAATCATTAACTGTCTAAATACTTACTGTCTGATTTTTCTCTCCTTGATGCCTAAACAGACTGCTGTGCATAAATAAATATTAAAATACTTGTATCTAGGTCAGTGTATCTTTTTCACTAAAACCCCTCATTGCATAAATAACAGCCTCTGTGAACCAAATAAAGCTTCAACTTTTATCTTTGCCTTAAATCAGAGGAAAAACTAGTAGCAGACTCAGTATTGTGACAGAGTGATTTCCTCTGTAAATATGAGGACTTAGCAGAATTTCTTCAAATGTTATAATTGAAATACCTTGGCAAAAGGGTGATTTCTGTGCATTATTGATTTTTATTTATTTATTTACAAACCACCTGTCAAGATTTGGCCAAGAAGAGAAACAGATCTCTCAAATCTTGGAATTTAGGTTAGCAGAACACCAATTTTTAATTTCGGTTCAGTGAGATAAAATAAAATGGAAAAAAATATTTCATTTGGGCAGTCACAGAGCAATGATGTGACAGTGTGTTGTGGAAAAGACCATGCATATAAATTAGTGAAAATCTTTGTTGGGAAGCTCTATTCTCTTCTCAGCCTATGTAGATGAAGAGTGCTGGGTCTGTTCAAGTACAAATTGACAAACAGAAAACTCTTTCTTTATAGTGCAAAGACATTTGTGTTACTTTTCCAAGTGTCCTGTTCGGAAAATATCAGTTTGAGTCAGTAGATGAAAATATACAATAAAATATTGAAGACTACATTTTAATTTAGGCTAGGACAAATTTTGAACTGTCAATTTATTTTTCAATTATTTTCTTCAGTAAAGATAATATGAAATAGAAGATATATGTTGCATTTGAAGAATCCTTTGAAGCTCTTTTTAAAGATTGGATTATTCTTTGCCATTTGGCACGTATCATTTTGGCTAAGGTTGTCTGGCGAGTTTAATCAAGTTAGCTGTTAATAAAGGCATTTAACTTGTTATAGTTTCTCTGAAAGGTTAATAGCAGTCAAATATGAAAGATGATTGTTGGGACACGGTCATTGAATAAAGTTGCGTTATACATCTGCACATCGCAGTGTAAAAGAAACTTTCTTCCTAGAGATTTTCTCATTAATACATGGTGTGTATTTAATTCTCTAAATGTCTTCCCACTCACAGCATTGGCTAAGTACAGTGAAAGTTTGACCTGTGGAAATGTACTTTATGTTAAGTTTTGAGTGGAGTGGACTTCATACAAACTTTAACTGTTCCTGTTACATATGTTGCAATTGGCTGGATACTGTATGTGCTTCCTTTCCTGTTTATTTTTAAGTCTCATTGAAGGTTTTCCTGGGGGTTTTGGTATTGGTAGTCCCTGAATAAACTGAAATCTAATTGCAAGAGACAACTTTTCAGCTGGTGCTGAAACTCTCAAAACTGTACTTCATATGTTTTCAAAGCTTGAATGGAAGGAAATGCCATATCAAAGTCTCAGCTTTGGTTCTTTTGGAAACTGCCCAAGTGTCCTTTCAATGGCTGATTTTTTAAAAAAAGTCAAAAATTTTTAAATTTTATAGTTTTCAGTTTTGTTGTAGAGAACATTGAGTTTCTTTTTTTAATTACATTGAATTAATGTAATCTTGACTTTAGATTTTGTTTTGGTTTTAATATTTTTATGATAATTTTTTATAAATCAATATATAAACAGTATAATTAATGAGTACAAGTAGTTAGTATAAATGATATCTTCTGCCACCTTAAGCAGTCATACATGTACAAATCAACATTGAAATCATAAGCAGGTCCAGAACTTTATAAAAATATTTCAGAGATCAAAACCTCTCACCATCTGAGATTGTGCATGAATTTTTTGAGCTTCTGGGGTTGTACAGGGCTTGTAAGAAAATTTTGAGTGAGGTATTATTTCTCATGGAGTTGTTGAAGGTACTCAGGCACAGCTTTTGAAAACACTGATTTGATTGGATTTAATTGTTTTATCCAGCTGAAGCCACTGTAGACTATTTGACTGTTGACTGGCCTTGCTTTTTATCTGCATTGTTATTTGTTGTTACCAATATTGGCTACAGAGAAAGTGATATGCAAATTGCTTGCTCTGTTCATTTATACCTGCTCCATCCTAATTTCAATATTTATATTATTGTAAACCTGCTGCTTCCCCCCCAAAAAATGAGAAAAAAAATAATAGCAGTCAGTAAGAATTGGTATTAAAACAAATTAATTCAAACTGCCAGCTTTTTGCTGACATTGTGTTGCAGTAAAACTGAGTGATCAGCTTGGGCAGTTGTCTGCCAGGCAATCTTCTTGTGCTCTATTGAAGCACAATCGATAAGAAAAGGCTGTGAGGCCTGATGGTGCATCGTGAAAAGTTGGTAGAACACCTCATACGGGCTTTGGACCTGCAAGCTTTTACAAGTCTACTTGCTGCAGACAGATTGAAAGTAGAAATTCTTTCAGTGGTTGCTGAGTTAATTACGTGAAAATATGTACACTGGTATTCCACAAGAGAAATAATATAAAAAATAGGTGGGTGTCATCGTCGTCCCCCCTTTATTTTAACCATTAACAGATTTTCTCTCTCTGACATCCTTCCTCTTCTGTTTTATTTTGATTCTGTGTTGCACACATTCTAAAACACATCTCTGAGTTTATTTGCCATATCTAGCAATTTTTAGTTGGTGGTGTGTGTTGACTGGGAAAGAGAGCGAGTTGGGAGGAGGAAGATTTAGGAACTGAGTTTTTAAAGTTTTTCTGTTGCAGAGTTCTGTGGGAAATCCTGAGGATTTCACTGTCACAGGCAGGGTCAGCCATCACCACGGCCGTTTGCCCGATACATGATCAGGATTTTGCAGGGTGCAGAGAAAATGAGAGAGCTTTAAAATAACATTTTATTAATCCATTTTATGAATCTGAATTAATCCACTATATAAGCTATACACAAGCAAAAGATTTTAAAATTGAAACTACACAGCATAGCTTCCTCTAGAGGAGTGACTATGTTTTCTTTCCTTTTACAGCTTTCTTCCTGTGAAACAGGAGGCAGAAGGTTTATGAAAAGGTCCAGTGGAAGCCATTCAGAAAGCTTCACGCATCCTGCCCTTTAATCAAATCTGTTGTTTTCCCTCCTGTAGGAAGTGAAAGCAATTTACTTCTGTTGTGATTTTGTTCTTCAGAAGTTAAGTCCTGTTGAATTCATGTCCAAAAGTGTCTGCTGTCGTAGACTGGAGTTGGGCGCTCTGTTTTCAGCCTGACTTGGAAGTTGTTGATCCTTCTACTTTGGGGCCTACAGCAAAGATGGTGAGGGACTGTTTATCAGGGAGTGTAATGATAGGACAAGGGGTAATGGGTTTAAGCTGAAGGAGGGTCGATTTAGATTAGATGTTAGAAAGAAATTCTTCACTGTGAGGGTGGTGAGGCACTGGAACAGGTTGCCCAGAGAGGTTGTGGAGGCCCCATCCCTGGAAGTGTTCAAGGCCAGGTTGGATGGGGCTTTGAGCAACCTGGTCTAGTGGAGGGTGTCCCTGCCTGCAGCAGGGGGGGTTGGAACTAGATGATCTTTGAGGTCCCTTCCAACCCAAACCATTCTATGATTTTACATATGTAGCTGCTAATCCTGGTTCACAAGCTTGGGGAAACTTCGGGAATCTCTGCAGACTGTGTTCAGTGCACGGCAGCTCCTTAATGCTGCAGACACCTTTAATCTCTTCCAGTTTCTTTAGAGCAATTCCACCTGTGTGAAGATAAGAATGGGAACAAATCCTGCGGGTCTTAGAGGCGGCAGGTCTGTTTGAAGTAAAACTCTTTTTTTTTTTTTTTTTAGAGTCAGAGATAAAAGTAGCAAGGACAACGGTGTGAAAAACACCGGTATTTGCATCTGCTACACCTACTCCCTGCTTGCTGCTTACTTGATTGACAACCAAAATTGAGCACTAGGACTTCTCTGGCCTTTGCTTTCTCTTCCAGCCTTGCTGCTGGATGCCATTAGTTGCTTCCAGAGATACTTTTATTTTTTTCAGCATTATATAATCACAACACTTTTAATCCAAGCCCTGTACTCTGGTGTATGTTGACAGTTTTTGCCTTGGCTGTCAGACAGTAGTCAGGCAAGGACCCTGCAGGTTACCTCACGTGGGCATCCACAAATAACCTGTCAGCTCAGCAGGGCCCAGGCTTGCTTACGTGTGGCAAAAAGTGGCTATAAAGAAAAAATGACCATTACTGTCACACAGAATGAAAAGACTTTGGATTTTGTGTTGCAGAAATAAGAGCAAGTCCTAAGATATGTGAACTGTCAATATTGCTATGGGCAGGTAAATGTAATTTCACATTGATGTTACTGTGAATTAGAAAGCTGCAGGGAAGCTAACCGAACATTAATAAAACAGTCACTTGGAGGAACTATCAGTTACTTTGAGCACCTGTGAATGTAAAGAACAATAACTTGCAGCAGGTCAGTACTCATCCATACTCAAACTGGTCTCGTTTCTTGGGCAAAGGATTTCTGACTGACTTTGTACGTAGAGAAAAGCAAATGAATACCACGGGCTTTAGTGCGGTACCTCATGGCAGCATTAGTACCTTTTTTACCTTAAGTTGTTCTTGCATATTAACTAGATTTTTTGCCAGTGTACCATTTTTCTTTTGCACTAAAATACAAAAATGTTACACAAATATTTTACAGCCTTTTAAGCAATATTTTTTTAAAAAGTTATTTATATAGGAATCAAAAAGTATGCAGTCTTTTCCAACCTTTTAAAATGTGTAAACATTCATGTGTTCCAATGTATTTCTGTTCTGTGCTGTTTAGGCACAGAAATAAAACAACAGTTTGTCAAGCAAGATATCCTGCTGTTCATCCAAATATTGATTTTTAACTCTGATAAGCTTACAGTCTTTCTTAAATGAGCAAATAATCTGAGGAGCGTGGACTCCATGCATATTCAAGACAGAGAGCAGCATGACCTAGAGATGAGTCTGCATGCTGAACTTGATTTAGCCTGTGGTAGTGGCTGTTTACAGCCTGACTGCTGCAAACTTCATTTTTTCAAAGGTTCATAACGTGGCCAGAGTTGAGCTGATTCTGACAGATTGGGCCCTGCTTAATTTCAGATCCTTACTTCAAAGCAAGATGGTGCTAGAGCTCTGGCAAGATGGTCACCATTTTTCTTATTATGTATAAAGCAGTGTATTGTCTTCCCTGGCCTCTTCAGAAGCAAAGGAGTGTTTTTGCTTAAATTGTTAAAGCATAAATTTGGAGTAGAAAACTTCAGTCTGTCTTTTAGAAGTTGACACTTATATAAGCAACTGAAAACATCCTCTACGAACAATTGTTGGGCAACTTGTATATTGAGGACTGTTCCCACTCCATCTCTACTAATAAGGAAGTTTATAATAAAAATGGTTGCCCTTTTCAGAGTGAGAAAAAATAAAGGCAACTTCAAGCATTACTGAATAAAAATATTTTCAAATGAATAGCTTGATGTCTAGCGGTGGCAGGTTTATTTTAGAAAGCTATTTTTATGTAACACCGCTGGGGAAAATAATGATGAGCAACTGCTTTTTTTTTTTTTTTATAAAAAGCAGCTTCTTATGCAGCCAAGCATAGTCATTCATAACTACTGGTTTTTCTGAAGAAGCTTTTAAAATCCAGATAATCATCTTTGCAAAAAAAAAAGGTCACAAGTGACACAGGTGTCTTATTCATACTCTTGCTCAGTTGGAATTTTTCCTACTGAAGTAACTAGCCCTCCAGAAGGGAGCCAGTCTCTTTGCCTAGGTGTTGCAAGTTTTGGGGGCAACATCAGTTTGTTTGATCAGGCTTTCTAATGTATTTTACACTGAAAACAGGTCTCTGGTGTCTGCAGAGTCTTCTGTAGTGAGGTTCCCTGCTGCTAAAATACTGACTAATTGGTTATGTGTGGTTTAAACAACATGAGGAGCATCTCTATTGTTGGTGTAGTCAATAAATAGCTAGGCTGTGTAATTGCTACCAGTGTCGAAAGCTGAAATGTTTTTATTAAACGAAATTCGTATGTACCCTCTTTTAAAATAATCTCTAAGGCTATAACTTCTTTTAAAAACCACACATTCATATTTAAGGATGGGAAGCATTATGCGATGCTATGTAAATGCCAATTATTCTTTTAAAAAGCATACACCTCCCCCTCCCCCCCCAAAAAAAAAAAAAAAAAACAAACAAAAACCAAACCACTTTTACTTGAATTTTAAGTGATTACCAATTAGGAATTTTTTAACCAGATTTCAGTTGCAGTACCAAGAATCTGAGCTCCTATTCTGCAGTGTTACATTTATATTAATTTCTGTGCACAGCCTCATATGCTTTTCTAATTTTTATTTACAGTTTGAAAATTACTACAGTGGTTGTGATAGCTCTGTATTCCAAAGATGTCTTGGGTATGGGTTTGATCCACAGATAAGGAATTAAGGAAAAGGGTGCACTTGATGTTAACCCTTGTCACCACTTCCCACCTGCACAGTGGGTTGTATCAAGTGTATTCTCTATGTAAAAAAGGGGACACAACTCCCAAATTCCAAATGCCACCTTCAGTTTTAGAATCTACGAAGTCTTACTGTTGTCGTCACTTCATATTCAGTAGATATATAGTGTATGATTGGATTACACTTTCATAATTGCTGACTGCTTTGCTTACAAAGTTGTTTTTCCTGCATTTTGTTGAACTTAGAATAAAACCAAGTAGAATAACCTTGCTTGGAGCATGATATCAAAGTTACTGTCCTTCCCACTGTCACTTCATATTTGCATATTGCAAAAATACTAATATCAACTAATATCAACAACATTGCTTCCCATTAGGACAGCTGTGAATAACCTACCTGTCATTCTTGCCTCGGTTCTTTCTTATAAGTAAAGCAGCGTTCTTCGGTGTTTCACCTCTTCAGCTTCTTTCCACACCTTACAAAACATCATTACATACACACGTTAACAAAACCATTAAAATACGTAACTATTTCAGGAAGAAGACTGAAGTTTAAAAATGAGTAAGTAGGGAAATCAGCATGTTTTAAGTACTCAAGTACAAACAGATAACGGGAAGCAATGCATAGCTATGGAAAAAATGCTAAGATTTACAAAACAAGGTTACACCTTCATTAACATAAATGATCATTTCATGTGTTTTGTAAATGGAAAAATAACTAAATATGGTGTTTAAACACAAGCTTTTGCCTCTTCCAGTGAGTTAATAATAGAGGCAGTCATTTAAGTTGTACCTTGACATAGGAAAAAGCTTTAGCTTTGTTCTGCTCTCCCACACCCTCCTTTTTGCAGAAATCAAAATTCAGTCATCAAAATTACCTTCAAGCAGATATTTTTCAAGCAATTGCCTGTCAAGGGATATATTATTAAAATAATGCTGACCTTCTCATAGCGCAAAAGGGAAAACAAAATTGATTTTCATATTAGACTGACTGTCGTACTGATTAAACAAAAATAATTGCAAAAATTATGTAGTTATAATACAAAGGAAAACAGAAATATTCTTGGTGACAAGTTCAATAAGCAGTCTCTTACTCTGTTAAGAAATGGAAGAATACAAATTTGGAATTGTATTTGAAATACTGTAACTCAGTTCTTCAAAACCTAAAATATTTGCTTTCATCGGGAACACTCTTGCCATTCATTTATGCTCACAGTCAAAGTAGGAGCAGATTTACAGACTCATTTAGCGGGAGGACTCTTCCAGTCTGGAACATGATCCATCTTCTACTCTGTAGTTTAAACTTTAGCCTCTTTTGGGGATGCCATCAGGTTTTGTTCGCTTACTTCCTGGTAGTCTGGATGAATTCCTGCAAGGAACTTGTGAGACGCCAGATTGCACAGGTGACAGATTGCATGTTCTTGTCATCGCTTCCATACTAGCAGTGGAAAACTTTTCATCCTGTTGCTAAATGTGGTCAGATTTGCATTAAGCATAATGCTGTAATTGACCTGTAAGCACTGGATAGTGTCTTTTTAATTATTTTTTTTTTAATTGGATTTTGACAGAATGCCTAATTTTCATGAGCGCCTTTGTTCAATAAGATCTAACGGATTTAACTGAGGAGTGTTGCGAAGGAGATGGTGTTACGTATTTGGCCTGATGCACTGAATAACAGTCTTACTTAAAAACCTTAGTTTAATATAATGAATCTTTTATCAAACTGATTGTGTGTTCTTTAGCTGAAGATCTCATGTAATTAGAGAAACAATTTTTTGCCAGTTTACATCCCTCATCAATTTAAGTTTGGGTTTGGTTTTTTTTTTTATTGAAGAGCAATGCAGGTATCCTTAAACCTTAGCCACATGCTAAATTCACTAGGGTCATATCAGCATGTTGCATCGTGTCTGTGGTTAGCCCTAGGGACAGAGAGAGCCCTCTCTTGGGACTCTGTCTTTGTCCTTGTTTGGCATTTATTCAAGGTAAGAAGGCAAGTTGTGCCTGATCCTTTCCAGATGCATCACTCTTCCTCTTAACCAACCATGTAGGCCAGTGTGGTGAGGTGAAGCCTCGCTTCACCTACACTCCCCCTGCACTGCCTTTAACAAATAAACAGGGGAAAAATGAGTTGGGGAGTCTCTTTTCTGTTGATACCCAGCTGTTCTGTTGAGGTGAGAGAAGTGTCCTTCCCCTTCATCTGCCTGATTGAAGTCAGACATTTAGTCATGGCTATTCCCTAGGTATGAAAATATTGGAGGCTCAAAAATTGGACATGCCCTTGATATGAGCAGTTGGCCAATATTTGGGGAAAAGAGCTGGGTGAGTGAAATAATACTATAATTAGAAGGCATAGCCACACAGTTTTCTTTCCCTATACCTATATATTCCTATACAGGAACTCATGGCACCAAAGAGCAGATTTCCTTGCAAACATTTTCATAGCCAGTCTCTCAGTCCAGTTTTATGCTTCATGAAGAAATGTTTTCAGCTACTATTTTCATAAGGAAATAATGCTGCTTCTGTTTAGCCTCAATATTAAAAACTCAAGGGAATGCTGGCTACCCTTCAGAGACCCTGACTGCCGTGGGTAACTGGTGGCCGTTACATTTCCTTCATCTTGATAAGACTCAAAGCCATGTATTTGCTTAGTGTTTCACTGATTTTAAGATGAAAATGATGTAATTAATTTCTATATTTTGTTTTTAACTACATTATTTGCTATGAAGTTAAAATATAGCACGTGTTTCTTTTACACTTTATTTTTATTCTCTGTCCAAGTTGGATAATGGAGATGAGCAAGCAGCCCAGATCAGACGTGAACTAGATGGACGACTACAATTGGCAGAACAAATGGCAAGGGTAAGTGGTTGCTTCCATGTACCAAAAACTTGGAAGATATTGACTGGGATGATACATAGTGTGTGTTTCCAGTTTCTGATTCTAAAATTAAGCAGAAGATCATCTGAAGACATAACAGTCTGCCAGATTATTTTTTTTTTTTTTTTTCTGCTCTGGGGTATACGTGTAAACAGGGGTAGGGAGAAAGCAAAATGTTTTTGGAAAGTATTTGCACATTTGGGATTATGTATTTTGGAACTAAAATAAGTCATCTTTTATATACAGAAGTGTTTATACCAGGCTTAGAGTATAACCATAATGTTTATGTCTTACTACAGGTTATATGTGATATACTTTTTAAGTATGTATAATACAGTTTACATTTATAGATTAAGTCTAAATTGATAATGGTTGTATTCGTATTGCAAGTAACAAAACCATGAGTGAGTCTTGCTAGTAAAATTAGTGGTTATGATTGAGTAAATTATAAATTCTTTTTGTAAATTTTAGAAAGCTAAACCTATTTTTCTTTCCTATAGCTTGTATTTTACTTCAGTGAACAGGATTATGCCCTTCTATATTAAATATCACAAGTGGGATTGGTATTGTCCCTGGCCACATCTTACTGAATTTTGGGGAAAGACTCCTTTTTCACAGAAAGGCAATCTTAAGTCTGTTCAATCTTCTGTGAATCCTGGGCTTATAATCAAAGTCGTCCAATAATCCTATGTTTGTAGTGTTGCCTTCTTGCCTTTAGCTCCAAAAGTTACAAAATATTGGAAGCATGTATGCTATACTGTGTGTGTGTGCAGAAAAAAATATATTATATTAATATGATATTAATTGTTAAGCAATTCAGATTTGCTTGTTTCTTTAAAAGGAAAAAACTGTCATTTAGGTCTGTGAAGTTCATAAATAACAACTTGGAGACACAATCTTCCTAAAAAGCAAAATGCTGTCCATAAAAGTTTCAAATTAATTTTAAAGCAAGTGAAAATTATGAGCACTATTTAAACCGTGCAAATCTTGTTCATTCTGTCTCTAATGTGCATACACAGCACATCTGTAGATTTGTTAAAGAAAAATTTAATTCCTCATTATTTACCCGAACCATTACTTGAAAATTCTCATGGTTACCACAGTGTCGACTGCACAGTTTTGCACAGAATAAGGAACTCCATGTCCTACATGATACATCCAAGTCACAAATCAGAGTTTTCACACATTTCTCTTAAACTACTTAAAATGCAGATTTTTTTGTGGTGGACTTTGAGAGCTAGTCCTAATTCTAGCAACTGTGAGAATTATTAAGATCATTTAAGTCTAAGCAATATCAAATGCTGCAAAATATGAACTTTATTTTCAGAGGTCAAAAACAACATAAGAAGCTTTTTTATACTGGATTATGTATTCTAGCATCTTTATTGGTAAAGAAAAGAGTTTTCAGTGATTACCTGGCTGTAAGAGAATTATTAAACTGCAATCTCAAAAGATCAGCACAGCTAAAAAGAAATCTCTGCATATGGCTTTCTTCTTGTTGTTGAGGTCTCATTCATGGTTCCTAAAATACATTACTTACCAATTTTACAAGTTGTTAATATGTGAGAAGTTTGTTTTAGCAGAAAAGATAGCCTATTTAATAGAGGCAAGAACCTTAGAAGTTTGTTCATCTATGACAGAATGAAATCAATGAGGAATTTGTGCATCTATTTGCCCACCTGTTTCTTCATATGACTAAATTTAAAGTAGTTGAAATCAAAGTATGTATGACCTAATGGGATTTTCTACCTATTGTAACTGGTGCTATGCTTTTTTAAGATAAACTTTTATGTGATCTTATGAAGAGACAACCCAGTATCTTTCCTCCTTGAGAAATGCATCTTGAAAATCCATTTTAGCACTCTCAGAAGCCAGACCTAAAGGCTAGTGTGTACATCAGCCTGATCACCGCCTCACATTTGTCCCCAGGGTCTTTGTTTCAGGATATATTCCATTACATTGTAATCAGAGTTCCCAAAATTCCAGTGCTGTGCTGGGGGATGTGTTCTTCATACAATCCGGGCTTTTGAAATCAACTTAATTATATTCCTGTGCATATGCACTAAAAAATAGTGGGGGGAAAACTCCACTATTTTTGTTGTGTCTCTAAATTACTTTAAATATTATGTGCTATAACAATTTGTTACAAATTCACCGTCTTAAAAAAAGCAAATAAAAGGTGAGGGGGTAGGAGGGGTGAAATTTGTAGACCTCAGAGTCTTTATGGAGGATCCTCGCCCTTGTTTCATGAAGGGGAGAAGTGGCTACAAACATTCAGGTTTTACAGAAATAAATGCTTCCATATATTCTGATAGTGCTGTATTAAATCATGGAAGATTATGGTCATAAAAAATATATGACACAAGGGAATTAGAAAAAGTTTCCTCAATTTTAAATTGGGGTGGGAAAAGCATCTTAACAAGAGGAAAGATCTTTTAACAACATAATAACAGTCTGTCTTCTCTGTCTTCTGTGTTGGCATATTATTATCATTTGAATGATCCTCAAAGGATAAGGTACAGTTTGAAAAACTGTCTAAAGTGAGTTGTCTTGGTTTTTTGCTAGAGCACCCTGAGCCTTGCCCTGTGTTTTTAGTTTCTAACTATAAATAACTTTTTTTTTTCTTTTTCAGTCTGTGATACACTGGCTCTGTAAAGTTGTAATGAGCCAGATCACTGGACTTGCTGCAGGTGTTTTGGGTCACAGTCAACTTGTTTGGTCTTTGTTATTGAAACAGAATCAACTGTAAAAGTTTTAATGTAAAACAATTTATGATACTCCTTATAACAGCTAATGATAAAAATTGTTTGGTTTAGGAGCAAGGTGCCTACCTTTGCAGACAGTACATGGGGAGCAGTGTTTGTTTCTCATTTATACATAAAATATATATTTTAGAATAATTTACATGTTTTTTTAACCTTGAGTGTCATATTCTCCCAAGCTGCCCTATACTGAATATTGAGAGAAACTGTGCATAATATTGGCTCTGTATGTGTTCATATATACATTATATATTTTTTTTTATGTTCCCTCTTTGTTATAAACACAATATTTAAACACTACTAACTCCTACAGAGGAAAAAAGTTATTTTTAAGTTCTCTCTAACACTTATGTTTAAAATAATCCCATGTCTAATAATTCAGTATTACTTTCAAAATTAATGACTTGTTATTCAAAATAGAAATAAACAATGATAGGAATTTCATGTCATAGTTGTAGTTTAACAGCTTTATGTTAGAAGCATACGTGTGATGATTGACTTATTTTTGGTAGCATGGGAAATGGATGAAGTAACAAAATTCTTATTGGACAGTTCATTTTGTCAATTTATTAAATATTTGAAGGTAACATTAAAGGTATATTGTCAATTGATACACTTCAAACATGTCTTAGAAATATCTAATCTGTACATATTCAACCTGGGTTTACAGTTAAATGATTCTGGAGGGGCAAGAGGTTCCATTCTTACAGATGCCCCTTACTTTATTTTTTTTGTTGCATTCAAAGAGATATTTTGTCTACTATATTTGAGGAATATGATGGAATTCTCAATTCAAATTACATTTCTTCTTGTCAGAATTAACTGTATTTATGGGACAGAATTTGCCTTCCAATTACTTTTTTGAAGATATAAAAATAGATAGACACTGGAATTAGGACTTTTATTTTTGTTAAACATCTCTTAACTGAGAGCAAATCGTAAATTAACATGACGTATGGTGTGGGATTTTTTTTTTCCTCCCTAATTTTTAAAATATTATCTTCCAAGGAAAGAAAATTCCCAAAATTTGTAACAAGAGAAATGGAGAACATGTACATAGAAGAGTTGCGGTCTTCAGTGAATTTGCTGATGGCAAATTTGGAAAGTCTTCCCGTGTCTAAAGGTGGGCCGGAATTCAAACTGCAGAAGTTAAAGCGATCACAGAATTCTGCGTTCTTGGACATAGGAGATGAAAATGAGGTTCAGCTGTCGAAGTCTGACGTGGTCCTCTCTTTCACATTGGAGGTAATCACGTATTTCACAGAAAACTTGTTGACAGTTTAAATTACTAGAATATCTATGTCTTGATACTTTTTTGTTATTAATCCTTCCTTGGTAATTTTAAAATTTTGTGTTAAACAAGTAAATTGTCTCTTTGATAAGCAGGAGTTAGCTTATAGCTATATGATACATTTTCATCTTGCAGCAGTAGTTGCATTTGGGCCCACACAGCAGTTAACTAACTCCCACACAAATGTAACTTTAAATTAATTACAGTGCATTAAATAGCTAAGTATACTTTTGAACATAATAATGAAACACTGTTGTTATCAGAAACTCATTCATAGAATTTTACAAACAAGCTGTGTTTTCTCACTGAAAGCATTTAGAGAATAAACAAAGAAAAAAAATTTGCTGGTGGTCATAACACATTTTTATAAATTTCTGCATTTTCCTCAAGAAACTAGCTCATGTTTACTGAGATTATGCAGGAAGTCTGGTCTATAGGGATGTAGTCCTAATCCGTATAGAGCTCAACTGACTTCAAGAGGAAACCATAAATACAGTTAGTTACTTAAACATATCTGATGACAGCATCATAGCTCAGTTCCAATTCAGCAAATGTGCATATCAGGAAATGCTGATCTCTCTTTCAGTAGTAATAGAATCAAAACATTTCCAGGGTGTGTATTGTGTGTTGTTCAAAAGGTGCCACGCTTGTGCCATGCACTTGAAGTGGCTTTAGTTTGTTTAAGACAATGGACAATGTTACAGAATAAATATTTCAATTGTTAAATGGTTTAAAACAAAAATTGTTTATCTTTTAAACAATGTTTTTTCTTAAGTGAAACGAGAGTCTGCTTTTTTCATGTAATGTTGAAAATTCAGATCATTTTTTCTTTCCAATGTCATGAATATACACATAGAATTAAAAAAATGTCAAAAATAGATGAAAAAGTTTAAATCCTTTGTATAACAGAGAAATTACTTATCCCACTGTATGCAATTTTAATATTACTAGCTAATAATGTAAAAGCCCAACATCAACTTTCAAAGAGTAGTAAGATCCATCATAGTATACACCAAAAATTATTAGTTCATCAAGCATGTAAAACTGGAGTGCAGGCCTTAGTACTGAAATATGTGAAATGACAAAATAGTTCCATAACTCCTGTGCTGAGTCCTGTGCGTCTCCATCACGTGTGCCCGCCTCGAGTGGAATACCAAGGCTGGAATGGTCCGTAAATCGCAATAACAAAGAGTAGTTCTGAAGAACCTAAAAAGTACCTGAAAAAGAATGTTTTCTGTCTTCAAGATGGTTTGCTTGGTGAGGGATGTGAAAAGAAGAAAAGCTTTCTCTGTGCCTCTAGAGAAAAATATTAAGTATGTACTAAAAATGATGTGATATTTGGGGGGAAAACACAGTAAAAGATGGAAACAATCATGAAATGAAAAATGGCAGGAGATAAAATTTCCAGTAAATTTGTAACAGTTTTGCTTTGCTTACAGCCCTTCCCCTCTCACACCAGAAATGTAGACTATTAGGTCTGGTGAACTTAGCTTTTTTTTTTTGCTTTTTTCCCCATCACTGATAAAACACACAAATATTCTGCCAGGTTAGTAGCCTACAGTTCATCTTGTGCAAGGCAAAGAATTAAAGTGTTACTCTCCATGTAGCAGTTTTTTAGCAGGGCAAATTTTCATTTTGAACATGGTGTTAACCACATAAGTTGAGTTTCTTACCCAAATATGTGCATATCTTACTCTTGGGAAGTTAAATCTCAGAGGATATAAGGGCAAAAGGAAACTGAGCTGCTATTCATTTAAACTGGGAGATCTGCTCTTTTTCTATGCAAATCAGCAAATAAGAAAAGCTTATTGTATTTCCTTGGAGACAGAATACTTTGTTTTTGGAAAATGTGAGGTCATATGTGCACAATTTCACATTTCTTGAATTACACATAAACATATCTATGTCATGTCTTTTGTGGTATGACTTAACTAAATTGTAGGGTAACCAGCAAAATCCCCACTGAGGGCAGCTGCACAGGCTCATGAACGAACAGGAAATCTGTAACACGTCTAAACATTAGGACAGAGTATAAGAACTCGATGAAAATTCCTTGGGGGGGAAGTGGCTGGGGTTCATGCTGCCACTGCAGGTTGTTATTAAGACAGAACAACAAAAGACACTAGTAACATTTATAATGTTCTGTTGGGAATGGACCTTGCTGGCTAAGAGACACCCCTGTGCATCATTGCAAGCAACAGTGACTGCTTTTGCAAGTTGAATGTTTCCTCAAATAGCCTGCTTGCAGAAATTTATAAAATAAATAAATAAAATATCAAGGTAGTCGGAGAAGACTTAATTACTTCTGTTCTTCAGCTGTTGGACAGTTTCAGAAATAGACAAGCAATATTTAGAAAGCTGTTCATCAGCTAATGAGTTAGTAAAAATCAGCTAGAGACAGTTTCCTTCCTAATGAAATGCAACTTTTTTCCATTACTGGAATCCAGAATTGCTATCAAAGACAAATGTACTGTGCGATTAAATTGGAAACTCAAGGAAAAGAAATATCAACATAAAAATGAATAAACATAAAGTCTGCATTCAACAAGGACATATGTTTGGCACATGGAAAGACCATATAGGCAGTATTAGCTAGAAGGATCTGTAGTGCAGTCTTTCAGTGATCATTGATCACTTTGATAACTACTTGAATTCCTGGACTACAAAAGATGGAAGAGAGAGATGATTTCATCATTCTCCCTGAATTGCTGTTATTATTTATAAGGCGTAATAGGCGGTGTTCATACTTTATGACTAATGTAAAAATGTTCTAAATGATCAATGACTGTCATCTCCCTGAATATTACCAAACCAGCAATTTTACAAGACATCTAACTATTACTAAGGTTCTGGGAGTGCAAAGGATTTTACAGCTAGGGGTGAACTCTGGCTTAACATACCTGAATGGAAACGAATCGGAAAATAAGCAAACAGTTTAATAGCAAAATATTTTAATAGTTGCTTGCTAATCTAAGAGACAAGTTACCACTCATGAGACCAAAAGTAGTCATTACTTTTGTCACCTTTAAAACAATCAAACAAATACTGGGTTTTGTGTATAGTTCAGTTCAGGACAGTTTCTCTGCTGATTAAATGGACTACACTTTTCCCAGTTTCTTCTCATAGGCCCAAATGGAGCTGGAAATGAAAGCAGCTTTTCCAAAGCAAGCAGGGAAACTTGACTTTCTTCTCAAATCTTCTCTGAATTAGAAACATCTGGAGTGTAAAATTTCCAATAATTTCACACTGTGGCAAACCATAAGGTTTATAAAAGGCAGAGAGCGTTTGAAATAGGACTGCATTGGGCTCTTCTGAGATGTAACAGAATAGTTCAGAGGAGCTGAAAAACTATGGAATCTGCCAAGCTCTGAATTCCCTGGTGAGGAAATTTCTCAGGTTGCAGCTGGTATAGGTGGCTTTCTCCCTTTCTCTTCCCACCCCCTGCCCTGTCCCAATATGCACGCCAAACCTGACTGCAAGCACTGAGCTGGGAGAAGGAAAAGGGGTAGGTAGGGGCGGAAAATTATGGCAGCAGATAGCAACGCGCTGACCTGCCTCCTGCTCAGCACAACACCAAATCGCTTCTGAGATTCAAGGGTTGCAACCTGCAGTGTTACGGCACCACAATTAACCTTTCAAGATGTGATCAGTGGACTTGCTTGTCCTGTTTACAGTCTGACTTAGTAACCTGTTTATTCTGTAAATACTCACTTAGGTGACTGCTTAAAAGATACATTTCTTTATGTACTAACATTTAGAATTATATTTAGACATTAGTCTCAAATTCAACTACCAGCATTTAAATTATGGCTGGAGTGAGTTTTTGGTCATTGTCCAAATAGAAACAGAGCAAAAATTTCAATTCCTACTATATGTTGTTGAAAGTGGAAAAAGAAGGAAAAATTAAAACTCCTTTCTGTCTGTGAAGATTTCAGTGAGTGGGGTTTGGGGATTTTTTCTTTTTTTTTTCTTTTTTTCCTTTTTTCTTTTTTCTTTTTTTCTTTTTTTTTCTTTTTTTTTTCTTTTTCTTTTTTTTTTTTTTCCCTGCATGGAGCTTAGTTCTGCCATAGCTGTGCTATGTAATGTTTTCTGAAGGATAAACTATTTGCTTTCTTTTCCTCAGATTGTTATAATGGAGGTGCAAGGTTTAAAGTCAGTTGCTCCCAATCGAATTGTCTACTGCACCATGGAAGTGGAAGGGGGCGAGAAGCTTCAGACAGACCAAGCAGAAGCTTCCAGGCCACAGTAAGCCACTCTGCTGTCGCGGCATCCAGCATCTCTTTCCTTCATATCATGGGAGAACCTAACTGAATATCTTTACAGTTTTTGCAATTAAGTTAGTGCTAGGTTATATGAATTTTTTCCTGGGTTAGTTATCTTAAATTCTTTCTGAAAAATGAAAATATAAATAGTAGTTATTTATGGTGAAGTAAGTACAAAGTGTGAATGCTGTCCAAATAAATGTCATTGAATTTATGTGTGAGGAGAAGAGCTAGAGACTGCAGCATTGTGTTCTTACCTGCACCCTCTGAAAATACAAACCTCTCAATAGATGTTAGCCCGAGGTGATTTTATGTATTCTAGGTTAATGTGCAGGTGGCCTTGTGGAGTGTAACTTGTACAATTGGTGGAAAATCAATACTCAGTAATCAATCTTGACAAAGCTTACTCACCTGCTGAGCCTATTTCATTTTAAATTATAGGATCCACTTCTTTCAATTAATTTTTGAGGGAGGCAGTCAGCAAACTGACTTGGAGGGGGATAACATCATGACATCTGTAGTTGAACCAGTCAGAGTGGCAGAGAGGAAGAAAATTAAGTGTGTTTTTTTGGTTGATTTGTTTGACCTATGCACTGACTTCAGACACTTTTCTCTCTGTTAAAATGTCATTTGGAATCTTTTGTAGATAACTTTCCAGAGGGCATGTTGGGGTTTTACTGGCACCATAGTGTGCCTTGTGAAAGACAATTTAAAAAGTGCAGGTTTTAGAGTATCTGAGAAAACATCTTCAACAGAGTTGGCATGGTAGTTTCTATTCCATTCAGACCACAAATATGGACTTCTGTTAGGCAAAACTATAAGCATAGAGTTTTATCTGCCTCTTCTGGGGTTGGGAGGAGGAAGAGAAGATCTAATTTGGTGGACTTTCACCTAGCTGCAGCAAATTTCCTTGGCAAGTAAGCCAGCAGCCTACTCCAGTAACATATTCAAACAGCTTTGCAAAACTCTGAAGATGTGGGACAAGATGTAAAATTCACTTGTCGCAGTGCCTGGCTGTGTTCCTTCTCCAGGGCACAGGAGTGCTGTGTCTTATCATTTGCATGTAGTACATGAGGAACTTCTAAAAGCAACAATAGCACAAAAGACACACAGGTATACGCATTGAAGCAAGGTCATAAGAGGGTATGCAGCATCCCCTGCTCATCTGTGGACCCGCTGAGGTGTTCTCTGGTGGCTCGGGGTCCCATGAGAGTTACAAGGCTTTCTCCGGGAGGGCGCATCACCAGACTGTGCTTTGCCTTCATACTCAGAGTTGCTGTCATACTGTTCCATGCAACAAGTGCCTCCAACCTTTCCCTGTTACAGGCAAGGTTCCTGTTTCTTCTGATGGTGTGTCTCTCTTTTTCCTCACCCTTGAGCTTCTGTTTTAAATGCTCGATTAACCTCTGATGTTGTTGGTATGGGTCTTCAAATCTCCTGAAATCACCTAGAATGCACAAGTGCTTGAATCTTGGGCACAGTTATTCTCCTCCCAGAAAACCATCTGTAGACGTTAAGAGTTTTGTTTCTCTCCAGCTATTTCCAGATACGGTGAACAAAACATGGTAGTGATGGTTCGTGGGCAGTTCATGGTTTACCTATTACGTACTGAGGGTTGCAGGTTAAGGTAAAGGTTGTAAAACCAATCAGAAGGTATATATTGTGTATAGATATACCTGCTAAAAGTTGATAACAGATTAGTTGATTTTCCTACCTGTCAAAGTGGAAACTTTGTGAAAAGGAAGTTCCGGAACAGGTGGAGTCAATATGAGAACAACTGGAGTGTTTCTAGGAAAAAGGGGTAATGTTAGGACCTGCTCTGAGCTTGTAAACTGATTGAGCACATTTCAGGCTGAATAGATATGAGTTGATTGAATATGGGAGAAAGACAGGTTATAGGCTAGTCCATGTAAGTGTTGTTGTATGAACCAAATTCATATAGATTTGTATGGAAAAAATTACGCATCTTTAGCAAGTGAATAATTGAGAGATGCCCTGAACCGTACACTGGGAGGGACAGGAATGGGAGTTACTGGTGCTGTTGACCTGCTGTCCTACAAAACAGTGTAACTTGAAGGGGCACAGCTGATAGAGCTCTAAAATCTATCTAGTTCTTGTGCTCTTCTGAGTGGTACTGTTTTCCATTTTTGGCAAGAGTAATTATGAGACATTGGAATACAGTGTGATTATGAGCATATAGAGACATGTAGCTTGTGAGCATATATAGAGATATAGTTTGAGGCAATGGAGGAGAATATTATATTAGACAAGCATGAAATTAGCATGGGCAAACAGTAAAGAAGATGGAGGAAGCTGCCTATGGAATGGGAGATCCTTTATTCCACAGTTTAATTTTGCTGTTAGAGCCAAATCAATTTTCTTGGCAGTAGCAATATTGGTTTGGGGTTTTTTGGTTGGTGGCAGAGGGAACTAAGAGGGCTTGGCAGAGTTTAATCAGAAAACTGCACTGGTAGAACAGGGCCTGGGAAATACTGTTAATAGGCAGCAAGGAGTCCCCTAGTTTCAGAAGGCTTAAGGTGTCTCTCTTTTTCTCTATCCTATCCCAGCCTGTGTCCAGTCCTTCTAAGATCCCTTTTATGACCAACACATCCCTTGCCCCATGCAGTCACCTGCCTCCTCTTGCCCCCTTGCTTCTTCCAGCAGTCATTACTATTCTCTGATAGGGACCTGCCAGGGTGCTGGGGAGGGTCAGTCACTGGGTGAAGGATTGGATGCAAAGAGGAGGTATGGGATGAGGTGGAAACAGCAGTGACTTTTTGCTTCTGTTGATGTTAGTAATGGTACCACTACTGGGAAGAGAAATGCCTCCTTTCCCCCTCGGTCCTTTGGCAGCAGTGGGCAAAGTCATGTAAGTAGAGGCCAGTGACCAGCTGGGCAAGCACAGCCAGTCTATCTCTTTTCTGATACAGAAAAAACAAGCTGTCAGCTGCCCTAGGCTACTGCCTACTTTGCCTGCTGCTGGAGCTGGCTCCTTACTGGGATAATTTTCAGTACTGTCAATCTGATATGAAGGAAAATAATCAGTGAGACTGGAGGAGAAAACACAAAAATTGCAAAAATAAAAAAAAAAAGAGAGTCAAGAAGAACTGTAGTTCAGCTCGACTCTTCAAATCACTAGCAGTAACATATTTGCACTGACAAATCCCAGATAAATGAGAACATAACTTCAGATTTTATATAGGACGTGCAGCTAGAAAAGGGTAGCAAAGCTCTCATACTAAGCGTAGAATGAGACAGTGATGAAAAGTGAATGATTGCCACCAGCCTGCTGTGGGAGACTGCTGGCAAGAGCTTCAAATCATGTCCTTGTCACACACATTTTCCGTAGTTGGTTTATCGTTTTGAACTGGTAGCTACATTTGTGAAAAGAAGCAGTTCAAAGAATTATTTATGCCTGTTTTTTTTCATCTGTGAAACATCAGTGTATGAAGTGCAATGTTACTACACAGTTTCAAAAGCTTTGACAGTGAAAAGGAGAAAATGAGATACTTGGGCAAATGCTTCAAGATGGAGTGCAAGCCAGTGTGACCTTAGAGTGGAGATTAATGGGAACATGAGTCAAGTGGAGACTTAATTCAGGATTTATCATCTATTCCAAAATGCTGAATATTTTCTCAATTATTTCTGTGAATATGTATTCAAGTATTCCTCTGAATCCCTGAATGCTTCCATAAGAGTAATAAGGAAATCAGAAACAATGTTCTTTCTTAAAGGGGAAAGACCTAAGAGTCCCAGAGAGGTGAGCACAGTTTTATCCTGACAGTGTATCAGTAAGATTTTATTTTATAAATATTTTCTAATTTCTTATTGCTTTTAACCCCTGTCTGCTTGCTTTCTCTTTGAATAATAATTTTGTGAGTTTATACTGAAGTGCTTCATTTTCTTCTTTAACAAGCTAAATAAAGCACTGTTTATATGTACATTACAGAGGAGCTAATGATCATTCTAAAATGTAAATGCTGTAGAACAATGTAGTTTGACTGAGCTTAAGTCTTGGACAATTTTACAAACAGATCAGTTATACAGCTTCACGTGCAAACCCTATAAAATTTTTATTACTGCCTGTGAAATATTTCTTCATTCCTTCCAACTGTTTCCTGCCTTTTAGCCCTGCTGAAAATCCCTCCAACATAGCCTGTGACCTTTTCTGCCAAAGATCAGTAAGCAGAGCCTTTAGAGGACCCCTTCAGTTGTACGAAGCTTTGCATAACTTTGTTGCTATGATGCCACAGGGGGTCATCTTGCAAAATCCAGTGCTAATTTCGTTTTTCAAATGTTACTGATGTGGCTTAGCTTTTAGTCTTGTGGAGTCTGGTATCCACATGTTTTCTTATTGATTTTTATTCATTCTGAATATTAAATAATGTGGTTTCTTGAAAGTGTCGTCTTTTGGATATGTATCATCATGCCTCAAGATAAAAGATGTGAATATGCTATCTTTTATCACTACAAGTGATATTCCCTTGTCACATATTTATGAAACAGAAAAAAGAGCGTGTCTTGCATGATGAGAAAATTTTAATAGAGCCAGGATATTCTTCATGTAAACAAGACAAATAAGATTATCATATTTTGCTGCCAGTGATTGCATAACCTTGTAAAAAGGGCTGTTATATATTAGAAGTATGTGAAGAATGCATGATTAAATATCTAACCAGAGGAGGCAGAGAACCTCAGTCAAGACTGCACAAATCAAGTAAATGCTGCTCATATTACTTTTGTGCAATATTCTACCACCATTAATTCCATAAAGTATTTGAAGTATGACAGTACTTGTGGATACATAATTAAAGATTACTTAGCAAAAAAAAAAAAAAAAAAACAAAAAGAAATATAGAACAGTTTAAAAAAATAGTAAAAAGGTTTAACTTCTAAAATTTAGAATTTCCTGAAATGTCATGGTCAGTCATGAAAGAAATAATACTTTTTTAAAATAATGTTTTGAGGATAACACCTAAGATGAAAATTTTGAAGGGAAAAAGGATAGACAACTTTAATAACCTGTGACAACCAAGCAACAACTAGTATTATTTCTTCATCATAGTCCTTGCAACTTTCTAATTTTTATTTCTGATTAAGGGAGACAAAAAGATGATCATACCTACAACTGCTACCTAACTTGTGGTGTCATGACACAGCTGTATGGTATGTAAAGAAAAGGGAACGCACATCTTGGTTTTTTCTCCCCCGCCCCGCCCCCGCCACCTGCTACTGGTCTGTGTCTGATACAGCTGCATAAATGAGATATTAATTTTGGTCAGTAATACTTTAACTATACTGTTAGTGTTTAGTAATCATTCCTTATATTGTTTACATGTGTAGGAATCCATGTTATTGCTCTTGCATAGGAGGAAAAACAGAATGAAAAAGTTGTCCCTGCTTCTTATTGCTTCGAGTCTTAAATATAAAACTAGAGGCTAAATATAGGAAGAAATGAGGGACAGAAACACAGGTATTTGCTGATCAGATAAGCAGTAATCAAGCTGGTCTGTTGCTGGCAAGCCAACCAACTCTCCTTTAGGGTGTCTGGGGTTTTTCCAGTTGTTTGGTGGTGCTTTTTGTTAAAATGAGTATATTTGCACATGGGATTTTTACAGAGGGATAAGAAGATTGTGGTTTCATAGTTCCTGATCTAACCATGCTTAGCTTGTTGTTCATATGCTTCCTCTCATGTCTTCTGAGGATAAATTCTCTGTAGGATTTAGCTTCTTGAACAGTGTCTTTTACTTGATGGATTTCACCTGTTCTTCTGACTATTACCTCTGGAAGTTTTTTACTTGCAGATAAGTGCAGTGAAATCCAACATTGATCTTCCAGAGAATAACAAAGTAGAATTGTTCAGCCTACTTTTAGCATCCAGACTTATTTTCTTTAAAACATAATACATTTTAGGCAACATTTATAAAAGTGAGGCTTTATGCGAGAGAACCTCTGCGTATTATTAGTAAGATCATTTCGAAGGCTAAAGGCTGAGAGACAATTATGTCGATTTCGACAATGCAGAAAACTTGGTGAAGGTGAGCATGATCCTTCAATAAATATTGTAGAATTTTAGAGAAACCAGTGGGGTAAAAATTATGACAGGAAACAAAGTGTGTCTGCTTTCATAAACTAGATTTGATTGAGTTGCATAATGATTATTATCACTTGCTCTAAGATTCAGTGTTATATCTTTAAAGGACAAGTTCCATCATGGCCTTCATCTTGTCATATGTCAGTAAGTCTCTCTTTTTTTGGATTGTCATGATTGGAGCAATTCACAAAATAGGGTGGAAGAAATTACCTTTCAAAAAATTGGTTGCTATGAGCAAATACCATATATGCCTGTCTAGTATCCAGCTGTGAAGAGGAAAAAAGAAATTGCCAGTATGAAATTATCTGATGTTTTCTTGGTTCTGCAAAGGAAAAGACGGAGAAGAAAAAAGTACACATTTATCCCAGCCTGTGTTCTGGATTAATGATGGAAGAGTTTCACAAAAGAAATATGGATTTGGCTGAAAATTTACATGATAATTTTATTCATTTATTCTTGCTGCCTGATCAATTGCTGTCTTCTTTAAAGAAAAGAAATAATACCTAATCAGTTCAAATATAAGGAGCAATACGCTATCCATAAGAAAAAGAGATAGGATTTCCAAAATAAGTAAGTTTCTATGCTGTATTCTGGCATTGATTACTATTTTGTATTGTGTAAGAGATTTTTCACCTCTCTTATTGCGGAGAAATATGAATTATATACAGGCTCTTAATATTAAAAGAAATTTGAAACGCAACTGGTTAATAGCGCAAGCATCCTGATTTTAACTGGCCTTGCTCTCAGCAGGGTTTGAACTAGATGACCTCCAGAGGTTCCTTTCATCCTAAATTTTGCTGTGATTCTATGATTAACTCCCAAAATATGCTCTCATAAGTCTATACCTAAGGAACTTGTGAAAACCACGGTTGTTAGAAGGGAATATTCACTTGTCGGATCAAGACAAGTGTGGCATGGAATAAATTGGGAAGAGAGGAGGAAGGAGATAATTAAAGCTGACTGTAATCTCTACTCTATTTGGATAGCTAGCAATAAACATAATCCTTCTGCCACCAGGGCATATCTTTTTTTTTTAATTTTCTTCACCTTAATCTTTTTGATTGTTCTGGCTAAATCCTGGTTGTTCTCCTTGCTCCTGTGTGCTCAGCATGCTAATAATTGACTGAAAGCAACCAGGATTTCTGCCCTGGTGTGATGTTTGCACTTCTGAAGAATGCAGCTTTGGTGCACCACCTTCTGTTGCAGCGCTTAGGCCCCAGGCAGAAAGCCGGTGGGATGAGGACTTTATGATTAATAGGCACTCTGTTCAGAGTTGGGATATTAACCCTCCTCATCTAGTGTCACTGCTGGAAAGAATAGTTGTTCGGGGGTCTTCTTTCAAAATGAGACGTTACATGTCTCTTGCAAGACTGATACCACTTTTGTTTCATAGTGCATTTTGGAAATGCTTGAAGATGCATGTCCCACTGTTATCCCTTTCACTATAATGATCAGGGCTTGGAGAAAGACTGCTTACACGCTGCTTAATGCATGATATACTTGTTTCCATCCTCATTCCTACCTGATCCACAGCAAATGTGACTGATGTTTTGCAGACATAAGCATTCTCTAACATTGCACTAAAGCGTCTATAGATGTGTGATCCAGCTTCAAACTGGAAGGCTATGAATAGTGTGATGTTGAGCCAAAGCCAATTCTATCCTGCTAAGAAGAAAAATGTTTTGGATCAGACTAAGCTTCATACTAATACAGCTACATGATCTCTGGCTGGGTCAAAGTGAAGGCAAAGGCAGCCTGTAAAGTGTAATGTAGAGGGGTAGAAGTTTGTCAAAAAAAAGGGTGGGGTTGGGAAAGATTACCTCAAATTTTACTTCCAGTCTCCTTCTGGAATACTCTGGTAGAGTGGATTTAAAATTTGTTGTTCAAAGTGGTCTGCACCTGCCTCATCTTTGGAAAATTGAATCAACTGTTTGTGGGCGTGTGACATGAAGATAGTTCCTTCGGACTTCTCTTAAATTTTCATATGATCAGAATGTCCCATTTTACATTTTCAAAATATACCATTCTTGTATCTTGGTTTGAAGTGACCTCTCAAGAATTTATTTATATTTGTTGTAAGCAATATACTATGGGTACATTGAAAATAATTTCTGAACTTTTGACTAGATGCAGTGTTTGAATTGAAACAAATTTTATGGTTTTATTTAGTTTTGATTTTTTGTTTTGAGTGAAGAGAAAGGTTGAAGAAAAGGGTTTAAAAGAAAGAAGTTTTTACTTTTGAGCCCTACTCAGGTTAAGAATATTTTGTACATCTCAAATACTCATGATACTCAGAAAACTGTTTTTCACCTTGGGCAGATTCTTCTTGGCTATTGCTGTGTGAGCATGTGGATAGATCCTCAGAGTTGTCAAGAGATCTAATCCTTTTAGAATACAGAATAGTCCACTGAACAGTGAAAGAAAAAAAATTTATAGATCTTTAAATTTCTTAATAACTACTTAGCATATAAGGTATGAGTCTACAGGTTAATGTGCCTACTTGAAAGCAGTACCAGCAGATTGAGAGTAGGAGGACAGCAGAAACAAAGGCAGAATAATGTGGACAGCTGATAAGAACAGTGGGAGTCAGAAAGAGGAGTAAAAAGGTTTCAGAATAAAAGAGAAATGATGTGATGCCAGATGGAATACTGAAATTTTCTGAATTGATTACTGGGACTTCCCTGATAGACTGAGCAGGGTCAGATAGGTCAGTCTATTTTGTGATTTGTTTTCCCACAACTTTAGACTGAGTTGCAACATCTATCTATCTGCTTCATCAAAGTACTGTCAGTTTATCAACGTTTGTACAACATTTTGAAGATTTAAGATGTCACACAAACACTAAATAACATGAAAAAAACCCTGGATTTGCAACTTTTAAGAGAGTTGTGATGGATTCATAATTTTATCTTTGAAGGTAAAAGTGAGGTAAATATGCATAGAGAAACTTTAAGAGCATAAATTACCGCGTCTTGCCTTGCCATCACCAGCCCCTAGCTGGGTTTGAAGCAGTGGGAAACAGGAGTTAATACCTGTCATGAATTCTTTACACAATATGTAGCAATGGTTCCCAGCGTCTGGGCAATGTGTCAGTATTGTTGCATACCCTTGAAAATCTTTACCCTGACTTGTCTTGGTTGCCTGTATTGAAAGTGAGATGGTAAAGCAAGACTAAGTAATAATTTGTTCACACTGTTTTATGTTTGTGTTGACAATATTTGTCATAATAGCATTCTGTAGTGTTAGAGTGAACTTTTCTCAAATTCAGTGTAGAAAGCCTAAATGAGTGTTTTTACTTAGCTGCTTATGCATTGAACCCTCTTCTGGTTTTCCTTTCTGGTTTGTATTGGACACTTTTTTGCTTTAAAGACAAACTATTCACAATTTTGTCTTTTTTTTTTTCCCCCCAAGTAATTTTTTTCCAGATATTAATAATGTTTTATGTTTAAAAAGAAATACATGATTGTGTCTAGCTCATTATTAGCTCTCTGATATATGATTAGTAATTTTGAGCTCTGTTAATTAATTCCTTTATTTAAAACAGTTATTATTTTTACCAAAAGCAAACTCCAAAAAACCCACCATGTGATCCAATTATTCTTTTTTTTCCTTTTATATTTGTCTAGTTGGTTAAAGAGGCTTTACAGTATAGCATATCCATCAAAACACTGTATCCTTGCTGTTGCCAAAGTAAAGATCTGATTCGGAACTGTCAGTTCTTCAGAACAGAATTCCAAGAGGAATTGCCAATGTTTTGTAACAACCAGCCTAAAAGCCTTTAATTTTGCTGCTGAATCCACAGGGGGAAAAAACCCAACCAACATGCACTCTTTCTGAGTGACTGTACTAGATGATAGTGACTCGATGATGCATTCAGAAGTTGAATTCTGGGCTACTTAGTGTATGCAGCTACATGTGCTGAACACCCAATTTTTGTATGAAGGAAGTGCTGAAGAGATGGCTTGTTAGTCTGCATTTCAGACCACTAGTGTGCCAAGTCAAAAGTTCCCATATAGATGGAAGTAAATGAAAAATGGTAAAAGAAATAATAAAAAAGGGACAGTAGTGTAGACCCTGCTTAGGTGAAATCAAAGGTGACACTTAAAGGCAATTGTAGGACTTTCCATCCTTATACCAACATTTCCCTTTTTTTCTGTACTACTTCCTACTGACATCTGTCTCTGTAGAACAATTTATCTTTCTCATATCTATATGTTGTAGTTTTAGGAGGATTTTGATGGGAACCTCAGGGTTAAAACCATTGCTATTGTAATGCTCCTTCACTAGTTGAGAGCACTGAAAGTATTTACGCAAAGTATCAGTGTTTCTGTAGTAGGGATGTAAAACAATGAATCTGTAGTTCTCAGCAATATTTTGCATAAAATAGTGGAATCACAGTAACACAAGGCAGAACACAATCAAGACACGTAAAAGATTAGATGAGATTAGTGACAAAAGGCCAAGATACTTGGCCAAGCTCACGATTTAGTTTTTCTGAGCGCAGGGCTTGTCTGTGCTTCTACTGTAAAAGGACATTATGATTTGTTTAGAACCTTCTTTATGCATTGCCTTTCAGCTGTAGTTTAATGTGCTTGCTCTGATGGAGGAAATTATGCATCTTGCACTTACATCAGAATAAAAGACTAATGTTCAAGAAGAGAAATAAGAAAATGTAGACACCGCCTCCCCCAACCCCCCACCCAAGAAAAATGTTTGCAACCTAAACCACATTATAAACCTTATAGAAAGGTACAAACATATGAACTCTTCCCCTTGTCGTTGCAAACTTGAGTTTCAGATCCCACTGATGTAATGGAGAATATATACATAAACATATATTGAATAAAATAGTGGTTGTAATGTTGCATATAAGGAATAATCGTTACCCTATTAAATTCCTGATGCTGCATAATAAACTTTGTCAGTTGTGCAGTAACATTTCAACATCTTTTTTCAAAAACTCAGTAACAGGAGAAGCTGGAATGTTCATCTTATTTTGTAAGGTGTGCAAAAGACAGAAAATAAACATGCCTTTGAGTGGTATGAGACAGCTGTTACCATTAAGGCCATGATATCTAGTGTAGCATCCTGATGTCAGTCATTGCCCATGGACGGGTGTTGTGGTTTTACCCCAGCCGACAGCTGAGTACCACGCAGCTGCTTGCTCGCTCCCCCCACTTCGGGATGGGGGAGAGAATTGGAAAAGTTAAAGGGAGAAAACTCGTGGGTTGAGATTAAGACAGTTTAATAGGTAAAGCAAAAGCCATGTGCACAAGCAAAGCAAAACAAGGAATTCATTCCCCACTTCCCATGGGCAGGCAGGTGTTCGGCCATCTCCAGGAAAGCAGGGCTCCATCACGCGTAACGGTTACTTGGGAAGACAAACGCCATCACTCCAAACACCACCGCCCCCCCATCCTCTTCCCCCAAGCTCCTTATAAACTGAGCATGACGTCATATGGTATGGAATATCCCTTTGGTCAGTTTGGGTCACCTGTCCTGTCTGTGTCTCCTCCCAACTTCTTGTGCACCCCCAGCCATCCCGCTGGCAGGGCAGCGCAAGAAGCAGAAAAGGCCTTGGCTCTGTGTAAGCACTGCTCAACAATAGGTCCACAGAACAAAAACATCTCTATATTATCAACACTGCTTCCAGCACAAATCCAAAACATATCCCCACACTAGCTACTATGAAGAAAATTAACCTTCTCAGCTGAAACCAGGACAACAGGTATTTCTGTGCTCGTAAGAGAAAAGGAAATGCTTACGATATTTGTCTAATTAGTGGACAAGAACTAGCAGCAATTAGTACCAACTAATACTCTCTTTGGGAGTCTCAGTAAAAAAGCCAGAGTCAGATAAGTATGGATTTAACTCTATTTTTGTTTGGCTGAATGGAGCCTTCTCATCAAATTAAAGATTTTTTGTCAGATCACTGTGGGGTAACTTGCACTGCTGCTGCAATGGCTTGCTTTTTCTCTCTCTGTCTGTATATATGCAGTTGTAGTTAGTAATGTGCAACACTTCATAAATTCCACATTCACACAATATTTTGCTAACAACAGAATGTTGGTCAGACCTGGATTTAAGGTATTTTGAACTAGATTAAAGTATCAGTGCAGTCAGATGTGTCAGGGAGGTGCTGTGAGTCTCATCTGTCTTTTTTTTTTCCTGGCTTTTCATCTTACAACTTGCACTGTGGGTATGATTTCTAACCTGAAGATTATAGATACCTAGTTTTCTACAGTTAAAGTATGTATCTAAACAAAGTACAAACAAAGTTGGTATAGATTCTTGAAATAGTTGAGACACTGAGATGTTACGGAGACCTGAACATTGTATTTCCAGTCCAGTTCCAAGATGAGGAAAGATGAAATGCTTCTAAATCTTTTAGTCCCGTGGAGCAGTCAGCTGCCTAACTGGTCTTGGTGGGTCTTTCTGCTCATTCCAGCTATGTAGCACATCCCTGTATGGACAGGAAATAAGAAAACTCTTTCAGAAGACCTCTTAAGGTGATTTAATGAAGAATTAAGAAATCTGTTGAGGTAGATTTATGCAGTAGATTTAAAACAAGAATCAGACCTGGAAAGATGCAAAAGGGGGCACCAAGACGATAAATACACTCTGGTACTGGTATCAAAAGGACAAAAAGGAGAAGAATTCATAATTGCTGAGGAAAATCAATTCCTGATGTGCAAAATTTTGTAGACTTGATATTTTGTCAGAAAGAGAATGTTCCAATAAATAGTGCTAAAATAAAATTTCTAGATGTTTGCTTAGAATAGTAAGTTTTATAACATGCACTCCCATGTAAGACTGGAGATTTAAGATCTCATTAAGAAAAGTTTTGACTAACAGAGACCGTGATTAGAGTGGAAAATCTGAGAGAGAAATTTGTTGCCATTTCCAGTATATGGAATGTGTTCCAAAATGAAGTAGCAAAATAAATTTGCTTAGAGTGGGCTCTGTGACACAGTGATAAATCTTTACCTGAAATAAACATCTACCTCCTTGCTGGTAGTGGGTGCTTTTGCGGTGAAGGGAAATCAACTCTGGCAAAGGATTCTGTCACTAATTATTCTATCAGCCCATGTACCTCTGACAGAATTGTAAACATGGTGAAAAGACTGCGGCTTAGGGGTGAACATGATCAAACATCAAATCATTGCAGATTCTATTGTAAAGAGAATGAGTAGGTGAAAGCAGAAAAATTATGTACACAATGGAAAATAACGTGGCAGAACAAGAGCCTGAAGAGGCAGGATTTATTTTTTTTTTTTAGACTTAAAGTTGGTGGGTTTCAGTTCTCAAGTATGCTACACAGGCTGCAGCTGACAGTGCAGTGAGCGACACTGCAGCATTTAGCACTGAAATTATTGTTACCTTTGACTACTTTTCTGGCAAGATTTAAAAAAAAAAAAAAACCAGACAATAATGGGAATTTTTTTTACCTTAATATGAACACTGCATGAGATCCACACTTGTTTTGACAAAAATTTTGCACTTCCCATCTAGACACATTCAGCACCAAAATTGTTCACATTAGCAAAAATCACTGGGCAGATATTCATAAATCGACAACTCTTCCAAATGTGGAAGTGTGTGGAAGTGGCTGATTTGCTGTTTCCATTGCTTACATACATGTGGTAGTTAAAACATACGCTATTACAAAGCATTGCATTTTTCTGATATGCTAAGAATTATTATATACTTTTTGTAAATAGCAATTTTAGAAATTAGGTGAATTAATTTACCTGTTCTTCCTTCTCACTCTTTCTTCCACAGTTCAATATCTCTGTAGTAGAGTGAGCTTGAAAGAAATGATCTGCAACATACTTTGACTCAAATGAGATCAGAACAGCACATGCAATTTCCTCCTCTTTTCACAGAAAACAAGTTACAACCTACAGGTTCACCTGTCCCCTGTATGAAAAGCAAAAGTCGGCTGTAGGATTTATTTTCTTGCAGAAAATATTTTATTGTTGTTGCTGTTATTCACTCTTACGAATAATGCAAACAATCCTTTGTATAGTGGTTGACTTTTTTTAATCTGTGGATCAGAAAGGCATTCCTGAGAAGTACTGTATTTTCTCCAGGAAAATACTAGAGCGCAACCCCAACCTTAAAAGAAAGATACAGATTTGGCTGGCCTATACCTGGCAGCTTAGCTTTCAAATTTAAAGGAAATGTTCCACTACAGCCACTCCAATGAGATTAACAGGAAGTATTAGCATTTCAATAGGTATTAATAAATGCATTTGACAGAAGACAAATGTGTTTTGGAAGAAAAATGTTAAATTTTTGAGAAACCAAGTGAATATAATTATATTAGCACATAAAGTGTATAAATTGAAATAAGAAATTACTTTAATGGTGATCAAGACTTGCGTCATGAATAATTACTGTTTGGGTATTGATTCCATGAGTTATTAGATATCCTCCTAACCTATTTTTCACCATTTAACTTAGCTCCTTGAACAGACATATAGTTATAGAATAAATAGCCAAAAGTCTGCAGAAAGTTGACAGAATGTTACAGTGGAAATAACAAGTGCTTACGTAAATGCATATTTGCTGGCTAGGAAGGCTATATTTGTGGTCTTGGCATTATATAGGATTGATGCAATTTACTTGCACAGTTCTTAGTCACAGATGATGATGGGACAATAGTTTCTCCGAAGTTATTGGTACAGTATAAGGTAATTTTAAGATGATCTGTTCTCTGAAAATCTGATACCTCTTTTTATGCTTTCAGATATAGAAGCTGAAAGTGTGATAGCCATCTGAATGGAATTTTGTAAAAATGAAGTATTATTAGTAAACAGTAAAGATAAACAAATAGTTCATTTGTGGAATGGCCTGTCGTCAGGTGTCATAAAAGAAATAGCCAGGAAAAAAAGAATAGTGAAAGCTGTCAGATCTTGAGCACCAGTATTATTTGCTTTTAGAACAGTTAAGTGTATTGCAAAACAGGCCTAGGTTAGGTACACATCCATCCCTTGTTTCCAATCACCCTTAATAAATGTTGCAGGCCTGGTATCTTGTTATATTCATAGCACAATCTTTACAGCTTAGAGTTTTTTTAACAAGACAAAAGTTTATTAGTGGGTGCTGACAAGGCCACTCTTATTACTGCACTTCATTTTATACTGACAAAACAGAAAAATGCAAATGGGGAATTGTTACTAGCAGCAATGTTCATAGGGGTTAGCCTGCAGCTGGGAGTTCAATATCATACATTTTGGTTACGCTGTAATTTCCCACTTCCACTTCAGTTTATGCCTGATGCATTAATAGCATGCATGATAACATAATATTGTGCATTAAAATGTACAGTATATAGATAAACTCAATCTCTGTCTGGATTATGGAGTCTTTCGTACCCGTGTTCATTCTTGGAAGAAGCAAACTAAAATGAACATGATACCACTTCTATTTTGGGTGCTTTCTCCCAACCTCTGATTTCAAATGGCATGAAGAGGATACCTCTGCAACAACACAAAGCTCCAAAGAAACAGGGCTTGTGTTCTAGTAATCCACAAGGATTAAAAAGCAAGATGAAGTATGAGCCTTGTGCGGTTTGCTGTGATATTGGCAGCTGAGAGGAATATCAGATGCTCGCAAGTAAGCAAGATGCTAAAGAATACAATCTTGGGTTTGTCTTTTTTAACAGAACATGATTCCTTACATGCTCTTTCATGAGGAATGCGATTGAAGTCTAGGTAGTAAGATCTGTGACCATCTGCTCTACCGGATAATTCACTTCCAAAGACATGGTCTCAAAAGGCTGTCAGAGTTAGCTGGAGTCCTGATCAGCAAGGAGCCTGAAGATCAATGCGTGGAATGTTTCCACCATGAACATCAAGCTTTAAGAATTGATTCAGACCGTTGCTTGTCAGCCCAGGATTTTCACTTACTGCTGCAAATGGAACAATGGGTGGGAGAAAGATGTCAGTCAAGGCTAGTAATTGGATCTGATGTTAAAGATGATTTCTAGTACTGCATGAGTGCCAACAACAGGTGGATGACCCAGTGTTAGTCCAATCCACATCAGTCTCTCATTGTGCACCTAAATTAGAGAAGGAGCAAATTCTGCCAGGCTCCCTGGGCAAGGATTACATGGGCCCTGTCCCTCCCTGCATCCTGCAGGAACGGAGACCGGGTCTGTGTCTCCAGAGAAAGCTGCACCACTTTCTGTGGAGGTCCTGGGGCCAGATGATGGGGTGCCTAGAACCCAGAACATGCCATAGTGCATACTGAAGCAGAAGCTGAGCTGCCCTCAGTGATGCTCTCTTCCTTGAGCAGGCTGGGTCTCTTCTTCAGTCAGCATAACAACTTCTGATTCCTTTTCTTCTGTCTGTGAGTTCATGTTGGCACTAGATCTTTGTAGAGAGGCTTTTGTTTTGGTTTGTTGTTTGGTTTTTTTTTATTTTAATAGGAGTTTCTCTTGATTATTTGGGTGATCCTGTCCATTATGGTGTGCACAGTTGAGGGCTTCTGTAAGCTCAGGGACAAATACATCCTGGTGCCCCAAAAGAGAGTGTGGCTAACAAAGTGGTAAGATTGTGTTTGTGACTGCAAGGCAGCATGCTTCCTTAATAGTGGAATCTGGCAGGGAGACTGAAGATGTGACTGTCTCATCTTTTATGAAGATGCTTTCTCCTTGGAAATCTTATTTCTGTATTGTGACAAAACCTACCCCTGGGACTGCTGCTGGGAAGAGCAGTAGTGCTAAGCATTGTCTTGTCCTGCAACTGCAGCATTGATCATCAGATCACAAAACAGGTTTTCTTCCTCTCAGGAAGGTAATTTCTTGTCAGACTCCGTGTTTCAGTTACCACCTTGGCTGAGGCTAAGGCTATGTCCACCACAGACAGAGCGAGCGAGCATCTATCTAATCCAAAGCAAAGAATACAGAATGCAATGTAAGATGCAGTTAATTTTCAGTGAACCTCACTTTTGTAGGCTGGCATGCACTCAAACACCCTTAGGACTGGTTTATACAGAGCCACCGCTTGCTTAAAACATTTTGGTTTTGGTTACATATTACTTTCTAGATTTTGTCTTGAAGTCTGTAACTCATGTTGGAAGATTTTCTTTTCCTTGTTAGATCCCTTTCCTGGAGGATTACTACTGTGTGTTCATTTCCCAAGAATGGAGAAACTGTGTAAATTATTCTTGAAAGTAAAATAAAAATAATTGCTTTGTCTAAATGAGACCTTCTAAGATTTTAGCTTGTGTAATACATCCTTTTATAGAGCATGCTCTTAAGGTCACCTGTTTTCTTTATTTCTTTAGTTTCTGCTGATCATAGTGGAAAAAATGAAGTGAAACTGGAGCTGTGCTTACTTTTTGCATTTTGTTTATGTCTAGTAGCGTAATTAGAATCAGTATCATCAATGCAATGAGTACCATGCAATTGTTTAGGCAAATGGAATAGCTTGTTGGAGGAAGTTGCAATCTAATTTGTATAACTTTCCTTTTTTTGTACCACTGGCACACGGTGGGGGGGAAGAGGCTGACGAACCAAGTGTCTTAACTGAGATAAGAGATTAACGGCTAGAAGCTTGTCTGCCTAATTTAGCTTCTCTAAAAGCATGAAGCCTTGTGGCAGTAATTGTCTTGCAGAGCTATAGTCAGTATGATAAATAACTTTTTTTTTCAGTTTTTGCATTGGTGTTTACATATTTCCTACATGCTTATACTAAGTTGTAACATCTCATGAAACAAAGTTTTCTCTATTCAAGCATCTTACTTTCTGCATAGTTTATTCCCCTAAAGTTAAACATACAATTGAGACATGATTCTTTATTGACTTAATTTGACTTGTATGCACAGGATAGTGAACTTAATAATACATTTAATAGAAAAAAAGATTTCTTTTCCCTTTCCCTCTTTCTCCCTTTCCTTTTTCTGCCTCCTCCTTTGCTTTCTTGCTTGGTTCTGTTTTCCCCTATGAGGATATAAATTCAATCCTTTGGGTTTTGCCATTAAAAAAATTATTACTGATTTTTGATGACAAAGTCATATGGAAATCCCCTGATTTGTCTTATCACAGAGAAAAGACAATTTTCCCATGTAGATATTTAATCTTGGATGCTCAAAAATGTACTTCTATACCCTGTCCCCTCAAAAGTTTGGAAGTTAAGTTCTAGGAGTGCATTAATAAATACTCTGTACAAAAGATTACAGTCCTATCGCTCTCAGGCCTGTCCTCTGCCTCAGTTAAATTCTGTTCTTCTATTGATTGCAGATGGGGGACTCAAGGAGATTTCACCACTACTCACCCTCGGCCTGTTGTCAAAGTAAAACTCTTTACAGAAAGCACTGGGGTGTTGGCTCTGGAAGACAAAGAACTGGGAAGAGTGAGTATTATGTGTAGAAACAAGAAATATGTGAGAAATGATGCATAGAAACGTGAGTATTGATAAAACATGCCATAGAACCATGTAAAGTATTCAGTACAGCACCTGCTCTGCTGCAGCTGTACCAAACAGTGCTTTTTCTTTTAAGAGTGACTTTTCCCAGTGTTCAAAACGTGATATGTTGACTTGGATTGCCTTTCAGAAAATTGTGTCAGGGAATCCATGACAGTTCTCTTTGCCTTGTTTAAAACCTTGTTTAATTGCTGTGTGACCTACAAATGCCTGTAGCTATTCAAATTAGGAGTGAAGAGGGGAGAGAGAAGACTTGACATGTAATAAACATAGCAAATAATAAGGGAAGGAAGGACTTAATTAGTGGAAGGAGACGGGAGGGAAAGGAGTGATAGAGATATATCAGATTAAAATAAGAGTTCTCACTTTTGTACTGTATGAGCTTCCCTTCCCTTTTCACATCTTCCCTATCTTCACAGGAGCATCTATCCTTCTTAGGCCAAAATCCGGGGCTAGAGAGTGTATTGTATCATAGAAAGAGGAGGGTAGTGTGAACGAGGTAGAGAGGGTCTGCAAATCTTCCCCCACCCCAACTCCTATTGAAATTCTCCCCTTTGACGTGTACCACGTGGAGGACAGCTCACGTTTTAACACTCAGTTCTACATTCAGAGTCATAGCTGTTTGTCATTCAAGCGAGGACAGCTTCTTGGGAAGAGCAGGGCTCTTCTTCACTTTGTGTCCTCCACGTGCAGGTGGCTACACACAGACGGATTCTCCCACACATTGGGTCACGTGTTAAGGTGAGGGCTGAATCCCCAGTATTTCTTTTTCTCCTTGCCTCCTCTCATGTCCTCAAAGACCTCCAAGGTCACTTGATGAAGGATAGCCAAGCTGAAGGTGGGATCTGCATGGGGAAGGTTCCCAGACATTAGGGGTAACACACTGGCAGGAGCTGGGCAGGTGTCGTGGCATGTTTGGCAGAGGAGCCCCGCGGGTGCAGCTGAGCAGACCAGTCAGCAATGTGCAGATTCAAAACAACGAAAAGAGACGCTGAAAGGGTGGACTTGCAGGAGCTGCGTAGTGCTATTAAACACAGAAAAGTTTCTCATATGTCCCTGCTAGCTCAGTCCTTTCAAAGAAGCAAAAGGAAAGTCAATGCAAAGGTGAAGCGCAGTGGAGAAGGGGCTATGTGGCCATTGTGAACGGTAGCCAGCGTAGTCATTGCCAAGGAGTCAGAGGAGAAAGAAACATTAATAGAATAAAGAGGCTAAGAATCACAGGTGTTAACAGGATTCTCTTGCTCTGCAGCATTAAATAGTCAAAGTTCAGGTCTTGGCCTCCTTTCTTATGCTGTAGCTTGTCTGAGTTTCTAGGACAGGAGGTTAGAAAAGACTTAAAATTGTTTTAAAGACTTGAAACATTTCAAATATAAAATATTGAACATAGTTTTTGCCTTAACTGTATCCTGCGGTCCCAGATGGTGTGTTTTGTGGTTTTTTCCCTGCCTCTGCTCCCTTCCCATTCCTGGCCTTTTTATGACACATCTATATTTGTCAACTGATCAAACCAGTCTAAAGAAGGTAATAACTTTCCTTTATTGGTGAGGGGTGGCGTGGGGAGAGAGAGAAAATAAAAATGGGTAATTGAGAGGGGCTAGGGCTGAGCTCACTGCCATGTTGGAGTCTGACCCAGCTTTCCCAGAGACAAAGCAGGATATATAAAAGGTGAGGGAGGGAACAGTAATCTTCTGTTTCTGCTGCTGATTCTTATTCTCCTGTTGTTCTTTGGCAGAGACTCTGCATGCTTTTATCATATGCTCTGAGGTTTGGCAATTTGTACCAGAATTAGACTATTAAAATCACCGCTTGTTGCTGCCTTTTTTTTCTGCCTTGTCACAAAGGACAAAGGCCATCATCTATTTTCCCCCTGCATTAAAGCTTGTGCTGAGATTGAGCATAGCAAACAAGTACCTGAGAGATGCTTGGATACTGATTTTACAATTTATAATCCATTCCTGATTTACAAAAAATACCCAGCCCCCATCCTTGCCCAAAAAGTACCTTCTGTAAAAGGTAAGTCGGTAAAAGATAAACCTCCTACACTGACATTAGGTACAGCGCATGGTCCTTAGCAGTGGAAAAGAATCTGAAAAAGGGCACGTTGGCTGCAGTAGCCATCAGCCTGTTTGGGCATCTGGTCTGTCCTCCTGCACCTTCCATGTCTGGCAGTACCCGGGGTTGCTGACAGACACCTTCCAGCTGGTGGTGGTGTATGCCCAGCTTGGGAGAAGGGGGAATCTGCCAAGCTACCTCTCTGGTTTAACCAGAGGATTTGAGAGTGGTGGTTGCTAGCTTCAGGGGAGATTGGGACAATATTTGACAGAATTTTTACAAAATAATTTTAAGGTGCTGTATACGCTCATGGTATATGTTTTAGCTTTCAAAGGTTTGCTTCGTTGTCGATGTCTTCATTTTCAGGTTTGACAGATTTAAATTCATGTAGCCTTTGAAAATATGCAGGATCCCACTGGGTAAGTTTTATTCTAATAAAGTTTGGCAACTTTATGCCTGGTCAGTACACTGCAGTGACTTGCAGGAGTGCAGCTGATTCAGATAGGTTTGTTATGCTCTGAAAAGGCCTGAGGATACTTCTGCTGGTGGTTTTTTCTGTACTTACAAATTCAATTCAAACCTGCCTCTTCTGAGGTAGGCTTGGTGTGGACATTAATTCTCATCTGTCAAGTACTTTCTTCAAAGCATGCATCTTGACCTGATACTGCGTTTCTACATTATTGAAGTTTGCATTTCCGATACCCTGCAGTTATTGTGAAGATTTTGTTCTGTTTCATCTATAATTAGAAATAGAAGGCAGCATCAAGCTACATGATTTGAATTTTGAGCTTCCATCACATACCAAAGGGTTTCTTCTGCCACCAAAGGATCAGCTTTTTATGAAAACATATCTAAGGTGGGAAATGTGGAGCCAGCAAAGGTTTCCCCAGAACTGCAGAGGAGAAGGCGTTTCCATTGACCCCATCAGTGCATGGCAGTCTCTCACACTTACGAACTTGAGATGCAGGCCCTGATCTCAGTATGAGAGCCCTACAGCTCCTCAGTTTAAGGAGGAGACACTGCTGATTTCCAGAAGCAGCTAGCTCATGTTGGAGCAGAAGGGATGCAGGCTCACGCATTCAGTTCGTACTTACAGCTTTATATACTCCCTGTTGGGAAGCAGAGGCTGGGGATTGCTCAGCCTCTTCTGCAGAGTCACCAGTAAGCATGAAGCCACAGAAGAGTTGTTGTCTGTACTTAACATCTTCTCCCTTCAAGGCATTTGAGATGTGCTTAACCGACAGGAATTAGTACTTACTATGTCGCTTGTCTAATACTGTTCTTTCCCTCTAAAAAAACCCAAAGGAATCCAAACGTGAATGCAAAGAGAAGATTTTGCTTGCTGGAGGATATTATTGTGTATCCCTGCTGACCACTTTAAGTATCTTCAAACAAAAACCAAATCTTAACCTTTATTCTCTGTTCTACACAAGCTGGAGGACGGTTGGACAAACTCAGATTTCCGCTGAAGGAAAAAATGGAGACACATGCTGCACGGGAGGGGAAAGGTTGTTATTTGGATTTGGGTTCTGCAGAACCTGAGCTTCTGGAGTCATGGTCTGTGTCGGTGGTTGTGCGGACCTCTGTGCACAATGTCACTGAATTTAACTTCTAGAAAGTGAGGCAGGCTACATCTTTGAAGCTAAGTTTCTTCTAATAAGGAAATGTTAAGAACTTAATTTATTCAAATATCTTTGAAATGTGTCGCACAGTTTTTATGTGACTGATGCTGATCTGGCCACTTTAATAATTTTGATATGTGCATTTGTACATGCAACAACTGAGGAAGCGTGAAGAAGCTTTCAGAGTTTGCAGTAAACACTTCTGAAAAATCAGCCTGATGGTTTCTGAAACTCAGGGATCTGACACCACTTTTCCTTGTTCAGTACTTTGTGTATGAAGATGTTCAAACCTAGTAATTCAAAGTGACAGCCATTGTGCTTGCTTAGCACACATGTGAATGCAATGTGAGAACAGCAGGTGGTGTTTGATGGCTGATACTTTTTGAATATAAGAATATTTCAGCCTTGTCGCTCTGACTATTCAATTAAAAGGGAACTATTGTCTCACAACCTGCTTGTCACAGTCAGCTGCAGCCAGCAATAATTAGCTGTGCAGTTACGGTTTTTTTTCATTGGTGCTGTTGCTCTGGGTTTGATTTAAAGACACTAAAAAATTAGCTCTTCTGGCTAGGTACTCATACTTGCACGATTGCTTAGTTTCTGAATGCCTACTGCATGGGCGTGTTGGTTATCTTCTGTGCTGCGTTCGAAGGGCCGCTGAGCAGAGACAATTTTGTACTGTGAATATGTTAAATTAAAGCCTGCTATCCTGGGGAATGTGTTTCTCCATCATGTTTTGAAATGACTGAGGTTTCACACATCTGAGTTTTTCTGTCTTTCTTTTTAAGTTTGGTAAATGATAAGAGATTGTTTCCACTCCCCCTTTTTCTCTTGCTTCCCGAGCAGTCTGCCTGTCAGCACCCTGCTATGTCTGGCTGAGTGTTATTGTTTCCATGCTAACAGGGCTTTTCTCAGTAGCTTCTCTGAGAATGCCTCTTATCAGAAATTCTCCAGATAGTTTTCATTCAGGCATGCTGTCTCTTAGATTTGGGGGACAGGCTGTTTGGGAAGGACTTAAAGACAACTTTTATCAATTGCTAAGATCTATTAAGGTAAGCATTCAGCTGGCAGCATCAGTGGAAGACCATTGATTGTATAAATTGCAGTCTTGCCGGTTCTTTGTCAACAACAGTATTTTAGATAGCTCTTTCACCGTGCGCCTGTTCAGTTTTTCTCTTTGATTTTTGTTTCTTTTTAACCACCTGTTACCCAACACCTTGTCTCAGTGTTTCAGCTGTAATACAATCACAGCTGAAAAGTGAGAAATCGCTCAATAGGTGAGATGATGGAGCTTCTGTAAAATACTCATAAGCTCCCTCAGTGATCAAGCTCTTATTAACCCTTTCTTTAGGGATTCCCTAAATGAGAACTTCTGTAGGGAGGTTAATTTCAAGAGAGCCATCTCCTTGTCCACTTCCAACCTTGTCTCTTCCCTTGAGCTTCTTTTGCTTCATCCTCCTGGTAGCCGCGCATCATGACTTAACGCTCAGGGGACACAAGTGTGGTGCTGTGCTTGGCAGGCTGCTTCTGGGGCGTTCGAGGGAACTTCACTTCTTGTCACACTGACAGCAGCTGCTGGCTTTCTGACATTAACCTGTCTTTGGGCAAGGGGCTGACACAACTCAAAACAGCTCCAAACTTTCAAGTTAGGGGAGAAGGCGACTTGAGTCAGTAGATATTTCTATCAAAAACAGGAAAGTCTCCCCTAAGTAAGGCTGGGGCCAGAGTTACACAAACAACATAACATTAAAGGGTGTCTACACTGTTACAAGTCATTTATTTCCTATCCCAAACCAGCATCAATAATTTTTGGTCTGTAACACTATTTTCAAATCAGTGAAACACAGTGTATTTAACTAGGAAATTTTCCTAAAATTTTTGCTTAGACAATGACCAGCAGGATAAATTTGCATGTGCCAGATAATAATGGGTGCTTATTTCATAACATAAAATTTGCCTGGCCTGCTTGCACTGGCATCTTTTCAAATTACTACATTTTAAAACACAAAAGAAAAAGCCTTTCATACAATGAATTAATCCTGTTGTGTGATGAAAGCTTCAACAAATGCAGTTGAGAGCGTGCGATGTTATGTGTCGGGTACTCACTGTTTTTCATAGTTTTAAATAATCACAAACTGACTTAGAAGTGTCTCTGATAGACCACAGGAGGTAGAGAACTTGGTTTCTCCAGTTCATTGTGGGTTTTTTTGCATGCCCATTAGTGTATTGCTTATTCTGAACAGAGCTCGCAATGCTGCTCATGATTAAGGTCATGCGACGTAAGATTCAGTTCTCAATTGCCTGTAACTTAGCCAGACCTTAACTTGTGAGGCTAAAACTTTTCATCCTAGGTATGGAAGAAGATAAAAAAGAAAATGTGGGTTTGGTCAATTGTAAAAAGCAATCGTTTATGGCACCGTTTGTGCTCTGGAAGACCACACCAGGCATGGGAACTTCTGTTATCTAATAAAATCTTCTGACTTTCCTGTTGGGAACCATGCAGTTTGAAGAAAGGACAGGAACCTGGGTGCCAGAAGGAGCAGCAGCCCCCTAGGGTGTTAGGGAGCAGGGCAGGATGGGGGACACCAGGGCAGCCCCGGGCATCGGGCACCTCCCTGGAGATGGGCACAGGTTGAGGGTTTGGTCTGCTGTTTGAAGATGGCTCGGGCTGTGTTATGGACAAGAGACTGTTGATGGGCTGCACCTTTATTTTCTTTAAGGTTGTGTGGTGTAAGCTGTACTGAAAAAGAGGTAAGGGTTTTCTGTAATAGCATGTTAAGTGTCTTCTGCCTCTCAGCCAGGGCATTAAGAAACAGCTGCAGATCTTCTTCACTTTAATGTGTTTTGCTTGTGACAGTGAGCCAAAACTCAGAATAGTCTGCTCAGAATTACCATGATTACCAAGGTCTGATGCCCAAGGTCTGAGATCTCGAAATGTGTCCTAGACCACCCCAACTTGTAAAATCTATCTCATTTCAAATACTTGGGTTAAAAGAGTGGGTAACTCCAATGCTTGGGTTCAATATCATGGGTTTGGGTGGAAGTAGGAGATAGGTAGGGGGAGCAGCCAGGATGCAAGGACATGAGTTGGCTGAAAATGAACTCAGCGGCAAGTGTGGGGTGGGGGAAGTAGAGATTATCTTGATTTTTCTCAAGTGTGCCTATGGCTTGCCAGTCTGCTTGCCTCTTAGCTTCACTGCTACCTTTTGAAGGCTGCATTTTCTTTTGACAGCAGGACAACTGCGGCCTGGAATGCTTACGTTGAGAGCTTTATCTAAACATGGGAATACCAATAGCAGGTATTTCTGCACAGCGCTTTTGACTTTGAACCTTCTGCTTGGTTATCTGCTCTGGGAAAGCAAGATTGTCCCAAGTTTGGTTTGTTCAAGCTTTCAGAGTATTTTGGACAACTCAACCTGTTTTCTTTCATACCTTTAAAAGAATATATAATCCATGTGCCAAAGATAGAGTTAAAAGGTGCTTGGCTGGGTTGACCGTTTGGCTCAGATGTGCTTAAAATAACTACTTCTGTTGTGATACAGCTGGAGACTTAAATACACAAGTGAATCACAATCAATGATGGTTAGTTAAGTCATCAAATGATAATAGCTTCATATTTTTCAACCTGTCATGTTTTAAGTCCAGGAGAGAAACATTCTCAGTCATTCACAATTAAGAAACAGTGTTTTGAGAACGTCACCTTGAACAAATTCATAAATGTGCTGCTCTATAATGTTTAAGATTTCTGTGTTTATTTTACATATAAATCAGGAGAGACATAAAATGAACTTGCCACTGTTTCAGTTACAGTGTGGTCTGAGGAAATGTAATACTAGATATAATCAGACCATGTGGTCAATTATTTTTAATGATCATGAGATACTTGAATTTACTGAATTATCTCAACCCACACGGTTCTCATACTATTAATTTGCCTTAAATCGGCTGAAGCAATGTCATGCACAGCAGCCATGTTTGTTGCGTAGCATTCTGGTCATTAGTAGTTCGTTATACTTTTTAATCCAGATTACCTGTTAGGTTTACTTATTGTAAACACAGTCCTAGACAAACTCATAGTTCTCTGTGCTGCTGCTGAATAATGTACTATGGTGATATTCACAGGTATAATAATAAAATAAAATAAAATAAAATTTAATCCAGAAACCTATGATGTAGTAGGAATTCTATGAAACTTTTAGAAATTTTAGGCACAGTTAAAGGGTGTCCTGTAAGTGAGTTTTAAATCCCCCAGAGAAGATGTATGAGTTGATACCATTGTATTTTTTAAAGCACATTACAGAACAACAGGTAGAAGATTAAAATCCCTTAAGCAGTGCTTGAAAGGAAATCTGAGGCAGAATAGCTTAGAAAGTTTCTCCATGGGCAATGTCAATGACATTGCATTGCAGTGTGCCATAGTGGAGAGAATGCTTTTAATACAAATTTCAGGAACTTTTTACTTTTCCTGTCAAGGAACAATTGCCCAGTGTTTTGTTTTCACTGATTTCATGGGAGCTTACAGTTTGTGCCACCTGTTGATATGGTACACAATGGTTAGTATTGCCCTTAAGGGCAATATTAGCATGAAGGTTATTGCGAAGATAGTTAATGCCTGTCAAATGCTTTGTGTCCATGTGTGTAGATGTGTTTTTGTGTAATGATAACAAGTTTGATGACAAAGTTCTTTTAGCTCTCATTGTTTAAAGCTGGAAGGCATGACAAAATATAATACAAACACAACACAGTGCATACTTAAATGTTCTGCCAGATACTTATTCATTGTGAGAGGTTTGAAAACGAAGCTCAAAAATACTTCTTTAAAAATTCAGAAAAGGAATTGTCAGTACTGAAGTTATGAATTAATTATACACTTGTCTGCTTATATTTTCATCAGCATTCTAAAAACTCAAGAAGTTGACAGGAGAAAGATGTCATTTGAGATGCATGAGCTGTAATAAGCTGTAACAGGACAACAGGAACTGCAGCCTGTAGAAAAGGAAAAATTCGTAACATCACCTACAGTCCTATGTGAATGCCAAGTGATTAAATGCAAGGAATGAGTAATAATTCTGTTTATATAATCTTGCATTTAAAAAGATAAACAAACTAAAAATCATTTTCTGTTCAATGCTTCAGAACTCAAAGGTTGCCATACTCATAATGCTTTTAAATGTTTTTTAAGGGTTGGCTTTTACTCAAAATGAAAATCAGCCTGTTTCTTGGGAAAGAAGGAATAAGCTCTGTTATAAATAGGGTTTGGTATGCATTTGCAGAAAGAAAAAAAAAATGTAGCCTTCTGATTTATTAAAACCAGAATATAGTTTTTCTTTTCCTATCTCTTTAAAAGGAACTGAACGTACTCAATAGTTCTGACAGGTTATTTCTTCCACTGGTGTTATAAAGGTTGCACACTTGATGAGGGGTGATGCATCATATTTCTCCGCTTCACTAGAGCTGCTGATATTAATGGGATGCAAGAACGTGTTTCTGCAGAATACTGAGATGAGAAATGGAAGGCCTTCAGCTTAGGTCATCTTTCAGATTATTAGATCTGAATGACACAATTGTGATATTTTTATCTTAATTATATGTTAGATTTATGCTTGCTTGGAGATTCTTACTCAAATCGTTGATTTAACTTTCCTAATAACACAGAGGAGAACAGAGTGTGTTTTATATATGTGGCACAAGGCACAAGGACTACGTATAAGAAATTAACTTGATGGTTAACATTATGATTAATTTTACTTTTCAAGAAATAAAAGAGGTGAAGAATGCTACTTTTCAGAGTGTAGTTACTTTTGAAATACTGTTTCATGATAATGGTAATTCAGAACTCACTCAATGTTATGAAAGTCTCCTAAATAGCATGTTTAGAATATTTTAGAGTCTAAACTGATTTAGTAGTGCTTATAATAAGAATGAAAGGAAATTATGTTTCAGCAGCATTTAACTGCTAAACATGTGACTGTGGGTAAGGACTTCATTAAGTAGTAATATTTAATTGTACTTGCTATAAATGGATAAACTTTCTGGATAGTAAATATTTAACAGCGTGTGACTAATATTAATCTAAAATTAATAGTTAGCTAGTAAAACTAGTAAGACATTTATATAAATGTTTTTACAATTAAATATTTTAAATCCAGTGTATTTTTTACTTTTTTGTATGTCTACCACTATAGATTAAAGAAAAGGTTTGTGTCGTATCATTTGTGAACTGGATGTAGTATGTTACATTTATTATACTCTGTTTGCAGCAAAGATGCTTTGGAATTAATTTCCAATTTCTGCAATTTTTACTATAATTGGCTTTTATTAATGCTATTAGTCAAAAAATGGAGTTGGTGAGAAGGAGCATATTTTGTTTTTTTTCACTCAAGCAATGCCACTGCTGGAGGGATGATCTGTTGCATAATGCTACAGCAAATTGTTTCAGTAGGATGTTGCCAGCAGAGCACTGCGTAATGTAAAAGTTCTTGTTTAATTGTACATGACCATTTTCAAGTGTCAACTGTTCCTTTTTGTTTAAAATTATTAATTCAGAATGAACTAGCAGAGGAGGAAATTTTATTAACTGAATTTTTATATGAAAATTTCCATTTGTAAGAAAATGAATGAGTTCGTTTTGGAAATTTGTCCTTTACAATAAGATTGAGTCAACTGGTTTATTAGATTTATGAAACCTTTTTTAGTCATCTTTCAGATTGGAGGAGATGCAACAAGAATCTTCACTGCTTAGAAGTTTCCATTAAAGACTAGCAGAGGTTTTTTGTATCAACTCATTGAAGTTTTTATTTTATGATTTGCAGGTAGTGTTGTATCCAACATCCAATAGCCCAAAGTCACCTGATCTGCATAAAATGATAGTCCCCAAAAACAGCCAAGACAGTGACTTGAAAATTAAACTGGCGGTGAGAATGGATAAACCACCTCACATGAAGCACTGTGGGTAAGTGTTCATTTTCTGGCTGTATTTTATTATATTCCTCACTGTGCCTGTGTTTAACCATATGTGGCTAAAATCATAAAGTTTATAAAACATAAATGTGTACAACAGTTCCTTTAGTATGGCATTGTGTTATATCCTCATTTTATACATAAAGTTTGGAATAGTCAGGAATAACATTCATTTCAGATGTTCAGTGATGTGTAAAGACAGATGATGAGCTAACTCTGAAATGCAGAAGTAAGAGCACAGTGTCATCTAGAAACTGGTTTTGAATGTTACAATTTATAGCACTTGGGGAAAAAAAAAAGTTGATATTTAGGAGAAACGTATTTTTCCATTAAAATAGGATTAATTACATACCTGAATGTGATGGTACTTGCAACAGTCTCCCTTTTTCTTCTCTGTCCGCTGTATGGTATTTCCTTTGAAAGGAATTTGTGTATGAATACCAATTTAAGGATGTTTTTCTGTCTAACACTGAAACTATATGGAATAGGTTATTCATAAAGACAGCTCCCCCAGCCAACTGCCACCACTATTCCTCATCCCAACTGCAAAAACAGGTAATATTGCCAACAGCAAGCTAGGCTGTATCTGTTGTTATAAAGCAATCACCAGGGCTATTTTCCATCTTTCTAACTTCTTCTGAGTTAAGGAGAAGTGTGTTTCAAAAAAAAGAGGACCATTCAACATGTTAATGTGGAATTAATGTAGTGGCCATACTATTTAGATTTCTTTTTAATCACCTCCTGCTAATATTCTGCTTGTTGTATACAGACAGCAATTGCCCAAATTTCCTATATTCAATACTTAAAAAACACCCCAAAAACCAACTTAAATAAGTTTTGGCAAATCTGTAATTGGTTGGATTGGAATTTCCCAGGTATCAACCTCAGCCCTCATTTTGGTTTTGGGAAACTTTGACACAAATGATCAGGACTGTAACAATGAGACTTGCTGGCTGGAAGTCTGTGGCTGGTGATCAGGAGCTGGGAGGAAAGAGAGGGAAACCAGTTGTGGAACCAATGGGGGAACTGGAGCTACTGTACTTGGAGACTGGGACTGAGATGAAAAGACTTAGAGGTGAGGCTGCAAATAAATGAATAAGAGAAATGGGATAATGAGGTGGGAGAGAGCAAGAATACCGGGCTGACATGAGTAAGTTGGAGTGGAGAGGATATACAGAGGAGAGAAAAGTCTTTGTACTAAAGCATGATGCTCTCATGTCAGTCCCCAACCCCTGCCCCATTCATTTGCACTCACCATACACCTCTGAAATGGTTTGGTAATTGTGGCACATCCTTGTCTAGATTCAGTCCACTAGCATGGTTTTAGTCTCCTGCTGCTGGAAGTTATTCAGCCAGTTGAAGCAGTGAATGCTGCAGGGGTGGCATGGTGCTGCCTGCGTTCTTCAGCAGTTTGTCAAAAAGCAGCCATGGGGACGGGGTGACTTGAACAACATCACTAATCCATAACGCACAACCGATGTACCTGACTTGCAGGTGACCTGGTTCGGTTGTCTACTCCATGCTACAGCTACGTCAGGGATGTTGTGCTGCTATACACCTATTCCAACAGGTGACTGGGAGAAGTCCCCATTTCTGATTAGGTCACTGATAATGTTGTGGTTGTGCTGTCTGCAGCTCCAGTTAGGCTACAGCATGCAACTTATTTTGACCTGGGACCTGAAACAAGGACAAGGCTCCAGTGGTTCCTCCCATCATGGTCCTGGGAGCTGTTCTTCTGGGGCCTTCAGAGGGTCTTCCTAACCCTCCAGTTTGCTTCTGCATACTGGTTTATGTCACTAGTCATCTTGTCTGAGCATTAAATGGATTGCTCAACCAAATCTTACTTTCAATAATTTAATTCAATCATTATCCTTTTCATCTGCTGTTGCTGGTTACTTCCTCACATTGATTTTGAATCCTAATCTCCTGGCAGAGTTGTTTACTTCTTCATTTTACTTCATGGTCACTGCTGTCACTTCTCCAGGCAAATATTGTTGTTCTTCCCACCAAAAATGTTCAAGGTCTGTCATCATTTCCCTTCCTTTATAGCCATTAGCTGTAAAGATTATTACCTACACATTTGTCTAGAAAAGTTAGGGCACCAAGCAAGGGCTGTGTCAACTCCTCCACCGTAAATGTAGGTGAAATGAGATAGAAGGTTAATAATTCTTCCGATAACCATTGAAAAGGTTGATGAAATACTGTATGGTGATGCTGGAGTTGCAGTGAGAGGAAGGAAGAGGGTGTTTGGAGGGAAAAAAAACACCGGCTGGAAGAATTATTAATGTGTACAGTCAGAAACTGTTAATGTTATGAAAAGCCATCATCATCCAGGCACTCTCTGCAGCCTTCTCTTGACTTCCTGGCTGAGTATAAGTATTAAGTGGTCATTTGCTATTTTTTCAAGAGGGATTCCAACCCACTTCAACACACAGATTAAAGCTATTGTGGTTCTGAACTGATACTGCATTATCAGAGAAATCCTTATTTGCAAAGAGGCTGGCAAACACGTGGTGGATGATGGACACTATTACAGAAAATACAAAGGAATATTTTGTGGTTAAGGTACTTGAGAGATACCTTGAAGAACTGGCTTTTATTCCTGGTTGTGCTACACAGAAGGACCTGTCTATAAGAGACTGAAAACAAGCTTCTGTTGGTATTTTATTTGTTTCCTGTGCCCAATTTGATAAACTGGAATCTGATTTCATAGAGGTGCCCAACACTCACAGCTACTAGCTGAAATCAGTGGAAACTGGTCTGTAAATATACATTGTGCTGTTAGAGTCCAAATATCCTAAAAATTAGATCTTCATCCCAATATCTGAAGCCTAAAATTTTTAGAACTTCAGTTCTCCCATTACGACATGAGAATAACAACATCTCCCAGTGTCGCAGACATTTGAAGGTAAATCGTGGGAAGCAACTGGTAGAAAAGGTTCCTGCGCACCTCACGAGCTGGAGAAGCTGGGGCATGGTCACTTCTCGAACACGTGGCCAAAGGCTTATGCTCTGCCGTGCAGTGTTGTTGCTGTGCCAGGCTCTGCAACTCCCTGGTGAACCTGCACGAGGTAGAAAAGCAAATAACTCGATTCTATCTATAAAGCAGTGTCTACATTAACATGCAATGAAGGAAGCCATAGGAGAAAATAAACTGAAGAGCTGGAAGGCAGCTGCTGCTATCCTGAATGGTGAAAAGGGCTGGGAGGCTTTTATTTTATTTTATTTTATTTTATTTTATTTTATTTTATTTTATTTTATTTTATTTTATTTTATTTTATTTTATTTTATTTTATTTTATTTTTAGTATATAGTCAGATATTTAAGCATAGCGTCAGAGTACACAAAATGGGGAAATAAAAGGATGAAAAGGTGTAATCATCCCTACTGCTGGAATTTTGTCAAGTTAGCAACTTGAATTTTACAACCTTAGTAACAGATTTTTAATGTAGTTAGTTAGTGTGACTATCCCAGTGCTAATTTCTAATTCTTCAGTTTATTTTTCAGAAACATCTCATGCTTTATCTTTGTCCAGTCTTTGAACTAGACAGCTTACGTTTTCTGTGTCAGTCTGAGTTAACAAGTTAACATACAAGATTCATATTTGTCTCATAGGAGAGAAAACCAATCTGTTGGCATTAGGTAGTGCCTTTCAGCTGAGAATCTCAAAATTTATTAAAAATTGAATTAAAATTTTACACCACAGCCAATTGCAGAAAGAAGGGTTATATTAGATTAATGCTGTATAATGATTAAAAATAATGATACTAAGAAACTGTTCTTTCAGATATGAGAGCTACACTGAAATGTTTCAGATTCTGCAGAGTCAGCAAAACTCACAGGCCAAAGCTAATTGTGAGTTTACAGTTTTACTCCTTCAGAAAAGTTTCTCCTATTTAAGACTGACGTTACTTATTGACACAGGGGATATGTTGGAAGACTTCAAACCCTGTCTTGCATTTATGCTTCAAGTATATGCAGTTTTACAAATTATACTGTCTTGTACTTCAACTGAGATTTTTAATTCCCAAATAGTATTCTGGACTACAAGACCTTCAGATCATGTTCCTTCTTTGAGTTGCCACAGTCATAACAAATAATTATATTTCAAATAAAATTATAAACTTGGGATTTTTTTTCGATATAAATTATAACCTTTCTAAGAGCAAGAAATAAAACTCCTTATGACTCCACACTACTATGAATCTCAATTGCAGTTCATTTGTACCTCTGCAAAAAAGAGGTAGCTTTGCTAAGCACATTGCTTTTACACCAGTGTTTATGGTGACATCTTCATACAGTTATTCTTAGTATTACTCCACTAATGTGATTGTTAAAAGAACACTTGAGCAAGGAAACACTCCGTGATTTTTCTATGCACTCTGTTATATGCCTAAAAAGTAAGGAATAGCCATATATGTCATACAGTAAACGTAATCTTATTATTTATTTTAGATATATTTAATTCTTGCATGAAAGGCTTTCAAAGTATGAAACAACCCAAAGGATATGTAACCATCCTCTTCTATTTAAACCCAGTCAGTAGATTACAAGGGGAAGCATGCACAGCTAGTAATTCTGAGTAAAGGTAAAGGTCACTCATTAATGGGGACTTTGTAGAACAGTTCTCAGTATTGGCAATTCACAATGCTTCAGATTCCTTTCTCATAATTTGTAATGTATTTGCTGCCTTCTCATAGAAAGTGGTAACCTTTCCCTGGTCTAAAATGCAGAGCACATACAAGATTTTATCTTCTTTATTAAGGTAGTAAAACCAACATCCATACAAAAGGAGGTTTCATAATATTTCTATTAATTTCTTCTGTTGCAATCTTGAATATAAGACAAATCATCAGAGGAAATAAGTAAAATTTGGCCTAAAAAATTCCTAAATAAAATGCTAAAACCCTGTTTATTTCTGTTGAGTTAGAATAGCAGTGTTAGGGAAGTACTGTTTGCTTCAGGAAGGCTCCTTTGGCTCTCCTTAACTCATAATTAAATTAGGGTTGAAAACCTAAGGAGAACAGGTTAATCCACTCAAGATATTTGAGTTATTGTAAATACCTTTTCTAATGTGGGGTTTTTTTAATATGCCTTTGCATATCCGTGTGCATTTAAAGCACGCATTATTTTTGAAAGTAGATTTTGTGTCAGTTGAGTTGTCTGTTAGCGTAGCCTAGTGGTTACTAAAGGGTATTGTTCTATTGCTTCCAATCTAGGGAAAAAAAAAAAAATGAGATTTTTTTTAAATAGCTTGCTTTAAAAGGATTAGTAATGCTTAATGGCCATACCTAAAAAAGGAAAATAAATAATAACATAAAATGAAATTCTTAAAAATTGAACAGCCTAAACAGGACAATATTACAAAGTAGTATTATTTGCATTTGACTTTGGAAGTAAAACATTTCAGCATAGATCTTGTCCAGAACTTTTTCCAAGATTTGAAAGGCAAAATTCATTCTTGTAAGTTCTGTTCTGCTTTCTGCTATGACATGTTGCATATAGAAATGTAATATCTTTAATTTCTTAGACATTTGTGTTTGGAATAGACATTATACAAGCACTTCAGTATGTACATGCCCAGATTTTCTCCCTGTCGCTCATCTGTAAAGCAATTATTTTGGTGACTTTTTTGATCCTGTACTCTCTGAAATTGTAAGGAATCTGTGACAATTTTTCTCTCACAACTTCTTTTTATTATTATTATTATTTTATGGGTGTATTTTCAGAATGTAAAGATCACCATGAATTTGAAAATGTTTTTAAAAAAATTCTGTTGTGCACTCAGAATTGACTGAAATATTCGTAGGAGAGCATTTATAAACAATAAATACAGCTTCTGGTTCCTGTATTTGACTGAAGTATCACATTTCTCCTACTGCTGCCGCAGTTTTAGAGCTAAAGGAAATCTGTGAGATGAATGCCCTGGTTAGCAGCCATCCAAGATGCAGAATTAGAGGATAAGTAATTTTCCCTCTCATTTTTATGACACTTGTCACCCATTGATAAAGAGTTCACTGGAGAGGAATGCGAGTATAATTATCTTTGTTTTACAGATGAGCAAAATGAAGCACAGGAGTGAACAGAGATCACCCAAGGTCACGGGCAATTCAGTGACCGAGCTGAGGATAGCACTGGGGTCTGCTGGCTTCTCAGTGGGTAGGGTTGTAGCATGTGACTGTCACCTGGATAAACCGTTGTCATAGCTACTGGTGAGCTCATAAGTCAACTGAGAAGAGCCACGGGGACACTGAAGTTAGCCAGAACAATGGTGGTGCCAGCTCTTACATGCTGCTTGTCCCTGGTTGCCTGGCAAAGAAGGGCAGGAGGAGGAACAGAATTAGCTTTATAACTTCAAGATGTGTAACCTGAAGGCTGATCTGAAGATGAGATCTCCTAGTATTATTTCAGAGAAATGTATAAGGTGGCCACATTGAAATTACTCTATTTCGGTTCTGGGTTACTTTTACAGATAAAGTGTCAGGAATACAATCACGCTTCTCTTAGCAAGTGCTGCAGGATCCCTGTCACAAATAGGCCTTTTTGTTGTGTATAATGAAATTGAAACCAGTTTCAGACCTTTTCTCTGAGCCAAAACACATAGATATGTCAGAATAATTCTAAATTTTTTATACCAACACTAAAAAGATTAAATAGAAACCAGATTTCAGCTAAGATTAAATGTCAAGTTTAGTTTCTTTTAGAACTAGTAGGTATACAGTTACTTCAAAGTGAATTAAAGTGTTGGAAACCTGTATGTATCCAACATCTTCGAAAATCCTACCTAATATTTTCTTATGATATGGTAATATGCACCATAGATTTCTTCAATTAGTATTTTTTGCCATTAGATAAAAACAAGAACTTTCTAGATTACTTTTCAACAGTTACTGAAAATACTTTTCTCATTAATGAAGACACTAACATTTTTCTCTTAGAGATTCTCTAAGAGATTCCAGTTGCTCTTTCTCTTTTGTTAGCAACACAGTGCAATTGCCTGAACCGAATATTAAGATAAGTAGGTATTTATCTAACCATAGCATTTCTTCATCTATATATGTACTCTTCTGTATCTGTTTCTAACATTTAATTTGTCTTTCCAAGTTTCTGTGCAGCACATTTAGTGGAAACTGTAAAGTCAGTATACTAGCACCATCTAGCTTTCTGTTTGTTGCTATTGCACTTTTTCTTACAGCTTAGAAAAGGGTAACAAAGCACCAACTTTAACTGCTGCTTTGAAGAACAAAGTTCTCACTGTCCTTTGGTAGAAAGATAGTTCTACCAGAAGGACATTTTTCAGTTTGTGAAGGTCAACACTGGGAAGCATAAACAAAGTCAAATGAAAGGAACTGTTGAGTTTGTTTGAATTTTGCAAACTTTACATAACATCAGATAGTTTGGATTCAGTCCTTTTTCTGATCATTAAGTCATATGGCCTCACTGTAGCAGCCCAAAATTTAGAAATTTAGGCTATTTCAGAGTTGTCTAAGTTCTCTCAAAACTCACTAGGTAGGGAGGAATACCTTGGCAGGGTTATCAATGCTAAGACATTGGCTGTAGAAAAAAAAAAAAAGAAAAGGTACACTGGAGTTGGTAAGGTAAACTTTTCTCTGTATATATTGCATTCAGAAGTATAGATTCTCTACTAAATTAAAATAAATGCCTAATCACCAGACAACAGAGCTTTGGAAAGATGAATTACCAGAGTAACAGGTGAGCTTCAGTCATGTCAGCTTTTTTCTTCTGCCTAATTCAGTTTCTCTAATCTAAATTCAGGTCAGAGATAAACTGTGCAAAGCTGCCTAAGTAATTTTTAAAAGCTAAGTCGCCTTTTATTTTAAATGAAACTTAGGCTACTTTGATAGGTAGTAAGACAATTTTGCTACAGATAACCATGAAGTTCAGAGATATATCTTAACTTCTACTGATATTTCTTGATTTTCTTACTAGCTATAAATATTGATCTTCATTGGTAAAATAGTGTCTGTGTATATAGTCTTATGAAGATGAATGAAATTAAGGAGATATTTTATGTGAAGTAAATGTTACTTCAGTTAATTCCTGTGAGGATTTTTTGTTTGCACTGGTGGTAGTCTAGGGTTTGTGATGTCCTCTGACACATATAGCTTGTTGTATTTGGAAGCAGATATACTTGATTTGTATTTTTAACATCTGCAGTTTTGTTCAAAGCATCTTCTTATGCTATCATAAGAACAGCAGACTTGCAAGAAACATGGGTGGAGTATATCAGTGCTCTTTATAATTTCTATTACAATTAGTCCTTATTAGTCTCAAATACACTTAGGAGTTAAATCTTTCTACAAATGTCTGACAGAAATTGCCCACTGTCATTTCCAACATCAGGCCTTCCAGTATTTTGGGATGACCTGTAATCCATATACAAATGGGAGGTTATTAAACTACCTTTGTGCCATTAGTAAAAAGATAATCCTCTGCCACTCGTTCCTCCTGTGTAGGTAGAGGGGGCCTGCCATGAAGGAAAGTCTTGATCTTCACCTGAGTCTTGATTAACTAACCATATAACCAAAAAAACCTCCTATTTCCTGAGGGTATCCCAGTTGTTACCTAATGAAAACTTCTTGTAACATGTTGAAATGCTGTGGGATGTACTATGTTGTTAGCAGTCTGCTACAAAAGGATCCCATCACAGGAATCAAGCGTGTATTCAAGTCAGCTGGGTCCAGGTAAAACTTAGTCACTCCCTCTATGGTTTTATGGTGTGCACAAGTTTTTCTTGTCTCTCCTGTTACTGTCAAATGGAACAATGTTTGCTGGGTGTAGTTGGCCTCAAAATTAGTGCCCAGCTTGTCCTAAGAAGAACCTCATTCTCATCTGCTTTCCAAAGAGTTCATTATAAGCTAGTGGGGATGTGAGTAATATGGAAGATGAACAAAAGTAAACATAGCTAAAGGGAATTGTCTAGTAAAGAAACTTTATCAAGGAAAAGTGAGTTACAGGTTTCTTTCTATTCTAACAAAGTATTTCAGATATGACCATTTGAGGAGGTCAGCATGGGACTTGGTGGCATTATCTTCTATACCGAGATCACCAAAGCCATCAGTACTGCATGTCATGGTGCATACCTTTAAGAAGACATGTGCGTATGTGTCTAAGAGGGCAGATGCATGCAAAATTGTACTTGGCCAGCTCTCCAGCCTGACCAAAAACTATCTGACAGTGTGGTGCCAGCACCTGCACTGCAAAACTGTTGGGTCACTTTTGAATCAGAGGTGGCTCATATCTCAGACTTAAGGCATGGACAATGCCAAAATGTCATCTAACATCCAGCATCACATGTTTATATGTGTAGAGTGTATTTTCTCTACTCAGTGAATGATCCTGCAGGATATGTCAGAAACTACTATGAAAAGTAACCTGGCTGCAAACTTCAGAATACTTTATGAAACAGTCATTGCTGAATACCTTGAACTGGAAGGGACTGGCGTTGCTGATCTGTAACTTAAATACTCTTCTTACTGCGTGAAGTTACCTGATTCTTTTGAAACCATAAGAGCTTTTTACTAAAACCTAGGAAGAGAAGATTATCATTTTTTTCAGGAGTAACTCTCAGAGAGTTGTTGGCTCCAAAGATCCTAGACCCTAAAGACAAGTGTGTGAGTATCCATTTCTGCAAGACAAGACTCATAAATCCCAGCACAGAGTAAACCCAAGTGTTTCAAGAACTGACACATGGAATGAGACTCCTGAGAAACTAACACAAAATTTGAAAACTAAACAGTGACTTTATAGTTCAACAGAAATATTGGTCAAATTTTGGCCCATAATTAATATATATTTTTACATTTGGGTCCAATAGCAATGGTGTGTATTTTTTGTTTAGTCAGAGGGTCAGAAGTGTCATTCATGTAGTTATGTCTATCTAAATTCTGACAAACTTATCCTCATTTTTACATTCATAAGGTGACATGTGCTGGCATATACTAAGGTAAAAATTTCCTGTGCACCTTATAAGCAGCATGACAGGATGGCTCGATTTTAATTAACTTTTAGTGATGTATGGATGCCTTACTATTACTATTCCAGTGTATCTCATAGCAGTATTTTCTGTTATGCTAGTTTAAATTGTGCTAATGCTAGTATTTCATGGTGCTAAATGAATGCTAGCGTTTTCCCATGGAGAAAAGTGCTAATGTGTTAACTGTCTTCATTTAAATGATTTTAATATTTTACTCTTTCGCAAAATCAATTGACTGTAATCAGTTGCCTTTTAAAAATGAAAATTGAACTTCATGAAAAATGACACATTAAAATTACATTAATGATTGATTGGATAATGATGATGGGTTAATGCAAAATTACTATGGAAGGAAGAAGCAGAAGTGTTTATCCTGCTGCTAGATCCTTAGAGAACAGATTAGAGCTATGAGCCTGATTTTCAGTGCTTCCCACAGTAATTGCTTCTGAGGAGGCATGGGGAATCTTGAAGACCTTAATGATATGCCACTGCCACTTTAATTGCTAAGAGAAGCCAAGAGAATCTTAATTGCCAAGAGAAGCATTACTAATTAAGGTGTCATTCTTCATTCATTCCATAGTAATTAATCTGAAATATTTGTAGAAGCTGAGATATAAATTTAGATCCAAACTCACTTACCTTAACCACAACAGTCTTTATGTGAAAAAGATCTATGGGTTAAGCAAGGCTAATAGTCAGAAAACTTAAAATATTTTTTTTTCTTAAAAAAAAATTACTTTGGTTTTGCTCATAATTTTTTAAGAACATGAAGTAAAAGAATTGAGAATAGATTTAAGAACTTTATGTAATTTATATTTAAGTCATTATTCTGCTCTCACATTAAAAAAATCATTAAAACTGTTTATATAGGGTGTTCCTTTTTCTTATATTTCACTGAAAAGCAACATGCTTCTGAAAACGTTAAGAGACGAGGTCACTTTCAGAGCATAAAGATGGTGATGAGCTGTGCTGCAGCATCACTGAGGACTTATCATAATTTATGGAATTTGGAAAAGCTTTGGAAAAGTGTCATTGAGAACCACATCTCACTTTTACTCTTAGTGTTACTTAAAACTTGAGAAAAAAATTACTACTCTGCAAATACACCCGAAATATTGCTGGCTATCTTTAGAATGAAATAGCATGCAAGTATCCCTGCTTCATAACCTATTCTGGAATTACATATAGGAAAATATATATTATATATTCATTTTGTATTATATTTTTATTTATTTTGTGTTATAATTTTTAACTTTTTTACCATCTAAGTTCATTTTGAAAGTTGCCTGGAAACTTCCCTTACGTCCCTGAGTCTGTAGTAATGAAGACGTTACTGACTGATTTTTATAACATTATTGTACGTAGTCACCTAAGCAATATTCTTATTTCCTCAGATTGCAGGTCCAAACATCATTGAAATAATTGTTTTAGATTTTTTTTTATATTGCTTTATTCTACGACAAATCAGTGCAGCACACATATCATGCAGGTGAAAGACGCAGTTTATTAGCCTTTCTTGTCAGGTGATCTGACTTGTTTCTTAGTACCGTACACTAATCTGTGACATACAATTTAAGAAGGAGTTATTTCCACCTGACATACATTGACATTCCACATGATCTGGCATGGCCCGGCATTATATCTGTACAGAGTGCCAGTACTGTTAGCTGCAAGGATGGGGCATGCCACCTGCCTGTCGTGGCCTTCTGTCACTTGTGCTGTCCATCTGTTACTTGTAGGAGGGTAAAATTCACCTAATTTTTGTCTTTTGGAGTATAAACCCTTACAAAATCAAAGGCATTTATGACAGAAAAAATTAATTTTAAATGCTAATTGTACATAAAACTAATTAATTCTCTGTATATGCCAGAATGCTGGCTCAGTTCAATACTGTAGGGTCAGTTGTGCTACACTGTGTCTGAGGGTGGATTTCAATTCATAATACACTGTTCTGTATGGACAAAAATAATTTTAACGCAATACTGGATGTAAAGGCAGAAGTAACTTTTTATAAATTCAATTTTGTGGGGTTGTTTTCTCCACAGTAGTATAATTTTGATGATTCTAGTATTGTATTTAATCTTAACATAGTAACGGAGTCCCCGTGGCCCTGCACTGCTGTTGTTTTGCCATCAGAGCCAGCTCCCTTTAAATAGTCCACGTCCTGTTAAATGTCAACACAATTGTGTTGGCAGTTCCGTACTGTACCATTTTGTTAGGGTCCTCAAGTACATCTCACATCCCCAAGTAAGCAACGTGACAGCGTCACCTTTGTAGGCTGGTGGTTTCTGTTATGCCATTGGTGCAGCAGTGCTTTCATACAGAGTTCTGTATGATTAGCTCACTCTGTCTTTATTTAGATTAAAAACATAATTGAGCGCTCATCCTGCACTACAGATAATCTTTTTAGCATGCTTGCTGCCACAAACCAGTTTTAATTTAATCCCATCCTAAATTAACTTGTGTCTGTTCAACAATGTAGTATTGCTTTGTCTTTTTGTAATGGGTGGGATTTTTTTTTTTTCACTTTATGCATCAATGATAGGAGATCAGGTAGGTGAAGAATGCATATGAAATGGTATGTCAAATCCTGGGTATGGTTTGTCTTTGAAGCAAGAAACAGAAAAAATCTGTTTGATTATCTTTCATGCTGCTTTTGTGGAGTAAACTGGGAACATATTGTCAGCAGAAGTGTTGTGGTAGGGGTAGGTTTGAGTTACACTGCTAAGTCTCCATTGGGGTCAGACCAATTCCCTTGCTTTACCAGATAGAGAGCGCCTCTGATAACATTAGAAGATTGCCAGCCCTAAACTGCCATCTGCTTTTCTTCAAAGTTCATTCCAAAGATGAAAAGCTATATGGTTCTGGTGAGAGAACAGATTCCTAAAGACAAAATAACCCTGGTTCAGTACATCAGTGGCTTAGAAGTGACTATTTTTATCGTGTGTTCTTCCATTTCTGATTTTGACCACTGATATTTTAAGCTTATTTAAATTTCGAAACCATTTTAAGTTCAAAGTTTTAAGTAAGTAAAAGTGGACTGCACCGTGCCATTGACCAAGTAGAAGAGAATAAGAAACTCGGTTTGTAGTGCTGGCATGGAGAATTCTACCTGAGGATGTGCTCCCCTCACGGCTGGACTCCTGATGGCCAGTCTCTTTTCTAACACTGAATGTTTATGGCTCTCTAGCCCTTTTTGATCTGGCTGTAGGTCTTAGCTTTGAAGGGCAACCTGAAATCTGAAGCAATGAATGCATTCAAACAAAATTGGAGTTATTATGCAAGCAACACAACCAGGGCTGGTATTAAATATAACAAATACAGCTGAGAACATGTGCTAGACTAAGATCTCCAAAAATGTTACAGTGGCTTTTCATTCATTCACTACTTACACCCAAAAAATGCATCGGAGGAGAAGACCCAACAACTTGTATAAATGCAGCTTTACCAATATTTTGTATATTGAGAAGCAATGGATCCATTTTCAAACAGAAGATAACTCTAATCCCTAGATTAGCATAATATGATTAAGTTAATAAAGTAATCATGTAATGTAAAATTTTATTTCTATTATAGAAAGTGAGTGTTCCATTTAATCGCAAATGCTACATTCATTTTTAATTGAGCTGTATGTATGCTACTTAATGGAAGTCTTAGGTTTTTTCCTTGCACGCTCAATAAATTTTAATTGAACACCTGATTCCTGCCACTAACACATTAACATCTGGACACTATCTATCTTTTATGCATATCCACTGATTAAAACTCGGCAGAAAAGCAGATAATAGGAAAACAAAACGACAACATTATGGAACACTTTCAGCCATCATTTTTTATTATATATTGAGAAGCATTTAATTATCTTCTTTTAATTAGCCCCACTACTTAGGTCAATAGTTTTTTATTGATAGGGCATGTTAGCAACTTCGCTAATTGGCACAAAATAGGATGTGACTATAGTAAATGTCTTGTCTTGTCCAAAATAATTTTTTACGGGTTTTTTTTGCTTTCCTGAGACTTTTTATTTGTTTCACAGTCTTTTCAATAATATATAAAATATTTTGGCAGGGAGTGCCTTGATTTAAAATTTCACATTTCACGTTTCATTTTTATTTCTGAGTTAAAGACAAAAAAGATTCTTAAGAAAAAGTATTTTGTTTCTAATATTATATTTTAGAATCAGAAAGTATCACTCTACCTTTTGTAGCTTATAGAAATTTTAGTCTTTCTTTGGAAAGAAAAGTGTATTTTTAAGCATTCTTTATTATTAAAACTTTAAGCATAATTTTTCAGCATTTACAAATTTAGTCTAGAAGAAAACCAGCAGCATTGTGTCACTCCAGCTATTATACCTCTCCTTAGTTTTAGATTCTTCTATTCCAAACAATTTTTGATACTTTTTCTTTAAAGACGTAATGTATTTTTGACTCAATAATTCCTCAAGGTGTATTTGGTATCTCTGTACCAGGAAAAAAAGTTACAATTTCACCACTTGGCACCTTTTTTTTTTTTTTTTTTTTTCAGTTTGCCAAATACTGATACTTTTGCAAATGATTACCATGCTTTTTGAGTTGTAGGATAATCTTTATAATATATGTGTTATGTATGTGTTCAACTGTCTTGACACTTCAATGGATGGAGTAACTCGTCATTATGCAATGAATGTTCTCCCCCTAATTTGAGAATAAATAGATTATTAGTATGTATGACTCGGTGCTCCCATATACACATGCTTTGTGGAATAATAAGACATTCTACTTCTTTAAAATACTCATTTTTAAAACTATTTCCAATATAAGTTTCACAGTCCTCACCTTGAAGTTTAATTTAACCACTTTTTGTGGTTACACAGTGGCATTTTCTTTCCTCTTCAAGTCAGTCACAAACAGGTAGCAGGGATCAATTTGAATTAGATTTTCTTAGTCTGAGCCATTGCATTATCCATACACTGACATCCACAGGAGGGCAGCATGGTTAAATTAAGGGAGAAGATGAGAACATGGTTATAATGCAGCTAAATGAATCTCACTTTTGATTGTTTATATTGTTTTCTGAAAGCTTTTATAATTGAGATTCTAGCCAATAGAGATAAAACAATTGAGCAATTGCATGTTAATTTTAGAAGTTTCCAAATGTAGCTTCTTAGTAGCTATAAATGCGAAGTTTTTCTCTGTGTATATATAGTCTGCTTTAGAAAAAGGTTTTAAAATATTTAATGTGGGAGTTAGTAAAGCCTAGTTGCAAATTTAGCTCTGCAAATTCCAATAAAATCTGTTATAGTACTTTGGTAAATCAAATATTTGGAGAGTGGAGGTAGCTATTCCAGTACGTTTACAGGACACTGAACTACTCAGCTCTCTAACTCTGGACTGAGTTATAGCAGGAGATTAGTCCTTTTATGTGTGTCCGAATAAACACACACAAACACAAAAAAAAAAAGATTAATTACAATTTTTGTTCCATTTAAATTGATCACCAAAACACTCATAGAAGGCATTTTACCCTTTGTGTTAAGTACAAATAAATGCTATTTGAAAGTATTTCTAAAACCTCAAGTGAGGAGAAACTACTCAAACCTCCCCTCACATCCAGTTCATCAGTGTTACAATTTATATTTTCACTTAGATTTATGGATTTTTTTTATTTTTATGTAACAGCAGTTTTACGGTTGAATATCACTTTAGTATTGCTATTTTGGGGATAGAGTTGCTTGTCAGAGCAATCCTGTGCAGCAGGAATGGGCTGACCCCAGTAGATGGCTCTGATGCTCCCTCACAGGTGGTAACGTCTGTATTCCTGAAGTCCTACTTCGAGAGCTCCAAATGCGAATCGGGTCCAGTTGAGTAGCTCTAGTGCAGGGACAGTGCATTTCAATGTTTTTATTTTCTACCTATTTGTTACGGTAAAGAACTTTTCACAAAAGCAAATCCATGCTATTTTTATAGGCTTATATCTTTCCTGTATATCACTTTTTTTGTTGTTTTTGTTTAACTGCCCCCCAAAACAAAACCATTTTAAAGATATTAACATTTCTTTAGGAATTTTTTTTCCTATTTATGTTAATCCATGTTAAAAATCCTGAGTTCAGTGAAGGGATACTGAAGTAAGTTTCTCAAAGGGGATATATTTCTCTGTGATGCATTTCTATTCTTTCCTAGAATAACTCCTGCAGAATTCAGTTTTAGATTGTTTGCTTCTGTGTGGCATTTCCAAGGATAAACATCTGATCACATTAACGGTTCTATTGCAAATTATTGGATGCTGGCAGCTGTCTCTTCCAGTGCCACAAGAGAATTGCTAAATAATACTAGAAGGTGGCAGTTTCAGAGCGAACCAAAAGAGCTGTTGCAGGACACAGCTAGTTGGGGTGTGGAACTGTGCTACTAGGTGTAGATTTTGGAAATTTAAAAGGCTTGAGAAAACCATTATGGAAATTCATTGAAACACAAATCCATTAACAAGTAGTAAATACAGAGACACCATTTCTAGATAAAGAGACTCCTAGAGCCAGTAATAGCTGAGTGTAGGAGAAAATTCTGGGGACGTAGAACTGCTGCTTCCCTCTGTATCCTGTTGGGAACAAGGAACAGGCCTGAATGTGCTTTTGGGTGGCCATTTCTACATTCTTTCATAGAGAAAGCTTCTTCAAAAGAGCCAAAGTGACATGGAGTCAGAGGTCTTTTTGTTTCTTTGGCATCTGTAAAATTCTACATGTATTCTGTATAGGAAAGTTTCTTAAAATGGAATTTTAAGAGAACTAATTGGCTGGGTAATACTATGAAGGCTTTCTTCCTTGTTCTTACTCCTGTATTATCATCAAAAGGCAGTCAGGAGTATAAAAGTACTTTTTAGACTCTAACTTTTGATTAAAGGATCCCCTACGGTTGTCATTCTGCACTGGTAGGTTTTCCCAGGCAGAACATCTCTATCAGAGTGTTAGATTAGCCGTATTGTCTTGGACCAAACATTCACCTGATCCCAGTATCATGGCTCCCACTATGGCCAGTAGCAGATGACTGGGAAAGTTTATCAGAGTAGTCTCAGTACTCTTTCAGAGTCCGCATGTCTGCAGAGCAAGGACTTTCTGAGCCAGACACGGTTCTTTGCATATACTAACATTCAATGCAGTTGAATTTCTCTTTCGCAGTCCTGTCCAAGAATGCCTGAAATGCACAATGAAATGTAACTAATTTGAGTTCATGGAAACAAGCCACAACAGTTGCACTGCTGTGTGAGAATGGAAATTAATGTCTGGCACTGTTCCTGCATTCCTCCGAGGTGCTACAGATGCAGCAGAGACAGTCTGCACCACTGATAACAGGCAGCATCACGTGTTTTTCTGCTGTTGTGTGTTGGGTGGAAAGAGAAGTGGGTTCCAATGTTTACATGGTCTGGTAGAGTAAAATGAAGTTTTCCAATGTATGAAAGCATGAAGTGTCAAAATTTTAATCCAGAAGAAAATCATATTATTCCCAATAAAAAACTTTTTTATTTCTGCAACGTGGGGAGAGACTGCTATTTCAAAGATTGTATATGAATTCCGAGAAGGTAACTGCATTTTCCCCACTGTTGCTTAAATTGTTCTCTAGTACTTTTAATTCTGGGCTGCTCTGTAGTAGCACAACTAAAAAGAATTCTTTTTCTACCGAATGTGCCAAGCATTTTGAAATCTTTACAGTCAATGCAGTCTCTGTTCATTATTAGCTAAGTTCAGTCATTGCATCCCCAGAAACTTTATGTCATAGCACTGACTGAAAAGAGCACCCATATATGTTATTCTGAATTGTGCTTTAGAATGAGTACTTTTGTCAAACTGCAAACAAAAAACATTTTCCGTGAATGTCACATTATCTACTTTTCATGATGCCTAAGTAGGGAAACCTCCTTCCTTTCATCTATTTTCAGGCAACTAACCGCAGTGCCTAAGTTTGGAGTCTTGGTACTGTAGGGATCAGGTACGGCCAGTGGAGACAGAAGGGCGCTGCCAGAGGGTAACGTGCAAAGCTCTGAAGATGAAATATGCCCCGAGTAGTTTACACTGGATCCATATAAAGTATGAGGGAAACATGGTCACTGGAAGTGGCATAGTAGAGTTGCCAAGACAAACATATTTAATTTTGTTTCCCTTTGAACCATTTTCTTTTATATTTTTTTAATTCATGTTTTGACACATGGAGTGAAAAGGCTGAACAGCTTTACAGGCTTTGGAAATGCATTTTCCAATGTCTGGAAGATAAGGGCTGGTGTGAGGCTTTCCTGAATGTTGCCTCTGCTGGGCTAGAACCTCAGGTTCTGAATAGTTCTCGCTTTTCTCCACTTTGGTTTCTCTTCCACGGAAGCTAATGTAATAATGCTAACCTGCCTCACTGGACATGTCGTTAGGAGGAACTACCTGAAGTTTATAAAGCACTACTCAAGTGTCAAGCAATGTTCCTATTAAGAAAATAGTTATAGGTGAGTTAGGACTTGTTAAACTGATTTGTTTCAAAATCTGGTGATGATTTAAAATAGGGCTTTCAATTGAATTATTTTAGGGACTTTTTATAAAATACAGCTGTCAAAATGTAAAAAAATAGTTATGAAACATCACAACATTCTGAATAAACATCATCTGTGTGCACAAATTGAAGGGAAGTGCTAGACTAATTCATTATCATAATTTCTGTGCTTCGTTTCAAATCACAAATAGAGATACCAGATGTAACATATTTCCTCATGCCTTTGCTAGATCAGATGTACCTCTTTATCCTAATTCATAAAGACTTTATTGTCATCATCACTAGTGGGTATTTTAAATGTTATGAAAATACGTAGAACTGACAATCTTTAGGATGGAAATGTATGCATCTTGTTCTGCTTGTATGTTTTATTACTAAAAAACTACAGAATTAGCTCTTCTGAGGTCTATATTGTTTATGAAATTAAAGTTATATCAATTCAAAAGTAGCTTTCCAGGCAATGAAAAGAAATACATAACCAGCCAGAGATAACCAAAGCCAAGTATCATTCCTAAAAGAGTTCACTGCTCTTACTAGCCTCCGCCACCCTTCCCAAAATGGGCTGTTTTCATCAGTGGGACTCCAGAATTGGAGTTCTTCAGTTGGCAGCTTAGTTCATTGATTTGTTGTATACCAGTGTGACACTGAGCAGGGTGTTTTGACTGATTCCATCAGTGGCAGCGTATGACGTAGAAACAAAAGTAGATTTTTCATTTTAATGGGTCCTCAGCCATTTAGGCTTTCTAGATCACAAGTAGTATCACCAGCTGGCTGGAAACAGGGTCACCAGGTTTTCTATCTAGTTGCAGTGTCATGTGCTTCCAGTGACATGGAGCAATGTCTAGGCTGGATGCCCAGATGCCTCTGAGTGCTCAGAATGCTTCTGACTTGATTTAAGGTCTGGCAATGTAAAGAACTGTTTCCACAGCCAAATTGGGTGCTCAGGGGAGAGCAGTGCAATTGAAACTTTCTGCTGCATCAACATTAGCATTAAAATTCAGATTTTTCACGTTTAAAACCAATCTGTTAGTTGTTTCTGCTTACCGAACTTTGTTTCACATCACGGAACAGTTTGTGTTTCACAGACTGTTATCCTTATAGATGAAATTAAACCAAGAGATGAGCTCCAGGGGTGCACCCATATATGCTGCAACCACTGGTAGCCCTTGTTCCATGGGTTCAGACTAGAGCTAGTCCAAAGTAAGCTGCATCGGAAAGCACAGAGTGGATGTCTGCTCCTCAGCACCAGCTGTTTCACAGTTGTGCTGCATTATCTGTTTACATGACAATTAGATTACATTAGAATCTTTCTACACTTCCTACATTTATGTTGCATCTGAAGGATTTCATTCTTTTGTTGCGTGGAATTCTCTCAAGGCTACATGATGCTTTTCTGTCTTGACAAACACTCCCACTTTACATACCAAACAGATTTCATGATATGAAATAAATTGGATTAATAATTCTCAAGTTGCCATTGCAGTTACTTCACAGGTTCCATAAGTACTGGCATGCATATTCACAAATGTTGAAGCGCTCTGGAGTGCAGTAAGATATCACTGTTAAAGAATCTAGGGATATCTGATCTTGCAGCATACCAATAACCATTTATAGTGTAAGTGAAAAGTTGTGGGGGGGGGGAACCCCCATGTTTTCCTGTTCATATTATGAGGGTCTTGCTCATTGGAATAAATGGAACTGTATTCTGTGGCTGTGGTGTTTGTATTACTTGACATTCTTCAACATTTCTTTATCCTTAGCAGGCATAATTACAGTAGAAGTTTAGGCTGATATTTTTCATTCCATCTGTTGAAGGCTTATTTAGTTCTCTTTCTCGAGAGCACAGAAAGTACTAAAATGAATCTGAGAATGTTTACAGCTAGGTTTCTTATGACCCAGGTCATATTGTTGTCTTGAATCAGTTTTCTCTCTCGTCCTCAACTGAAGACAAAAAAATGGCTTAATCTTGCGGGGTTAAATAAAAGAAGGAATGCGGTGCAAGGAAGATTCCTTTTATGCAAGCGTGCAGGGATGACTGAAAGTGCCTGTGGGCATTTGGTCCCCATTGGCTCTCACAGCGAATGCAATGATGCCCACAGATAGCCTGTATTGTTGTCAGTTAAATGGGATCATGAGTGTCTGAAAGGTGTTTGAGAATGAACTGAAAATCATTTTCACAAGTGGATGATTACTTCTGCCACATGTTAACCGAACTCTATCAGAGTGGCCCAGATTTTTGAGACTGCATTAATTGCTCTTTCAACCTTGACTGAGGTTTCTCTTTAAGAAAGGCCTTTGCTGGACTAAACTGCTACACGTATTGATTTTTCTTTCTATATTTTTTTTCATTGTTTGTGATAAATGAAGCCTTTTACAAGTAGAGAATTTATCATTCAAGATGTAGATAGATTGCTTCATTCCTTAGAATAAAAAGGCCGGTCTAAAAATGATCTCTGTAGAAGTAGCAAGTCCTTTCTCATTTCTCCAGCAGTGAATAGCTCCGGTATTCCACACTCAATTATGTTTTTCAGCTATTCATTAGTGCTGATTTTTTTCATCAAAAAGTAAAACCCTGCACTCTCGCAGCACAGACTTAGAGCAAATAAGCTGCCATCTTCTTTCCTGTGTGTGCCATCACATAATTGAAACTGAACTATAATATTTAGAAATGTGGGTTTGCATTTTTGTAACGCAAGGAAATGCACTTTGAAAAATATTCTACCTTTATATATTTTAAATGTAGGGATGCTCAGACTTTTTAAAGAAAATGCTTGTTCCATCCGTTTCTTCTTTTTCTGCAGGAGAAAATGATACTGACTGAGACAAGATGATGCATCAAACATTTTTATCCAGGTGTTTTCTGTGTTTTCTAATGGAAAAGTAATTTCTTGTATTTTCATTTGTTTTCCAGGAAAATTAACTTTAAATATTAAATGTTTAGTTTTCTACCATATTGTAAGAATTATGAGGTATAATCAGGTAAATCTGTCACTTCATATAAATCTGATTTTTACTTTTTAATTTGGGAGTGAGTGAAGAGAAAGCAAGCAGTATTAAATAACGTTGAAGAAAAGAAAATTGTAGAACTGTTGTTAAGAGCAAAAAGTCTCAGGGCAGTGATTGCATGGTTTGTACGTTTGGTTGCATTTTCATGTTACTACAAAACTATTAGAAAATCTTTACATTGAGGTAGCTCTTAATGACTCAACATGTTTGATCAAGGTCCTATTTTCTATGTGCTGTATAAAAGCAGGTGCATTAAATTACTGGAAATTATGTGAGTAATATAAAAATACTGAAGAAGACAACCAAGCATATACATACTACTATAAATATGCTTTTTAATGTGCAAATGTACAGATATAGATGTTATGTATACATACCTTATTTATTATATTAATATAGTTTTAAAGAACAGCAGTCTGTCATCTATATCTGTTTCTATGTACATCAGAAAAACAATCTTTCCTAACTTCTTGTTAGTCTACTCATTAAACACTCTGAAAATATGGTCTTGAAGTCAAAATAAATTATTTAGTAACAAGCAATTACTATTTCAGTGCTGAGATACAGGGGAACTATTTCAGTATCTTTTTTCTCAGTGTGTGGCTGAACTGTAATAATTCAAGAATTATTTTAGATTATCCCAACTCTGGAACCCAAATTAGAGTGAGAAAAATTGTGGCAAATGGTGTGGTTCATTTTTAGATTATGCAATTGGCTACTTCTGAATATCAGTTTCTTTTTTTTACCTGAAGAAAGGTAAAGTGTTTGAAGGAATGGCTGACGTGTGTTTCTTGTTATTGCTGAGGGTTTTTAAAACAGTTTGAAGAATTCACACTATGCATCTTGTGCACATTTTTTTTTTGGATGGAGTAAGCAAGGCTTGTAGGTGAATACAAGGAGATGCACATACAGGTAGAGAAGTAGCAGGCTGCAGCTCTGTGAGTTGGTGACTATGAGGGTCTGCTCTGGTTTGTGGTACCGACATTTACCTGACACCCGTGAAAAATGATGCAATTCCCCATATTAAAAATAAAACTTTCTTTGGCTTAGCTCTAGGACTTCATTCACTTCTGAATCTGTTAACCTCTTAATTTTCTGCTCCAGTTGTGAAACCCAAGTGTCATTTAATTCTGGAAACAGGCTTTTGTAGACTTTTTCTGTTCCAGACATCAAATGCAGTATCTACAAATCCTAGATATTACTGTCCAAATTTAACAAGTTTCTTAGGTCCTTTGCTTCCCATTTTTCTCAATGGAAAGAGAAGTTTGAACAGGATTCTAGGAGTCTAGGATATTTGGCTCCTTCTGGGTATAAATGTTAGATTCTTGAGCAAGAATTAATCTCATCTTTCAGGAGCATGTACACTTAAGATGAGCACAGGATATACCCCTTGTCAATGGCTGAAACTTTCTACATTAAAAAACAATTTGTCACCGTGAGACATGGGACTGGAAGAGGGATTAATAACGTAAGATTATAACTGTGTGTTTATAGTGATTTGTAAAACCAAGTAACATACGGCTTTGCACTTCTATACTAAATCCCAGCTTTGTGTCATGAATGCTCTTTTCTTGGTTGCCTAATCTTATCTAAGACCAGCGGATTTTAAAGATGGCTAGTTAATGTTCCACTCCTTTGTTCCCAAGGAAGCTCTTATTTAACACCTTAGTTGGACGTGATTTATAGGAGGAATAAAAAGTGCACGTTGCTATTTAGTTTCTTTTTTGTGTGCTTATTTTGTAATTTTGAATTTACTGTAACTTGTGATAGTTCTTCCTTCTTATGTGAAAAGTAATATAAAAAGCAACCAACTTTTTCTCTGATAGCATATGTTATTTTAAGATCTCATTTTAAAAGCACCTTTGTATACGAGGCTCAGTTAATAATGAAAAAGAATGAATTAAACCAGGTGTTTCCAGAGTTGGGTTACTCGTTTTCTGCCGTGTTCCTGTTTGAACATAAGGTCACTGCTGCTGCTGATACCAGGATTATTCTCGAGGAAGAAGAATACTCTGTTAGTCTATGGCTCCTTTACAGTCATTTAAGACATGCCAAGAGAGTGCGAACATGGTCAGGATATCTTCTTGTAGCATTTGAGGACTGTATATTCTCAGTTGGTCTTCGCAGTCCATGTAGCAGTTGTCCTCCCACATACAGCAGAGAAATCTACTGGATATTCTGAGGGATATGATGGCAGAATCATTGTGAAGAACAGGGCAGGGTTAGGACTCAGTGAACCCAAAGGCCACCTGTGGACCCTTTTACTTTTCTCCCTCCCATCATTAATCTTCAAGGCTGAGTGAAATTTATCAGTCATTCCCCCTCCACCCTATGGCAATAGTAAAGAGATTAACGGGGCGATAGCAATGTGGTGTGCTTTGGGGAATGTAAAGCTCTGATTTAGAGGAATGTGCCTGGCTCTTTTGAAACATATATGAAAAGCAAAACAGTCAATATTTTGTGGGGGAATATGCACCTATCACTCTGTGAGGTAAATGCTTCCTTAGTTGCAAAACATTATAAACTTTCAAATAAACCCCAACAGGCCCCTTTTTTGTGCCTTTTCTGATATAACCCTTACTCCTCCGTTCTTTTTATTGAATTTATAATAAGCCGTGTGATGTAGTGTGGTGTGGTCAACACACTGGAGGGAAGGAATGCTGTCCAGAGAGACCTTGACAGGCTGGAGAGGTGGGCCTGTGCAAACCTCATGAAGTTCAGCAAGGCCAAGTGCAAGGTCCTGCACATGGGTCGGCACAGTCCCAAGCACAAATAAAAGCTGGGTGGAGGATGGATTGAGAGCGGCCCTGAGGAGAAGGACTTGGGAGTGTTGGTTGATGAGAAGCTCAACGTGACCTGGCAATGTGCGCTTGCAGCCCAGAAAGCCAACTGTGTCCTGGGCTGCATCAAAAGAGGTGTGACCAGCAGGTCAAGGGACGTTAATGCTTCCCTTCTACTTGCTCACATGAGACCCTACCTGGAGTACTACATCCAGCTCTGGGTTCCCCAACATAAGAAGGACATGGAGCTGTTGGAGTGAGTCCAGAGGAGGGCCACAAAGATAATCAGAGGGTGGAGCACCTCTCCTATGAGGACAGGCTGAGAGAGTTGGGGTTGTTCAGCCTGGAGAAGAGAAGGCTCCGGGGAGATCTAATTGCGGCCTGCCAGTACCTGAAGGGGCCTACATGAAAGCTGAAGAGGGACTGTTTACAAGGGCATGGAGTGATAGGACAAGGGGAAATGGCCTTAAGCTGAAGGAGGGTCAATTTAGATTAGATATGAGGAAAAAATTCTTTACTGTGAGAATGGTAAGGCACTGGAACAGGTTTCCCAGAGAAGTTGTGGAGGCCCCATCCCTAGAAGGCCAGGTTGGATGGGGCTTTGGGCAACCTGGTCTAGTGGAGGGTGTCCCTGCCCGTGGCAGGGGGTTGGAACTAGAAGATCTTTAAGGTCCCTTCCAACCCAAATCACTCTGTGATTCTATGATTTTATAAGTTAAAAAGAGTGTGGCAGGATCTGGATGGTTCAAAGAAAGCTGCATCACATGATAATCCTGTACACAAAGCCGATTGTCCTCCCTCTCATATGAATAAAACCAGAGTAACCAAGCAAGGCAGAGCTTCAGCACAGGTGTAGCAGGAGTTCAAGAAAGGCAACATATTGGTGTCATAGTAATGAGGGAGCTGCAATGTAATCTGACAAACCATCATGGTTAATAAGCATTATGCTGAACTTTCATGTTCATGTTTGTCCTTTGTGATACCTAAAGCGGGAAAGGATGTCCTTGAGTGTGTGCCCAGGACAGGTGGAAAAAAGGTTTCGTCTGTATCTTACTTGCCTGTTTCACATGAGATGTTGGTTCATTGTTCTGTTTTTTGACTGAGTTAAAAACCACCAGGCAACAAAGCCCCAGTAATGATCAGAAAATAGAGAGCAGCAGACCCTATCCTCTTACCAAAAGGCACCTGTCCATCTATCAACGATCCAACCAACCATCTCCAGTCCTAGTTATTACAACTTCTCAATAACGTATGTACCAGCATCCTCTGGAGAGTGCCCTGTGAAGCCAGCATTCATTGGTGTGAACAGTTTGCATCTTCGTTCTGCCTTTGACCCTAGGGCACCTAGTTGTACTAGATGCCCTTGATAGAAGCTGGGCAGCCAGAAGGGACATCTCATAGGTAATATTTTGCTTTCCTGTCAGGTTTAAGCAGCAGATCCTTACCACTCATAGGCTCTTGCTTACAATCCCACAGCTCATCATCTTCCTCTTCCTGTCTTTGTTAACAACAGTGCAACATGACCACAGTGACAGAAAAAAGTGTCACTATAAGGCCATAAAACTTGCTCCAACTTCTTGAGTAATGAGGGCGCTTCCTCTACCACCAAACAGTATCAGCATCTGTGGTTTGTCATTTCACTGGTTGATATTCCTGCTCACATTGTCTGATTCAAAGCCTGGAAATTGCCAAGGTGACAAGGAGCTTTTTGTAATCTAAGAGTCTTTATAGTGAAGTGCTTCTGTTTGGGAAATTAGATTCTAGTTTACTCTGGAAAAAAATTTGATCTTGTGTGTCTGCTGGTATTTTGCTATTTGATCATTCTCCCAAACTGACACTGTGACTGACTTCTCACAGACTAGAGAAACACTAGCAAAATCTCTGGAAATCAAATGGAAAAAAAAATGTTGGGCAGTTTAACTTTTCTAATATTCAGTATTTCTGTGTAATCAAAAATGTTCACCTTTAAGCTATTTTTCCTATTTTCAGAGGCAATTGGTGAAATATAAGTGATAAACAGGTTAGTCTTCTCAAACATGAGATCTTTTCTTTCTGCTTTTTGTCTTATTTTGAGTGGAAAGGAATTCTCTTTGCATTTTCGTGGTCTGGGTAAGTAGAAGAAAAAATAAATCACTTCTTAGATGTGACAACACTGAAGAATCAGCTCAGTACGTAGAACAAATCAATACAATCATTTGTACTGGGTGCTCTTAATATCATGCTTCTTATTAATGGAAACACATTGCCTTTATTATTTCCTTTGCAGATATTTGTACGCTCTAGGACAGAAGGTTTGGAAGCGATGGAAAAAGCGCTACTTTGTTCTTGTTCAGGTTAGTAATCTGCTATGAAATTTCATTAAAAAATAGTCTTGGACTATCAATTTTCTTTCTGTGGTTTCTGGAGCCATTAGTAAATCAGTATCTTCAGGCAACATATGCAGCACTAATCCAAGCTTCTTACAGCATAGAGACATCCAGGTTTGTGTTTGTTTTTTTTTTTTAATTTACATATGTAGGAAACAGAAATGTCACTGAGTTTTACAGATATATATAAATGAGTCTCTACACTGAGCAATTTCAACTGAAACCTAGAAATTTCTGAATCAAATTGTGACCTTGAAATATTCTGCTGACAGCTTTCTAGTATCACTCAATTTAAAATAAAGTTACATTTCACAAAGTGGATTATACTTACTGTTTCATTTATTCTATCTCAACAAAAAAAAATCCTGCCTTTAAAATTAAATAAAAACAACGGTAGTTACTCGTAAGAACTTTTTCATAAATATTTTTGAAGAATGCTATTTTTTGTTCTTCCTTACAATATTAAATTGGGTAAAATTATGTAGTTGTAACAGAAAACCTAGTGTTGCAATTGTTCTTGGCCACAAAAATGTGCTGGACTGATACTTTAGAACTTTTTGTCCAAAGCGAGAACTATTTTCACATGCTAGTGAATGGTGACATTAACATGAGATTAATAGAATAGGAATAGAAAAGTAGATCTTGAGTGGTTAAAACTGAAAAATGAATGATTTTTGTGAGTCTTTGGAAAAATCATTATTTTCTGTTTGTGCTTGTCTTCAGATTGCAGTTACAAATTTGATGTTCTTCTGAGTCCGTTCAGAGAACGCTATTCTTCTGTGTCCTTTGTTTTGTTGACAGAAGACAGTTAAAGTGTGAGTGTCCATAAACATCATACAAAGGATGAAGCGCATTAATGAGGCTTTTTTAAGAATGAAGGCTTCTAAAACAGCTTTACAGAAAGCCTGATTCCTTTCTCTACCGTTCTATCAGTCACACTCTTTCCTACTCCTAAATGATGAAAATTGTAAGGATGTAAAAAAAAAATCCTGATCAAGGTCTTTATTAAAGGAAAGTTAAAAGCTGAGAGTATTTGCATGTTATTCTTGCTACGCTTTATGTCATGCAGTGTTCTTCCTGGCTCCAATGGGAATCGGCTTCTATATCGATAATCAGTGAGTAATGTTTATGAGGTTGAACAGGATCTTCTGGAAAGTCTACTGGATTTATTTTGGTTCTGATTTTACCAAGGTCCTCTGTGAAGAGATAAGGAATTTTTGTGACGTTATTGATTTATAAAGGTTGGGAAGATCTCCAATAGGAGATAGGATATATCCAATAGGATAGCTGGTAAGGCGTGGATGTGAAGGGAAAATTAAGTTACAGGGAAAAAGAAAGGCTAGAATGCTCCCTTGTCCTTCATGCTTTTCTTTCACACTCTTCCTACTTTACATCCCCCCTTTCACCAAAAGAAAGACCTTGTTCTCTTCCTCTAAGCCACAGGCGTCATCTGAGTTTAAAGTGCATACCTAAGACACACATAGTCTTTCTGTGTGTGTGATACGGAGCCACCTGGGAGACCAGTTTATTCCAGCCAAGTTAATTTTAACTATCTTCTGCTTTCTATGCTGAAATTGAAATACTGGAGGAGAATATTACAGGAATTTTCCAACTGTGATGGGATTTAGACATCTATTTCATTTTACAGCAGCTATCAACTCAATAAGGCTGTATAAAAAAATACTGTGTTAAATCAATATTTACTGTCCAGACACCTCTGGCTCATTTATATCGTCTAGCCGTGATACATACACTGACAATAAGCTGAAGTCAATACATGTGAAATAAGCATTCAGTAATGAATATCAGTCTGGTTTATTGATATATTATTGATATATCGATGAGTTTTTCTCTGTAGATTAGCTTTTACCTTACATTAGTAAAATGTTAAGGCCATGAAATTCAGTTGTAAGACAGAGGCTATCAGTATGATTTACACATGCTTTGGAAATTTAGCTCAGGTGTGAAATTAGATGAATAATGTTGATTTTTCAGGAGCGTGATGTAAGTAATGTGCACGTTCGTTACTGCTACACATATTAGAAGTTGTTAGTGGTTTCTGAAAGAACAGCTCAGTGTTATGGGAAGGTTACAGAGTCTGGAAATGTTAACCTCTTCATTATATGTGCTTTTCTTCCTTTTACAATCCAGTCACTTCTCTAAAAGATTATTCATTTCATACTGGAAAAAGACAGGGACATAATGTGTTAGGTAAAAAGCCTCAGCTGGACATCTGTGTTTTGCTTGATTTACTGGCTGATAATATCTTCCTCCAGTAATCTGAATGCAGATTCACTTCTGTTATTTTAATTTCATCTGTTCTAATGTCTGAAAAGTCAGTCATTTATTCCATGGATAATTTTTTTCTAAACACACCAACCACACAGGCTAATTCTTGCTGCCGAACTCCTGAAGCAGGCTGCCCAGTGACACCCTGTAGCAGGGACCACAGAGTCAGGTTTGCAGTAACAGTTCCTCCCAGCATGTTACACAGGGTCTTCCTGCCCCATGGGGACACACAATCATAGCGTCAGGCTGGAAAGGACCTTTAAGATCATCGAGTTCAACCGGCATCCCCTAGTGACACTGCTCATAAGTCCTGTGCACATTTCTGTGGATATCTGTCTGTCATCCATGCACAGGCTGGTGGTTTTCCACTTTGTTACAAAGTAGAATGGCTGGTAGTCAGGTGTTTGGACCTCTGGAAAATTATGAAAATCAGATAAATGTGGTTTTAGGAAGAGGTTTCCCTTTTCTCCTGTCAAGAATTACTATTTAAGACGGTGGCTTGGCTGTGGTTTTGTCTGAGAATGTGTTGTACCTAGTCCTGACTTTTGAGTACCCATTATTCCATGAAGTATTGATACTAGTTTGCTGAATTCTAAGGAAAACTCACCTACAACTCCATTAACTAGTAACAATACACTTGAACTCAGTCATAGATCTATATTAAAAAGTGTAATTTCAGATTGTGCTGGTGGTTCTCTCTATAATAACTGTTATCAGCCACCAATAACCATAAGGAAAAGGGGTTAAGAGATTGCAAGTGTAAGCAAATGAGGTGAGTTCTGTATTTATTTTGTTGAGACTTTTTTTTCCCCAACAAAGTTTTCTGGAGTTTTTCTATTTGTTTCTTTGGTGAAGAGACTTTAAAATGTCTCATTTTCAACAAAAAGATGAAATGTTAAGACTGTGACATGAATATCTTTTTATCAATTGTTCCTTTAAAATAAGAGAATGCATTTGAAATACATTTGAAAAAGTAAAATCAACAGCCTTATAATCTCTGTCTTGTTATAGAGGTGAGATTAAAAATGAACAAAGACACATAACCCAGCTCTTCCACAAGCTTATCTTCAAAAACATATAGTGGCTGAAGAAATCTGAAAAAAATTGGCATCCTGTGCATTTCCACAATTAGTGTCTGTTAGCTTCCTTTCTGATGGCTCAGTTTGCCTGTGCAGTGTGGTTATATGGTTGACGTGAAAATGTGAGTGATGTGGGTGCCTGCCTGGTTATTTCGTTCAACAAAATAGAATAATTTGAAAAACATTTTTACTGCAGTGCCAGGTATCAAAAATTATATCTGTAGGTTAAGTTTACAAGAAAAAGGAGAGGAGGGAGCTCTCATGAAATACGATGCTAATTGCAAAGGATTTAGAGGTTCGTGACTTGTGACTGACCAACAGCTCCCTCGTGCTTGTGCATGAGGGCAAATACGATTCTTGCCTTCACTTAACTAATGTGTTGATTAAATGGGAATACCTATGTTTAATTTCTCTCAGCTGTAGACTTCTGCTGTGGTTCTGGAGACTTTAGTTCAGCATTTGAGGCCTGATGGCAGTTTTGCAGAGAGAGCTGTTACGCTTGTTCCTTTTGCTTGTACGTGCTGTGGCGGAGGATGTTCAGTCACCATACACTGCATAGCACAGCATAATCCTGTTTCAAGAAAACCCAAATGCTTAAAATAATGAAATGTTTTTATAGCATTATGGAGATAATAATCACACATTCTATCCTTATTTTCCAAAAATACCAATCTTTTACAGAGAGTCAAAAATCTTTTGTCAATAGCAGTTGAAGTCACTGGACTTTGAGGTGGAGTGGTGTGCAGGTACTCCACCAGCGAATATATGAATGAAGCTGAAATCAGCTGTAGAAATTTCACTTCAAGAGGGATCATTCCTGAAGTTACAGCCAAAGCGATAAATCTAGGTAATAGTTGAGCAGTCAGCAACTGCAATAAAAACGGTCAGTCCATCATCTATCAGACAAGCTCCTTACCTATCCTTAGGTCCCTGCATAATTTTACAGATCTAAGAAATGATATTATAGTTCAAAACAAGTCAGTTGGCCAGGTATCCTACAGTCCTTGGAGACCAGAGTTTCAGAGGCCCATGTCAATTCAGTTCCATTAAGTTTCAAGTGTTCACAGATTCACAGGCTCTTCTGGTCACCTTTTATAGTCTTTCCAGCTCTTCATTTAAGACTGGGAACATCTCAGTTTTGTTTCAGTGATTGCTTTTCCTCTCCCAGCTGTTACATTCCTTTCTTTATCTTTCCAGTCACTTTTTCCTCAGCTGTCCGTATCACTTTTTATTCTTTCTATGGAGTCTTATGCCACATGCTGGCAGATTCTCTTCTCATTGCTTTATTACTTTTTAATAATTGTACGTGATGAGAAGTAACTGATGTCGCTCATGCCAGCTGCAAGCTGCTTGACCTACACAGTACTGTATCCAGTGAGCAAAGCAACCTGGAGATGGGTGTGAACACAGGTACAAAAGATGCAGAAATTAGACTACAAATCGAACTGAAGGTTGTGGTACTTACCATCTTTCACTAGAATTGGCCAGATTATGTGTTCCTTTTTGTAGCTGCATGTTTGTTGTGGCACTCCTTTTGCAAACAGTACTTTCATACATAAAAGTCCTTTTTTTCTCAGCTTCTTGGAATACAGGACTTTTTTTTTTTTCTCACACAAAGGAGACTAAGCAGTTTGGTCAGCACCACAGTACCAAGTATTTTCCCTACCAGAACCTGATTTGCTTCCTTTCAATTTTTCATAAAGCAACAGCCCAAATTGCATTGTATTTCAGGAAACTGCAAAGAAATGTGTTTATGGCTTTTTTTTCCCTTCCTTTTGGCAGGAAGGGGAAAGAACGGAAAGATTTACACTGTAAATATTTCGGGAAAAAAATGGGGTTTATTTCTTCAGCACAACTGAAAGCTAATTTAAATTAGTGGTACTGTGCGTTGCACAATTCTAGAATGGAACTCAGCAATTAAGAAGTCCTTTCTTATTCAGGTTAGCCAGTACACATTTGCAATGTGCAGTTACAGAGAAAAGAAATCTGAGCCTCAGGAACTGATGCAGCTTGAAGGATACACTGTGGATTATACAGCTCCTCACACAGGTACTTTTCATGATTTTGAAGTATGATATGTTTGTGTAAAACAGCTGATTCAATTTATTCATTTTGATCTAGCAGCAAAAACCCCCAAGGTTCTTTTTTTCAGCATCTGAAGGTTTTGCAATTATTCCACTAGGATTTTCTAGTGTGAAAAATCACGCTTTTAGACAGAAGCTTCATTTAAGAAGGCTGAACAATAAACTTACACTAAGGTTCCCTGAAACATTGTAAGACCACCTACGATACAAGGAAAAAAATATGAATCCTAGTCAGTCTTTCCCTTTTCTCTCTATTTTTGATGGTGGAGTCCCGTGGCAGTGTGCTGTGAAATATGTTCATAAATGTCTTAGAAAAGAAGGTGAATGATGACAGTGCTTGCTAAAGACAAATTACTGAGAGTACTCAAAAATAAATTTGAAGTTATCAGAAAAATCTACACAAGTTAGTATTAAAATGGCAGAGGGAAATCAAAGTTACACGTGTAGAGAAAAACAATTCTACTGTACCTACGCAGTGGGAGGTTAGAATTTGAGACTTCTAAGATATTGAAGATTGATCTTTGGAAACGTTGGCTTAACGTTCAGAATAAATGAGAAGGCAAACAATGCTCAGAAGGTGTTTGGAAAGCCAAAACAATTTTGTCTTAAAAAAAACCCCAGCGCAGCCCCGTTGACTGGTGTGTGCTGTACTGGTCATGTACTGTCAGAACCAAACACTGGAATAAGAAAAAGGTACCAAGGAGGGAGCAGCAACACTGATAAGAGGTATGGAGCTGCCTCTGTTCAAGGAGAGATAAAGTTGACGAGGACTTCCAGCTAGGAAAATGATGCCTAGAAGGAGGATATGTTAGAGAAATGCAGAATAGCATATGACAGAGAGAAGATGAATAAGAAATAAATGGCAATTGAATTGGAAATGGAATTATGGAAATATTTTCTCCTGTGACTTCTATATTTATTCTATTTATATGTTACTTCCATGTATTACCATTTGATCCTTATAGCTCTAGATTTTAGCATCTTTCTTGGACATAAGTACCTATAAAGTGTTTTAACACACACACACACGAAAATCAATAATGTGATAAACAGTGGTAGTGATTTAGAAATAATTTGAATTTATTAAGATTACCTTCCTATTTCCTGTTCCAGGTCTTCAGGGTGGTCGAATGTTTTTCAATGCTGTTAAAGAAGGCGATACCGTGATATTTGCCAGCGATGATGAGCAGGATAGAATACTCTGGGTTCAAGCCATGTACAGAGCCACAGGTCAATCGTATAAGCCTGTTCCTGCAAGTCAAGCTCAGAAGATGAATACTAAAGGAGGAAATGTCGACACAGATCTATCCCCACTTTGTAAGTTGGCTTTCTTTTTCTTTTCTGGCTTTGGTTTTGATTTTAGTTGGTACAGTATGTCGCAGCTCCCTCAATGAAGTTTAATTAAGCAGAAGTCATTCACTGGGGAAATGTGCCTAGCAGTTTGTTGTTAGCCAGAAGCTCTTTAACTCAGATTATTATTACCAGAGAGGGAAATCCTGACTTGCAGGTCATTATTTTTATTATAATCCATGAAAATATGACAATTAGCTTCATATTCATTACAGTTGACCCACATATTACCATGGAGATGGTGTTTGGTTTATATTATTTTTTTCAGTAGCCAGCTAGTGTAGTGTTGAATAGAAAAGCATCAATCTATTCTCAGAATTTTATAGATTTAGGTCAGCTTTATCATACATTGTATACATTAGGTATCATAAAATTGCTGTACAGACAGTGCATTGTGAACTGAAAGCCACTAGATGGGCTGCTGGATTTTTGCACCCCTCAGTGTAATAGTAAACTACATATAAAAAATTTTCAAAAAAAATCAGATTTAATTTTTCCTCATCTTTCTTTGATGATAATATTGTTTCAGAGAAAATCAAGGTAGATATAGCATATATTAACCATAACTTGAAATTTTCTTGTGGGCTCTTTGAAGGTATTCTGTCATGTAGATATCTGCGTATAGGAAGCATATATTATTTTGTTGTTGTTGTTGTTGTTGTTCTGGATGCTGAGGGCAATCCAAGGATTTTTGTAATAGCCATCCAATTTTTACAATGTCATATGACTGTATACAATAATCCTTCCTCATTATCATATATCTGTATATGTAGAGTGATAGAAGGGAGATACATGTTTTAAACTCAGCTTGGTTTAATGTCTGAAGTCTAAGCAGATTGACCCAAAACCATTCTCCTCCATCAGTCCTGCTATCACTCGATCTCACAGCCTTCCATTCATCCTGTAATCTTTTATCATTTTGCTATTAGAAGACAGTAAAATGTACTTGTTAAACTCAGTTATCTCATGTCCTGACTGGGCTGTCAAGAACACTGAAGAAAACATAGTTTAATGTCACAAAAGCACGGACATCTGTTGAATTTTTAAGCTGAAACAATTTGGAAGGATGAAGTAACCATTCATCACAGGGGGTGTTGAGGTGAAGCATTTTGCAGGACCTAAGTAACACTGCAAAAGCAAAAGTGGGGCAACAGCCAAGGAGTGCTTGTGCTCACCTCCTCCCAGTTACCTGGATCTGGGCTGGGTACTGGGAGTTCACTCTGTTCCCCTCCTAACCGTGTGTGCATCGGAAAGTACAACAGAAGTGACCATAATCAGTAGTAGCCAAGGAGTTGTTCATCTTCTTGGACACAGGGTTTCCGTGGAAGTGAAAGCAACTAGAAAATGCTGACCACAGGGCAGGGAAAGTTATAGAAAGAAAAAGGTACAAAGAACACTTGCACATTTTGATATACTGAAATTATGTTTTCAGAGATAAAATTACTAATAGTGGTAAAGAATTAAAAAAACAAGATTCACACATCATGATATTATCTTAGACAGTTAGGGTGACTACAATTCTTAGGTGGAAACCATAGGAAAAATAAGGTTTATTTTAAAGACAGTTTAAAGGAAGCTTGAAAGCCTCAAAATATCATGTATTTTTCTGTCATGCTTATGTATCAACTTGCAGAAACTGGTGTGACTGAACTGTGTATCAGTCAAAAATCCATGGTTAAATTATTATTGGCCTTTGGTTTTAATATACTTCAATGTTGGTATTTTGTAATTAATTCATAGAATACTTTGCAACAGAGTAACTTGTGAAATTTAAGTTAATGTGAGGTTTAGTCTTAAAAGAATCAATGTTTGATTTCTGTAATGCCTCCAGTTCTGCCTACACAAGGAAAATTTTATTATTCTGTCTTTTGCACTTGAGGTAGAAATGGGCATAATCAAATTAATCAGTTTCTAAGAAACTGCGAGATCTAGGGTTTACAGATATAACCTTAAATGATTTTCTAAGACTCCTCCTTCATTTACATATACTGCACCGATTTTCTTGGGGCACAGTTTTACTCTTGAGAGGAATCTATAGCTGACCTTTTGTCAGAGTTAAATATGTTCAGTTTCCTAAGTTAATTTTGTTTCCCCCTGGAAAACTGTTTGCATGAAGTTAAGAATATTTTATTTTTAATCAAGATATAACACCAAATACTTGAGAGCTAGTGTATATATTAAGTGAAATTCATTTTCATTTTTTCCTTCTTTACTATGATACATTTTTAATATTAGGAAACACAGTTATGACCAGAGAATTTGTCATGTATCTTATTTTTCAATTAATACATCATGTAAGCATTTCCAGCCAACAGATTACATTGTTGTAGTATTTAAAGTGTATCATACCATGCCCCCTCCACATACAAAAAGCAGAAAACCACCTAGGGCTTTGCAGAACAAATGTCACTTAATAATACTCAAGCCTTGAAAGACTGTCCCTGTCTTTGTCACCCTCTAGGAAGGGTGCAACTCACTCATCCTGGTAAAATGTACGAAAAGAGCTTTCAATAGCTTGAAAAATTTTAAATATCTTTAAACTGCTGGATGTAGAGAAAAATCATCCTTATATATTGTGTTTATAAAATATCTTCTGTAATCCTGAAATTCTCTTGATAGATAAGAAAAGCAACTGAAAGTTGTCATTAAAGAAATTAAAACATGATGATGATTAATATGCCACATACCTAACTGTATTAAGGTTAATTTACTGTTAGTAATAAATACTAGCAGTTCCATTTTCCATTGCCTTGTAGACAAAGTTCCAGCTTCGAAAGTTGAAGTTACGTTATTAGCTCAAATGACAACTTGGCAAAGTGCAAGCATTTCATTAAACATTTAACATTTTTAATCAAGTGATTTATGTAAATGACAATAAATGATACTTTGTTTTCACAGCCTCTACTGTTTTCTATATTCTCAAGTTCAAAACTCTTATAAAGAGTTTTTGTAAGCTGTGGTAGAATTATTCCTGTGATCTATACCATGACTCCTTTTGTACCAAAGAAAGTAGTAGAAAGCAAGGAGTAAGAGACTTCTTTCATATTAAAAAAGGCCATATTTTTGCAGTTATTGGTGCCTTGTGCCACATAAGATAATTCCTTGTAGAAGAGTGCTTAAAATGACGTGAACAAGATCCAACCACCTCTGAGCTGGATCAAAACAAACACATCAGGAACTCCTGAAAAGAAACTAGACATGTGATTATAGTAAGACACCCAGGGTCTGACTGATCTTTACAGCAATTATCACAAATGCAGAAATGGAAATGCTCCTGCATGTGCACAGCAGCAGCACTCCAAAAGGCCAGCCTACAGATCTCCAACTGATCTGAATGTGCAGTCTCTTCTTGTTGATGCTGTATGGCACTTTAGGATCATTGAAATAACGTATAAGAAACTTGATATTCTCTACTACCAATCAGGCAAATACGCATACAAGTGTGGCACTGGAATCAAACTTCTGTTGTACCTGTCCAACTTCTAAAGTGAATACTAGCTGATTTCTTCATTTCTGAGTAAAGAAACTTGGTACTGCACTTTTATAGTATTAGGTGGCTCAAAACAAAAGTGAAGACAGGCTAATGTCAGCAATGATCAAGAAAGAGACGGCTCTTCAGTTCCACTATTCTGAATAAGTATTCTGTAACGCAAAGAACAGAGTATTTAAGGATGCAAGACTGTAGAAAAGCCAGAAGTTTCCCAAGGATGTGAATGTTTCAGGCAAAGCACTAATTCAAAATAGATTCGTCTGAGTCATAGAAAGATGCGGGAGGCGATCTCTTCCTTAATGAGCAATGTGCTAGGATGCCTATTCATACAGTTAGAAAGGCTGCTGATGTGATGACCACTGTTCATAACTTGGTCATAATGAAGGAGTAACAACAGGACATGTGATGTCTTAACGAAGCAACGCAAAGCCAAACATCGTTCTGGTCCTACACCACTATGAGTTCAGAGATGCTCTCCCTTTGAAAATGCCTGCAGATAAGAAAGGAGAGAGACAGATACTAGAAAACCAAGTGAAGTTAGGAATCATTTGATCTGAGTTGTATAGTTTCCCTCATATCTCTTTTGGAATTATGTCACTTATCAAAACAGCTTATAAAAGGAAAATAATTTGAGATTTTGAAGAGACCAATTATAACAGTTGTCATTAAAATGCTGTTTTGAGCCCCTGTACAAAACATCAAATCCTATTTAAAGTAGCAAGGGAGTAGCAAAGGGAGTCAAATATATAGGCCATCCATTGGTACTACAAGACATCAGTCCAGTGACAGACAGTTGAAGACATTTCCAAATGAAACTTCCATCTGACCAAAAGAGCATCACGGAGGAAGCTTGTGTGGACATTTAAATCATCTGAGTGGAGCAGTCAGTGTTGTGTAATCAAGAAGAAAATGCAGGCAATTTGCCAAATGAAGAAATGCTTTGGGCTTAGTCATGAAAATATAATATTAAATTTTTCAGTCTATTTGGATATACTAATGATAAGCACTATAAAATTTCTCTCCCTGTCGTAGTTTAATGGTAAGGGAATAAATTATGAATTTCATATTTCTTTTAAATGTTATTTGTATCACTCTCAGTCTTCGAAATGGCTACATCAGAGACTCTGTGGGAAAACCAGAATATGACTAATATTAAGGTACTGGTCATAATACATACACACAAGAAATACCACTGCATAACCTTATGGTGGCATTGCTCAGTTTTGGCATAATTGGTAATGTTCTTGTAAAGCAGTTCTTTTAAAATAGTTCTGAGAAGTTTGTATCTGTATGTTCCATTAATTAAAATTTTTAGAAACAAACAGAAATAAAAGATTTTTTTTTCATTTGACATAGCTTTGTCAGCAGGTTCAGTGGTGCCTTTATATCCACCATACACTTTGTCACTTGGGAGAGTGGAGTAACTCCACCGTCCCTGCATGTTCCCCCATTCCTGCTTTCCTCCCATCTCCCTTTTAGAAAGAAAAGGTTAACACTGGTCCCCTTAGGCAGTCAGTAAGTCACCTTTATGTTCTCTCCCATAATACTCAGAAACATACAAAAACTAATTGGTATCCTCTTCAAGTCTGTCTTTCGGCACAATGCTGGCAGTCCATCAGTGTGCTATCCGCAGCCTGATGGTCGGGCCATGTGGGCCAGTTGCTTTCTCGTATTCTGCCACTTTCTCTCCATCAGTTATTTCTTTGTCTGATATTTAAATAATAAGGTTCTGGGAGCAGAGATTGTCTCCTTGGCCTGTGTTTCTAAGCATGTGGCACTTTGGAGTCCTGGTCAATGATCAGGAGTTGAAATGTTCCCGATGTAAGCTGTCACTATCTGTATGGAGTGGCACTTGAAGGAATGTAATGCATGTCTTGCCACTGTCTTTTGCAAAGAGCATGTGCACCTTCGTCTTCATCCAACCAGTTCCAGCCTCTTCTGTGTCAGAGTCATAGTTCTTACCCTACTACTTTCAGTCTCTAAATCTTTTTAATCCCTACAATACTAGATTTCTCATCTCTGCCTGCTCTTCTTTCCTGCCTGCCTCAGTTAGTTCAAATTGCTTCCACGATGCTTAAACTCAAGCAGAAATGTCACTGAGAGCCACGAAAGGGAGGAGGTCACTACTTTGCAAGGCCAGTTCCTGTAGTTCACCCTAGCACAGAGTAAATGCTACAGAAAATGTGGGTTTGCTTCTGGGCTGGAACGGGGCAGAGGTGATGCCTAGTGGTTTGGTTATCACTAGGAACCACTCGAACATGTGCCATAAACCTGGAATTCTAGGTAGTCTTAATTCATTCGGCTCTAGTGAGTCACTGAGGATGTGATGATTTTTATAGCCTTTGCAGCTGGACTAAAATTGGAAGTTTCTTGCAAAGATGGCAAAAGGCATGTTCGGGATTATATTTCTGCCAAAATTAATATCCTTGTTGAAAAGAACAGCCAAACAATTTGCTAAAACTCCTGCAATAGCTTTTGTAAGTTTTTACCATGATTTTAAAATATATACATATATTTATCCTACCTTGATCAAAAAAAAAAAAAAAAAAGGATTTTTTTTTTGGCTAACAGTTCCCAAAAGATGAAATAAATACGCAGCCTGAAACAGACAGTGTAATACGGAAATAGCAGCCAAAAGAACGAGTTTGTGTTAGATGCAACTTGAAAGCAGGACAACAAATGCCGTTAGGAATGGAAGAAAATGAATTGTGAAAAAACAGGAGAAGTATTACTGCTTCACAGTTCTCCCCAAATATCTTGCCACTATTTCCCAAGATTGAAAAAGTGTAGAGAATAAAATGGAAATGTATTTTTTCCTAACTGTATATCACAATCTAGTTCTCTTTCTGTCTTTTGCATTTTCATGTAGCTTGAACAGGACGTCAAAAGCTCATTTGTGTAGGAATTTGAAAAATACAACCACTCTAACAATTTTTCAAAGTAGGGTGTTAAATAATTTTTAAATCACAGTCGTATAACATTTATGAATTCCTCATATTCTTTGACCAAGTTCTTATATTTTTTTTAAAAATCCATTCTGTTTTGAAAAGATTTACCAGTTATCTTGTATTTATATCATAACAGTAAAATAAAATGTAATGTATTACACTAGATCTATTTTTCTGTTATTTCCTGCTTGCTTACAGCTGGCAAAGGTAAGTTTTTAATTGTTTTTCTGTTGCTAGAATATATTTGGTAATAGATCTTCTGTTACTGTTTGATAATGCTATTTGTACTGTTTGATTCACTTAAAAAGATGGTGATCAGTTATGAATCTTTCTGTAGAATTAAATTTAGCAAGTATTAATATTTTTAGATAAGTATTTTTTGCTTATTTTGCCCAAATTATGTAATAGCAATTTGTGCTTTCACAAGCTGCATTGTATTCAATAGGTTACCTTACACATTCTGATCATCTGGATGACTCTATCAGAATGTTGAATCTGTTTCGTTTGCAACTTCCAGTCTCCTGAATTCAAAATACTTAATTACTTGTCAGTACTTACTCCGATTTTCTTTTAAAAGAAGGGGAGTCTTTTATATTTGTGTGATTAACCAGAGTAGCCAGTTAATTTAAGAAAGATTCAGCTGTGTATAATTTGTACATCAGACCAATGGCAGAAAGAAATATTAATCCTTTCTTTTTTCCGTCATCTGTCTTATTGTAAATAGTGGCTCAGTAAATCAGGTCCGCATAAGAAGGAAAACTTACAAGAAATATAGAAACCAGTCACGCATTAAACATACTGGGTTTGGAAAACTTTTATCCGTGTGTGAATCATTTTGGAAACTGTAGATAACTTCACATTGTAGTTTAGGACTTCCAATAATGTAGTTGTGTTGATATCAGTTGTTTACCTTTGAATTCCTGTGTTTAAATATATTTAAAATGCACTAAGAGCATTTCATGTACCTATGTCAAAAATATGAGCTAAGTTTGTCATTAGTGATAGGCTAGTCTAATGCTTATGGAAATATCGTTAATCTATGTAATCACATATGCTACTGATCCTTAAACCATTAAAAATACATGCTGCTGTTTCTCTGGGATGATGGTCTCATACCTTACACGTCGATGTATTGTCATACTGTTTATTTGCTACATCCACCTTGGTGAAATCTGTCACATGGATGTGACTCTTGCTTTGACAATGCAAAGCCAAGTGATATGAATTAGTTTCTGCGTCCTTCCAGGACGTGATGCTGCAGATCCTTCAGCTTGAATTAAATAATTCTCCCATCTACAAATACAGCTGAAAGTTGGACTTGACATGGATCAATATGATCTGGGGCTAAATTTCTAAATGTGACTGATTATGTTAGCATCATGCCCACAGATCAATATTGAGTTTTATTATGAACCTGACTCTATAATTGGGTTTAATCAATAAACTTTTGTCTCCTTTTCTTTAGAAATTTTAGGTTTGTACTATGCAGGTTTTCAAAATTGCATCTAGGATACTCTTAGATCTATACTTTTCTAGTAACGAATATAAAAAGACCTAGGTTTGAATTTAAAGGAACAAAGAGCTAAGACCCTATTGAAAGGGGAAGTCAATTTTTAAGTTGATAGGACTGTTCACCCCAGTACAGTCTATAGAATCCAAGACAGCTAATGTGCTAATACATAACTAGTCCTTTTGGGCACTGTAAGGCTTTTTCTGTCCATACTTGATAGATAATTCACATTGAGGACTTTGACAAAACAGAGCATTAATGAAAGCAATCACTAGAGCTTCTCTTTTGATAAACCCGCGGGGTTTAAAGGCGTTGAAAGATGCAATCTGTGAAGAACAATAAATTTGGGTCTTTGATTGAAGTGCCATTTGGGATGGTATGTTTTCTCGATGTATTTACACAAAAATGCTGCTCCCTTTTTCACTACTCTTTGCTGGAAGGTTGAAGGAGCTCTTTGCCATTACTACATTAAGGTTTGTCTCATTAAAAGCTGAGTACAAAAAGAAGGCTGGAAATGACCTAGCTCAAGCCAGTGTGTTCATTTCTGCTCCAGTTTGCCATTTGAGAAGTAGACTTCAAGCCATGATGAATATTTCTATGAGCGGTACTTTGATCTGCAGAAAAGATGCTCTTTCTTATCCGAAGAAATAAATGCATGAACCTTTTCTTTTTTTGCAATGGAGGGAAGGATATTTATTTGGTTATTTTGCTAAAATTAGAAAGAGCACCACACAAACCCGGGAAATTATAGAATACATTTTTTTCATACTCATAACATTGTTTTGTAAATTGTAACATTTGCAGAGCTCCACTAGATAACCATACTTTAAGAATTGTTTTAATGATGTACTATGTCGTATTTTCCGGTAGCCTTTCTAAATTTTGTTTAATCTGTCAGTGGGTAGCAACTTTATTTTTTTTTCACTGTTACACTCCATAGACCGGTATGATAGAAAAATAATTCAGTAATATGATTTTGCATTTAAAAACCAAGCATCTACTTATGTGACTTACTTCTTTGAGATATTTTCAAGGAAGTTTGAATATTGAGACTTATATACCACGTGTACACTTGCATTTATAAATCACCTTTATTGTTCTGCACATTTTTCCTTTGTATGAACAGATACAGACCGTGGTCAGAAACATGGCATGGATGAGTTTATTTCTGCTAATCCCTGCAAATTTGACCATGCTTCCCTCTTTAGACTGCTTCAGAGGCAGACCTTGGATCACAGATTGAATGACTCCTATTCTTGTTTGGTGAGTACTGGCTGGAAGATAGGTATAAAGAAGTGAGAAATAGTTGTTACAAAGTAGTCCTTTCTTCCTAGTTCATTCAATAGCTGCGGTTGTAGTTGGAATAAAGGGTCCAATCGATTGGTTTCAAATTTGAAAATTATACACTTGCAAGCTGCTGCTGTGCCACTCAATAGAAAGAAAGAGACCCAAACTGTCTCTGATTTTATCAGCTGAAATTTATCATGTCCTGTATGGAGGTTTGAATAAAAACAGAAGGTTTTGATAATGGTAAGAGCTCCTGTGGTAGGATTTACTGACACCTGTACAGGCATTTTAAGGTACAAATGCAGTCGCCTGATGTTAGACATTTTCACCTATCTTGTAATTCTTCATTCCACTGTGGTGTGAAGAAGGAAAAACGCCAAAAGAAGGGAAGCAGAACGACAGCCAATGTAGATGTATGGGCATATATGCATTATTTGAATTGCAAAAAACAAATGGGAGCATAATTATTAAACAAAACTAAGTGTGCTCTCTTTATCAAAATGAATGTTTTTCACATTCAAAGACAGCTATAAAAGATAAGATATTGGCATAACATGCTTCCCTATTTCCAGGTGCAGTTTCCCTTTCCTACGTACACTTTCTGTTCTATGCTTTGGGGGGCCAGGGGTCAAGGATGGGACTGCTTCTGGGTTTGTTTTCAGTAGGGAAAACCAGCAACAATCTTGTGGAAGTCCGTCAGATTATACACCCTTGTTAAACAGGTTTGTGTGGGTCAGACCTCATACCTTCCTGAGGCTTTATTTTTCACCTGATACCATGTCTGAAATAGTGATTTCTCACTAAGAACATAAAACACCTCATAGCACAGATTTTTTTTTCACTTTACTATCTCAACAGCAACAAAAAAGGATAACTTTTTTTGTTACTTCAGTTTTTCCATTGATCTGACTAGTCATGTAGTACAAAGATAATGATGGGGTTTAGGTTTGTTTGCAAGTGTACAAAAGAAAGAAAAAGGATTATTTGGTGACAGTTGCTTCCTTTTTAAAATATTACCAGATAAGTATGTATAGAAAAAGTTAAAGGACTCATTTTCTGTCTGTGGGTTGCACACTGAATCAAAGAAGAGGCCTGAAGGTACATCTGTACAAAGTAATTGGCACTCAAAGAGAAAATGGTTAGCTTTCTAACAGTGCATTGGGGTCAAAATCTTTTTTTATTATAATAATATAGTAAGACACTTAATATAACCTTGAAATCAGGAACTTTTAGAAGAGGTTAGGTGAAATACACAGTGCTATAGCAACCATAAAGCAGATGCATTTCTTATTGTTCTTTTTAAAATTCAGCTTTTAATAAGTAGAAAGGGTGATCATTTTTTGTTAAATTGCATATTTAACTATATTTTTTAATTAAAAAAACTGGTAATGTCAAGATAGCAGTAGAATACATGAACATATAAGTGTGAATATTTTTTTCTGAACAGCTCATTTCCTATCATTTTCAGAAACAATGCATCCCTTTATGTCGATAAATATAGAGTAACCACACATACAACTTGTAAAAATAAAACCAAAAATGTGTAAGAATTAATATTTAGCCCAGTTCTGTATTAAATTTCTATAAGACTTAAGCTTCTTTAATTTTACATTCTTCTTGGTATTGAGGAGCTTCTTTTTTGTTGGGTTTTTTTTTGCACTTATACAATAAAAAATATGCAGTTATCTGATACTCTGTAGCATATAGTTGTTTTGTGTTTGTGAGACTTATGCATGGTATGGGGTTGAACAAGGGCAAGGAAGGCACATATTTGTATGAAAATGACCACACTAAAACAGATCTCTTACGGAGGCTGAAGTTAAAGTAATGCGTTCTTTAAAAATTTGTATTCTTGTCACAATTTTTTCCTACAAGAACACAGAGGAATTTTAATAATTATTTCCTCTTGTATTGCAGCAGTTTTTTGTGTTTTCCATAAAAACGTGGAGAGAGATCAGTGACAGTGACGATGTATCGGCAGAATATCAATCGCAATAACCGCTGTGTATTTTATCTAGGCATAGGATACATATTATTGCAGAAATTCAGTTAAAATCCCTTTCATCTTTCAATGGAATACCATATTTTCTAGCAAACACTTTTTAAACTACATGAGGCATTGCAACATGACTGGATATTAGTTTAAAACACTGAGTACTGTTCTGGGTGCTGTAATAAAGCTAAGTGTTCTCTAGAAACAGCTGAAGCTCTTTAAAGGCAATGGAAACATTGACTTCAAAGAAATTAATCAGGTGCAGATAAATTTATGAAATAACTTTGAGGTGTTCTTGTTTGCAAATAAGATGTTAAATTCAAGAGTTGAGGGAGAATATAAAATTTAAATTCCTGTCTCATGCAAGTCTTTTGATAAAGTTAAAACACAGATGATTTAAACCTGATGTGAATATATTTTTAAGTATTGTTTAATAGCATTTTGGCTGATATTTTGTATAAATATTAAACATCTGAGCTTGCAGAAGTATTCACAAGCAATAGGCAAATATTGGTCTTCAGCTGCTAAACTGACATTACAAATTCATGACTTGCAAAATCATTTTGCTTATCCAAGTTATTTGTATATTTGGGTTCACGTGTTCCTCAGTCTCTCTTAACCATTTGGCAGGGATGATGAGAGGGAAATATCACCACAATTAAGAAAAGAACAAAGGAAAATGCTTATTTAGAACAGCTATGCAGTAGCTGTGGTTTTCCAAGTTTTATGTCTTTCTCCCCACTGCTTTTTGGAAGCTCACTGTGCTATCTTTTTTTCATATTGGGAGGCAAAGCAATAAAAACTCTTCTGGTTTATATTATATATACATCAAGAATCAATTTTTATTTTTTTTTTTGACTCTGGAGTTGCTCAAGAACTGTTTTTGTGGTGGGAAGGAGTCTCTACTTTGTTCGTGTCTGTGTCAGGGTTACGCTGTTCTGGTCTCATCAAGACTCTGCCCAAGTAAGCCCTCAGTATGCCCCAGAATATCTAATTACTGTCTAAGGTCAAATCATACTCATCTTATTCAGGTGGCTTTTAACAAACTACCTACCTTTGTATCTCTTTACTAGTATAAGTTGTTAAAAAGTTGTTAAAAGTGTTTGCATGCCACATAAGAAACAGAGTAAATGGTCCAATTGTGGTTCTCGCACATTAAAGTTGCAGCCACAGGGAACTGACCATCCAGAAACTGTGTTATAACTGTCCATGTTAATGGCCCTCACCTTACCCAAATGTTCTCTCATAGCTTACAATTAATTACTTTAATAAAGTGTTAGTTTATTTTATGTTAGATTTTTGTATAATTGAATCTGTGCCAGACTTTGGATGTATTAGCATGTTTTTGTAAACCATATATTTCATAGTAGTGGTAACTCAGAACTGCAACTAGTTTCCTGACATTTACTGCTTTCAGCAGGAGGGCTATTGTTGGATCTAGCTTCCAGTGCCATCAGCATTAGTCAGATACAAATCATTCCGGGATAAAAAGTGCATGTCATACAGATAAAAATGTGTGCTTCTGTTCTTTGTTTGATTTAAAGCTGTGAGTGGGAAAATAAATCTCAAAATGTTCTGGGGTTTTTTGCCTTTCTCTTTCAGGGTTGGTTTAGCCCAGGTCAAGTCTTTGTATTAGATGAATACTGTGCTCGCTACGGAGTGAGAGGCTGTCACCGCCATCTTTGCTATCTCAATGAATTGATTGAACATTCAGAAAATGGTTCTGTCATCGATCCAACCTTGCTCCACTATAGTTTTGCATTTTGTGCATCTCATGTTCATGGTAACAGGTAATTTAATGGTATATTTTTAAATTCTTAGCCTTAGGATGAAGCAAAAGTATTTATAGGCTCTTGCATTCACCAGGTAGGGAAGTTGCACACAACAGAAATCAGTTCATGAAAGGTTCTTCAGGGGTATTGGAAGTTCTGTACAGATTACTATTTTAAAAAAAAAATCTCCTTTCAGTTTGTACTGTCTTAATGCAGTGTGTTTTCTTGGGCATTGTATAGATGGGCTGATTAAAGGCTAAAGGATATCATCCTCTTAAAATGGTAGTCTTGTGCATTTTGCATTTGTGTTGTGTTAGTGAATGGTGCTTCCAGTGAACATTTTGAACAATTTTGCAGTTCAAGGGAAGCTTTGACTCTTTTTCTACAGTCTGTAGCTTGGCAGCTAATCATACTATACTGAGTTCTTCTGCCTGTGCTACCACAGGAAGAAATAACATATATTGGAATGTGGTGTGACCCCCAGCCAGGGAGAGCAAGGGCACTTCTGGAATTCTTTCCACTAAAGGGGTAGGATGCTTTAGGAGCTGTTGGTCACCAGTGATGCTCTTGGGATGATTTCTTCCTTCCACTTGCAAGTGAAAGACTTGGAAAAATTAAGTTGTTGCTTTGCCATGCTAAGCACGTTCTTTAAAAGAAGCTTTTGCTTCATCTGTGTCTTATTCCAAATTGTGAGGGAACTAGCTGTTCTGTTAAACAGGAGGTATTGGAGATAGGATCATTGGATAGCTCAGGTTAGAAGGGCCCTCAGAATGTCTCTAGACCAACTTCCTGCTCAAAGCAGGGTCAGTTGTGAGGTCAGACCAGGTTGCTCAAGGCTTTATCCAGTCAGGTCTTTACCCAGTTTGAGCCTGTTTTATTTTGGTGTAGTTATATCTGTTGTCTCTTGTCAACCTCCCAGTAGCAGCTGGGGGCTGCCATTCAGTCCCCCTAGACACCACCTGTTCTCCAGGCTGAACAAGCCTGGCGCCCTCAGCCTCTCCTCAGAGCAAGTGCTCTGGCCTCTGACTGTCATGGCCGCCATCCACTGAACTTGCTCCAGTTTATCCCTGTCTTCCTTGTCCTGGAGTGGGGAGTGGGGCAGGCAGTCTATCAAATTATAGGACAGCATGCATTTATACCCTACTATGCACACTAGATCTGTAGACTGCTGTAGGAAATACGTTTTAAAAGTTCAAAAATAACAAGGGAAAACCCAATAGATCTCCCCCGCCTCGACTGATCTGATCCTGCCGCAAGAGGAAAAGCTACTCACAGTCCCAAAAAGTGATTACCAAAAAGCGATTACTGTGATGCTGTCAGTAAATCCCCAAAACTGAATCCTGGTAGGGATCAGGAGAAAGAGAGGTTTTATTCCCAACATGTATGCTTATGTTGCCTTGCAACCAGTCAGTCACAGAGGCCGTTTTACTTGTCCTCAAGCCAGTGAAGAAGGCACAGTCCTTAAAAAGGATATTGTTTCCTTCATTGGCTCAGACAAAGCCTCATCTGTGAGAACAGGAGCTGGGCATTTGTGATCTGGGTGATTTGGTAGTGGGAGATTAACATTATGTAATCCTTGATAATAATATCCAAAATTAAAATGTTTTTGAATATGCCTGAAATACTCTCAAGAATCTTAATGTTCATACTGGTAAGTTAGGAGATTTTATGGCTTTCACTTGGTAACCTATTCTCTGTAAAAGCATGCTTCTTTTGTCAGTTCCTGAAGAACCAGACACATTCGTATTTCCTATTGAGTCTAAGTCTTTGTTGTTTCTAGCCTTTTTATTACTGGTTTCAACCTAACAAGACAAATATACAGTGATAATTGCTCAAACTTATTTCAAGAATTCAAAAGAAAGGTAGATACATTTCTTTTTATTTCATAATTTAAGTGAAGGACAACAGTGCGTGCAGTGCATGAAAATATCTCAGGGAGCACATCATTTACACAGTGGTAAGCACTCTGTTTGTATTCTGTCTATTCCTTCTGTACAGATATTCTCTGAATAGCATTATGAGTGTTTTAGGAATAAAAGAAGTGTTGAACAGAGAGGGTCTGACTAGAACTGAGATATTGTAAAAAGGAAGAAAAAAGAAACATGAAGAAAGAAGAAAAGTAAGTCAAGGACAGAAGCAGACACACTCACGGAGGATGACAGACACACATATACACACATAATACATCCACTCATTCATCTGCCACAGCACTAAGAAATAGTAAAAGGGAAAAAAGAATTTCACAGACAATGCATGACAGGCCAAAGTTCTAGGCTGATCCCTGGCGTTATACATCTTAGTTTTATAAGTCAGGCTGAGAATTAGAAAGACCACAGAACAAAGACAAAGAGCTTTATACTCTGGGCATGATGTATTCAATTTATATTTAACCTTTGCTTCACAGAGGGATCTTAGACCTTCCACTAGCCTGAGAAAGATCATCAAAAATGATCTTGAAGTCAGGCAATGGAGGAGCATGTAGAAATGCAGCCATATCTGTAGTTCAAATTACCAATTTCCTTTAGGCATGAATTTTAGAGTAGCAGGCAATCTAGTGACATCAGTCAAATGATCAGATAAAGGTGTCACTCACCTTCATTTCTGGTAGTCTGTTGAGAAACTCCAGCGCAAATCAGAGCAAATCTACAAAATATACTGGGGCCACACCAGGACGTATGCTGAGCACACCAATGATCTGATTTGCTCAATAAAACTGGTGAGGAATGAGCCTCGTACAATGGACCCCAACTGTCTTTTAGTCATAGACAGTCTTTAAGATCCCAGGCATGACTGTGGGATTGTGTGTGCTGAATACCGCTCCCAGTAAACACTACGAACAAGGCTGAATCAGCTTTGGCTGTTTCCACCCTTCACATGGCTCCAGAACTCTTCCAGCACGTTTTGAACCCTCAGGTATCCCCTATGCTCTTTAGCTTCACCCTAGGACTTGAAATACGAACTCTGCTTCATGCTGCAGGCTGTAATGCTCTTGCAGGCTGTAACACAGTAGCCGTGGTTTATTTTCAACACACCTGGAATAAGCACATAAAAGTAAATTGTTGTCCTAGAGCTTCAGGGACATTGTGGAGCACAGAGGAGACCTGAACTGAGCTCTGGTGTAGGCTGTATGCAGCAGACCTTGCCACGTGGTGTCAGGACCAGAGAACAGTCCCCCACTGGTTTCTTTTGCTAGACAAAGGTATAGGTAACAAGTTCTGACGGAGTTATCAAGCATAGTGGTACTTAGTGTGTCTCTTGTGCCAGTGTTGTTGATTTGGTAATAGAAATGTTTATGTGGGGTCGAACACAATGTGCTGAGTCCTGGACTGGGGAATTCAAGCTTCATTCATGCCCTTCTCAAGCCTCATTTGTGCCTTTCCTTTCCTGCTGGGAAGAGCATTACAACTGGGCTAACAAACTGCTTGTGTAGAAGAGGTATTTCTGCTTTTGTGGATTACATTCTTAAGACATTCTCTTCATAAATAGCCAAAAAGCAAAATATTTTAGTAAAAGTATAGTCTTTCTGAGTGTTTAAACAAAAACACATCCTTGTTTCTGAATCAACTGATTCCTCTTCCTAAATAGAATCAGCTTTTGTTGGCTGTGCTTGCAGAGCTATGTAACTTTACAATAGCATCTCCTTTGGCTCCTCTTCACAATGTTTTTCTTCTGAAATGTTCCACTGTATGGTCAAAGTCATCGATTCACAAGTGAACTTTTTGCACTGCAGTTATGCATACACTTGTGTATCTCTGGTGAAAGTGAAATGGGCAGAACAAGAACTACAGGATATTCCTGAATGCTGACATTTTGGTCTAAACAGTCCAGGTAGGAGCTATTGTTTTCTTCCCCATCACATTCACTTTTGTCTACTTTTCATGCTGTGACTTCTATTCAGTCCCACTTGTCTGAAATGGATGCTGGTGGGTATCACATGAAGTGCAAAGTGACTTCTTTCTACCTGCTGAGTTACAGACTGAATTGAAAAATTCAAAATTCAAACATATTCCCTGGTTATACTTTTTTCTATTCAGAAAGAAAGCCAATTTATTGGAAGGTCATATATGACAAGTAAAGGTGAAAGTAATACTACAAAAATCAATTTATAACCAAAGATAAAGAGTTTATTTCCGCCTTCATCTTGAAGTCTTCAGCGCATGTATGTTTGCATAGAAGAACAGTCGTATTGAGTCAGGGTTCTTCTAAGCCAGTCAGTCATCTGTCTCCAGCATTGACCTGCTTGGAGTAAGAGAAGGGCAAGCATATGCAGTATTTCCTCTTAGTGCTCTTTCAGTCTCACTTTGCAGCTCAGAATACGCCTATATGCCTGTTCAGTAACCAGGAGTGAGTCTCTGTTTCAGGTACTCGTCCATTGCACCCCTCAACCTGTGCAAACCCTTTGCACCCTCAACACCTTTAGCAGCAAGTTCCACAACTCAGCCTCCTCTTACTTGAAGAACTCTTGCTTTGAACTTGACTCCTAAATGTCTCATTTCACTCTGTGTTGCTATTGGAAGAGGTGGATGACAGACAAAAGAAATCCTCTGTTGTCTCTTTACTATTTAAGATTCAAGAAGTATGAGCGAACCATGCATTGATTACTGAGTGGATGTTTTCTGCTAATTCCTTATCCTTTTCTGGTAATTCCCAGTGTTGATTTACTTCTTTGACTGCTACTAAACAGGGACGGTTTCATGGAATTATCCATCATAACACCAAGATCTCTGTCCTGAATAGGAACTGATTTTTTTCTTACATTTATCTACCCTGATCATTGTTTGCTGTTTTATTGCTACTTGATTTCATAAGGTCCTTCTGGAATTCCACACTATGCCACAAAACTATCATTACAATTACATTTACTGCCTCCTCAGTTCTTGGCTGTTTGCCAGGTCATTTACGAATACTGTAAAATAACACAGGTCTCGGCACAGATCCCTGCAGAATTCTACTTATAACTTACCTTCGCTGCAGGTACTCACCATTTATTCGTACTAACTCTTTTTTCACTATAAATGTAAAGACTTTCGCTCTTACTCAGTGGCTGCTTGATTACCCTAAAAGCTTTCAGTTAGGGACTCTGACAAAAGATTTTTGGAAATCCAGGTACATCATATCAGTCAGGTCACACTCATCCACCTGTTTTTGATCCCGTTAGAGAACTTCAAGAAGATCAGAAGGTAAGATTTCTCTTCCTTATGGCTTCAAAGCCATACAAATTTCTTCACAATAGATAATATGTACCCAATTTTCTTTAATTTTATCCTTAAATATCCTTATATTATAGTTCCTTCTAATTTTCTGGGATGTATGTAAAGCTTACTGGACTGGAGTTCCCTCTACCTCCCCTGGAAACTTCTTCTGATTTTTAAATTCGTCTTACATTCTTCACCTCCCATTCTTCAGGAGGAAGGCAGTTCTTGGTGAGAACTTTCACACAACCACAGATAATTCAGTTCTTGCCCTGGCAACTTACTGCTGGTAATTTTTCTAATTTGTTCCATATGCTTTTTCTTAGTTGCTTTAATTTTGGACAGATTCTGTGCTGAAAATAAAGATTATTTTTTTTTTTTGCTGTCAACAAAGAAGGGTTCCAGCAAAGGAGTCGTCTTAATTCTTTTCATAATAAACACCACTGCAAAGAATTCATTTCATAACTCTGCAATAGCCCTGCCCTCTCTGAGAGTTCCTTTTAGAGCCTTGCCATCATTTGGCACTGTAGACTCTCTGTGATAGGCTTCTTTCTCCTGTTATACTTGGAGGAGATATCTTAAGGTGAAGTAATGAACACATAAGAGAAATGAAACTATGGAAACTTTGGAGAGCACTATGCATTCATATATTTCTTTTCATTTTTCAGTGTTTTGTGATAAGAACCATTTATTGCAATTTTACACTTTGTGTCAAGTGATAAAAGAATGTTCAGAGAAATCATCCCTTTCAAATCTGGGACGAGGAACTTTGTAAAAATAAGGAAAACAATATCATTATGTTGCTCTGTCTCTTCTAATCATTTTTTGTGGAACTTCTGAATAGATATTTCCTTCTCTTCTGACTAATGTAACTCTAAAGTAAGGTTGTCTGTATCTTGCTGGTTTCTTCTTCATTTTATGTCGTTCATAAACAGTATCTAATAAGATTTGATCTAAAGTTCCAGAACTTAAGTCAGTAGTTTCACTATTTATTTGCACATGGTCACCATATGACATGAAAGGTTTTCTCCAGTTGATCTCTTCCCAGAAGTGTTATGGGTTTATATGTATAATTTTGTATATAAAAATATTTTAGTAGCATGTAGACTTCTTAGATGGTTTTCCCAAGAAAGCATTGCTAGCAGGATTTTGTGGAACCTTTCAGCTTCAAGCAGTTGAAAACGCTTCCTCTTTCCACTGTGCTTCTTATTCACGCTCAACCCCACATGTTCTGTCTGTGTTGTAATGATAGCAGGTGCAAGGTCTTCTTTCACTGGTTTTTATTGTCAATTGGGCCTTCTGCTTTAATCTTAGGTCTGTTCCAAGGCAGTCCAGCAGCTGCAGGAAGGAGCATGAGTTCCCTTACAGTGTGGATCTTTAGGGAAGTGTGTTACAACAGAAGTTATATTCCATCAGTCCACCAGCATCTTGTATAAATTCTCTGTCATGTTTGATACAGCATCTAGAGACTTAACAAGAGTCTTTTGGTTTTGTAGTTTGTCTCATTTTTCTATCAGTCCTCTATAATGGAAATGATGAGAGTGGATTTCTTGTACTTGAAAGTGTGTTTTTATTCAGAAGTCATTTGTTATGAGTCACCATTTCCCCAGAATAATGGAATGAGAAAATACACCTTTTAGGATTTATATGCTATGTGAGTTTGTGCTTCTAGATGAGAAGCAGAGTTCTCTCAAAACTGGAAAAACTAGTTGCTCCTTGGACATTTATATCCCTTTTCTTCAAGTGAGTATAATCTTCCCCTTTTCTAAGGCTCGTTGGGCAATGCTGAGAATAGAAGCTTTTCACTAGGTCTTTCAGTTTTATGTACTGCCTTGTGCCAAGCATCTTGCGTCATCCAGTTCATCCTTCATTTTTGGAAGCTGATCATCTCCAAGGTATATGGAGCACAGAGGAAGGTAAACCTTCTTTCATTTAATCTGTATTCTCCTTTTTCAGTGATTCACCTATGAGCATCTTACCCCCAAGCCTTTGATGTAAGGATCTCTAAATAGTTAAGTTTGGGGTTTTTTTAATTGATGTTGTTCAATTAGTGACAGAGCTTTCTATATATTACTGTTGTAAATAGCCACAAGAAAGTTATCACTAAAGCTCTCCTGAGTTCAAAGCTAGAAGCAAAGTTCTTCACCCTGTTGCAGGTACCAAGTGCAGCCATGTTGACCTCACCTTTGGTTTAAGAGAGGATACTATCTTGTGGTGGAAGGTGCTAATAACTATAATAATGTTAGAATAAAATGTGTCCTCACTACAATATTAACAGAGGCACATTTTTCAACATATCAAAACAAATTGCTTCTGAAAAGCCTCAGTCAATAGAAAATTAATCGCAATTCACGCATTATTAAGAAATATTAGAACAAAGTTCTGCATATTTAAGGTGATACTTGCCATCTTAAGCAATGAAGGAACAGCTAATGCTATTACGTACTCTCACCTTTCCTAAATATTATACATTGTTTTGTCATTAATTTCACCTGATTAATGCCTATACGTACTCTTATACTTTGGGTAAAATATTATATTAGTACATGCTTAGCTTTTCAGTAGAAGGGCATTAATGAGTCCCACCTAAAATGTAACTGCATAAAAGATCATTAAAATTAACCTGATTTATCATCTTAATCTGTTTTAGTGGCCTTCAGAATTGGTCTTTTTTGTTCACTTGTGAAAAAGAGGGCATGACCTGTAAGCAGATGTAGGATCAGCCTGAGAAATGCATACAGCAGAAGGCTCTATTGTGCCATTTTTTTTTGTCAGAATGTTTGAAGAATAGTTAATATAAACAACAAAATGCTCGGTTTTCAAGTGCCTGCTGGTTAAAGCTATGTTTAAATGCCACGTGATAATTTGCTCTCTTCATTTTCTGTTAATAAAAAGATGTCTGCTTGGCCTGCTTCTAGGCTGATAATTTAAATCATTGCTTTTCTTAGATTTGTCTAACATAAACCATGGACTCAGCAAAAGCCTTAATTAATGCAATTGTGTTTTAAAGGAAAATTTGGGTGTTAAAGTCCTTGGTTATTAAAGTCCTATAAATAGATAATAAAATCTCTTCATCAGAATTCTAAACAATTTAATCTTCTGTTTACTAAGAAACAAAAGTCAAACTTTTTGAAAACTAATTAGTCAACTAATTAGTCAAACTAATTTGAAAATTGTCACTTTTCTTTCATCCACTGAATTTAAAAACAAGTGCTCTTAGAGAGCACTGAAGTCTTCTAAAACAATTTGTTTCTAGGAGCCAAGATGACATTTAAGTTTTGGATTTGTTTTTCCTACACCCTTGAAATGTAGTTTATTATATAAATGTCTTGAAGTAAGACCTTAGCTGAAGTATTTTTCTGTTTTTGTTTTTCATCATAATTTCTCATCTTTCTCTGGCAGATTCTTTTGATCAGCCTTATTGTTCTCATCTATGTGGGGGTGTGTGTACATGTTAGAATATCAATCCGCGCATTCCTCTCCTCATACAGTTTTTTTTCATGACAGACCAAAGTGATGGTCTGTGTTTTTAATGATGAAAACTTACTGAAAAAACTTCAAACTTTTTAAAAATATGTGAATTTTTAAAAAGCACTGGTATCAACAATGCTCGAAAGGCAAAAAGAAAAGTCAGTCAAGTTCAGTTAGTATTTTGCAAGGCTGTCTCAACAAAGCAGTCTTGCTTAAGGTAACAATTCACTCTCTGAAAGGCCACTAGGAGAAGCTGTTTCCAAAGTTCAGGGCTGGAAACAATCTACAGTCAACCCAGTGTCCATCATATCTAATTCCCATTGGAACTGGAATACCATTTTTATCTCACGTGCCATAGCCATTCACACAAATCTTAATCTTACAATGCATCAAGTTACCTCTGCAAATTATTACGGGTTTAAAGACCTCCAGACATCAAAATATTTCTAGAGGGTACTCCAGGCCTTAAAGGATTATATCAAGTGAGGAAAAACAGTCCATTCCCAGAGGAAAAATGAAACCCACCGCCTAATCAATCAGCTTCCCTAGAGTAACTGCCATCAGGACAGCAGACTTGCAAGATTGTCACAGCAAAAGTTTCTTTAAAAACTCTGGTCAACCTCTATTTTTGGTGTCATTATTTAAGTGTCTTTTAGTGAAACAGCTACTTCCCACTTGAATTTGCTAGCTCTAGTTCATGAGGTATTTATTTCAAATCTCTTTTGATATTTAAGTCTGAGTGAATTAAACAATTTGAGATGTGACAAGAGACAACATTACATCTGTGCCAGTTAGATTGTGATCTAAGCAGACAAGACAGGCCAATCCAAATCCAATTGACAGAGTTCTCAAAAAACAGAAAACTAATATAAGTGAGTGAGAGAAGGCTACTCAGAGTTTGAGTGTTCAGTTTCACCTAGTTCTCTAATCCCAAAAGCAGTTGTGAAGAATAAGGAGAAAAAGAATGTGGAGGAAAGGAAAATTCATTCTCTCTTTACCTTCTTGAGAAGATAATGTTAAAATGAAAACTCTTCTTACGACAGTCCATCACTTTTCTTGGCTGAGTTCTTGAAACAGACATCCCAGGCTGCAATAAGAAAGCTGAATACTGGTTTTGAATTCAAAAAATCAAGTACGAACCACTATCCATAACATTTGGAACAGCAGGAAAGGCTCATTTGTTGTTGGTTTTAGTTGCAAAGTAGTTCTTACATAGTTTATGGATGACCGAAACCTTTGAAAACCAAATGACTGCTTGAGTCTGATTTTCTTGACAGGCACAGTAATTTGTAAATAAAAATAACCAGCTCAAAACAGTGCTATTTTATTTTGTTCTGTCTTTAAAATGATTAAAGAAAAATATTGAGAAGATGAAATTAGTGGGAATTTTGAAATTATTTATCTATTTTTTTCTATTTCAGCTCATGTCAGATTCTTTTTTCCGTGGATTCTTTTTTCTCAGTAGTAGATACACATTCCCAAGAGCAGAAAAAAAATTATCACTACAACAATATGTGTCTCAGAACTGTGTTGTGAAAATGCATTTTTATATTCTGCTTGTTGCAATAAGGCTAACAGAAGAAACAAAATAATGAGTCTGAGTTTGTGCTGTTTTCTAAAAGCATATTTTCAAGAGACGAGTTTTTCAGTGCTATAGATGGTCCATTTTTCTAACACCTTTTTGTGTACTCTTTCTTCTGGGACATTTGCTTCTATGCAAAGATCCACTGAAAATATATTTAACAGTTCTGAAAATTTTAGGTGTTGTCAGTGATGTTCTTTATGACAACAAACTCAGTGAAGTGACGGGTCCGCGGTACGTAGTGATCCTAGCCTTAGTGCAGGTTGACAGATATGACATCCTACTGGCTCACCTTTTTCACTTACTGTTATCTGGACCCCTAGGTCTTTTCTGTCATGTATATGACATGCCTCAGCGAGGTTTAATATGACAGAACTATTTGCTTTATCACTCCACAGCACGATCTCTCCTGACAATGAAATCAGACAGTGCAATTTACTTAAATTTGAACCCATTCCATCTGTCAGGAGGCTGAGGTAAAGTATCCTGGCATCCATCAAAAGAGGGAAGATAAGTTATTTGCTCTTTCACATCAAATTTGTACAATAGCATATTGATGTGCCTGGTTACTCATATCTCCACCATATCTGATTTTTATTGTTGTCTTCACAATAGTTTAAGGAGTTTAGGCATTCTTTCCACCTTGACTTGACAGATCACAAATATAAGTGATTTAAAGGATGAGAGAATTGTTTATGTCACGGCCAGGTAGCAACTTAGCCCTTCTAGATCTAAGTATAGTGCAGAAAGCTAAAGTAACAATTTAACAAAAAGATGTTTATAGAATGATAGAGTGATTCTTAGAACATTCATAGAATGTTGTCTTTCTTCAGGTCATTTTACTTCAATTTTCTCAGTTCTAGAAACAATGAGATACAGTTTTGGAGGCTCTGGAGGAGGTACAGGGCAGATCCACGCTTAGTGTCAGAGTAATGAATTCAGGTGAGAAGCAGTAGCTGTTTTGTTACCCTGGAGCTTGAAGTTGAGAGAGTAACAGGAGGTTTTCAGATAGGTTCGTTTTAAAGTATGCTATATGTGCAGTAGTTGTGACTGCATGGCAAAAATACCATATTGGAAATGTGTGTTTAAATTTCTTTAATTTTGTCATTATTTTAATACAAAGACATTAATAACATCTTTAGGCTAAGACTCTAAGTGTGTGTTTAAAATACTTACTACAAGGCTTATTATTAATTGTTAGGACTTTAATTTGATGTTTAAAGAAATGCCAGTGCTTTTGGTTTTTTAAAGACTATTTATTTGTTGCATTCTTTATGCTATATTTGTATGGAAGACTTGTTTATGTGCTGTTATTTGTCAATATGGGATGAGGGATCAATAATCTATGCTCACTCTAAGCAGGTGGATTTCTAGGTGTTGCCCACTCTGGCTTTTCTCACTGTGGTTTGCCTCCCATCTTTATATTAAAATCACTTTCAGACATATTGTGCCTCCGGGAAAATATCTGGAAGATTCAAGGAGTTGAAATTCAACAAGATCAGAGTAGGGCCCTCTATTGTGCTAACAGTACTCATGTTCTGGAGAAACGATACTATATATTTGGGAATGGTTTGGGAGAAATACATGCTACCTTGTGTCCATATTGGGACCAGGTAGAAACTTAGGAGTTGAATTTAAAAGTTCAGCTCAAAAGTTGTTTGTCTAGTTGCAGTTTAATCTTTACTATATTGACAAGTTACAGTTTATCTTTTAAGGCAATGGGAAAGGGGAAAGGAGAGTAGCGCGCATGTTAACTGAAAGCTTTAAAAATAAAGATCACTCTTCAAAGAGGAATAGGCACGAAGATATATCAACAATTAATAAATATTTAATATTACAGACCAGATGGAATTGGAACAGTATCTGTTGAAGAGAAAGAAAGGTTTGAGGAAATCAAGGACAGACTTTCATCCCTTTTAGAAAACCAAATAAGCCATTTCAGGTGAGTGTGTAATTTATTCAATTAATACTAAGTTTTATCTGAGAGAATTTTCTCATTATGATGCTCAATTTTGGTCTTGAACAAGGAAAGTGAAAATAAAATAGTCTACCTGCAAATAGTTTTTTAATATATTAAATATGGAATAATATATTTACACAAATGATTTGTGTATCATGTGAGCTGTACTCTTTCTATGGTAGAAAAGATTTTGCAAGATTATAGGCCTGATTTTTGTGGGTCCTTTTAAACTCTAAGCTCTCTATTTCTAAGAAAATTGCCTGTATGAAAATGACCAAGTCATACCAGTTTCTGGATTAGTGCTGACAAGAAAAATTATGTAAGTAGAGAACATCTTCGATATATGGCAGCTACAACTTTTTTCTGGAAGTCTAATGTCATTTGCTTGGTTTTGTGATACACTTATCTTGCCTAAATCAGCAAAGGTCCATCATCCTCAATAAAGAGTTTGTCATATGTAAGGACAGTCAATGTAAGGACTGCTATAGCAACAGGAGATATTTAGGGGAAAAATGCAAGAAAGAGAGCAAACTTGGGGTGATATTTCCTCTGGTATCCTTCTGTTTTCTAGCAATTGATGGTTTATGAACCTTAGCATACAATTGGCATCTAGACCACCAAATCTGTTAGTTTATCACACTAAGCCAACCTATCTGGTATCATTGTGTCAATCTAATCCTTTCTTAGAATGTATTTATATATTTTTTTTGTCTCTGTATCATCTTGTGAGAGCCAGTTTCACAGTTTAAATTGTGCTGTGTGAAACAGCTTTCTTCTGTTTGGCAAGGCTGGCTATAAGTTTGTTGGATACTACTCTGTTGTGATGAGGTAAGTGTCTAGTAATCACTGGTATCTATCATGTTGATAACTAGGTTGGTTAGGGATTTTTTGAGCATAGAGGAAGTGTAGCAGTCTTCACTTGAGACTTCATCTCTGTATTGAACTAAAGAGAGCTAGGATTGTCCTTGAAGACAATTACTTTTGGGAAAAAAGAATGCTCCCTTCCTTTATTTCCTTTAAAGATTCTTCCCTGACGTATCTCCTGTCTTCCCTGGGATTAACTCTCTCTTGCCAGAGAAGCAATGCAGAGCAGCATAAGACACAGTCCTTCCTACCCAGGTCTGGGAAAGGCAGGAGGAGAGTACTGACAGGGAACATCATCTGTAAGCGGAAGGAAAACTTGTTTCTGTGACAATCTTCTCATGCTTGCTGCAAAGAAAAATGAAGGAGTATTGGAGCCGGGAGACCTCTGGCCTGTGATTGGCATACTTATGTCCATATCATGTCGTATTTATGGTAGAAACACAATCACTGTAATTTCCAGTGAAGTAATTCCTTTTACTCATACACAATGGGGAGGTCAGTGAGAGTAGCTGTGGCCCCAAAAATACTGAAGCAGCAGAAACCTTCTAAATATGTATAGAGGAAGGAGATGAGGGAACAAGAAAAGAGGCTGAATACCTTCAGAATAATTCTGTGAGCCTTCAGACCTTCATGTGCATGCTTCTAATTACAAAATGTATAAAAATGTCTGAATAATTACTTGAGTTGGAACAAACAAAGGTAAAATCCGTCATAACTGCTTAGCTACACACTAGCATATGTTGATGAGCTTGGGCTATATCAGTGACCATAGGATCTTTCGGCCTCAGTCTTGGCTGGTTTTTGAGTGAATTCAAACGACGATAGAAGCTCCTCCTTGAGAGCAATTAAATGTGTCATTCAAAGATGAATGCTTCCATCCTTAGAGAGGACTCTAAGGTTTGCCTTAAAATCCTATTTAATCAAGATAGAGAAATAGTGCTCTGGCAGGTGAAGAGCAATTATCGTATCTTTCTCTGAGCAAATGTTAGAAATGAAAAAACTAGGTGGAATGTCTGGATTTAAACAAGGATATTGCCATAATACTGGTAGAGGAAGAATCAATAGTGTCCCGGAATAAAGCATATAGAGACACAGTATAGGACATCCTGATAAAGAATTAGCATTATACTTTAAAAGAAAACCTAGACTCAAAAAATGTAAAAAGATCACCTGTATCATTAATTAACACAGAATAACCTTGACTGTGAGATTGCTTTCTTAAGAAAACACGGTATTAAAACCCCTCCATATTTCAGTCCATCAAAATTGTTGTGGTAACTGTGAAATGCTGAATATTTTGAATAATATGATTGATGCAAAGCATACACTGAGTTTCTCTGCTTTGGCCTTGCTGTCCCTGAGTGCCCTGTATTCCTTGTCCCACCATCTCCCAAGCTGGCCTCCTGCTTCCAGTGGTCTTGAGCATCTGTGCTGTTTGTGTGCGCCCTAGAATATTTTACAGGCTTTCCTGTCCTCCTTGTTCCAATAGGTTTTACAGTTTTTAAATGCCAGATTCTTTATAATAACCTCTTTATCTTTCTCGTGGAGTCACATAGAGAGGTTGTTGTTTGGGGGTTTGCCCTTTTTATTTTTAATTGTGGCATGCATTTTACTTGGGCTCCTACTTTTTGAGTTTTCCCTCAGGCTGCTTGTAGGTTTCTTGGTTTTTTGATTGCTCCTTTAAGGTTTTGGCTTTTATTTTTCAAGTTCATCATTTTTTCATAGTTCCCTTTTTTTGAAATTGAATATACATGTACCAAATGTACATGTACTGATTTTTTTGGCCTGTTCTCTTCTGCTACATTATTAAATTTTATTGTTTTATGATCACTACTACAGAGTACCGCTCCTGCTCTGCACCTCTCAAAGTATGTCCTGTTCACATTTGAGACCAAATCCAGAATAGCATCTTTTCTTGTGGATCCTAAATTAGTTGTCCAAGGAAGCAATTCAATACTGTGTCCCAAAATATTATCATTATATCTCATCCTAATGAGACATTGATCAAGTGTACATGTGTACAGTTGAAATCTCTTACTATTACTATTTGTCATCAATTTGCAGTTCCTTTAATCTCACTTAACATCTCCTAATTACTCTCATCCTCCTAATCAGGGGGTCAGTGGTACAGACTTTCAAGGATCACCAGGACTTTTTTTTTTTTTCCTGTAATATGTCAGAACTTTTCTAAGCTCTGCCCTTGCTTAGAACTGCATGCACTGGTCAGCTGTCAACAGTTTAACTGAAGAGTGTGTTTCTCTTCCTGCCTTTCCAGAAATGCACTGAACATTTGCTATGTCCACCTAGGTCACTAGGTCACACCCATCTGAAGAAGGTGCTCTCCCATGCCTGCCAGCTAACCCTTAGCTTCCAGTTTCAATACTCCCTTATGGCCTTTTTAATTTTAAATTTTCATTGCTATCAGCCTGGCTCCGCTGTGATTAAGATGCAGTCTGCCCATTCTGTGCAGGTCGCTCTCATCTAAAATATTTCCTAGTTCTTGAGGTACTTAAACCTTTCCTTTCTGTCATCTTACCTACCCACTGAGACTCCAGATCCCTGCCTGCCTCTCAGGCATCAAATGTGGAGGAGCCAGTATTTCAGAGAAAGCTGCTGTGATAGTGTTGGACTTAGCCTCTTGCCTGGCTGTGCAAATTTAATCTCTGGAGTGTTCCTGCTATACTTCTGTGTGTTGCTGGTACTAACGTAGACCATGCGTGCTGCTACTTCTCTGTTCTGCCCTGGGTAACTTATATACACATCTCCTGAGGTCCACTACCTTTGTACTCAGCAAGCAACTTACTGCTTGGTCCTCTTGAATGTCACAGATGCAATTGTCCATATGCCTAGTGAATTAATTGACCACTGTCGCCATCTATGTCTCCCTATCCTTAAAGATCCCCACAGCTGTGGGAACATCCTTGGCACAGCTGGACAGCGTGAAATTGGCTGCCATGGGGGTTTTATCCAAGAGATTGAATTTCTCCTTGCCAGCAAGATGCTGCTTCCCTGCCTCCTCAGCAGCACAGACGTGGGACTGCTGAGTGTCCCTTTAGGCCTCTACTGTGAACATTTCCTTTTCTTTAAGCCGCTTATCTCAAAAAACAGTTCTTCTCTGTCAGACGCTCCTTGCACCAATTGCACACATAAGCTTGCTGCCCATGTTGTCTCTGCAACAGACTCATACATATTGTCTCTGCAACAGAGTAACCCCCGTTGTACTGTGTGTCTGCATCATGAACTTAAAACTGGTTGGGTTATTTACATTGCAGAACAAACCTGGAAGGAAATCTTTGATTTGAAATATTAAGTATGATCAAGAACTGTGTGACGTTTATTCAAAAACTACCATTAGAGGTTGATAGGAATAAACAATGGAAAGACAAGTGGAGGATTGTGGAAATATACTGAAAGAGGAGAAGACGACAAACCACCTAAAGATCTGCTCTTTTTTTAAGATAACCCCTAAAAGTTATTAAATCTGCTTTGCTAATTTGTTAACCTGTCCCCAAAAATTGTTAGCACTACAGTAAGAAAGAAATAACATGAGGCAAAGCAAATACTGGAATTCTTGCTGCAGGAAATCCTTTTTTGACCTCATTTGCAGGGCTTTATTTTGACTGACTAAAATGTATATCTAAAATTCACTGGTCTGAATCCTTTTATCATTAGAAAAGATTTTAAATTGGAAAACATTAGAATATGAGGCTGCCATTCTCAGTGAGTAATAATAAGAAAAAAATAATCTCAGCAAAGCAAAAAAATCCTTTTTCCAATTGGGGATATCCCAGCAAGATTTTATAGACAGGATTAAGAGAGGTTACAGTTGCCTGAGCATTGTAGTCTTATTGAGCTGATATATTGGATCACTCAGTAGGCAAAAATGAAAAACAAAGCTATGAATGGGATCACTTTTTAATTTGCATATTTTTAGAAGTATCAAGACAGAAGTGGGTATGGTTTAAATTGTGGCTGATAAAATTTAAGATAAAATGCTGTTCCAAGCTATTTAGAATATAATAGGAAAAACTATGGACTATCTGCCGGCATTTTTATTCTGATGTAGCTCTAAAAACTTAAATATCTGACTTTTTATCCTTATTATTTATCCAGTGTTAAAACAAGGTACAATATACAATGCTACTTCACAGCTCCAGTAGCTGTCATGGCTACATGAGAAATCGTACCTCTTTCCAAGAAGATGACAATTAAGCTCATCAGAGACCATTAAATATCCTTCACAGCTGAGAAAGTGGAAGTGATGCTTTTTGTCTTTTGTATTTTTTCTGTATTTAGGCCTGAGCTGCTGGTGGGCTGCTGCTGCTGTACTATGTATATGCTCCCTGGTAGACTACTGAAGAGGCCTCCTGCTTCCATTAGCACTTTGCATATGGGAGTCTTCTGCTAACATAATTTAATGCCAGTTGCGTACAGTTATGTCTGAAAGTAAATTCTTAACTTAGGTATTGTAATTCTGATCATTTTCTCTTCTCTTTTTATTCTTTTTTTCTTTTTTTACTTTTTAAGATACTGTTTCCCTTTTGGACGTCCTGAAGGAGCTTTAAAAGCCACACTTTCATTACTTGAAAGGGTAAGTCTGAGAACTTTTTTTTTAAATTCTGCTTGAGTACTAAGCCTACATTTTTTTTTTTGCCTTCAGGCCACTGAAAGCAGACTCATGTCTTCTCAGGTATTTTACTACTGGTTTTAATTGTTCACTGGGAGGGTTTTTTTCTCAAGGTATTCCACAGAGGCAAACAGCTGTTTTCTCTAGGACTTATTTACTGGACTTTCACTTCAAGCCACTGTAGTGACTTTCTGTTTCTTTATAATTTAATGGTTGCTCAGCATTACCTCTTAAGTAGTACGAGTCTACTCTACAGCTCCCTTTTCCTGCTTTCTATAGCTTCTGTGCTGCTGATGTTGTCAATACTGATACGTAAAATTAAAAAGCATCTATATAATCAAATAATCTTCCATAAATGCATAATCTGAGTCAATTTAAGAAGAAAAACTATATGCAGCAAAACTGTCATGGACAGCTATAAATGTAAACTCCTGCCCAACAAATCCTCTTGTATTGACTGGAAGGGACAAGACCTCGTAATGGTAAAAGCATCTGAGACTTGTCTGAGGAAAGGGAACTTTAAATTGCAGCAAAGATTCCAGAGGAATTTTATCAGCAAGTGCCTAACGAAGATAGGAATTGGAAAAAAAAAAAAAGCTTAGATCCCAGTCTGTGCAGCTCTGCCAAAATCTGAGAGGTCTGGTCCCAGGGAGCGTCATTCGTTCTGCACTGCAGAACACTCTATGGGTGGAGATTCTGTCTTAGAAAACCTCTGTCATGTTCAAAACTATGTAGAGAATCTGAGCATATATGTTTTCTTTCACTTACAATCTCAGTGACTGTAGTGCTGTGTAGATTCTTTTGTGCTATATGAAGCAACCATTTCCTCTCACTGTTCCTGCTGTTACAAATGGCAGTGGTACTCCCTATCTGGTGCTCAGGCAACACTGTTGGCAGTCTTGACTGGGAATAAATGTGCATGCCTGTACCTGTGGGTGCACAGTGGGTTGCTAACATTTTATTTTACCTTTGAAAATTTTGAAAAAAATCAGATCCAGAACAGAACTTTTTGAATACTGTATTTTCACTTGTAGATAAGTCAGAAGTTATTAATTAAAAAGAAGCAAGTTAACAAAGGTAGATATGTCATATGTGTGTGCAAGTAATGGAGGAAGCCTGCTTTGCAACAACGTCTTCCTAATAACTTCTGTGTTGCTGAACCTCTTTCTTTTCTACCATATCCTTCCCCAGACCATGCCTCTTTCTCCTTCCCTTTAACAGTAATTTTTAGATATGTTGTATAAGGGTGTAGCTTGTCTTGGGATCCATTGGAGAAGTAATTTTAAAAGGTTGTGAGTTATCTGAAATTTCATTATTTACATTAAAATGTAAAAACATAGAGTTTATTTACATCTACCTGTTGAAAGTTAACGGAGTATTGAATTAAAGTAAAAGTGCGAGTGAATTGTTAACAATATGTGTTCCATTATTTTGGATGATCAATGTCAACATTAGTAAACCAGAGTATATAATGTAGCATTCACATAAAGAGGTATATTTTCTCAGTTTACCTCACTTGCAACAGGTGATCCTATATTTTAAAAATCAGTAGGCTTTAAAAACTGGCAGGTTTTAGAAAAGTTTTATATGATCTGTTCTTCTACTTGTTCATCATCAAATATTCCGCCAAAAGTTCAATGTTTCCCCTGCCTGCTATAGATGACTTTTTCACAGCAAGCACATGCTGAATTTGAATAACTTTATGAGGGAAGAAAAGCAAGTAATTTTTAGCTAGCTCTGATGGTGTTATTCACAGTTTCTCCTTTACACTGTTGAAGAGTCAATGGTTATGCAATGGTGGAAGCTTTTCCACAGGTGAGACGCAAGCAAATTTCCACATCCACATCTTCAGTGGGCATCATGATCCAGCCCATCCACAGAATGCTCTTGTTTTACTGGTCTTTGTGTCACCCAAATGAAGACTGACTGGCATGCTGCAAGATGCTGAACAGTAGGAGTATTGTATATAAATACCATATAGGCAGTCAAATCAGGGATGAACAGAAAACTTCAAAGACCAGTATCAGCTTCCACCAGCTGAAATTGCTCCTTTTTGATTTCTGCCTTTAATCATTATCAAATCTGTAGTAACTTTAGGATACTTTTATCCTTTTCCCTTGGGTTTTGGGTAATGAGTGTAACGAAGTGGTATAATTGTCTCTGGCACAGGTTTTAATGAAAGATATTGCCACTCCCATACCAGCAGAAGAGGTGAAGAAAGTGGTTAGAAAATGTCTGGAGAAGGCTGCTTTGATCAATTACACTCGACTTACAGAATATGCCAAAATAGAAGGTTAGTACAGCAATCAACTGCCAAAGTGGCTGTAAAAGCCAACAATGCCTATTAACTGAATATTCTGTGAGCAGCCTTTTCCCTTTCCTGAGCAAACCCCTTCCACAGCAAGGGGAAATGTCTCATTAAAATCTCAGCTGGTGAACTAGGGAGCTTTTTCCTATTCATTGCTTTAATATGCCTCCTGGGACCCTGTTTGAATGGAAGACTAGGACTTCTTAATTTAAGTTGCCCTTTGTTCTTACTTTTGAGTTCTCCATGAATCTAAAAGGTTGTTTATAGGTTATTTTTTATTTCTCTAACTATTTCTAGTAATTAAGCTACTGACAGGAAATTCTTTCATTATCAGCAGTAACAGTACCTTGAAACTTGAAAACTCTGGGTATGGATGCTTTTCTGATGTACTTACAAGGCAGGCAGATAGATAAGTCTTATTTATTTTTGCTGTTGTGTTGTCAGATGTATAATAATAATCTGATCATTAAAACCTTAATTACATCCTGATTTCCTGAATGAACTAATGGGATGAAATACTAGATCTAATGGTAATCAGCAGTTTTCCTGGAATTTATGTATGTCCTAGAATGTATTCCATGAAATTAATGAAGATTTTGCTCAAAATAATTGGCCAGCACACACACAGCATCATTTTAATATTTGTAAACCTTATGTAGATCAAAAAGGAAGTCATACTGCTCAATTGCCTTGTCAAGACACATCTGTTATTCTCCATAAAGTGCAGAAAGCTTGAGATATACCTGTACAGATATATTCAGGAATAGAAAACAGTGTGTGCACGTCTATATAACTGTTTCTTTGGAAGTAGAGTCAATTAGCAGGAAAATACATAAAGGATGAATTCTGCTTTAAAAAATCCAATTTTTATGCATATTATGTTTTTTCATAGCATATATTTCTGGCAATGCACTAGAAGAAATAGTTATTGTAGCAGCAAAATGAAGAAGCCTCATATGTTTAGCAATATTATAAAGCCAACTTTTTTCCTTTTTCCATTTCTGCTCAAATTCTCTGAAAAACATGAGTTAACCAATCTCACAAGTGATTAACAAAAAACCCGTCTCATCACTATAGCAACCAGTATTATATCATGGGAGTAACAACATGAAACCATCTTAGTAACCAGTTTATCGTAATTAATTATGATATCACGTTGTGTTAAAGAAAGAAGGATGAATATTACATCTGTTCTGGAAAATGAAAAAGCACAAATACTGTTTTCCTTAGTTTTTATCTTTCTGTATTGATAAAAAGGATTTTTTTAATGCTCAATATTTCAGCTTTTTAGCAAACTTGTTGAAATAATGAGTGTAAAAATAGAACCATTTTTAAAAGATGATGAAAGCATGCACAAGATATCTAAACTCACTGACACTAAATTGGATTGGAAGAGTTTTTTTATAGTGAAGTAAATACATCTTTGCCCAGGATTTTTATCTATGTCCTAGAGAATTGTGGCAGTACCACTGAGAGTAGCAAATTTTGCACTTTAAAATATTCACACTGTTAACACTGCAGTAAGCTGGAACAGCACATAAAACTACCATCCATCCCATGGCATATTTTGACTTGCAAATTTCTTTTCAGATTTATTATCTTTTGGTTAAAACACAACTAGATTTCTGTAAGTAGTTTTGCACTTGTGTAATTGTAAATCCAGAGCACAATGGACAATTGCATATATGTCTCGTACCTCAACGAGAAATAGGTTGAGTACTTTTCTGAGAATAAAGTAGAGTACTATTTGAAAGTGAAGGGCTCCAGCATCATAACATCAGAAAATTAAACACATTGGTTTTCAGTAGCAATGAGACCTGTATTTGTCTCTTTCTATACTCAGGTCATTACAAATATCCTACATTTTTACCAATGTAACTGTAATAGAGTAATGATTTTCAACAATAGGATCCATTCTGCTTCTTTAGATTTATGGGAACATTATTGTATCCGTGCACTGAAATTACATTCTTCTCTTGGAAGTAATGCATGTTAGTGTTTACATTAATTGCTTACTCCTCAAATTGCATACAGAAAGCATATAATCATTATCTTTATAACATACTGGTGTCCTCAAATGTCATACATAGTTGTAATACATTACTGGGATTTTTTTTTCCTATTCTTTGAATATTTCCTCAACATCGTATCAGTCAGACAAAATGCAATTATTGCATGATAATATCAGCTATAGATAAATAGTAATTACCTAAAAAGTAGAGATACAAAGAGGGCTCTAATAAAAATAATATTCTTATATTTTTAAATTCTTACATTCTTTTACTGTTATTTATGTTTCTAAATTCCCAGGCACAGTATGGACGCAAACTCAGCCAATGAGCCTGAAATAAAGACTATCTAGAACTAGTAATTAAAAATATGCATACCTAAACACATACACCATTTCTTCTTCAGCTGACAAAACCCATCACTTGGGTGAGCTGACTGTCAGGACTCTCACTGCTATACTCAAGATTTTAAGAAGATTTTAACTCTGTATTTGGTATTTATTCTACTCTAATGAAACTAAAATAGTTATATTTCTGTAATGAGGTTTTTCTTCTCTGTTTTTTGTTTTATGTTTAGCAACAGCAGAAAAGGACTCAGGTGATTATTATTTGTGTGCATGTCTGCATGTATTACAGATTTAGTGTGTTGTGTCTGTTGTTACATTATTTTTGTTGATTCAACAATATCAAGATATTGACCAGACCATGTGTGAACACTAATATTAATTTTGATGTAGTATAGTACATGCATTCTTCATTTACACTGACTTAACTATGATGTGCATATTTATTAGAAATTTAGAAAATGTTATATTTTGGATTATGATGCAAGTGTATTTTCTGTGAAAGAGGTGTAACTAAAGTGATGCAGAAAAGTTTGGCTGTTAAATTCAACAAATTTGTGTATTTAGAGAAATATAATTTCATGGTTATCATCAGCAAGAATGGTATCCATTTTTTAAATAGGACTACTGGATATATTGATTAAGATCTTGATGGTAGAACTAATTTCATAAAGCTGGTTTTACATTTCTCTTATACAGCTTTGTTTAGCGACATGTTTATTTTTCTAGTTACAGCTGAAGGTGGAAGGATGGTAGTTCTTTGTGTTCCTAATTTCATGAAGCCGATGTGTTGTATATTCTCCAATAGTGCAGAGAGGTTTTTTGAATTCTTAGATCCAAATATTTAACAGAGTGATCATAAAAAGAGCATAGCCGAAGTAGTATTTGTGGCTGAGTAGTATTGGCTGCGAAGAATTATGAGAGACTGTGCATATATATACTTTGAACTAGATGCACGCACTACTTTGTTTTACCTTTTTTTAAAGACGCATCACATAGACCCAATGGAAGCCTGATCGTGATGATTTGTGGAGTTTCTACAAATATCAGCCTCAGTTATGGGAAGGGGCATTAAGTTAGTAGCTGTCTCAGGATGAAATCATTTTCCATCAGGAAAGATAGACTGGGGTGATGACTTTATAGGTTGCATGAAAGTAGTTCAAAATAGAGCTCCTTGCCAATGAGGTGCCAATGAGGTCCAAGGGAGAAAGATGGTTTGTTCTTGGAAGAACAGCTTCTTTAACCAGTAAACAACCAAAAAAAAAAAAAAAAAAAAAAAAACCAAAACCCTAGCAAATTATAAAAACTATTTTTTTTAAAGTTGGTGTTCATAACTGAAGATTCAAAAAATTCCATTGGTTCCCAAAATTTCCACTGGTTTTCATTTGAAGGCTTTATGCGCCCTGGAAATAGAAGAGCTCTATTTGGAATTGTTAAACAAGAGAGCAGACAGTGCAGTGGTGGTATAGGCGTTCGTGCCACAGTCTGTTAGAATGAGTTCATACAAGCTCATGTTGATCAGGTAATCTCCTGACCCCCTCTGATCAACAGGGAGAGGTTCATTAAGCAGGTGATTCAGAGCGCTTGGAGGCTCCTTCAACAATTTCTCCGTGAAAGTACCTACCTCATGCCATTAAATATAAACGCACCCTAAGAAAGTTTCCCTACTAGGTAAGATACCTAAAGCTAGATAGCACAAATATTCCATTTAGAAATTTTATGCTTGTAGGTATTGAAGAAAATTCTCTTCAAATTAGAAATTTAGAAAAATGTTGAAATTAATTTGTGAAATGAGAAAACTAATTTTAGAGTCTGTGTCTTCTGACCTTTGCGCTCTAAAACCTCAGCTTTATATAATGTGCATCACCTCAAGTGCAAATCTTTGTTGTACCACACACGCTTGCTATTCTTATTTTTTTCTCAGGCTCATTATGTCAGAAATACAGACCATTAAACACAGATGGCATACAGTTGCAAGCACAGAGAAAGAAAAAAAAAAAAGTCTGTACCTGATCTCAGTCATTTTACATTAGGTTTATGCACGCTTTGAAAGAAACTATTGCCATGTTCTTAAGACAGGATAGCAAAGCTGTCCCTTAAGTGACCTGGCAAATAACTGTGTTAGGGAATGGATGAGAGTAAAGCCTATCACATACCGTGAGTAAATGGAAATTCACTGTGTGAGTTAGTTAGGTGAAGGTAGAGGTTTGTAGGCTATGTTTATAATTCAATTGCTTAATTAAATTCTGCTTCAGACTAAGAATGCAGCTGAAAATTTATCAGACAACTCAGAAAAATTACTTTTATTGAAAGTGGTAAATAGCCTGTATTCTGCCAAAATTTTGTGTCCCATTGAACCCATTTCTCTGATGGAAAAAGATCAAGCAGCTGAAAGGAATCCAAATAAAATTCTATTTTAGCCTGGCTAACAGGGCCAAATCCTGCTCCTGTTGGTGTCGTTACCTAAATTCCTACAGATTTTGTCATGAACTTGATGTCTGGTGTGTTTAGCCCTAATACCATATATTGTATTGTCATGGAAAATAAGGAAAAACTATTTCTTGATAACTATTTTTTACCCTTTAACTTCTGCACTAGATACTGTATATTCTTGAATTGCAGGAGTGTCCTTGTTAGGTAATACAGAGGTGAACATGCAAATTCTTTTTGTTGCAAGAATCCTTTTTCAGCAGTGTGGTTGCCAGGTTCCCAGGTCTATTCCCCAAGTGCTCTCATTTTCACAGTCTCACTTGAACAAGACTGAATGCTTTCCCAGAAGACGGTGGTTACTTTCTTAATGGCAGACACAGTGGTATAAGCAGCACTTGCATCAACAGGATTTGTTTGCAGTCAGGATGACATTTTATTTAGCACTCCTATGTCATTGTACTATTATGAATATAGAACAGCTTTTTTTCAATAAAAAATTACATTTGCAATGACAATTATACAGGGTTCAGCATGTCATTCCTTATGACATGTACAGCTGAAATTCTCATGAAGTAGCTAATCTGTTCAGTCAGTATAATTGCCATTATGAGGGGAACAGCAGCAAACCTACTATTATAATTTTGAACTATGTCTGAGAACTCTCATATAATGCCCTTGTAGTTTGCAGCAAGGGTGTATAATTTGTCAAGGAGATGATCACAGCATCAATATGTGAAAATGTCTTTTTAAGTATAAACCATTTTCATTTCAGCACATGCTGCCTTTGAGACTGTGCTACCTGAAAGTATTTTTTAGATCATTTTGTGTATGGCATATTTTCCTGTCTTATTCAGTTTTTAACTTGAGTTAACTCTTCCTATAGATAATGTTGAACATAACTGGACCTGCTAGATGGTGAGGCCAGAGACAAATAGCATTCTTCAGATGCATTTCGTATAGCTTCCAATGAACAAGTTATAGAAATTTGCATGCCTCCTTCACCTGTTTTCTCTCCTTCAAAAAAGACAGCCTTCCTTATACAGAATTCATATTTTTTACTTACATTTTATCGATATCCATTAATACACACAGAGAGTAATAAAATACTTTTTTTAATTCTCAGAAACGAATAGTTTTCCTCATTTAAATTTATTTGAAATCTGAATGGCTGAGGAGTGATGGACTCTGCTAGGGTTGCTGTCATTGCCTAAAGACAAGAGATAGAAACTTACATGTAAATACATTTTTCAGCACAAGGGCATTACCTTGCTGTGAAGAAATAAAGGGACTGGGTTAGGGATTAAAGTGCTAAATGGCTGTGAAGCGAACAGGGCAGTATCTGTCATTGTCCGTAGATATTCATTGCTGAGGCAATAGAATGTAAAGATCTGAATTTTTAGGTAGTTGGTTATTAACTCATTATTTCTCAAAGTCTGTGCTAACTGAATCTGACAATCCGTTTTAATGAAAGGAATGAGAATAAATTCAATTAAAATCAGAGCACATAGTTACTGTGTAGTGTGCAGTTGCTCAAAGACAAATCACAGTTGTCATCCCAATATTTCTTTCTACCAGACTGACTTCCAAAGGCTGGATAACTGTTAACTCTGTACAATAGAAGGTCAGGAGCAACTCAACAGTTTGCTGCTTTTTAAAGGACATCGATCGTTAACATACTCATTACATACAATTTTCTAAAGGATTGGTAGTATGTAAATGCCCTCAAGACTCAGAAGGATCTATCTGACTTAAAAAGAAGAACACTACAAACATATTGAAATTGAGAAGGCAAGTGGAGAGAGTCATTGTGCCTGGAGAGGACTTGATTAAAGCTCTCCATGCATGTTCGTTTCACTGAACAAACAAAAACGAATGAGTTGCACAGCAGCATAGCACCTTCTTGGTCTCTGTTTGTTGTGCGACTGAACGGAAAGAAGAGAATATGGGCAAATGTCTCTGATTTCAATTTTGGAGCAGAAGTCTGGGAAAGAGCCCCTGGATTGTTAGGTCCACATCCTGATACTCCTTCGTAAACATACCCACATCCTCTCTTAACAGCTGGGCTGAGTCAGTCTTTGTCATTGCTCTTCCCCTTTTCTGCCCCCTGCTTCACCCGTGTGAAGGCCATTTCAAGTCCTGGTTGCTCTATAGGTGTAGGAATCACCTTACAGTCAAATTAGTTCCTAGTTCTCAGCATGCTAACCTTGTCCTATATCCCTAATGAAGGAGGGATAGTTGCCTCCTTCATTAGCATTTCATCATCTCCAATTCCTCCTCGCCCTATCATGTATTTTTAGACAATTGTTTTACACTCATGCAACCCAGGCTTTCATCACCTTGTCTCAGAGCCTTCTGTTGTTCATTTTTATCATCTTAGGAGCCTTTCTCTATTAAAGTTTGAATTCCACCTTCCTGAACATTGGTGACAAGAACTGTGCAAAGTCATGCCTGTGAGATGTACTAGTAGTACTATCATACCAGAAATGCTTAATCTAATGTGTTCAAGGAACACTTGTCTTTTCTGTCTTTATCATGCTTGTGGCACACAGCCATTCTGTGAAAAGTTAATTCCACCCGGTCTTCAGAGTTTTGATCACTGCCAGCTGACAAGTTCCCAGTTTATAGCAAATGTTTATTGCTGTTCGTGTGTCAAAATGTATTGCCCTCCTTCTTAAATTATTAAATTTTGTTTCTCTCTCCCATTCTTTGGAATTATCCAATTCTTGTTACTTCATTTGACCCTGCTATCTATTGTCAGTGTTCTGCAACACTGTTATCAGTACACTCCTGATATTTATTCTGAAGTCATTGGTGAAAATACTAAGGAAGCTCAGCCCTAACATGGATCTTGAAGGAATTGCTCAAGAAACCTCTCTTTGCTCTTTCTCAATGCTATCTATTGCCTTTCTCTTGAGGCAGCCCCTTTATCCAGCACATAGTTTCTTTTCTAATCCTCATTTTCTTCAGCTTAACCAGTAGTTTTCCCATGAGGCACAGTATCCAATGCTTTATGAAGGTCAGAATAGATGAGATCTACTGAATTGCTTTTTTAAGAAAATATCCTATCAAGAAAAGCTACTGCACAAGTCTAGTGCATCCTACCTTTGCAAAAAGTTAATTGTCAACATCACTTTTCCCTCCTCCTTACCTGCCAGCATTACGTTTGTTGTTGTTATCTTTCAGTAACTCCCTTAAATTTAGACTCTTAAAATTATTAGATTTTTTTTAAAAACACTTAGTACTAAGTCTACACTTTCAAGTGCCAGTTTTCTCTCAGTCTAGTATGTCAGTTATTCAGGTCTCTTCATTCATGGAGCCCTTCAGTTTGCCATGTTTGTTACCTCTGAGTTTTATTCCGCAGGAACAGAAAGTGCTAAGAACATTAGTTCTTTCCCCTTTTGAAGAGAAATTAGAAGTGAGGGAAAGGAAGAAAATACCAATTGCTTGTATCTGTGTTACCAAAACCAGAATACAAAGAGTCATAAATTAAGTGCCTTTGATCAGCAATGAAAAGTTGAGATTTCTTTTAATCTCTACCTTTTTTCTTCTGCTTTTACCTTTTCAGATTTGTTGGTTCATTTTTTTTTTCCATGAGCCAAGATTCCCTTTTTAAAAAATAAAAAATAAAAAAAATAAACCCAAGCACCTGTGATTGTCCCATGAAAACTATTGAAAACTATGATAAATTTTAAAAAACTGAAAACATTGTAGTGTGACCCACTTTATAAAGTGATAGGTTATAAACTAGATGTGAACTCTGACTTTCTACAGATCTTATAATCTCTCTGTACATAGGTGATAATGGTAATTAATTTTAATTTCTTTTTGTCCCAAGAATTTAAAATCCTATTTAATTATAGAAAGACTGGTTTCAACTTCATAATTAAAGCTAAACTCCATTATTTATACAAGGCTAGAATTTTTTTTAATCAGAAAAAATATAGGATGTCCTCCCAGATGTCTACTCCTTACTTTTTCATGCAGAATTAATTCTGTGAGAATTTGCAAGAAAATCCACCAGAGTCAAATCAAAATTATCTGTGGGTGGATTATCCCAGTTGCGGATTAACTCTGCAGAGTCAGTTCAGGTCTAGGAACATGTATTAGCTCCAGTTTATTGATGTTTGTACTGCTTTTGGTACAAGTCTAGAAGCAATCTTGCTGGTTTCACATGTCAAAAACTCTGAATTAATGGGCCCTACTGGAGCAGAGTTGGGTCTGTACAGCTCAAATTATGATATATCTATATTATCAAGTTATATTATGGCCTGTTACTGCAGGGCTTCCTTGTCATCCCCTCCGCAACAATACGATTTCACTCCCAGGCTTGGATTTGGAGTGAATCAGTCGAGTTCCTCAGTAAGAGAGCTGGTATAGATAAAGGGTAGCTCATTTAGGCTCCATGCACTACAACTGGATTTGGAAAGAAGTACCTAAGATTTATGTCCCTCTGCACAATATCCAAATAGGCAGTATTACTTCAGAAACTCCAAAACTTGCTCAGGCCGGGCACTGCTATGTGCACAGTGCATCCTGGAAGGATTTTGACAGGCAACATTTGTCACGTTACCTGCCCTCCCGTGAGTCTAAGTCTGGCACGTGCATAGAAACAAATTAGTTGATGGTCAGACACCTCCATTAGTAGACATCTCTCACTTTCTCCAGGCTTGAGTGCTGGCAGCAACCAGACCAACTGGGCTAATGAAAATTAAAACAAATGTGAGTTGTCTTACATGCAGGATCAAAATGCAAATTGGGTGTTCTATCTCAGTTTGGTATAAAATGAGCTGGACCAAATCCTAAGCATCACCACAGAACTCTCCAGCCCCATCTAGCTGTCTGGATGTGAAGGTACCTGTAAGCCCACCCGGGCTGTGAACTCGGGGTCTGTCACCATACTTGCCTTTTTTCCGATATCCCTGCCATCGCTCTGTGGGAGACCCACTGGCCTGGAGACAAGTTGGCTCTCCTGAGTGTCTTGGTCTGGATGTGCTTGTTTGAAGAAAAGGAGAAAGGATGAAATACGGGACAGAGAAAACCAGTAAGGGATATATGCTGTGCCACAGCGGGGAGACTGGCAGGCCAGAGACAGGTACCTCCTAGCTGCATTGGACTTATACCAAGGAGGAGCATCACCTCTTTAATCAGCAGATTCCTGTTCTCACTAAATGTCACATGTTTAATTTCTTACATGCTGGGGAGAAAAAGAAAGGTGAATTGTACATTTGTCTTCAAGGATAAACTCTCTTCTGGAAAGCAAGCTTACGTTGGGTTTTAGACATAGTGAGTTTAGGTTTTAGACATCTTGATGGGCACAAGGAACTAGGAACGGGGAGAAGTTCTCTGACCTGTGTGACACAGAAGGTCAGACTGGATGATCTGACAGTCCCTTGTGGCCCCAGGCTCTATCAGTCCATGAAGCAGTCACCTTTTATTTCAGTAGTGTTTTAGTCAGTTAACTTAGCTCATTTAACAATATTTTCTTGGTACCTATGTGACTCACTGATAGTGCGTACTTGAGAAAGCATCCATTATTTGCAAAGCCTGGCTTGCTTTTTCATTTCAGCAGAATGTGAAGCTGAAAACAGATGATTGATGGCTTTTTGTGTTTATTTTCTAAAAGATGTCAAGCAGCATATTTACTGACTCAACTCCTGCTGCAGCTTGTTAGTTTGAGCAGTGTAAACACATCTTAACAACCCTTAGTAATTGTGGGGAGAAAGACATCATGAACATAATGAAAACTGACAGCACTGATTTCCATTCCTGTAATTTTTTTACGCTTATAAAGACAAGCACAGTATTTTGCTCAGATGTTTTGGAGGTTCCAAAACTTCCAGATAACAATTTATTGGTACTCATATTTCAAATATACGACTTGTTTGGTAAAAAAAAAAAAAGTTAATATTTAGTCCTTTTTAGCTCAAATTACTTGATAGCCCCTTGTTTATACACCCGTGTAAATGGTAGTTATCCATAACATATTCATTAGATTTTGGAAAGTGAAAGGTCCTTACTTACAGAGGAAAAAAAGACTAGCTGATTTGGTAACTTACAGATGGAAAAAGGAAGCTTTAGACAAAGCCTAAGCAAAATATGGGGAAGCGTATACCGTCCAAATGAAATTGCATGTATTTATTTATTCTGTGAATAAGTAAACAACAACAAAATTAGAGAGATTTGTCCAAGGATGCAGAGTGAGGGCAATTCTCTGCCACCTTTTCTCATCAATAAATCTTATAGGAAAATAATTATTTTTGAAATATTGTCGAAAGCTGTATGAAGCATCAAGAGTAGTTGGCATGTTTTTTGCAAGTAATAAAGAGTTTTGGAGTAAACCAGTAAATAGTAAATAACATGGGGAATTTCATGCAAACTTGAAACTGGAATTCGTTAAGCTTAATCTGTCCCACATTTTTAGTCATTCAGAAACTTGCCATTATCACCTCAAAAGGAAATGTACAGGTTTTGTCCTCTTTTTCCTCCTAAACACAGTAATCCTATTGGAAAAAACTATTCCTGAACATTAGTCCCCAATGACTGAAATCCTTGCAATGTCTGGGTTAAATAATTTATCATGACTATTTATTTTTATGCCAGCATCGTTCCTGATCATAAGCAGGTCTTCTCCTTCCCAACTTGTTCCACATTGCCTGTGTGGGAACACTTCTGAGCCCCTCTTTCATCCTTCATTTCATTAGGCTTATTATGCCTTACAAAAAAAAAAAAAAAAAAAACCCAAATAAATAAGTGCATACACACACACACACAAAAAAAAAAATCAGACACTCCATTTCTGATCAAAATTCATCACTCCAGCACAGATGACCAGAACTGCATTTCCTCAGTGCCTTGCTCAATGGAATTAATACTTCCCTGAGACCATGTTTCTCTTCATCATGATCTCATCACAGTGGTAGTTCAAGATAATCTCACAGTTAGCTAGTTAATCTATGGTCTTTCTCCTGCTTTCCCTACTGATAATGATGTCTGTTCAATAGCCGTTTGTAGGCTATCTTGAGCTTATTCCAGGTGTGGAATAAGTGAACTTACTCCAATGCAAAAATGCAAGATCAGATTCAATATAATTATTGGAATTACTTTCTTACTAATTTAGAGAAGCCCTTCTAGGATATAATTTTTTAATAGTTTACAGCTTATTTAGTTTCATTGGGAATGAATGCAATTATGAATGCAATTATTTTGTTTACTTGGTTAGTGGTAAGATCTATGAAGATCAGGCTGAACTTGTAATAAAATGAGTTGTTTATGCTGAAATCAGATGTGGCAGTCATACTCTGTATTAATATCACTTTTTTTTTCCTCAGACTCATTAACATCAGTGATACTGGTAGTGATGTATCAGCTGTATGAAAAGTACTTGCTGTATCTTCAGGGAGGGGAGGACACTGACCATTAGAGGAAACAGCAGTTTCAGGACAGGATAAGCGTAGAAAGTCTGAATCCAGTAGTAGTCTTTATACTATAACCTAAATAATAGGGGGTGGATCATTCCTTTCTAATCTCACCTGACATAATACATTAGTATAGTTGTGGTTATATTCATATAATTGTCTTACAGTATCAAATTTGCAAATTCAGAACAGTATTAATAACTGTGATCTTGACATTGTGAATGTAGTTTTGTGTCCTGGTGTGTGTTTTGTGTTTGGTCCATGTTCATGCAATATCCCTTTCTTGAGTTAGATTGTGGGTTTAGAAATCGTATTATTTCAACATGTCTGCTTATGTGGTCTATTTTAATAAGATTTGGGAAAAAAAGAAAAAAAAAAAGATGTTTCAGGAATTAATTTGCCTGCTTTGTTTTTTGCATGAAAACAACATGGTTTTGTAGTCACCTTTAAGTAGATGTTTTTTGGAGCTTCTAATGTAGTGTTTCTTCAAAAATTGCATTAAAGGTATATATTTCATCAAGGTACTGTGCATCCGTGTGTTAGTACTGAAGAACTGGACAAGGTCACCTGCCTTTAAGATGTCTGAAAAGTTGTTTTGACTTGCCAGAAATGTTAACTGTTAAAAATATTTAGTGCATGCAGTTTGGTATTCTTACTGACACCAAGGAGAGTATGTTAGTTTTTTAATTAATCTGCTAATGTTCTATGTCATGATGAATGCATAAAGTGGGAAAGAAATGCCAGCAGAATTTTCTGCATATGAAGGTGTGTATTCATGTGATTTGCTATTCATGTGATCTATGAGCATGCACAGAAAATGAGAAAATAAGATTCCTGAGACCCTCACTCACCTTATGTTACCACCTTCATAAGCCCTCTGCAAACCTGGTTAATGTGACCATCCTTTACTTATGATTATATTTTACAACATCATTTCCATCCCATGGTTTACGCTTAGGAACAAGAGTTTTGGTAACTAAACAAGCTCAGGTAGCTAGTACTGAACTTTTATTCCTAATGATAAAAATTATGTAGCTGGACAAATTACTTTCACTGATTACAATATGATTGTAAAAAATTGCAATTCGTCTCTTCCCTTATCTCCCATGACTCTTCCTGGGATCTAGTCCTATGATTTGTTTTTAATTGAAAACTAAACTGAGTTTAATTGCCCTGTAAGAATTTTAGTTACATTTGTTTAATCTTTGTTGTTCACTTTCTTTTTGAAGTCAACTCTGTAGAATGAGTAATCCTCACGTCATTTGTGACTTTTGCATTTGTCCTTTTTTTATGTGGATTTTTTTGTTTCAATTTTGTTATAACATCTTTATTTCATAGTGCTACTTTTCACTATGGTACCTAAAAGAATGCAGATTCACTCTTACTGCTGAACAGCAGGTAGAAAATCAGTTGTTTGACTAATTAGTTATTAGAAAATAGTTATTTGAATAATTATTGTGGTTTGTACTTTTCTTACTTTTAAATACGCCTAAAATGTAGTGTCTTATTTAGATGAAACATTTGGAATTTTTGACTACTGCAAAATGCACAAATCTTACTGATGACAGTGAGTCATCTAGCAAGAACAGCATCACAATACAATAACAAAAGAGGTTTCTACTGCCTACTGTCTTTGTGTGTCTGACCTTGAAGAGAATTAGAACTTGCTTGTTGCAGAAGTTGAGCATCTAATACAATAATATACCTCTTAGTTTTTGCATATTAAATCAGATAATGTTTATAAAGATCAGTGATTCTTTTGTGAATTAAATATTTTCTCTTTCTGGTGATCTGGACATTCAGCTGCTTTTACTTGCATTAGATGATTAACATGTGAAATTGCTTATACTTAGAAATGTTGTAACTTTACACCATTCGCATTCCTTTCTGACATCGTTTTCTCTTACTGTTGAATCTTACTTGTAACTAAAGCAATTTTGGTTTGCATTTTATATTTATATAGAGACCATGAACCAAGCAACACCTGCTAGAAAACTGGAAGAGGTTCTTCACCTTGCAGAACTCTGTATCGAAGTATTGCAGCAAAATGAAGAACATCATTCAGAGGTAAGGCCATAACTGCATTTGCTGTAGAGAATGGTTTGTTCTGAGATTTTTTCCCCCCTGATGCGAAGCAATTCTGTCAAGAAACATTTTAGCTTTATTTTCTGACATATGTTTAAGGCAGTTCACATTTACAGAGGAATAAGAGACTTGAAGCTTATGAAAAGTGAAGTGAAATAAAACTCTACTTGAATTCGCTTCAATGAACTGTAGGTTTAGAAATGAAAATTAAAGAGCATAAAATAGAGAAAGCATCTTTGTGCTGGAGGTGGTGAAATGGTACGGAAAACATTCTGTATACAGTTGTTCCTTCCAACTTTTCACCTCTCATTCAAAATAGAAAGAAAATATAACTGAATGCTAGTTTTCATCATGCTGTATTTTGATTTTAACGTAAAAATAATGACGGGTATAATAATCACATTCACATTGCTCTTCTGTTGATTGGAAAAGTACTGTTTTTACACTTGTGCTTTTTAAAATGTCATTATAAGGGTGAAAAAATAAAATACACCAATTTCATGCTTCTTACTCTCAAGTCTTTTGCTTCATGATACAGAAACCATAATATTTACAATATTTAGAATTATAGCACCTTTTATATCAAGGAATTACAAAAATAAACTTGACCAGGTACACACAATTGTATATATTATTAATATTTAATTAATAAATACAGTTTTCTAAGGTTCAGGAAATCATTTTTAAAATGTTCTCAAAAAACTTGATAAATATTTTTTGGGAAAATATGCAAAGGGATGAACATGATTTAGTATATATGGTTTTTAATATGATCATTCAAAACATCTGGTTTTATATCACACTATGGAATCTAGTTTTCAGCTTACATCTGTCATGTGTGAACTTGTTATAGATGTTTTATCTTATACTGAAGAAACAGCTGTTTCGATGATTTGAAACTAATTCCCTGGAGGTCCTGTTCTACACTACTATTGCCACTGTGTTACTCTGTAATGATTACTTAATAAAATGTATATATTGTTGTCTTTGTCTTTTGAGGACCTGCATTACTGTAAGGATATTAGACTTCTGTGGGAAAGAACACAGAAGAAACAGATCAAATGATACATGTATGATTAAGCATCTCTGTGCAAAGATTACTTTCCGTACTACTTATTTGCAGTCAGTGATGTGTTATTTCTCAGAATGGTAAATATATTGCATGTGCCTTCAGAAAAATCAATTCAGCAAAAGTTTTCAATCTTATCTGAGACAGCTTGAAAAGAATAAAGATAATTTTAAGATTATTTTCCTCTTCATTCATGTAATAAATGTTCAATTTTACTGAAATTTATAGAGCATGCAGAATTTCAATATTAAAATATATCTGAGGACAAGATCACAAAATTATACATTCCCTGTTAAAAAAAATGAAGCTTAAGTACGGTGACTTCACATCATAATGTTAAGTAAATGTTCAGTGTTTGATGGTGCAGTTGATGAAAAGGATCAATAATCTCTAAATTAGTACATCACATTTTTTGATACTAGATTTTTTTTTTTTTTTTTAATTCATAACGCTTCCAAATTTCTGGAATTCCCAAAGGGAAGAGAGGTATGTGATTCCTGATGAACTAAGCGTTATTTTTCACAGTTTATAGCATGGAACTGTGTACTGAATGTGTAGCATAAATTGTTCTGATGATTTCTGGTGTTGTCTTGCCACATTTGTGTGTCTTTCTGGAATCTAAGAACTTCAGTCTTCCTTTAATCTGGTCAATGTTTTTGTTCTCTCAGAATGCGTGTCACCAATTGCTAATTGCCTTTAGCCTTTTTTCAAATTTTCCATAGTGACTGAACATCTATCTTAGCTGTAGCATTTCTTTTCCTATTCTTCTTCCTTGCTGCCTAAGCAATGATGGGTAGTTCTTGAGAGGGTCAGAAGAATTTCTTTCTGGGTTCAAAGTGTCATTTGCAAAGGGGAAAAAGATGGAAAGAAAATGTACTGGGTTTCTGGTTTTGGTTTTGCTTGTTTTGAGTTTTTGGCAATGTTTTCTGAAAAGAGTTTCACTTGCCTAGAAGGGACACCTGGCAATGCCTGTATACATTTGGTTTCCTCTTTCTTTATTTCTTTGCATTTAGTTATTTTCTAAGGTAAGGAGTCTGTTCCTTTAATAAGCTCCTATTTAAACAGAATTTATTAATGAGAAACTTCTTCCAGTTTGAGGAAGAAGACTCCATTCCAAACTCTTGCCAAAATTTTTGAAACCTCATCTGTCCTTTTCACTGTGGTGCCCATCAACATCCTTCTATCCTGACACTGCAACACACAAAGTACTTACCAGTAATAGCAGAGGATGCTTAGCGTTTCTTTAAAACCTCTTGCCAATTCATCTTTTCTCTATTTGCCCCACATCAAAAAAAATTACAGGCAGTCATCAGAAAGTGCAGGATGCAAAAAAATATTTGTACACCACTCTTCAGAAGTTGTGTTTTATTTGATGCCTTTCAGGCCTAGGTACATAATTCTATATTACCTAGGATCTGTGTTTCATAATTCTATATTACCTAGGATCTGCAAGTGAGGATTTCTCTGACTTTATTTGAAGTTGTGGGAACTCAGCACTTGTATAGATCAAGCTACATATGTCCCATGCCGGTAACTCAAAAATATTCAAAATGAGATACTCAAAATGAGGGGCTTAAGTTTGAAAGAATTTTCTTATCTAGTATGTATAGGTATTTCTGACTGTCAGATATTTTTGTTAACTCTGAGCAAAACCCTCTCAGCGGTGTGTGATAATCATCCTGTTTCAGAAGCTCACTTCACCTTCAACTCCAGGATCATACAGCTCCCTCTGATCCAATACTCAGCTTCAATACTGACCTTTCAAGGCCTAGATTTAAGTGACAGTAAAAAGGTACAAGAGTTATACAAGAGTTATATTAGAAGCAGTCTCTAATGTAGAGCTGGCTTTACTTGCTGAAACACTACTTTTCATAGATCTCTTCTTTTAAGCTAGGTTTACCTAAGAATCTGAATTTTTACCAAAGAAAACTGTGTATTCCAACATGTTGTTAAATTACTGAAAATTAATATAGACATTAGTGAATTTCTAAAGATGTATTTATAGCATTTGTGGAAGGAAAACTGGATGCCTTCCTCAGGAGAAGCTGGCATCGTTAAGGGAAAAATAGGAATTAAAATGTGGTCTGTATCTATTAAAAAAACCCCTTAGACTTCAAGGAAGAAAATGTCACACTAAAACCATCCCTTCTGATTAAGAAATGACTGCAAAATGTATTCACAAGAAGTTATTTGAAAAATAATTTAATCTGATTACTTACAGCCTTAGAATTGATGAAATCAAAAGAAGCGTATACAGTAATTTTTCAAGGATGAGGCCTTCATTGTTTTCTTTGCTCTCTGGCAAAAAAAGAGTTGCAGAGATTTATACTCTTTTTTTTATTTTTTGAGTTACATTTTTGTTCAGATTATATCATCTTTCCCAGCATAATCTATTTGATATCTTACATTTTTGATGCAAGATTTTATAAAATATTTTCACTTTTCACTTTGCCTGTTCATTCTCCCCAAACGAGATAGGACATGAAGTGACATATCCAAATGTATTTTGCAATAGACACAACACATCTCTTTACTTTATGACTCGTGTTTAGTAATTCTATTTTGTCATGTTTGCAGGCGTTCGCTTGGTGGCCAGAATTATTGGCTGAGCATGCAGAGAAGTTTTTGTCTCTGTATTCTGTTGATATGGATTCAGCACTGGAGGCACAGCCGCAGGACTCCTGGGACAGCTTCCCACTTTTCCAGCTGCTGAATAACGCCCTCAGAAATGACAGTAAGATCTTAAGTTTTTTACTTAGTGTGTGCATAAGATTTTTCAATATGTGCACACCTTAGAAATGTGTTTCTAAATAATATAATTCTCAAAATAAAAGTGACAATGCCTGTGTTTATGATATATATCCTGGTGCTCCATTTCTTGGCAGTTGAGAAGTTTTTCTCTCTCCTTGCACCATTTCAGTCTTTATTCTGGCAATCCCTTAATGATTCAGTATTCACAGATTGCTCAGGTTTAAATCAGTGATGTACAAGCAGCATAATATGTATTTGATATTTCATATTTAATCTATACTGCTTGAATAAAATTGTAGTTAATATTCCCTGCTAAGCCTTCATATAAACTATGTTCAGACTAGTTATGTCTACAAAGGTATTGTAGGCGTAGCATGAATGGAGTAAGATACGCACAACAAATCAGAGTGTTACTTTCACTCGGTGTATTGGTGTTTCATTATTTGAGTTGGAGACCAAATTTGAGATAGCCATATTATCTTGCTTTCATTCATCTTTGAAGAGATATTTATATATATATATATATATATATATATATGAATTAGTTAAGTGATGTCCTAGGCATGTTTTGTGTGAAAGTGATTTCAGTAATGGAATTAAGAAAATAACCAATGAAACCAGAGAAAATGGATTAGGTGTTAATTTAAAAACACTGAATTGCACCTAACATTTTAAGGCATTATAAAGAAAAAAATGTATTTGTGCCATATTTTATATGTTTACTCATACTCTATTTTTAAAAATGAGAAAATGACCTGGTTTTTTAAAAATTATTGTGGAGATCCAAATTATATTTTTATTATATGATTCAAGTTACTCCAGAGTTTGATTTTTTTATTATAAAGACAAGAAATCATTTTTAACTCTTCCTGGAAAATGAGTTTGATTTCTGTGGAACTTTAGTAGCTTTTAAGAATTTTAGCTCCGTGTATGGAAACTGCTTGACTGAAAGAATGGAAAATAGTATTCAAGAGCTTTTCTCCAAGGTTACACATATTGCAACCTATATTATTTATCATTGTATTATTTTTAACCTTAGCTGCCAAGTGTTTTTGAAATATATAAGTTGTCTCAGTATAGTACCTCTGGGCCACAGCACCATATCATGAAATAGAGCAACTGGCAAATGTACAATTCAAATGTGCGATTCAGTGTAACACAATGGATGATGAACTTCATGGAGGGAAAGGGGCAAATGGACAGGGCCACTGAAGCAAAGTTGAATCTTAAACAGGATTGTTGAAAGTTACTGTTATTGCACCATGCTGGATGTGGTCTAGGACAGAGCGAATGAACATTAACATCCAGTCTTAGAGGTCTCTTTTCATGAATTAGGTTTCCATATCCTGACATTTAGCAATACATGAAATGCTGTATCCCTGATGATTTCTTTCTTCACGTGTTGTCTTAGTGAAAGAAAATGTATCTCCTAGTGTTTTCCTTAGGGGTTTTTTAAGATATTCATGAATTTTTTGTCTGGATCTTTTGTTGGACAAAAGTGCAACTACAGAAATGTATTAAAATTGCCATGCTAATGGTAATTCAAGCTCAATTTAGAAGGCTACTCAGAAGGGTGTAGGAATTATTCAGTCTTGGTGCAGACCTCGTAAGAGTTAGACTCTTGCAAGGTGGATTCTGCATTACTTTAAGTGCGTGTCTGATCATCTAAAATCCAGATTAAAAATCTGAAGCCTATATTCAAGTGTCTTTCTTACCATTTTACATTTTCAGTTTAGGAAACACATGTCTAGTTGCGATGTTATCTGCACTTAAAACAGTTATTTGGTTTCTGAAAGCTGTGGAGGTGTTTTACAGTAGTCTTACACAAAGTATTTGTGTCACCACTTTTAACTACATTAGTGTGTGATTTGCGTTCCTTTGTGCTTTGGTTCCAACTTGAGAGAAGCGATAGAAACAAACAAGGGTTGTCCTCACGTGCAGAGAGGTTTCTGGTAGGCTACTGATTTTTCTTTCCTTAAAAGATTAAATGGATAATAATGCTAAATGATTATAACAGCCTTAGGAAAGACATCTTATGAAAACTTCCATGTCAAAGCAATTATTAGAAAGATTGTGAAACCTTAACTGAAGGATACAAAACGACTGCTGTATGAAATGTCACACCTGTATACCAATTTCAGTAATTCCCTAATGGTAATAGATATAGTAAATGACAGTTTCTGGCAAGTGAAAGCCATCTGGAAAATTATACACTTTTTTTTTTCCCAGAACTGTTGGAAAGCAACCGTGGAAATTAGTCACCTTGTAATCGGTGGATATGTTAGCGAGTGGCAAGTGACCATTCTTCCAAGAACTGATTCCCAAGTGGAACATACCTCAGTGCTTATTCTATAATTAACAGCCTTTTCACCTTGCAAGTGCATTAAAGCCATTAGAAAGAGCTCCCCATGCTTATATAATCAATTTTACAGTGTTCCAAAATGAAATAAATAATTCTGGCTTTACCCTAAGTGAAAACCTTTTCCTGAAAACGATCACCTGCATAAAGATAGATTTAGGGAAAAAAAAAATCTAAAAAGGGAAAAACTGGAATGTGGTCTCATGAGGATAAAAAGGCTAGTGTTAATAATTAACAAGGAGAGTGAAGTGGAGTAAATTAGCCATAATAGAGCCCACAGTGACTGGCAAAGTCACCTCTCATTATCAAAAAACTCATTAGGAAATGAAGAGGTGGAAATCCCACTGGGTTATTCTCACTCTTCGGCTATATCAGAGATTACTTTTCAGATTTCTTTCAAATGAAGAACTGTTAGGTCACCATATTGCATATTAGGTTAATCTTCAGTGAAATTTGGAGGACTGACACCTGCGTGTTATTCTATCTCAAGAGCTTTAAATGAGCTCTAAATCTTCGATGCAGGAGTCAGTTTTCATGTAAACCTGACATGAGCGAACTCCTAACAATAAAGAAACAATCTAACATTTACAGCATTAAAAAAACTTACATGTAAGACTATTTTTATAGCTATGGCACTGAAATATAACATTATAAAGACTGTGACATAATGCAAATGCATAGTCTTTGCTATTCAAATAATATCAACTATGTTATTTTACATAGTTTGCAAAACATTGTACAAGATTCAAGCCGGATACTTCAAAGCCAATATTCATTTAACAATGAGAAGAAAAAATGCAATTTCCAATACAGCATATAACTTTCCATGAAGTAAAAGCAGGGAGGAAGAGGGACTCCTGACTGAAGCTTCACATTTCTATTATGAAGGACTCCATTTTGAGTCACTTTAAGCTTCACCATTTTTTTCTGACCTTATTCCACAACAATTAAGAGTTCATCGTTGAGTTTATCAGTGATTGCTTTCCTGTTAAGTCTAACTGAAGAACTACTTAAAAAATGGATAGAGTATGATCTTCCTATAAAATATTTCAGCTTTTCTGACAAGAGCTAACAAATAACAAAAAGTTATTTAAAAAATGACATTTACTGTGGAGATGAGTCATAGATTGTAGATAAATTTGTTGTGATTTCTCAAAATGTAAAGGTTTGAAAAAAATATTGTAGCTGCTTTTATAGTATCCATTTTAATGATCTCCAAAGTTTCTATTATTCATACACACTTATGCCTGACTGTAAAGCTTTGCAGATTGAACAGTGATAGCAGTACCCAATATCTCTCTATGACAGTGAAATTATTTTTTTTCCAGAATTGAATATTCGTAGAGGGAAGGACATGGTTGTCCCAGGATTGTGTCTTATTTTCTGTAATGACCACATTAATTTTTGTTCACAGAGCCTATAAATTACGTTATGAAGGGGCTTGCTCTAGAGGGCAATTTACTTTCTGTAGTTGTTTAATTATTCAGATTAATCAAGTTTTTAGTGCCTCAACACAGACATGTATTAATACCTCTTTGTTTAAGATGGTGTCAGAGATATCTTTTAGTGGCATATGCCTAGTTACATGAAATGTCTATATATTTGGCTTATTTTAGAGGTTTTTCAATTGTATATTCAATATTCTGCTCCTTTCCTTGCCAAGTTTTCTTTCCTAGTGTCACTGACACTATGTACTGTGCTGTTGCTTTGCATTATTGCATTACTACATTGCCACGAATCAGTCAAAAAAAGGAGCATTATAAAGTTAACTCATAATCTTCATTTTCCATCAAGTATTACTCAGTGAAATGTTTGTGTACCTGCTCTAACTCAGCCATGGTACATCTGTAGACAGTCTGATGAAGCTAATTTAGAAAAACCAGCACGTTGAGTGTTAACCTCTTGAAACCCATTGCCTTTATCATGGCTATTGATTTCAAACAGGAATTCTCTGATATGTTTTCCCGCTATTGCTTTTGCTAGTAGCAGAGTTACAACCACCACCAATGACAGCGTCACCTTCCTGCTCTGTTACAGCCTGGGTACCACTTTTGTACTAGAATTAATGTATAACATCATAGCCCCTATCTTAAACTACAGGGTGGAGATAGATAGAAAACAATTTACATTTAAGGTAATCAGGGCAAACTTTACACCCACACCGACACCTCTCATCAAACCTTACACTTCTCATTAATTGTCGGGGGAAACTTAGATCAGGGACTCACGACTTTTGCTCCATCCCATTAGGAGCTGCTTTGAAATCATAACCTGCCTTCAGATAAGAGCTACATGTTTTGGTTACTGATACTGAGAGCTAACTCAAGCTGCATTAGTGCTTACCGGAATATCCAATAACCTTTTTGGCTGAATGGGAGTTTTAGGCACAAGAAAATTGTGCAATAAGCTGTTCATGTCACTCTGTCTTGTACAGATTAAATAAATTTTCGGCTTGCTTCCACATAGTATATCTCTAAAATTCACTTTTAAAGTATGTCTTGTGTGTAAAAATACACAATAATTTGTATATAGGCTGAAACACTTGCAATTTTCACCACAGTTTAAGTAACTGATTAATAAATATTCTGTGGAGGCAGAATGTAATATAAACAGGAAATGAATGGAAATATAAACTTTCTTTTTATAGATTATTGGGTGATTTTCAACTGCTACAGATAGAGTATGGAGCCCCAAGGAAATTTCCTTCTTGAAATTTACTGAGTTTAGTTTGGATTTAAAAATATGCCAGAAAATCCAAGTGGTGCCTTCCCAAGAATCCTATGGAGACCAGGATAATTACAGAATGTCTGCCAAAGTGCTAGTTTTGTCAGTGGAAAAGAGACTCCTGTTAACCTGTGTAATTCTTCCTTTCCTTTGATTCTGCAGAACTCTTGAGGACAGTGTAACATGCTGACTCCAGGATAACTCCTAAGCTGTGCCTGCATAAGTAAAAGCAAAACAAGCCACATATCTTCTGTTGTACACATGCACAGTAGATTCTTCTCCTACTATTAGAGGAGAAACCTCATTCCAGTGCTGCGTTATTAGACCGTACTTTTTGTCCCTGGTCTTTTCTTGTCATATTTCAATATATTTCAGCTACCTAATATGTAAAAATTGAATAACTTTCATCTTCAACTTCAGTATTGGAAGAATTTTTCGTTTGGGGATCTTTTTCTGATCCTGTAATCCATTTTCCATTAATATTGTCTATGCATTAGCTTGCCTTGGCATAGGCTTTCATTTTGGTTTTGTTTGTGTGAATATGAGATGGCTCATATGAAGAGGGTGTGGGGTGTCTATATTGACAAGACAATGGAGAATTAAGCTACATAGCTTTGAAGACAAGTGGTAATTGAGGGGTTTGAAGTGTGGCATTTCCTCAAGGATCTCTTGTTTCCCATCTGCTTTGATGCACAGGTGGTACCTTTTGGCAAGATCAATTCTAATCCTAGGGTAGAGTGCCATGAGTCTGCTGATGATACTCAGCTATATCACTTACCCCTGCGCTCTGAGTTCTTTCCCTGCCCTGCAGTAATCCTTGACGGAGATCTCCAGATGGGTAAATCAGAGGTGCCATGTCCTCAGCCCTGGGAAAACAGAATGCTCACGGAGTTGTTGATCTGAGACAACACTCTTGTGTGTGTGCCCACGTACAGAGGGATGTCTGTGGAGGTGCAGTCATATTAAGAGTCTTGGCATCATTTTGGAAAGTTTCACTTCCCTGCGAAGACTGGTGTCAGGATGTTAGGAAAATGATTCAGCTTTTTAAGTTCAACAGCTTTTATTGCCTGTGACTTTAAATTTCATTCTGACTTTGGAATAACAAGAGTCGCCCTCCTGCCCATGAGGCTTTATTACTGTAATTCCCAGAGTAGGGCTTGTAGCAGAGCATTTCTGTGGTGTGCTCAGAAAACAGTAAACTACAAGCTCAACCCTTCAGTAACTGTGATTGCCTGATTAATGCCACTCCTGCACTGATTTGCAATAAAGCGGCAATATTGACTTAATTGACACAGTTGTAATCTTGTTGTTGTTTTTAAGCTCAAAGTTGCCTTGAAAAATCAGCCTAATATGCAGCTTGATACCAGCCACCTTTTTTTTCTCAAAGGCAATGTTCATTGGCTGTTTACTGTGAAACCTTTGTGTTAATATCCAAATCCTTCTGAGTTGTTATTATTGCCGGTCACAGATGCTGCAGGTTTAAGATATATAAATATAGAAAAAAGAACACTGTTTTGAGTGCCTGATACACAAATAATTATGCCAGAACTAGCTAGTTAACAAGTAGCTCTATGAGCAGTGTAAATAATGGAGCATGTTTGTAATGGACTCACAGGTGCTCTCAAGGGTGGATTCTCAAGTGTTTAATAAGAGTTGAGCCTATGCCGCTGCCTTTTTCTCAGTGGAAACCCTGATAATCTCTGCCTGCTACCTAGCTGCCTGTTTTCATGAAACTTCATACATCTGATATCGCCACCCCTATGTGTAATATGGTTGAAATTAGCCAAAAGTTTCAAAATTCTTAGCAAGAGAGAGGCAGGTGACCAAAACTAGGGAGAGCTGATCTTGTTAGTATTGTCTCCTTAGGTAAAAGTGATTGATACATAATTTCCCACTACTCTGCAAGGATGTTTTCAAGAAAATAGTTCTTATTTTCAGATCATTGTATTCAAGAAAAAAAGTTAATATTAGTGTCCAGACATTCAGAAACAAAGGTACTTCCTGCAATACAAATAGCAATAACGAACTGAAACTTGATGACACATTTTCCCCACAATCTCCATGTCTCCCAGGTTCAGTTTGTGGTGGACATCATTCAGGAATGGAAGGCAAAGGACTTTCTGGAAGTTACGGAAATTATTTTTATATGTTATACATGGAGTTGTACTAATAGTGCGACAAGAGAGATTGTAACTTTATGAGATGGTTTCCAGGGTTTTGAGCACCATGATCCAGCCTTTTCTTCTTAGGAAGAAGAGGAAACCTCCTCAAAATGTGATTGTGGTACCTACCCAAATAAAATGAGAAGCCTGGATGCAGGAATAGGTGGGAGGAGAAACCCACAAGAGAATTTAAAACAACAGAGTATGGATGGGAGAAAAGTAGGGCTACCAAAATCATGAAAATTTCTCTCTGTGGCTCGGCTTGACTGTATGATTTTCATGTACACATGGAAGTATTCTTATAGGTCCTAATAATAGTGCTGGATTAATGGGTGAACACGGACACATTCAAAACGTGAAACTGAAATACTCCCTTGGTGGGACAGGACATTAGTCCGCTAAGAGAACATTTCAGGAAATACAGGGACAAGCAGTGGTGGTGGCAAATTTATTTTCAGGTATTAAGCATCTTCAGTTTGCATTGTGTGTAGTTTTTCATGTGTCTGTGAAGCAGGTAAGTTTCTACTGCTTATACCTACTTTACTCTTCTTCAGTAATATGCTTCCTGCTTGTAGTATGCTCACCAGCCAACTCCATGTCTTACAAAAACAAGAGAACACCTCTAGGTGTGTTGCATGTTTTCAGCTTTCCTAAGCACTTTAGGCAAATAGTTTTCAGGACTTCCTTTAGTTATAAAACTACAATTGCTGTAAAGTTGGAGCTAATCACACCAGAGAATTAGCAAACTTCCAGAAGGGAAGTGTAGGGTTAACGTTCTTTAAAATTTTGCAAGACAGTTGAGAGGGCAGAGGAGAGGCAAGCTGGGCTGCTGAGGCTGAGTTTCACATGAACACAGACTGGCTGGGAGGTACTTTTGGTTTTGGGGGTCTTGGTGAGGTTTGTGCACATGTCAAGATGGGAGAAACTGGGATTCTGGTGTTGAGTTCTGGTCTTTGAGATTTTTAAAGGCGTAGGCATACCAAGACATGTTTTCTATTCAAGAGCTCATTGAATGTTCTGTATAGCTGTAGACAGTGATTCAGGACTTTGCCAGTTCCCGAGGACACAGAGCAGATGGGTAAACTGTTCTTATTCCCCCAAACACTCATATGTCACATATTGCCTTTTTCCATTAAGCAGTCTGGAGGAAATGCTGTATACCTCTGTATTTTTGTACGTAGCCTAGTGAGGAACGTTTTACTGTAACCTTTGTTCTTCTTAGCATAAGGAGAATAAAAATAATTGAGTAATAGTCAAATACTGTTTGTTTGGTTTGGATTTTTTGTTCTGTCTTGATGTCCAAGTATTGAACAAAATTGCTAAGGCTTAGGTTCAGCAAAATATATTATTAATTTTAAGATGCAGAAGTGTTCTGGTTCAACAAAGAACTTCAGTATGTGTCTAGTTTTAATTAAAATACACTTCAATGTCCTCATAGAGCACTTCATTTATCTTTTTATGAACTGTATTTCCTACACAAGCTGGCTCTTGTTCTTACAATGCTTCTGTGTACTAAAACATTTTAAGAGATAATTTTTCCGATAGCAAAATAAAGTAGGGAAAGGCCTGACATTTTTTATTTGTGTTTTGTTTGTTTTTAAAGCATTTTTGTGCAATGGAAATTTTCACAAGCACTTGCAAGAAATTTTTGTTCCCATGGTCATCCGCTACATCGATCTCATGGAATCATCAATTGCCCAGTCCATTCACAGAGGTCTTGAACAAGAGTCGTGGCAACCTGTCAAGTAAGTGCTTTCTACAAGATCTGAACAAAGCACCTGCCTATAGCTTTCTGTCTAATCAGGTGTTCTCCCCCGTTGTCCTCTAAATATTCTATTTTTTATTGTATTCCTACATTGTTTATTTCTTCACAGGAGCATCACCAACAGTCTTCCTAATGTAGCTCTTCCAAAAGTTCCAAGTTTGCCTCTTAATCTTCCACAAATACCTAGCTTTACTACACCAACCTGGATGACTTCTTTGTATGACTCCACGTGTGTATTCTTCAATAACCTTCTGACTGTATGTCAGCTCTGCATGGCCTTGCTAGTGTTCTGTGCAGCTGTATTTGGATTGCATGGTGTTTATGATCTCTTAGCTGGAAAATATTGTTTCTTGGGAGTGAGCCAAGCATGGACTGTTAGTGAGTTGCGCTTTCTAGTGCATTAAAATGTAGCAGTATTAAACCTGATAACTTACAAAATCAACTTGGCAAAGGTCTGTCATAGTATGAATGGTGTTTAATACCCTAAACAACATAATGACTCTTCTGGATTAATAAGCAGCGAGGAACCTTTTGGATAATTGCTTTTAGATTGTGGGTTTGTAAAGTGAGACAGCCCATCATATTTTTGCATGGGTTTGATTAACTCATTGTATATTGGTTCTGAAAATCATTGATTGCAAATATTGTCATTAAATATCCATGTTACAGGAAAATAGTAAAACATTAATAAGTACCCAGAATAGAAGTACATCCATTTCTTTGTCTGTCTGAAAAAATGTGTTCTTTTTTTTTATAATTTCTCCCCAACACTTCAGTGCTCTTTTCTTTAAAAAAAAACATGGAGCAGACATACCCTGTTCTGTGGGAATATTCCCATAGTTACAGGCTAGATTTCTGTGTGAGGACATATTCATGTACACTAGAGAAAGGCTCAAGAAGAACCTTATTTTAGCTGAAGTTGTATTAGGAAAGGATGAATGTGAAAGACTTCAGAAAACACACATTCAAGATGCAAAGCTTGATAATATGATTTCCAGCCAAGTATTGTCTTCTCAAGTTTTATTGCAGAGTTAAACACTCCTGACAAGCACTCAGATCCATTACTGCAAGACTTCATAGAATACCAGGTTGGAAGGGACCTCAGGGATCACCTGGTCCAACCTTTCTCAGCAAAAACATGGTCTAGACAAGATGTCCCAGCACCCTGTCCAGCCCAATCTGAAAAGTGTCCAATGTTGGGGAATCCACCACTTCCCTGAGGAGATTATTCCAATGGCTGATTGTTCTCATCGTGAACAATTTTCCTCCTAGGTCCAATCAGAATCTCCCCAGGACTAACTTGTACCCATTACCCCTTGTCTTTTCCATGTGACTCCTTGTAAAAAGGGAGTTGATAGTTTGTCCTCTGCCAGACGTCTGGCACTTCTCTGTTGAGTATTATGACTGTTGTTCTGCTGCTAATTCCCCTAAAAGTTGACAAAATTCCTCTTAATCCCTGGCTTTGGTACCTTTTGTGTTTCCTGTAATAATGCTAGGTTTCTCCCAGTGTGCTTATGCAAGTCGTTTCAGCTTTGAATACAAACTAATTGGTCTTCTGCTACTCAAATTCCTTTCTGTTATTTCCATGCTTTCAACGGTTGCTTTTTTTTAAAAAGAATACGTTTTAGAGTTAAGAGTTGTTACAATCTTAGATGAGGTCTTCTTGCAGTCTGTATTCTAGCAGCTCCATCCAGTAAAAATAATTTGTACATATTAAAATTAATGTATTTTGAATATTGAATTTATAATCAATATATAATAAATATGGATTCTGGTTGGAGGATTATCCTGATAGATCTTTCCCAAATGAAGGTTTTGGCGTAGCAATAAATTCCTAAACTGTATTGTCAAAAAATGTGTGAATATAGTGAAATTCAGCCATCGGCTCATCCCCGCTGCACATCTGGTATTAAGTTTCACAGTTCTGTATGGCAAAGTATGCACAACATCCTAAACTAATCGGTGAGGTTTTCAAAGCATTCGGTGAACACTGAAGTTGACGTGTGCTGTAAGCGCTTGCCAGCAGTAGCTGTCGCTCTACTGCTTCTCAAGAGAAGTGGAGACAAACGGTGTCCCCACTGCGGTATGGCCGTTGTAAGGTCATCATCCACTTTCAGCCACCCCACAAAGCATTCGAGAAGAGGTCTGCCAAGGTGCTGGCTCCATTGTAGGCACCTCTTCACATTCTTTTTTCCTAAATGTAGAGCTTTGAAGTCGTATTTTATAAAATGTGCATAAATTAACATTCAAGATTGTAGGTGTATTAAGTTACCTTCGTAATACTGTGGAATTCAGGTAGTGTTTTAAGAATCAGCCTACCTACGTCCTGCTGAAGAACCAAGTAACTTCTCAGAATGGCCATGTATTGTATTTGGATCAAAAAATAAAAGTGAAGGCACTGCAACCCAGTTATTCCTCCTCCCAAGCTAATGAGTTTTGTCTTTCCTGCTGGTTATGGCATCTCAGCTTCCAGCAGAGGAAATGGTTTACTTTCAATGTTACGTGAAAGAAAGGAGGAGGGTTTTACTTCCCCCATTCTTCCCATCCCATCCTTTTCAGGAAGAACAAAGCTTCCTCTTTCTAGTTTAATTCTCCAATGGGGAGTAACTAAATACCGAGGTTCCAATACCTGATAAGCAAAACCCAGTGTTTCCTGTTGGTTTTCCCTTTCAATGTGATGAACACCCGCCTTAAATGGACTAGAGTGGCATATTGTGTTGTACGTAGAGTCAGCGGAGGTACCTAAATTCAGGAGATCGGGTCCTGCTGTCATGGCAGGTGGCTCCTTCTCTCCACTGACTCCCCCAAGTCTTTCTCTCCCAGTTCACTGTGTTCCCTTCTCCTGGCTGCACAGCTGATGCTTTGGCAAGAAGATGACTGTGTATATCACTAAGTTGTGCTGGACTTCTCTCTTTCTCTTTGAAAGTGGTGATTTTGGCCAATTAATCATTATCAATTTGAATTACACAATGAAGAATCTACAGGCAAAAAGGATAAGAAAAAGCAGTCTGTGAGCCAACTGAGTTATAGTTAAATGTTTACCGAGACTGCCAAGTCCTGTGTCTATTTTGTCTGCAATAGGAAGAGATTTCATATTCTCCGGACTTTACTAATGTTCATGTTCATGCTCTTATGTTCATATTTAAGTCCATTCATATTCAACGGAGCTGTTATGTGCCTACCTAAGAACTTTTGTTGAAGAGGTGAAAATATATTCACAGTTAGACATTTCTTTGTGTACTTTATTGATGAAAATAGATTTCCCCCTCTTTCACTTAAAAGTTGCTGCAATTCTTTTGAACATTACTAGAGAAGATTGTTTATATTTTTAATTAACTATTGCTTTTTTCTTTTTTTTTTCCTTGATCACATGTTTTGGAGCAGTAAATGTATGCTGCTTATAACAGCACTTAGGAAGATCATTACCTCATTTTCAGTTGTTTTGGCTTAACCTTTTATTGGGCATTGGAAAGGGAGATATGAAAAGGAGAAAGTGTTATGAGTAGTAGTCTGTTTTTCTTGATTGGTCTCAGGAGAGGACAACTCAGAGGACACCTTGGCTAGACGTGCAGAGCACTGTGGATTACTGTTCCATTTGGCTGAAGACAACATGCTTAAAGACCAAAAAAGTTTGAATATTCTGTAAAAGCTTCTAATCAGCCAGAATGAGGGCGAGTTTCCTTACTTATTCATTAATTCAAATGTACTTTAAATTGCATTTTTGTTCTATTTTATATTTTAAATTTCATTCCTCTACCTCTTCGGGACGTGGCTTTTAAGTGAGATTTGTGGGTGATTTTAATTGTTTATCTAAAGTGGTAGGAGGCCATGGTCTGTGTTTTTAAGGATAGGTGTTTAAAAGTATAGCCATAGGACTGATGGAATAGTGAAATTTAGCTGATCTACTTTCTGTGTAATAAGGAGTTTTTAAAAAGTGAGTTCCTATTGAGCGTTCTGGAAGACGAGTGTATATTGCCAAATTTCTTTCCTTCCAAAAATACTAACATGCAGGAAGAAAGGAGACTTAAGAAACATGATTTGGTTGCTTGATCCTCAGGTTGCCTCACTCTTGAACTAAGCAAGAGGAACCGTGCGGTAACCCTGTCCCAAATATCTTTGAGGTACCATACACAAGCTGTTACTTGTCAAAGTTCTGCTCCATCCTTCCCCCTCATCTGCTGGTGGAAAACAGAGAGATGGGGCTAAGCGCCATTGAATCTGTAATTATTGAAAATCCTTTTCTGTTGCAGAAATTCTTAGTTGACTTTCTGAGCCCTGACTAAACGTCTGGAGGAAGCATAAAGGAAGTAGAGCTGGAGCTCACAAGCTGGGGGCTCACAAAGGACATAGAGTCGGTCCTCACAAAACACTAATGGGTAGTAACTCAGTAATAACCTTAAAAAAAAAGATAATTGCAGTAATTTACAAAATCACTATCATTGCCTTTGGTAAGTTCTACAAGAATGGAAGCCAGCTGCTTTTGGATCTAGTGGTTCATTGATAATGTCCTTAGATATTTAATACTTCTCCCATATTTTCATATCCCAAACTACCCTGTGGAGTTTCACATCTACGCAAGAAATGATATATTCTACATCTCCTCTGGAGTTGTGTGTGTGCTGATCTTGCAGCCAGTGTGCTTTATTAGTGGACTGTTTGACTAATTGCTGCTGCTTAGGTAGCTGGCAAGCCTAGTGGGAAGCTGCCTCTCTCAGCTGTCGGTGGGTAAGTGAATTACTTAGGAGGCTGGATGCAGCTCTTAAGTTGAATATTTTGCAGGGTCTTGGAGAAACATTACGTCTTGGACTCTTTTTTTTTTTTTTGCTGTGTTCTGTATGACACAAGGCATAAAGCCATAAAATAATTTAGGTTAAAATGGATCTCTGGAGATACCTTGTCCACTCTCCCAGTCATAGTGTGTCCAAATACAAAGTTAAATTTCCATTTCAAAAAATAATTAGAATGGGCATAATGTTTGCCTCTTTTAATCATTAGAAACCTTCTCTTACTGCCATGACTTATTAAAAAGAATGGACAGCTAGATAGTACCTTTGGCACAAAGAAGTAGTGCTGAAAGCTTAAGTTTTGACCAGAAAAACACTGGAGTTTGTGCTTAATTTTAAAAATATAGATAACTATATTGAATATATATATATTTTTTAAGAAAGAGTACCAGCTCAGTTTCCTTGTAGAGCAATTTTATTCCATTCATTAGACTGAGGTAGTTTTACCATACATGTTCAAATAAAAACTTTTCGATAGCCAAGAATGTGTCCTGTCCCTTGACCAAAAAAAATGGTTATGTAATTATGGATGTAGATTCAAATGCTTTGGTGATTTGATTTGAATGCAGGAATTCAAAAAACTGAGTTTGGCTCTTCTTCATGTTACATTTTATGGAGTATTAAACTCTGAAGTGACATAACCAGCTCCTAGTAGGGAAAGAAAATCTATAGGCTGTACAATCACTTCAGGGAATTGAGGTACCTGCTGATAATTAATACCATTTCTAATGCTTTTACTGAATAAGGACCAGGAAAAATCCTAAAATCAAAATAAAACAAGTATCTGGTACAAATAGCAGTAACAAGGTGATTGAAATCACAGTTTTCTGCAGCATTTAACAAACAAATTAGACGTTTGTGTCTGAATGTGTGAACTAGGAACAAATAGTTTCTGTTGTAGCACTTTCCTTCCCTATCTTACTAGTATAATATGTTAGCCAAATTTGAATGTCATTGGACAACACTGAATAAAAAATTGAAGAATGGGAGCTTAAAATGATATGAAAAGAGAATGCACAAATTAGTGTTTCTCAGAGAAGGAATTAGTGTGCCATGAACCTGTATCTATTATTACATTTATCATAATTGTGAAACTTTATTTGGTAGTCTAATGAAACCAAATTAAGTGGCTACCAGGGAGTGAACGTGCATAAGCATACACTGATCTTATTGAGAGCACATTAGTCCTCCTGAGTCCTAAAGAATTTCATGTGGAATGCCATTAGGCAAAAAAGAAAAAACTATGGAAGAATAAAAAAATGGTTAAATTGTGTGATCTGGTGATGAAAAATGGTAGTTCTGTTTCTTGAGAAAGTATGGTTTGTTTTCTAGAAAACATGTCCTTACCAACTGTAAAATATATACTGAGATTGTCCCCATTTCTATCACTCTATAATTTGTCATCTTCTTTTATCCCAGCTGTCTCAAAAATGGACTTAGTCATTTTTGAATCAAATAACATGTATAATGTAGCATTTGCAACCTCACTCACTGCCAGTGTACATAATGGATATAATGAAATCTTCAATATTTGCTTATCATATAACTTAAGAAACACTCTAACAGGGTTCTAAACTTTCTGAGAAGTTTTGGTGGTTTGTTATTTCTATTTCTTAATTAAACTTTGTGTTATATAAAAGTGCTCCCTGTTCAGGTCCAACCTGAACAGGTCACGTCCCTATGCAAGTTGTAACCTTAGCACTCCCATGGGCCTTTTTCCTGTTTCTGCTGTTTTCCTTCAGGAGCATGATACAATGTAAAATTAACAATTGCTGTTTAAAATAAATGGGGGAAATAGGCATGATATCGAAAAAGCCTGTCTAAAACTATGGAATATCCTGTCATGCATAGTGAAGATACCAAAACTTGCGTCATTTGAAACCAAAGCTGAAGTCAGGGTCCGTCGCTCAGAGCCAGCCTTTTCCTTAGGCAGGTGCTCCCAGCTTGCCCCCCACTGCCCAGCCATTCTCCTGCCCCGGCGGCACCTTTCAGCACTGAGACGACATTGCAGAGCACAGCGATGGCTCTGAAGTCGTGGTAGCGTAAAGGCAGGGGGGCAAGAGGGCAGTTGGGTGGGTCTGGAAGGTGATGGGGTGCTGTGGGACCGAAGCAGTGCTCCTGCTACATCCGTGCTCCCTCTTCAGAGCCCTGAACATGAGCTGTGCTTTGCTTCACTTCGCCCACTGGCTCGGCTAACCTGGTGTGAACCGGTAGTGCTGCTGCTGTCTGAGGGTGCACTAGGTGGTCAGATATTAGAGGTCCTTTCTATTATTTTCATTTGGTTTTTTAATCTGACTCTGTTCTGAGCACATTCAGCACTCACTGCCTCTTTCCATGAGAGTTGGGATCCCTTAACGCTTTGATAATTATGTTCTTTTGTCATGAGGCAGAAGAAAGAAAATGGCAGTAGTGACGTATTTAAACTATTTGGATCTGAACTGGGACTGTCAGGCTGGGTTGTGGTTGCTCGTGTCACTAACAATCTGGAATGCCATGCTGCATAGTAAAACTGTCCTTAAACGGTAGCCCAAGCATTGCAATACAATGCATCATGAAAATGTAATTAATCCACAATGACAGTGGAAGTGTAACTGTAGTTACTGCTAAGATTAGCCTTAAATTGTATCTTATCACAAGCAAATGTCTTTAAATTTAGCAATCGGTTCGGGGTGGAAGAAGAACTTTAAAACTACGTAGACAATCTGATATGGCATAGAGCCATATTAATCCCCTGTTTTGTTTGTGCACAAATTTCTTCAAATAGTTTCTGTTCTCTTTTTTCCACTGGGACCTGATGTTATTCCCTCAGTTAGAATTAATGAGCATTTATCAAGGGACAATTTGTCTGGGTATCTCTTTTACAATATTACTACTAGCATCCTCATTTCTTTGGCAGGCTTATCTACCAGAGTTATGAAGGCAAGAAAATGTATGTGCAAAGTCTTCACTGTTTTGAAAAGGTCCTTACTAATTAATAATTCCTGTACCCTTTATTTTTCCTGTCTCAATCTGAAATTTGAGCTACTTCATTTTCCATGTTCCCCATCATCCCATCTACCTCTGTAGCCTGTCATATTTCTCAGCTAACAGATGAGAAAACTTTACTTTTTTCACCCTAATAGGAATTATTTTAAATTTTCCATGACCATTTTCACATTCTTGAAATAAGACCAACTGTGCTGTGAGAGACAGTGAAGTGAAGGAGGAAGACGGTGTGATAAGGAAATCTTACTACCTTAGATAATACTGTGGCAACTGGGATAGACATGCATACATTTATCTTCTGTTTCTTGGGGACTTTGTTTTGTTTTGTTTCTTATAGCAATGGCTCAGCTACATCAGAAGATCTTTTCTGGAAACTGGATGCTCTGCAGATGTTTGTTTTTGATCTCCACTGGCCAGAACCAGAATTTGCCCACCATTTAGAGCAGAGACTTAAACTCATGGCCACTGACATGATAGAAGCCTGCGTTAAAAGGTACAGTTGAGATGAACAATTAAAAATTGGGAGAGATTTGAAAATTAACATAGAAACAGCCATACTGGCTTGCAGAGGTACATCTCTACCAAAATTCTGTCGTAGTAATCAGGGCAGCTGTAAAAAGATCATGACTGGTGTGTGTTTCTCGATATCTGGCAATCAGCAATTTGTCAACATCTAGGAAATACCAAGGAGAATTTCCACATATGTTGTGAATAGACCCTTGGAAGTGAATAAAACAAATCTCTCTTCTATTCCATCTTTGTGGCAAATATTAACAAATCTTAGAATTCTGGTCGAAGAAATCCTTTTTCTTTTTGTACATTGCCATTCTCCATTACTCTATTATTCTTTATGTTCAGTTCATAATACTACTTAACTTGCAATTAGTTTAGACTACTCTCCCTAAGAAATATATTGCAAACTGAAGAGTTTACAGCATTTCTGCATTTATACAATAATCAAAAGAAAGCTATCTGTAAGTCATCCAACTGAAACTAAGTTTTATATTGCTAAGCTTTTGGAAATTATAGAAAATATAGTGTTCTCTTTTTATTGAGCTGTATCTTATAATTTTGGGTATATTCTTTTAAATTCAGCATAGGTGGTCTAAAAAGATCTCTGCCATAGCTTTCAGTACATATCATTGAGTTTAGAAGAAATGTCTGAATGTCTAGAAAATTTACAGGGATCTCCTATTAGGTGCTTTGGAAGCCATGATCCCACATATAGGGAAAGCTTAGTCTGTACACATAAAAGTACTGATTATGTTTTTTAAATAAATAGAAGAATGGAGAAAAAATAAAGAAAGTTTGTAGACAATTTAATAGTGTCAGTCAGAAAATATACAACATTGATAAGGAAGACTAGAGAAACAGAGAACCTTTAATGTCCAGTAAGATTAAATCTATGTCCTGCTTTCAGCAGGGATAAAGTTAATTTTCTTCCTAGTGGCTGGTATAGTGCTGTGCTTTGGATTAAGGATGAGAATAATGTTGGTAACACACTGATATTTTAGTTGCTGCCAAGCAGTCAGTGACTTTTCAGCTTCTCACACTGCCCTGCCAACAAGAAGGTGGGGGATGCACAAGAAGCTGGGAGGGGACACAGCCAGGACAGCTGCCCCCAACTGGCCAAAGGGATATTCCATACCATATGACATCATGCTCAGTATATAACTGAGGAGTGGGCCAGGAGGTGGTTCGGCTCAAGAACTAGCTGAGCGTTGGTTTCAGGTGGTGAGCAATTGTGCTGTGCATCACTTGTTTTGTATATCAGTAGTAGTAGTAGTAGTAGTAGTAGTAGTAGTTTTAGTAGTATTATCCTCTTCCTTTTCTGTCCTATTAAACTGTCTTTATCTCAACCCATGAGTTTTACCTTTATTTATTTTCGATTCTCTTCCCACTGAGGCAGGGGAGTGAGCAAACAGCTGTGTGGTTGTTTTAGCTGACTGCCAGATTAAACCACAACAATCTGATAACATAGTATTTTATTATTTTCTGTTAAACGTAGTAGGAACAATAACTTCAGGCTTAGTATATGAGCCTATTACTAGAGCTACAGTGATGGTAAAAAAAGTAGAGAAGAAGCATTTCACAAACATTTCTATTTGATTTTGGAAGGGGGATGATATAGTGAATGGAATAAAAGTTTAAACTCTGTAGCAAAGGAAGATATGAGACAATATCTATTAAAATTGAAGTCATGTAAGCTTACATCCATCTGTTCTAAAGAATTTGGCATCGGAGCTCAGTCAGCTACAAATATCTAACAAATCTTAGAAAAATGGTGAAATCTCAAAGGACTGGAAGACTCTCAGTGTAATTTTAGTCTTAAAACCCATAAAAGGAGTAGCATTGAGATGCAGTAATATATAGCTTATATTGATTTCAAGTCTGGAAAAAAATGAAAAAAATCTTTACACTGGAACTCTATCAAGAGTAACTATCAAAGATGTATATCATTAGTGCTAGTTAAAATAATTCATTAAAAAATGAATCTTTTCAAATTCATGTCTTTTTTAAAGGTTATTACAGATTAATGTGGGAAAGACAATTGTGTTAATATAAATATTTGGATTTGTCCTAGGCAATAAATCTAATGCCACATGTTGTCATTATCTAAAACTTTGCACTGTACAGATTCGGCTGTGTGGTTTTTAATGGCACATACAAAATAGGTTAAAAATAGCTCACTGCAAGGTTCACAACCAGAAGCTGAGAACAGAATTACTAACACAGAGGCATTACAAAAATAATTCCTTATGGATCAGTCTTTGGTCTGTGATACCAATCCTGACATCATTGCTGTTTGCTTGTGTAGAGAATAAGATGATTGTGGTGACAATAAATCAAGGTTTAATGAATATTACAGAATGATCCTAGTGTCAATACATAAAATGTATTATTATTTTAGAGATAATACATAACATACTAGTGTTAATACACTAAATATGTTTTAGTGTTGTCAAAGAGACCATCTGTCAGGCAAAAAAGAAAGTAAATTATATCCATAGGGTGGATTGTATTAGACAGTAGCAACTCAGAAAAGAATGATGGAACTATTCTATTATAACTCTTATTGTAATACTAATAAGATCTATAAGACTTTTTAAAAATGAAATTGGATGCTTCTGTTCCCATCTTCTTAAAATATTGTGTCAGATTGTGGTACCCACATTTAAAAATAAGGGTGGAAATAAACCATTACCTTAATGTATTCTGATCTATCATAATTTATTTTAGTGACATTGCTCCTTATTTACACTGCTGTGAGAAGAAAATAGGTTTTTTGTATTATGTGTCTCCTGACACTTCTTACTTTTCAATATAAATATTAATATTTGCTTAATAATAAACTCCTTCAATAAAATTCTCTTTTCTGTTAAAGCCAGAAGAATATTTTTTGTTTATATTTCTTAGAAGCAAGTATTTGGTGTGATAAACTACATTTTAACATAGAAGAGCTGGAAAACGTGGGGTATTTTCATTGCTTTAAATTGTTCTTAGTCATCATACAAGGATATTGTTATCTAGTAGGCAAGAAGATAATACTTTTATTATTTGACTAAATTAGCTGAAGCAGTGCAGAACCTTGAGATTACCATCAATGCAATTGTTTATTGAATGGGGGGGCAAATATTCTGCACTTACAGAGTTTTATTTCTGAGATGTTCTCACATGCATGTACATTGCTAAGATAACACATTTAGTAACGTTTGTACATTTGTGCCCTGGTTGTTCAGAATTATCAGAGACTCATGTTATGAATTGTGTTTTAATAAACAGAACAAGAATTGCATTTGAACTCAAGCTGCAAAAGACAAACAAATCAACGGACTTGCGTATCCCTTTTTCTCTGTGTACAATGTTTAATGTCTTAGTTGATGCCAAAAAACAGACGGCTAAACTCTGCATACTGGATGGAGGGCAAGAGGTAAGTGGAAATTTGTATGTTTAATTCCTATGTTCGGTTAATCTGAAACATCTCACGCTGCAGACAGTCCTTAGTAGATTCATTTCAAACTAGCTGAAATGTGTCACGTAGCTCTGTTTGTACAGGAGCATGCATAGGCTGCTCCCTGGAAGCATCATGCAAGACACAACCCCTCATCTTCCACCAGAGAAGATACAGAGTGCTTCTGTAATTTATTTGCTTTGACCTGTGAGTGTTGAACATTCAGAAGATTTCTTGACTCACAGCCCCTCCAGGAATTTCTCTTGGGTTGCGGCAGAGAAACAGCCCACTTCAGGACTCTTTTGTAATAGTAAAATAGAGCCAAAACAATGTCCTTTGCAGCCAGGTTTTAAATGAGTAGGTTTGTTTTTAAATGGCTCGTATATCCAGCATTCATGCCTGTATACATGCTGAAAATAGAGGAAAGAAATTATCAGGTAATTTAACGGGATTTTTTATTTGGTCTCCAAGGGCAGGGACCGTTTTGGCAGGAGTCTGCTGCCAGGACTGTAGATACTCCACAAAGGAGCACTGATGTGCTTTTGAAGAATATTTAGACCTCACTGACTACTGTCCTTCCCATGTTGTCACTCTCGGCAGGAATAATCTGTGAAGTGAAAAGGGCATACTACGTAGACTGGCGAGACCACCAGCATAAAATTAAAACTGTTCTTGCTGTGCTAATGCATTAGCAGTGTAATTTTGTTAGATTTGGTTTTGGAGAGAGGGTAAAAGTGTTTGTCAGATTTTGGCAACAAAAAAGTATGTTGGCTTTGGGCAGTTTCGCATTTACATTATTTGGTCGTATTGTTCCTATTGATTTTTCCATTTCTGTACTGTGCTCTTCATTTTATTGCCTCATCTTTTCAAGTCAGTGTATTCAATATAATTGTATTTTTTTTTCCCCAATCCAATGAGACATTCATCATTTTCCTGTTCTACCCTGTCACCTTTATTTTTCCTTTTGGTTTTCCGTGATGTGAACCAGTTTGCTAGTCAATGGGTAAGTTTCTTTTCATTGTTTTTTAACCCACATTTTTTCTTTAATTATTAACAGCCACTTTTTATTTTAGATGATAATATTGCTTTTCATGTTAATTTGTTATCCTAGCACTCAGAATTCCTTTACAACCTGACCTTGCTACAGACTGATCATCGGCTTCTCAGTTCTTTCCTTGTTCATCCTCTAAGGTGGTTCCAGATTAATTCTTCACTCTTCTGCTTTTCAAATCCAGGGTCACAAAGTTTTGGACTCTCACCTCTCAATGAGGCAAAAGAGCAACAAACAATTTGTTTCAGGCTGATCAGAAGTAAACCACAACAACTCTTTGCCTGAGGCTGACGCTGCCATTTCATCTTTTACTTAATGTCTGAGCAGTAATGTGCAAACACACATGTGCACACCCTTCTTTGGGGACAGGCAATACCAGTACATCCATAAAGACCTGCAGACAGATGGTGCAGCTTCATTCTCCACATTCCTCTCGCCTGCACTGTCAGCCAGTTCCCTCAGAGCCAAAGTCAGCATTTGCAGTTACCTTCTGGACTGCAGACCCTCACCAGATTATTTTCTGAAATCTTCCCTTTCTCTAGATTTTCGAGCTCCATCATACACTCTTCACAACACCAGAACAGAAGTATAATCCGTGTTCCCTACTAGGTCTGACCATGAGCCCAAACGATTCCAGTGCTTCTTTTCAGTGCAAGAGTTTGACAATTTAGCATGCCTGTGATGAAATACATACTTCTTTCAAGGTCCCCAAATTATTCTTCATCCCAACTCATCTAATAAACCAAAGGAATCTCAAATTCTTCACATATCGGAAATTATCAGATAATGTGGAAACTTCCTTCTTTTTCATAAACTTTGAATTCTTGTCTAGCAGTTTCTTCCATTCCCAAGGCTTTTTTCGAAGATTAAGAAAAAATAGGCTTTTCAGTTGCTTGTAGTTGGTGTCATGGTTGTTTTAAATGCTTCAAGATTTGTTGGGTGAGATACTTCTGGCATCTGCCCATGTGCTAAAGCAGTCAGGAGATCATCTCATAGCATGAACACTTGCATCTCTGGCTCGTCTGTAGTAGTTCTGGCATTTCCAATTACTCCTGCTTAGCCACTTGGTCTTGAAATGTTTTCCATATTACCTTTCTTTCCCTTGTCCTCTTTCAGCTTAATTTTAGTCTCAAACATTGCCTTTTCTGCCAAGCAAGAAAAGCATTCCATAAGGCCAGAGGTAACATTTTTTAAAAGGCCTGTTCATTCACCTAAAACTCAACACTGAATATCCATCTGACAATTTCTAGAATTTATTCTGCAAGTGATGGAAAGTACTATTTAATGAGATAGTTGGCCTCAAACATCTTGAATGCAGCATGCTCTGTTCATTCCCTATACAGAGCTCTGAGCAGTTGTATACCTTGTTCAAGTCAGATGTGGACGTTTTCACCCTGTGTTGTCAGATAGGAGGGAATTCTTACTTATCATGTAATTAGGGCATTGTGGTCATGGTTACTAATATAGCACCTTGAGGTTAGTGTTTAAATTTGATTGAATCCGCAGGTTTTCCTACATTACTTCATGCACTGCTCACCATTCTCCAAAATGTCTTCCAGTTAAGTCCACTCTCATAAAGAGTTGCAAAGTGCCATTCAGGAGATGATATCCTTGCCTTCTGGATATCATCTTAAAACCTAGGAGAAGCACAGCAGAATTTGGCTACAGGCGCAAACATTACCTAGTGTTTAAAGAGAGCTCAGCTGGCAATTGCCTTAGGAGGGTTTGAGAAGCAGGTCCAGAGGAAAATTGCCTTACCTCATACTAACTGTTGGTGGCTGCAGCCTGTTTCATGGACAACCAGAATGGCAGTTCATGGAGTACAGGGGAAGGGTGCAGCAAGACAGCTAAGTAACATTTTGGTTGCTGCTATTTCTCAAGCAGTTGCCTGCCTGGCTGCTTAGTTTCAGTGTATGTAATCATCTTGGGTAGTTACACGGTGAGCAGAATTCCACATCCTTCTTTCCTGAACCAGAAGCCAACAAGTGCTACTCTGTTACAGTCCATGGATCCCAAGTCAAATGAATAGTAGCAGCAAGGGAAACCTTTTCTATCACACAATATTCAATCCAGAGATTTTTTGGCCTTTGTTATTTCTGATAAATAGTTTAAAACCTGTTAACTTATAACTTTGTGATCTAGATGCTGCAGTATTCTGGCAACATTCACCTTTTTGAGTATGATAGGTAAGAATCACACAGGAAATATTGCTGAAGGCAAGAATCAAGTAGAAAATGTTTCTGAGGCCACTTAGGTTGATGAATTGTTAGATACAAGCAGGACCTTAGATCTGAGTCACAGCTTATTCATTGTTTCGTGTAACTGGGTAGCATGAACAGGGTAAATGCCATTGGTCTATACTGTTGAGTGCTTCATAGCAGAACATGTATAGAAGCTACTTTAGTTGTCTCAGAATTCCAGCCTCCCAGTACTCTGTCATGCTTATAAAAGAAGAGAGACGTACTTTTCAATTTGGGGAAAGATGAGTGACGTGCCATTTCAGTGGAATGTGCCACAGCCAGTGCTATGTATATCTGTAAAAAAATTTACATTTAGTTCAATGGACTTTGTTTCTGAAGCTAGTTTCCTTCGTACAATTCAAGGAGGAGACTTGTTTAACTGCGTAAGTACTAGGGGAGTTTAGCTGATTTGATAGTGAAAGTGCAGAGACAATTTAATATGTATGTAATATTGTAATGTTATACGTTGGCAGTAGCAGATTCTGTTCAGATGATCATGTGCAATTTATTTTCACAGCCGTCCAACCTGAAAACAAACAAGGGAAAGATAGCTTGAAAATCTTTTAAACAAAACAGAAACCAAAATACCTAAGTAATTAAAAAAGCCTCCTCCGATATTGGGTCACAGTAAGGTAGAATAGAAAAGAAAATTGAATATATTGTAGAATTGAGCAAGTTACAGTTCTCAGCTCATCACCACAGGATTTAGGAACAAACTCCTCTGTTCCCCAAAAGCACAAATGGCTAAAGGCACTAAAATACTTTGCCTCTTTCCAAATGCTAGTAGGAGCAAAGAACCACACTTGGAAGCCAGGCGGATTGTCCTCAAAAGCCAGTCCTGTTTGGTTACATCTCATGACACACTTTGCCACTAAGCGCAGTTTTCTTCCATGTACCTCCTACAGCTGCAGCTATATTTCATATTTTACTGGGAGTTACTCTAGGGCAGCTGGAAAGGCGGAGCTGCGTTCTGCATTACCTCCTTCAGAGGCTTTGGGATGATGCTGAAAATCTCCACAATACGTATTCAAATAATTTAACTGTGGGAGCTGACTTGGCTGGATTCAGACTCCATGTGGACTGTGGTCACTTCAGCCAGCAGAGGAACGTAAAGGCACAACTATCCATAAATGTGTTTGGAAAGGGGGCGAGGATTTGTCTGCTCTCATTGAGCAAGCTTGGCAGAAGTAGAAAAGTCCTACAAGTGCTGATTTCAGGATCGTGCATACAACCTAGTCAGCTCATACAATTTTATCATTAATTCTATGATATTTGCCATCTTCTTAAAGGCTGTCTTCTGGAGTCAGATAATCTTCCATGAGGATCTGAAGTTTTGTTTTAGTAGAAGTTGGCATTGGGGAGGAGTGGGTTAAAAAAATTATGATCTCATGGTTTGCAAAATAAATCCTGAAAAAAATTCAGATTCAAAAATTCAAAAATTATTTCTAAAAAAAGTCATAATTTTGGAAGCTTGTTGTTACTTTTGAATAATTTTATTTAGTTCTTGCTTTTCTTGGTCACACAGTGAAGCTACTGATTATATTCCATTCCTACAAAATTATATTTGCCCTGTGGTGAGGGGGGGAAAAAAAAAAAAGCAAAACTATAGGAACTCATCTTAGAATATACATAGATCCATTAATTTAATGTGCTGTGGAGGTAAAGTTGCAGACACTTTATGGGAGGGACAGCTGAGAGTTTTCATGGATCATAGGAATATGCATAGTTTTGACATGCATCCGTGGGACAATAATTATTGTTTTCAGAGAGTAAGAAACCATTGCCTTCCGAAGGCTATGTAAGTGACAGATGTCACAGGCAGTTTGGGGTCATTCAAGTCCTTAGCAGATCAAGAGAATATTATCTTGATCAAGACATTAATATGGTTAGAATAAAATATATCTGGAATTGTGGAAAGTTCTTTGATGTATTTCTAATAAGCTCTTTCACTATTCCAAGATGTTTGCTGCTGTTTGTCCGAGATGTGTATTCACATTTTCCAAGTGATTTTAAACTTTGAAAGAGATTAAACCCCAAAATTAACCCGCTTGGAGTTGATACCTGTAACAGATACATACGTGTGGGCAAACACTCATAGTATCTCATAGTTTTATTCTTTCTTAATTTAAATGCAGGCTTGGCAGTTGTGCTGTTTAGAAAATCATTCCTAAATATATTGAGCAGATCAGATTTAATGTTTTGGTTTGTATGGCAACTGAGACAGATGGAAAATAGCCTTTAAAAACTTACAGCTCTGAAAA